>NC_079536.1:8666087-9351043 GCF_003711565.1 Takifugu flavidus
TCTTCCATAATAAATATATTTTACACACGATATTATCATTTCAGCCTGTAGCTTTAAAGCTCTGACAGCTATCACTTCATATTAGTAGCTGTAAAATACAATGTATCCAATAACGATTACAGTCTATGTGAGCTCTAACATATCACATTACATCAGTTGTAACTGAATAAAACATCATAAATTTATGCCTGGGAGGTATTTTCCCACCATTGTGAGTTTTCATTTTTCAGGATTTCTACTCAGTGATTGTGTTCGTGGTCTAGTTGAAGGTCACATTCTATCTGATGGAAGGTCGCCATCAAACTTTGCCTTTCTCTAAAGTGTAGGTGCATACCTCATAGGGAGGCTTTGTGAGGGACCAGTTGGTAGAGGTGCTCCTCAGAGAAAGCTATAGCCAGCTGAGGAGAACATCCGGATGTTGAAAATGAAAGTTCCGCCTTCACCTCATGTCCTGGTTCTAAAGTAGTTGTACTGCTTTAATTTCCTTCACCCTGGTGTCACAACCCGCAATTTATTATGAGACGATGATGCTGATGGTGATGACGATGGTGGTGGTGGTGATGGTGATGATGATGCTGGTGGTGATGATGATGGTGATGATGGTGGTGGTGATGATGATGGTGATGATGATAATGATGTGATGATGATGATGAAGTTGGTGATGATGATGATGATGATAGTGATAATGATGGTGGTGGTGATGATGATGATGATGATAATAGTGATGATGATGTATTTACCACTATGATACACATTCTCTCATATCTCCACTTCTCCCTCTCTTCTACTGAGAACATCTTAAACTCTTGAATATCAGCGCAGGTCCAATTTGGTCCATCCAGAAAAACACATTTTTTAAAAATAGTTTCTTTTTCTAAGAACTTGTGTATCATCATCAATAAAGATGGAGGTTTAGGATTGGAGGCTCTAGTGAATCCAAGCTTGGATTTGTTGCAGGAATCAATTACATTTTTGCTCTTAATACTATATAAAGTACTGATCTGGATTGATTAGGTATTAGTGGTGCTTTTAATTATTAAGTAGTGTGTTGTTGTTTTGCTCTATGGGGCCAAACTAAAATTTGGATTGATTGCCTGAGCAGCATTATTTTTACTCAACACGTACGAGTTAATGTGTTATGCTCTTGTTTTTACAAATATTTGACCCTGGTCTCGTCTCGGTTGTACAAACACAAGGCAGGTCATACGATACCTCATTAGACTGGAAGTCAGAGTGAAACGGCAGCGCGGCACTTATCACGAGCTGGATGACAAATGAGGTCCTTTGTGAGGAAGAGGACGAGGAAGAGGAAGGAGACGGGCAAACTGTTGAAAGAAGACACAAGAAATACAGCTTTTTTAATCTTCTGTTTGGATGCTGTAAAATTGTTAATACGTTTTAAAAAAAATATATTACTGCTCATTTACAGCATAGCATGTCGCATCCCTCCAGGGTTTGATGAATGGAAGCTCCCCATGGGGCCAATGGAACACTTAAGGGAATCGTGCTTGTAGAAAAATTGATTAGGTTTAACTAGAAAACAATGAAGGAAGTGTAATGACTGCTACCTGTTTGTTCACGATCATTACATAGTTCAGGCTAAAGCAGCAGTTAAACATCACTGCGTACATGCCTTCAGCTACGAGAAGATTGATTTCGGCTCCCTGCAAGTAAATTAAATGCTGAAATCTCAAATATATGAGCCTGTTTGTACTCTGATTAACTTTTCCCAGGATGCCTTCGTTTTAAAACAACGACAAAGGAGTGTTTATTAGCTGCACGGGCTTCTGAAACCTCCTGAACTGGACACCACTAGCGAGGATTGACCCTCCTTTTCCTCAATTGTGCAGCTGATCGCATTCATCCTTTCTGCTAATAGGCCTTGTGATGAGGTATTGATCGACAGCGAGGTGTCTCTGGAGGACTGAGAGAGGGTTAAAACAAAGAATGAAGGAAATCTCTAGTCAGCCAAGGCTACATTCATTTCCACCATGACTCTACATACAAAAATAACAAATGTTACATCCACGTTACTGAGCTCAGTGTGTAAGTTTTGGCTCAGTGTGTAAGTTTTGGGGACCTCTAGTGGTGAACATTGCTCATAAAACACAAATGCTTTTTGGAAGCATTTAAAGTAGGATTAGTAGTGATTTTGTCAATTCAAGGCTACCGTAGAAGACTTGGACAAAAGGAAGGTAACTCGTGGCAGTATTTATTAAAAATAAATATCCTTAGTGGACAAAAACAATAAGATTAAAGTAATTAAATGTATGAATGACATGTACCTATATCGTATTTGTTTTCTGTCGATCAGAAATCTTAAAATTTGGAGAGGACACGACTGTTGATTTATTGAAGATCTTCATATTTCTGGTTCTACCCACAGAGCTGCCAGCTGTTGGTCGCTCAGCTCAAGAGAATCGGAACAATCGGAGCAGAGAATTGGCCACTTCAGTGTTACATACGAGTCAGCTTCCACAGCCGCTCCACAGGATAATTTCAGAGGATTTGGAGAAAGAAGAAGCAAGATATCAAACAACCCCCCCGTCCCCTCCCCGCCCTTGGAAAGCCTTCCATCATCAAAACCAATTTAAAATGAAAATATCAGCAAACAAAAGAAGGAGAAGTGTAAATGGGATATTCAAAGAAAACAGTGAGCCGATTGGGGAGGAAAAAGCCTGCTGCTCATTTCCATAAGCAAAAGAACATGAATACATTCACACTTGTGTCACCAGACTTGTAAAAATGAGTGAAAATAAAAGTGCAATGTTCAGTGTCATCATTAAAGAAACACATTTACAGATGGTGATGCCCACATCGCCTTAACTTGCTGTGTATCTATAGTTTTGCTGGAGACAGACACCAAAACAACCAACAGTGGCGAGAAACCTCACTTTTACAGGAAGAAACCTTGAGCAGGACCAGGCTCATGTAGGGGGACCCTCCTGCTGATGCCGGCTGGGTAAAGAGAGAGGAGAGGAGAGGAGAGAGGAGAGGAGAGAGAGGAGAGGAGAGGAGAGAGAGGAGAGGAGAGGAGAGGAGAAGGAGGAGAGGAGAGGAGAGGAGAGGAGAGGAGAGGAGAGGAGAGGAGAAGAGAGGGAGAGGAGAGGAGAGAGGAGAGGAGAAGGAGAGGAGAGGAGAGGAGGAGAGGAGAGGAGAAGGAGGAGAGGAGAGGGAGAGGGAAAAGAGAGGTGAAGGAGAAGGAGGGGGAGAGGAGAGGAGAGGAGAGGAGAGAGAGGAGAGGAGAGGAGAGAGAGGAGAGGAGAGGAGAGGCACAGAGCACAGAAACACACACAAAAATACACTATACAACGGGTCAGCGGGGCCGGAGGTCATCATGCAGCTCCAAAGGGGCGATACCTGTAAATGAATAGGGGGGACAGAAAAACTACACAGGAATCAGCATAACTAGTCTGTTTGATGAGGAGGAGCAAAGGAGAGGAAAGGAGAGGAGAGGAAACCATGACCCAGTGGGGTGACAGAGGCCTGTCAGGTGATCATGTTTCCGGACCCCGGCAGCCTTGGCTTATAACAGCATAGCTAAGATGTGACCTAATGATGAGACGACCCCCTAAGTATGATAATTTGTCTATCTATGATAGTAACTGGAACTACAGAATTAGCAACATAAGCTTTTTCAAAGAGGTAGGTTTTAAGTCTGATCTTAAAAGTAGCGATGGAGTCAGCCTCCCGTACCTGGACAGGGAGCTGGTTCCATAGCAGGGGGGCCTGGTAGCTAAATGCTCGGCCCCCCATTCTACTCCTAGAAACTCTGGGAACCACAAGTAGACCAGCATTCTGAGAGCGGAGCGGTCTATTGGGCTGATAAGGTATCACTAGCTCCTCCAGGTAGGATGGAGCTAGGCCTCTGAGGACCTTGTAGGTCAAAAGAAGGGTTTTAAAAATTATTCTAAATTTAACGGGCAGCCAATGAAGCGACGCCATTACAGGAGTTATGTGATCTCTTTTGTCAATACCTGTCAGAACTCTGGCTGCAGCATTTTGGATCAACTGGAGGCTTCTTAAAGAGTTGTTTGGACACCCTGATAATAAAGAATTACAACAGTCCAGCCTAGAAGTAACAAAAACATGAATTAACTTTTCTGTGCTGTGATGAGCTCTAAAGCCTGACTGAAACATCTCAAACAGGCTGGTCCTCTGCAGGTGCTCCAGTAACTGAGTCACCACCACCTTCTCAAGAACTTTAGAGATAAAAGGAAGGTTGGATATTGGCCTATAATTTGCTAATATGTCAGGATCCAGTGATGGTTTTTTAAGCAACGGCTTAATCACTGCCACCTTGTAGGACCGGGGGTACATAACCTGACCTGACTTCTTGCAACAAATAAGCAGGAATTAAGAGTAAATGATGGTTCAACCGGCGGTAATTGCTGCGTGTTAATTACAACAGTCTGAATGAGGTGCTCCGTCGGTTCACCAGACTTCCTGCGACTGATGTGACCCCGCCGCATTTGAGCTCCCGGTGGTCATCAATGGCTGCTGTGAGCTAATCAAACATTGACAGAGCCCTTCTGTTCAGGCGGAAGCGGGTGGGTGCCAGAGCAGCTGGCCTGTGCTCAGGAGAACCAGGGGTTTGTGGAGAAGCTGGCAGGAGTACGCGGAGGGGGTCATCGGAGTGCGGCAATATCGGCCATCTTGGCCTGTTGCTTCAATGGCGGCTTTGATTAAGGTGAATGGCGCTGTGAAGGGGTCTGGTGGAGCTGATAAGCTTCTGTGTGGCTTGGCCAGCATCTTGGCCCCGACCAGGACTTCCTGCAGCTGAGATCTGATCAATGAGAGGGACACCTGGGATTCCAGATGTCTTGGGGTGGAACCTACGGCAGCATCGCTCAACTGGCATTAGCGCTGAGGGCAGCGTTCTCTGGGAGAGGGGGCTCTGGAAGCAGCTTCCTTTTGTCAGAAGAAAAGCAGTTTCAGCTGCTGGGGAAACTTGGAACGTCAACAAAAGCTGCAACTGTAATGAGCTCGAACACAAAACACAATATTAATAGAAGACGGCACTGAAGCGAAAAAGGTATTTTCTTTCAGAACAGCAGCAAAGGTGTTCTGAGATTAGAGGAGCTTTGGAAGGTCTCTGTTCTCCGTTTACTTTGAATAATGTTAATCTCTTCCAAAGTAGCATTAAAGAATGTTTGCCTCAAAACACGCCAGTGCAGTTTGAAAAATAATTCCTAAGAGGTATGTGCTGCGGTGTTTGGCAGCAAAGTAAAGAGTCTTTTGTCTGATTCTGCCTATTTACAACTTCAGACGAGCAACAAACAGCTTAATCCTCAGAGCCTCACTTTGTCCTGAGTGGAAACTGATGAAGTTTTCACTTTAAAGCTGCGATGCTACGTGCGCAGGATGCCGCACTATGACCGGTGTTTGTCTGCTAAAAAACCACAAGAATCATTCACACAGCAGCTCATAAATTGCTCCCTGGTGTCGGGTAGTAAGTGTGTGCTTTTGTATAAAATGGTACAATTATTGTTGATTTTTTTCCACTTCCTCCCACTGACAATATGATCACAGTTACTGGACCCAAACACTGAAGACTCTTGCTTGGATTAGCACTGGTGGCCACTCTGGGGATGCACATTTATGTGGGTTTAAAGCTCCCCCTGACATGGACGTGTTTAGGGTTGGGTATCCAAGTACAGTGATCCATGTGAGGAAAGAATTTGGACGGGAAGGTTAATGAGATGTTCACATTCTGTTACCTGCCCTCCAGGAGCTATCTTCCCCTATCGCCTTGTTTGCCAATCAGAGGCCACTGGGAGGCTAATTAGCAGAGCTCAAGATTGCTTTCTGAGCAAGTGTATCCATGTGAAGAGAAGCCTGGATCATTTTCAGAAAAATATAAAATATTTTACATGAAAATCTTAGAGGATAAGATCTTTATCTTTCACAAGCTAGGATCAAGACACTTCAGATCAAGACACTATAGTAATTAATAATTGACAGCTCTGGCTTCTGTGAAAACAAAAACACCCGGTGCTTTAACTTTACATGTTTTTTTAACAGCAGATTATTAAAAACCAACTCAGGAGCCTCTAAACCAGAAAAGTCATTAAAAAAAAGGTCAGCAGTGAGGTGCCAAAATGCACACTGACATTACTAAAAATAACGATGCTTTACAAGTCCTCTTTCTGGCTTAAATGAGCATGCGGTCATGCTAACAGGCTCAACAATGTACCGGTAATTGAAAAATGAAGGTCCCCTGAGGATGAAATCAGCCTTTTCACAGGCTGCAAACATTAAACTGGGCTATAAGTCTCCAATCAAGCCCATGTGCAGGTTTTGGACTGTGAGAAGCAAACTGAGTCCTTGGAGGAACCAAGCATGGACAGAATATGGTAACTACACATACTGTAGAAAGTAACTACCTGGGATTAATCCTCAGTACCATGAAGGTTCCAGTTTACGGTTCTCCACAGGGACTAGCCTAAGCCAGTCCAAGTGACTGAGCTTGTCTCAACTGGACATTCTCCCATAAACAACATGGAAAACTGATACTTTGATTTCTCTATAAATGGCAGCACTCAGCCGCTTACCCCTTCTGACAGGAGCAAGTCCTGCTCGCTTGACCTTTAGCTGTGACCTTTCGTGCTCCCTAAATGCCACTTTGAGAGCTTCATTTATTCTTGTCTGCCCTGTTGTCAGGGTGGAATGCCACATGACTGACCCAACGCTGCAAAGCTCAGGTTGCTGACAAATTTTGCAGCGATAAAAATGCTGGAGAAAGCTTGGGTCCTCTGCCAATTTTAGTGTGTGTGTGTGTGTGTAGGGTGGGTGCACTTTGTATGCATCAGCTAATGATTCCTCCATTACAATACGGTCAATGTGAATCAAAATTTTTACAATATCTACGTCTGAAAATTAAATCTGAAAAAAGAATATTGAGGCTTCATTTGCAAATTAGCATCCACCGTGCATGTCTGAATCACGTGCATGTGCCGATCCAGCAGCAGAGCCAGTACTGCCTCGCTGTCTCAGGTGCGTGCATGAACTCAGGCTAAGAGAGATTGATTCTGTTGCCTGGTGGTGCCGGGCTCTTACATGGGACAGCTCCTCACACCCCCAGCCGACCCAACAGCGTGGTGATTAATAGCACCCCTTCCATTACCCTCTGCACACAGATGGGGCGTCGGGTTGAAGGTTGATAGGGAACATTGGCATCACACAGACAAGGGTTGTGACTTAAGACAGTGCTCTCGGGATTTCCAAATCAGATACTGAAGAATCAAAGAGTCCTGTTATTTAATTTTCAACTGAAGTCAGTTTGTTGTTTTGAGGGCACAAATTTTCAATTAAATTTAAAAAAAACAAGTTCAGAAAAATTCCAAGAGAGGGAAAAAAAATGCAGCTCTGTTGTACGAAGCAATTTTTAATTTATGCACGGTAAACACAAGCAAATATGTAAAAGGAGGAGTTAGTCAGAAGTTAGAAACATCTGAATCGTGAAGGGATTTCATTATTTTAGTACACTGTACGGTTAGCACTCCAAGCTCGCTCTCACAAACACAACTTAGAAGGCTGACAAAACAGGGACCACTATCAAAAGTCTTTTTCTGTTGTTACAAAAAATAGAAAAATTACAATGAGCACAGCTAAACTCAGGTTGCAGGTTGATTTGGATCCTACTGATTATGCACATGAACTACGGCAGGTTTCTTTTCAAAACTCTTCATACACTTGAGACAGCTGAAAAAATGCATAAAAATAAAAACAAAAATACAGACATAAACTTCAAAATAAAAAACCTTTACAAATCCATATGTACTAATTAAAGTGTGGGAAAAAACTGAGGTTGAAACAGAAATGAATTGAACTAAAATTGACACAATGTAGGTTTCAGCTATCTACATCATGATTTGAGGACTAGGGGGGTAAAGATGAAAGCGATCCGCTGTTATCTTTCTTGTTTTTTTAAATTCATAGTTCCCAAATCGTAACCTGATGCAACGCAGGTGCTGCACGTACACCCCTGAACCCTGGAATGCCATCAACCATGCAAAAAGAAGACCAAAAACACAACAGATGAAGACATGCAAAGCCAATTTGTGGTTATTCCCCGTCATTACAAATACAGGCGTATCACAGGAAAGTTAAAAGAGATCATATTTCCCACAGTCTCTCTGAGTTTGCGTCTTGAATTTTTTTTTAACCCTCTTTTGGTCCACGTTGGAAAAATTCCAGTCATGAGTTTCTGGGTGAAAGTCACAGAAAAGATTTCCAAGTGTACCCCAAGGCACCTGAGAGAACGCGAGTGTTCCCCTCCAATGGCAACTGCGCGCGTCACTGTTTACGTTCCAGCTGCCGTAGAGTGTCAGGGTGGGAGGATCCCACGCATGGTGTCAAGAATAACGAAACAAAACACAACGAGATGTGGGCGACATGGGTGGTGTCCTCTCTGACCTGCTGTTAGGGTTAATAATCATCGTAAGTGTTGAGGTCAGTGAAGTATGCGTTGGTGTAGGTCTTTCCGGAGAGCTGGGGGTTGAAGTACTTGTTTCTTTCCTCCAGGATCAGGTTGTTTTTGTTGAAAGCCTGTTAGTGAGACGTATGGAGAGAGGGACAGGCGTCAGTACGAGTGAAATGATCAGTGGACCCGAATGGCAAAGCAAAAAACAAAACCATCCAGCTTAAACAAGGAAGAAAGGAAAAGTAGCGACACCAATCAATGGGAGGTCGCTCGGCGCATGAGGCATATATTTTGCCAAGCAAGGTCAAAGCATTTGCAAACAGGCCGAGTGGGTGGGGGGTGGGAAAAAATGATAAGCCACCACAAGGCTGAATTATTTTGCTGCGTGCCCGTATGTCCACCTCTGTCATCCTTAATACCCGGCATCAGCAGTTTTTATGGCCCTCAAATTGTTGGTCCTCTAGGACAAGCTAGGCCATAAAAATCGATCAAGAGAGGGTCTCTTCTGTTGAACGGTTAGCAAGAGTCAAGGGGGCATTGTCTTTCTCTCTGTGTGAAGTAGTAAACATAGAACGAACCTCTGATGCGGCTGCTCAATACAGCATCAGCAATTTGGCAAATGGATGTTCATATCCTGTCTGTTGGAAGCAGGCTGTGTCGGAAGCCCCTTGGGGCGCTGTAATTGAACGCAAGAGGATGCTACATTTGCCATCGATGAATGTTTCCGACTGAAACAACTAGGGAGCAGAAAAAAAATCATGTACTGTATTTAGCATCTCTTCAATTCTGTGTCTCTTGCGGCAAAGGAATCGTAATCAACGCTCCGCCATTCCCCTGATGGAGGTGGCGCGTCGCTGCAGGTGGCCTCGTGGCTGCCTTTAAACAGCTGTAGTATGTAGCTTGTTAGAATCCTCCATTCTCGCCTCAAGCTTTTTTAATTGGATGAAGACTGATTGCAGATCTGTGAGCGCGGTAAACAGAATTTGCCTAAATAATGAAGCGGCGTCGGTGATAGAGAGGTAACAGAGGAGCACATGGAAACAGCATCATAATTAGAGGTGCAACAATACATCGTGGACTGATATCATGGGCTTGGCAGTGGCAAAACATCTGTAATATTTGATATGCAGTGTCTAAAACCCTTCCACACATCAATTATTTCAATTATGGAATAACGGATATAGCGTATCATCACACCACTAATCAGTTGTTGACTGAAAACATCACACCAAGTCAAAACAGGACAAAACAAGAAAGACAAATGTAGAAAGAAAACATGCAAATGGAGGCGTTTGTTGAAAAAATAAGGAATACGCTTTCTTCTTACAAGCTGGGAAGGGGGACGGAGGAGGATGTCATGATGGAGAGGAAGTAAGAGCAAGAAATATTGAGAGTTTTTAACTCCAACCTGCCACACACAGGAAGTGCCACAGGAAGTGGGAGGGCAGAGCACAGTGGGAAGGAGGAAGTAGTGTCGGTTGGGTCGAAAGAGGCTGTTGGGGACGGGCGGGGGGTTAAGAAGCGGGGTGTTGTCGAGGTCAGAGGTCAGTGGTTAGTAGAAAATCTCCAGGCCTCGCATGGACACCCCCATGTTAGCGGAGAGAGGCTGGTGCATGGCGGGGTCGTCAAGCGGCAAAAGTACGGACACGTCTGGCTGCAGGGGGGAGAGGAAGGGGCAAGAGTCATCCTCAGAGACACTCTCAGGCTAAACTTAGCCTTCAACAGGAAGCCTGGAAACATGAAAGACTGTAAGGCTGCACCCTAATGCAGACATAGGAGTGTGAGTCAAGCTAAAATGCTGAAAGCTAAACCAGCATATGTTCTCTAACAGTAATGATTCCAATTTTAAAACTTCAAGTGTTCATCATTGCTCACGCAGGAGCACATGAGATGCAGATTATTGTTCTACACACTCGAGTGTTGAGATGCTGCAATCGTTTGGCAGGCGGCTCTTCCTGTTTGGTCACATCAGGTTACAGAAGTCATTCCCACCTCTATGTGCAACAGCAGTAACTGAATTATGTTCTAATTGCACGATAGTTTAACACTCCTCACACCTTCGATTCACAGTGAAATTACATCTGCAGGACACATTATGTCTGTCTGTTTATGGGAAAAGTGCCTCTGTAACACAAGTTTATATACGTAGCAGTTTTGAAGATGTCCGAGAACACAATGGAGACACAGAGGAAGGACAAGAAGAGGAGGAAGAAGAGACAAACTGTTGATTATTAACACCTGGCACAAGATGTTAAAATCAGCTACTGTCTAATGTTAAGAACAGTCCTCATTAACAACATTAGCTTCTGGCTATGTAGCTTTCGACCGGTAACCTTTGGTTAACATTTGTCATTTGTCATTATTTTAAATTAACTTCGAACCAAAACTAAAAAAAAAGAAACCCAACAAAACTGGGCCTTTGCTAGTTGTTTTATCAATACTGGAAACAATTTTAAAGGGTATTATTGAAAGATGATTCTAACATGGAGTTGGCACGGTGGAGAAAAACCACATTGTTTGTTCAACTGCATAAAACAAATGACCATAGTTGGACAGTTTAAAGAACTTAGATGGCTAATTTTGTAATATGCTGAAATTCAGAGCTTGGTTTCAATAAACCTAGTAGCCGTGGAGACGCATTAGTTCAGTGTGGCCTGATGTATCAATGAACAAATGGCTGTTTGTGTGATGAAAGCTGATGAACGCTGCAATTAGCTCCGATCAGCTCCAGTTAACAATGCTATTGTGGTGCACTGAAGCTGTCGAGAGGTGCGGCGTCACTGCTGATTAACCTTTTTGAGCATTGATAACTAATTGCATCACTACATGAACAGTGTACGATACAGGACACAAAGACGGAAGAAGCTAACTCAGACTGTGAAAAGGCTGCTGGGAAGCTGCTGACTGTGAGTGTGCACACGGACCTTGATGGCTTCCACCGAGTCGTACTTGTCCAGCTTGTTGATGTGGTTGGTGATACTGGTGTTGAGTGGCGCCGCGGAGATCGGGTGGATGACGGTGGCTTCGTGCGCCTGCTGCTGGTAGCGCTGGCAGTACGAGTAGATGAGCAGAGTGACCAGGCAGCCCAGGATGGAGCTGCTGAGGCCAACAGCGATCATGTGGAACAGGTTGAAGTCTAGGGGAAGAGGAGGGACGTTTATGTAATTTTATGATAAAAGAACAGATACTTCTTTGAATTGCTCTAAAATTATGTCCTCATTGCTACAATCACATCCCGGAAGTAATTGTTATTGGTATTACAATCAAAAGAGTAGAAAATACAAAGAATAACTTTTTTTATGACTTTTCTCCAGCACATTAGAGAATAACTATCATCTAGCACAAAACAGAAAATGTATGTGTTTACTGTGATTAGGGTTTGGTTGTTTTTGTAACTTCTTTTGTCCCACCCTGAGCCATTGATTGACCCTCAATCTTCCTTCTTAATTTCGTTGCACAATTGAATTGTATATTAACAATTAAAGCTTTCTTCTTCTTCAATGTAACCCTGCAGTCCTCAGGTACTGGATTAAAGTTAAACGCCTCTTTCTTGGAACAAAATTTATTCCCCACCTTTATTTACAACTGCTGCCAGCCTGAAATGAAAGCGTAATAATCCTCTTTACTGTATTTTTTTTTTGCACCGCAGCATCAGCAACAGTATCATTAATGCACAAAAACCCACTGAAATGTCATTTTCCAAAGACTTCGGTTTGAATCTACTGAGAAATAAGTGTGCTGTCAGGCCCAGGCAATGCACTCTTTCGTCATCAGAGCAGTCCTCTGCTGCTCTTATTTATCTGTAAAATAATAGGAGGGAACAGCGGTTTGTTTGTTTGCTCAGAGCATCTTCTGAAAGCTGCAAAACTCCCTCTAAGACTTCCTCCAACCACAGATGTGGGAATCTCAGTGTACACAAAGCTACACAAAGCCTCGGGCCTTTTTGGCATTAGCATATCATAGCGGGTGTAGGTAGATGGTGCTAAACAGTGGTGGGCCGTCAGGGCCTGCAAGGCCTTCTCTGCTGGCCTAAAAATATCTGAATCACAGACTGATGTTAATTATATTTTGTCCATGAATACGTAATAAATAATTCCAAATGGTCTGTCCGCTTTCTTTCATTGCTAGCCCCCTGGTTGTGCTGCTTCCAGATGTGTATTTTCATATTTAAGCATTTAACCAATTACATTTCAGCCACTATTTGTTGCCAGGGTCAAAGAAATCTGCCTGGAGGCCTTCACAATCAGTTCTGCGGGCCCTGTAGCATAAAATAAATGTTGATCAAACTGTTGCTTCAACCAATCAGATTTTGAGTTGGCGACACCAAGGCCCTCTAGCAGGCGTACGGAAACATCAGCGTATTCACACGCTTTGATTGGATAGTCAGAGAGTGTACTAGCCAGAGCTAGCAAACTGCATCTGTAGCGAGCTGCACAAGCAAAAATATTGTTGTGTTGATTTAATAGCTGTTTTGTCAACCCACAATGGCTGAAGTAGGAGAAGAAATGGATTTGGTTGCAGATTTACTGTCAAAGCCATTGAGCGAGAGAGGAGCCGATACGAGGAAATCTATGAGGCTACTGAACGCACCGCGGGCGCTCCGAGTGCACAAAGAGGTCCAGCACAAGATCCTCGTGCACACTACCGCCAACTCCACGGCAGGATTCTGGACAATATTATTTGCCAGATTTCAAGACCACAAAAAACTGATCTTTGTCACCCTCCTCAACCCCCAGAAGTTTCGGGAATAGCGGAAAAATTTCCTACATGCAGCCTTTTCCAGCTTAGCACAGAGCCATGGAACACTTTTTGATCTGCCTCGGCTAAGAACAGAACTGACTGTAATGTATTCTCTCTCTCGCTCACTTACACATTATTGTACCTCTATGTTTATGAGGACTTTCATCTACATAATACATTACCCAGCTCCATAACTATCCCAACTAACCCTCCAACCATGTCCTCACTGCTGCTCAAGATATAGTAAACACACACGCACGCACGCACCCACGCACGCACGCACACACACACACACTAATTACCTCCGCAGCGCCTGTCGTCTTGGCTTGAACGTGCAATGGAGACTTCTGACAAAGAAGCAGAGACAGCAGAGGTCGGATCAGAACACAAACAAGCCCGTCCGTGTGCTGAATGTAGCAGGACAAAACCGCGGGAGCAGATGTGTATTTAAAAAGAAGCAGCGCGACCTCATCAAGACTGTGGCGCCTCCAGCGGCCCATGAAAGCAGCTCTCATTAGGTGAAATGCAGTACATGACACTGCTAATGAATCCTAATGATGTACCTTTCCCATTAAAGGGGATGGATTATAAGGTGCAAAGCTTTAAAGTACTATTAAATCTCCACTACTTCATCCAGATAACTTTCCATATTTATTTTACAACAAAGACTTTATAATGTCGACAAATTGATAATTAATTAACAATAAATCAGAACTCTTCTTATAGTGGTTAAAGTGATACTGTCTGAAAAACATAACCTTTCTTTCAGAGAGAGATTTATTGACATCAGTAATATATCAGTAATTCTGGTGACAGCAGGTGTGTGAATGTGCACGTACTTGTAATTGCTACATATTGAGTACCAAAATAGTCATTCCAGTAAAATAATGAGGACATTTTGGCTTGTCCTCAAGGACTGTTTGAGGGGTAGGACATGGTTTAAGGTTGAGGTTAGAACTGGCTTCCGGTTAAGGATACGGTTACGTGGCTACTTGGGAGGGTTAGAGTTGGGAGATAGGTAAGGCATCTGTTGGGGTTTCTGGGTTGTGTCGGTCGTTGTCCTGCAGGGGGTAGAGTGGAGCGCGGTTGGTGGCGGCTGGCACTGTGGGCGGGCGCGCCTGTGGGCAGTTTGCATCTTGCTGCCTGTTTGGGCAGGTTGTGCCTGCCTGTCAGTGCCAGGGTGTTGTCGTGTGTTGAGGTTCCTGCAGTCCAGGACCTGCAGTCGAGGGGACTGCTTCTGCCTTCCGTGTCTCTTGGGCACGTTCGGGGTCTTCATGCCGTTTGCTGGACCGGCGAGCGTGCCGCGCCGGACTCCTGAGTTCTCTGCAGTCCAGGGGAACTGCTTCTGGGTGAGGACTCACCGGTAGACCTGGGGAGGGCAGACGCCGGCGGTCCTGGAGGATTGTTTCTGCCTTTAGTGTCTCTTGGGCGCGTTCGAGGTCTTCATGCCGTTTGCTGGGCCGGCGAGTGTGCCGCGCCAGACTCCTGAGTTCTCTGCAGTCCAGGAGGAATGCTGGTGGTGGAGGACTCACTGGTAGACCTGGGAAGGGCAGACACTGGCAGTCCTGGAGGACTGCTTTGGTTCCCTGATGTTTCCGTGGCCCTGGAGGGCCGCTCCTGCTCCGTGTTCCCTGGAGGGCCGCTCCTGCTCCGTGTCCCCTGGAGGGCCGCTCCTGCTCCCGTTGCCCGGGTGGGCCGCGTTTGTTCCCTGTGCCCTGGAGGGCCGTGTTTGTTCCCTGTGCCCTGGAGGGCTGCGTTTGTTCCCTGTGCCCTGGAGGGCTGCGTTTGTTCCCTGTGCCCTGGGAGGGCCGTTCCTGTCCCCTGCGCCCTGGGAGGGCCGCCGCTGTTTCCTGCGCCCTGGAGGGCCGCGTCTGTTCCTTGGTTGCCATGCAGTCCTGGAGGGATGCCCTCGTGTTCTTTATGTGCTCCCCCCCTGTAAATCAAGCTGTTTGACCACTCCACCATTGTGTCCTGGCCTGCGTTCGGGTCCTGTTCAACCCCTTCTCGTAACAGCATCATGTCTATGAGAGTTTTTACAAAGATAGCAGTGCAAGGATGTGTGTGTGTGTGTGTGTGTTTGTGTGTGAAAGAGACAGAATATACGCAAGATGTTTGCGCAAGATCCAAGGTAGTTTTCTATGTCAACTGGACTGGGTTTCTTCTCTTGAAGATGTTTCGCCTTCTATCCAGAAGGCTTCTTCAGTTCTGAAATCGCTGGGGAGAGAGCTTGAAAATATATAGCCCCTGCTCTCTCAAGCTCTTTGCAAATTAGCAAACATGCAACATGTTTCCCTTGTCTGATTTAATTAGGACTGTACAATGTGTGATTAACGTTTAAAATTAGCATCAAAGTTTTAAATCTGTGTCATCCGGACAGAAGTCCGTTGACACTGTAACAGAATGTGGTCGAAATGGGTCTTTTAGCAGCCCTGGCAGGTGGGTTGCCCTGGAGGGCCCATAAATCTTTCCTAGTAAAAATATGATAAAACCCCTACAGTTGATTTTTCATTGTATTGACTGCACAAGCAGCTCCTGTATAACGTATAATAACACAATAAATGTAGATTAGTTGTGGGTATTAAACAGTATGTTACTAAAAATATCATCTCATTATCTTGTAATGTGCATTAGCATTTATATTAATTAGAAATTCTTCAGATTATTTATGGAGGCTAGGCTAACAATATAAATTCTAGAATATACTATTAAAATCTCTCATTAAAAGAAATTATTGGCAATGATCCAATAATTCAATATGCAGGTTGATTTTTAGTGTAATCATTAGTATCTGATTTAATTACAAGGTAATTACTACAATAATAGAACACTTGCTTTCGCTGAACAGGGATAAAAGAGACAATAAATAAAAATACAGATTTTCCAGGCACAACCTGGAGCTCTTTCTCCCACCTCCTTGGCACTTTTTAAAAAAGTAAAACTGCTGGTCTAAGTGCTTTTGACACGGGTGGCCTGCTCGACTCTTGCTCTCATAACAAAACTAATATAGCAGCAGGAAAGTTCAAATGAGCAGAGAGAGCCCTTAAGTGTCGCACCTCCATTCACACCCCCGTGTAATCGCCTGCTGCACTCAGGAGTCCTTGAACAATACTCTAATTTCTTCCACTTCTTAAAAGTGCTGCCCTGACAGTGAACCTGACCTTTGACCCAGGAAGTGTCCCTCAGAGGGCCCAATAACATATTTCATTATCACAGGATTCTTGAAAATGAGTTAGTGCCATGGGCATATGGTGGTGTATGACGCAGAACGAGTGCATTCACTCGTGCGTGAATGACTCAGACTTTGTGTGTATTTGTGCATTCATAGGAGAAAGAGAGAGAGAGAGAGAGCTAGAGAGTGTGTGTGTTCTTGTACTTGCGAGTGATCAGAACAAAAGGGATTAAGCATTCTGCTGTACCGGTTGGGTGCTAATTTATGTAAATTAATGAATACCTCTGCCAATTTTGAAATGTCAAAACCTTTTTTTATAATCTTCATTGTTGCAAAAAACAAAAAACATCAGATCTGTTGTTCTCACAAGGACAGGAACACAAGTATGTGCGTGTGTGCATGCACTCACCAGGTATAAAATTAGAATGGGGGGTGCAAGGCCTTGTCTCGCTGTTGTTGCCCAAGCACTGGTTTCCAGTGGGAAACAGGACGTCGCAGTGGCGCACACGCATCTGGGCCCCGTTGGAGTCACAGTGTGACCACCCTGACCAGCTGGACCAACTCTCTGGAGAGGGTGATCACAGGACATCTTACTGCCCTGTGTGTGTTTTTTGTTTGTGTGTGTTTTTGTGTGTGTGTATGTGTTTGTGTCCATATTCATGTGTCAGTCTCTGTGTGACCTCGGTTGTGCATCAGTCATGCATGACTGCCCTCTGAGGAACTAAAGAAAATAAGCAATGAACCTGTGATGGATTGGTGGCCGTGCTGGAACCCCGGGCTGCTTATCTGTGTGTGTGTGCGTGTGTGTGTATACCTGGACAGGGCTGTGTATTACACAGAGCCTCTTCAGTGTGAAGGCCCAAGCAGATGTCTCCTCCATACGCTGGAGGAGGGTTGCTGCAGGTTCGCGTCCTCATGTAGTGTCCTCCTCCGCAGGTCACAGAGCACTTGGACCATGAAGACCAGCAAGACCAGCTGCCGTCCACTAAAGCAAACATTAGAGAATTATTTTGTGCTAATACTGTAAAACAAGGGTATATCATCAGCGTACTGCTGTAGAAATCACTCCCAGGATATTTTAACTGTGATTTAAAAATAAGCAGGAAGCTAAAATCTGCTCAGCTCTTCCTGTCTGACCCCTGTCTGAACTCGACTCCCCCTGATGGATAAAGATAAATACAGTAAAGTTTCACAGCATGCTGTGAGTTAAAATCAACATTCAAAGGCCTGAAAAGTTCATGACAGCAAAAACAGAAGGTACAAATGAGTCAAGGGAGAGATGAAAAAACAAGGTGCCGTAAACTGGGCGCCACAATTGGACACGTATCAGGTAGTAAGAATATGTCATTCTGGTCAATCAATTGAATAAAACCTTTCCCTGGGGAGTGAAGTTCCTCTTTTTCCCCCAGAACCGCTTGAAAATTGCTTTTAAAGACCAGATGATGGCTAGCAGCGCAGCACAGGTAATTGAAGTTGCCAGTGGTTTTTGTCATCTCGGTGTAATTTCTCTATCACAGACTGACACGCGAGTCGATTCTTGGCCCTCGATGACGGATCATCTCATTTCCAGCACAGGCTGGTGGGGAAAAAATAGACTGGAAGACACAGCACATTCTCCCTCCTTCACGGAGCTCCAGTACCTCTAAAACACTCCAGCTCCTCCCTCTCCTGCAGTTGGCCTCCCTCAAAGTGATTGCTCTCAATCCCGAGGACCTCAATTGAGCAAGCATTAGCATTCCTTGTTGCTGATGCTTGGCTAAGCTTGCTCCTTGAGGGAATAAACTTTTAAATAAACTTCTAAGAATGCGCTACAGTTCCTGTGTGCTTGGACAGATCAGGTTTAAAGCATATCTTACGGTAGCACGGAGATGTTAAAGTGCACTGAATCAGCCTTCTGCTATTGAATAAAACAGATTTGATGCTCCGACAGCCGTCCAAAGTCTTCCCCGGAGCTGATAACTACCTTCCCTATTAGCGGCCGTGCTTGAGCTGCTGGGAGCCCAATGGCTTCACCGAGTGAATTAGCAGCCTGTCAAGAAAATATCGATGCTCGCTCACTCGGCTGCTCGCACTCATCCTGAGAGATGACGACGCGCGTTCATGGTTTTGTGTTGGAGTGCCAGTGATCTACTCCATCCAAGGTGCTTGAGTGACAACTGTGTGACAGGTTTTTCTGGGTACAGGTGCATCAAGCTAAACCTCAAATTTCCACCCAGACAGCTCATTTCCCCTGTCACGTTTGGCTCATTAGAGAAACTCCAGTATCTTCTTTCTAAAGTCTAAAGAAACACATTGTCTGGAGGCTTTTAACAGCCGAATACGGCCTCCTATGGCTGACAGCGTAATTACCCCACGATGTGATTACACACTTCAGTATCGCAGGGATTCGTCCCTGATTCTTGGTGCAAATTAAGGTCTTAGTCACACCGCTTATCTGCAGCTGATTTGTGTTGTGCCTTCTGATGTGATCACGTCACTTAGGGATTGTGTTTTTATGCCCATTATACAAAGAAAAACAAGGGTGGCATTTACGGCGCACAAAGAGTAAAAACAGGACTAAATGTCTACAGGAGTGGGTTTCTTACCAGGACAGGGAGTGATGTTGCACTCCTGGTATTCCTGTGCCAGCCCCTGACAGGTCTGACCCCCGTACTTGGGCTCTGGGTTGGTGCAGGTTCTCTTGCGGCTGCGGATCCCCCGGCTGCAGTCCCTGCTGCACTGCGACCAGGAGGTCCAGGACGACCAGCCTCCGTTCATGGTGTTCCCGGAGATCCTACCGAGGCGGAGAACGTCTCCTGTGTGGGAAGAGTGTTGACAGGGTGACAGTGTTGTCAATACTTCCAGGGTACAGTGTCATATCAGTGCATTTCTCTCCTCCCAGGGATGCTGTATAAAAAAAGTTGAGCTGAATTATGTGCATTTGTTTTGAGGGCAGCGCGTGAAAAGCAGCTCTCGTTTCTGAAGTGTTAGTGTTTCACTTCAGCTTATTAATGTTCAAGGAGCGCTCTCATCATTTGTGGGCATTATTTTTTTTAAATACCGTTATTCTTGCAGCACAGCATTCTACAAATTCTATTCAAATTGAATTGTGAAACACCCAGTCAGTCCATTACAGAGACTCTTCGGCAGTGGAACAAAGTTTAGTCACCTAATAATTGTGATGTAATACCTGCAAGTTGGCAATATGCCATTGCTTTTAAAACCAAATGTCACAATTAAGAAGACAGTTAATACATTGTCTTAAATTTAAACAAATTGGTCCTTTAATTGAGTCACATTGACATTTAAATAAAGCTATATTATTGCAGAGGATGCTTTTAATGGATCACAAGAGCTTTTCAACAAGTTTTTTTTCATTTTTGAGAAACTTTGTGCACAAGCTTGAGCACCATTATTGTTTAAATATACAGCTGTATAGGGTTGGTTTGTCACTGTAGTGGAACGTTGTTGCAACATGTTCTGCCACTAATGTTATTTTAGAGAGAAGCATCTGGTTTAACAGCCCAGGAAAAAGACTTGACATGTTATAAACTACCTCTTTAAAATTGCCCAGCATGGATGTAAGCGTGTTGCTCAGAGCACATTGACAAAGAGAAATGAAAGAGGAGGCAGCCAACATGTAATTCTTGCAGCATATTGTAGTATAAGCTGCAGCGGTGGCACAGCCGTGGCATCAGACATCATCAGCGTGAACCTAATCCATCTCTAAATTCTTTCCGGCCTCCTTTTCCTGCTTCTGCAGATGGATCACTGGAACCAAGTGTGTCCCATCAATTGGCAGACGCGCCCTCTCAGACGCGCCCTCTGACTAATCTGTGTACTTCCATCTGGAATGACTCGAACAGGTGAGTCCTATTGAAATATGAGACAGAGGTTTTTATTAAACTATAATTACAGCGCGCATTCATCAACAGAAATAAGCAGAACGAGGGGGAGAGACAGAGCTTTTGGTCTTTTTCAATGAAAAGTCTGAACTAATATCTAATAATCATTCCCAGTGAAATTACAGCCACCATCCGAGCGCTTCTTTTGCAACAACTGAACTATATTCTACTTTTTGCGATAGCAATCACTGCTGTCTTCGCATAATCACGTCTGGTTGGCTCGTTTTGCTCCTCTCTTCCTTCCTGATTTCCCCTTCAGTGTCTTCACTTAGCCCCTCATCACTCCCAATAGAACACAATCCCCCCCCCCCAATCTTTCCTCCCCAAAGGTTAACTTTGCCACCCCCCCACATGTTTTGTCAGCGTGCTCTTTTCACTGACAGATCTGTGACGCTGCTGCTTTTGCCAAATGCTTGACCTCCTCATAACTAGGGACAACCTTTCTGATGCACAGGCCATCTCAACCCCAACGTGAATGGGCTCATCGACCACCCCCCTAAGCTGATTCTGAGCAGGCAGGGATATGGATGCTTCCACCTGTTGCTGTGATCCAGAGGGGCCAGACTCCTGTTCTCCTCTGGAGGTGGTGGAACTGTGCTAATGTAGCAAATCAACTGATTGTGGTACGGTAGATGCTCAATATTAAGGTAATAACCCCCCCTTCTGTGCACCCGTATTTAATATTCACACACAAGAGCATCAAAATATTCTGATAGTGTGGTGTGGTGAAAGATAATGAGTGTTATTCCTGCAATTAAGAGTGGGAATGATGAAAAACACAGCGCTGCTGGAGCCGAAGGGGTGACAGTTCACACGTGCGTCAGTTGTATTGTAAACAATACAGCAATAAGAACCATTTCCTATTCCAATGCCGTGATGGATGATCTCATCCTCTGTTCATACAGGCTGCAGCTTATTCTTCCTCTGCAGCCGGAACATTTCTGTCTGATAATGTTGTTCTGTGAGCTCCCTTCGAATTGCTGCCGGCGGTTTCAAATCTCCTGGTGGTTTTTTTCAGAAAAGCAGCGCGCCTTTCTCCCGCCTTCGCTTATTTAATTCGACACCGTCGATGTCTTCCCGGAGACACAGAAATGCAAAGCGGAGTGAAAAGGCCTGTTTTCATCTGTTTAACAGCATTAATGTCCATTTCAGTCATGGACTTGACTCACGTTGACCGGTCAGGCGTTGACCCCAGATTGACCTCATATCCTGGGTATATTGTTGATGCTGCTTCATGAGAGCTGCTCTCCATGCTGTGTGGAAGTAGGAGAGCTCACGCTTTCACACGGCAGCATGGAAGTATTGATCTGCCAAAGAACAGCAAACGAATGCTCGCTTTCCTGAGGAGAAACTAGAGGGACGCAACGCAACAACCACGCAAGAAACTAGGACACGTGTTCCTCCTCCCTACCGCTGCTCAACCTTACACCCTGCTCAAAGGCAAAACACACTATAAACAATGTTAAGAACTCCTGTGAGAGGAGAGAAAGAACCACACATGTGTGAAATAAAATGGGAGTCTGGAGGTCTACAGAGACATGAAATTCTGTGCAATCGTGAGAAAACGACAAGATGGGAAGCAGTAAAAAGATGAGTAGCGGCAGCACTGGGTGGGTGTCTACGGTAATGGGCAAGGGGGGAGGGCAATTTCCTTCGAGACAAACAGATATAAGAAATTAGGAGGTGGGGCAAAAAATGAACAGTCGTGAGTGATTTTCACACAGGAGTAACACCAGACCACACCAAGAGGAGGGGAAAAAACACTCCTTTAAAACTGGCCTGATTTCACAACTGCACATTTACTCCTCATTACTCCAGCCAACTGCTCAACAACGGCTCCCTGAGGAACAACCCACACCTCTTCATTCACTGTGTCTATGCGACCCCTTTTAAGGCATTATTGCCTCTTAAAAAAAGCCTGTCGGAACAAGCCCTGCTCAGGAAGGCAACTGCACGACACTAGACCTCAGGTGTGCTGAGTGATTCTTGACCAGGAAAACAGGCATCCTTGAGGATGAAGCAGCTAAAAGCTTGTAAAGATTGTGCAACGGCCATCAGCAGCACAACGTGCACAACTGAGTGCAGAAGCACAGAAGCTGTAAGATGTTGTTCAAAGTGTGTATTTGTGTTCTTTGCATGCATTGAAACCATTTATGTTGTTGAAAACATGCAGTAGAAGTTCACGGTAATTTCTTCATCATTAACTTTAAATCACACTCTGCTTCCATCACTGCCAACAGCTGACGTGCAGAGTTTCTGCAAGATGGTGGGCATCAACCTTTAAAAGCTACTTATTGTTTTCACAATGTCTGCACGTGTGTGTGTGTGTGTGCGCCTACGTGTTTGTGCATTTGATTTCCGGAGTGTGAAACGTGATCAAGGTTTCAGCCTCTTTCTGGCAATTTAACTTTGACTGCACCATCAAAAAAGCATCTAAAGTGTTTGCCAATGCCCCAAACGGCAATAACACTACTAATAACTTTGACAAGAAAATGAAGGAGGCTAAATGTGCGGATTAACGCAGGAGCCTCCAGGCGCAGCAAGGTAAATGAAACCTTGAACTTATGAAATGTTATTTGGAAAAATGTGGATTTATTGTGACTGTGGTTTACAAACCAGGTCAACTCCAACAACAGTGGAATTGCCCGCAATCAGTGAAGCGGGCATGAATTTCCACTTTCCTCCAAAAGAATGTTCTTTCCATTAAAGACTGACTGTGCACAACTGTCGAGTTGCAAGTCCAAATATGGTGAGTTCACAGTCAAGTCGGCAGGTTGATTTTAAAGATTTCACTGTGGGAAATTGTTGCTGCACAAAGGCAGCATAAGCGGCACAGCGCTTCAATCTGCCACAGTTTCAGTAATGCATCCGCCTGGGTTGTTTACCATGACAACACCTTCCTGTCTGCATTTTACCCAGCAGCTTTGGTCGCGCATCCCCCCACTGCCCATGTTTCTTGGTGGAATTCATGCAGTTTGTTGGGGATGAAGTTGGGCTCAGGAAGGTAGGTTGTTCCAGCCACCATGGATCATTGATTAAGGGTTGTTTTTTTTCCAATAGACTCTGGTGTGTTCTTTATCTTTAGCAAATATTGTTTGCTGTACTCCAAAAGATGCAAGCCTCAGCCAGGTGGGGAACACTAGTCCAACAGACCATGGAGGCATGTCTGCAACACAGATAGTTGAGCCATCATGCAAAACAGGCTGTGCATCGATGTCGCCTGTGTTTATACCAGGGGTGTCCAGACCAGTCTTCCAGGTCCACAAGCCAGCCAGGATTTCTCTCCTACCCGCTTCCAGCTGTGGTGAAAGTAATTACAACATGTAAACATCACAAAGTTCCCACAGAAAATTGAGGGGGGGGGGGGGGTTTAAGAAGACAGGTGAATAGTCCACAGTTAACTCTGAATATGTGAAAGCAGAGTTGTTCATCTTTGTTGGAAGGTGCAATTGTCAAGGCCCAATGTCATTCTCTTTCCAATAGCTCGGATTTTCATTTGTGACTACAAGGTAAAATTTGTCCAACGTGTATCTTTCTTTCTAACCAGACGTACAGGGAGCATTATAGCGCTGCACAGTCCAGTCTAAAGGACAGAATACAGTAGATTCAGAGGACGTGGAAGACATACAAATAAAGCCACGACAAGAAAGTTTGGGGAATTAAGAACTTTTCTTTTTCCTTTTAAGTGGTTTTCACATGAGCACCAGTGTCTTTCCACCTCCATCATCTTCTGTACTTAAACTGAGATGAGTCTATTTTTACCCCTAACAACCCCACGCTCTGCTCTTCTCCACTTCCCTCCTCTCGGTCAGCGTTTGATGTCATTAACACCTTTTGTCTGCTGTAGTTTTGTGCCTTTCTCCTTCTCTCTTGTTCTCTTTACACAGCTGACTGTCAGACGGAAGGTTCCACCTCAATATGAGCCTGGCCCTGCGTCAGGTTTTGTTAAAAGCAAGTTGTCCCCTTCCTCAGGCTTGTTTGGGGGTCAGGCTCTGGGATTCTGTAATGTATTCTCAGCATTAACAACATCTTACTAGCATGTATATATTAGTTTTGCTAAATTTAGCATAGGGAAAGAGCATGTTGATGTAAGAGAAAAAGCCAGGACTCTAAGGACACTGCCGTGGTTTTCATTCATCAGAATAGTCCAGTGGCACCGCCTTGTCGATGCCTAACATTTGTGCAGCAAAAAAAATATTTATCATTTCCAAAGCCAAAAAGACACCAGCCTTGATGTCAAATCAGCTGAGGAGAATGGCATCTGGCTCCTCACACCTTGGAAGAATGAAGCCATCAGTCACTCACTCAGGTCTGACAACATCAGCGACTGGAGACCTTATGCGGCAACATCTCTTAATGCATCCTTTCACCTTTGCGTCTGTTTAATGGGGCTACAAATAGAAGGTAACAATTTCAAAGCCTTGCAGAGATGAAAAACAACACTGCTAAATCACCAAAACTACCGACTGACAGGTTAACGTGCCATAAATGGAAGGATATTATTTCTATGGACATATGGCTTTATAGGAACCTGTTGGTTTGTGCAGTGTACAGAGGTTTTTGCATTTGAGGATGATTGACACACAGATAGTTGGATTGAGTCCTAACAGCAGCTGTTTGCAGGCTGGCTCATGTTAAGAAGTCTGATGGGCACTACGGAAATAAGAGCAAGAGGGCATCAGGCAAAAAGTTTATTTTAATCTGCTCTAATGTGGACTGCAACTATTAACATGCCCCTTCATTCATAACGTGCTACAGTAGCAATGAGTCCTACAATCCAAACTTAAGGAGCTTATTTTATGGCTATTTTATGACCAACTATCAGGCCTGATGAACTTCCAAGCCTCACACGAGTAACACTGTTGTATTCTCCGCCATTTTCCTCAGTCGGGTCTCTTTGGTGTGAAAGCTCATTCCACCTCTTAGATCCGCTCGGAAGGAAGAGAGGTCACGGTTGGGCTCCGCCGAAAAGCTTGGTACAATTTATTTATAGCCAGAAAGCAAATCAGAGCGAGCTATGAAGGAAAGGTAAGAAAATGGAGCAACGCAGGTGCATCATGGGTGACTGAGGAATGGAAGCTTCGTCCATGCTTCATTCACAACATTTAGAAAAAGAGGGCGTCACGTCTTTTGACCCAAGAAGCTAAATTTAAAAACCCCGAGACCGGACAAATAGAATAAATATGTAAATTAAACATAAATTTTAACAAATGGATGATTACAACATAAAGACATGTTGCATTATTTAATGACAAAATAGAGAAAAATGGTCCGTGAAGCTCTGTTTTATGAATTACATTTGGAAATATGTGATTAAATATACATGTCTATAGGGTAATTATGAAAATAGTATTTAGTTATCAGTCAAAGATGTAAAATATGTTCAAAGGTGAAAATGGGCTTACAAAAGAATTGAAGAGGGCTTCAACTAATTAACTTTGTGCTATCATTTATTCCTGATCAATGATTTAAAGCAAGTCAGTATGTTATTGAAGATCCTCATCAGGGCCCGCCTGAATCGTATATTCATCTATTTCTCATTACGTTTGGCTTAAACACGCAGTTCCAGATGGAGGAGGAATGTCTCTGAAATATCAGCAATGGGGACAGGACGCCGGGTTAAATCAGCCTATCTCTCCCTCACAGACGAGAGTCCCAGGTGTGCATAAATGACGGTGAAACTCAGATTGTCAAATGTCAGTATTATCTGATGGCTCTGATGCTCAGAGCTACAAACAGGCTGGCATTCTATTTAAGATGAGATGTCTCTCTGTGATAATCTGGAGAGCCATGGCAGCAAATTCTACTATTGCATGTGGTTTACCTTCACACCTTCTCCTCGAGTCTGTCCTCTTCTGAAACTTTTTGCCTTTTTTTTGGCTTTGTGGATGGATTCGGGCAGATTGATTCGTTTGCCTGAGCTGGAACTGCTTTCATTGTT
The DNA here is from genome assembly GCF_003711565.1 of Takifugu flavidus. NCBI lineage: Eukaryota > Metazoa > Chordata > Actinopteri > Tetraodontiformes > Tetraodontidae > Takifugu > Takifugu flavidus. The sequence goes on from NC_079536.1 coordinate 8,692,247, forward strand.
CACGCGTGTCTGCTTCATATGCTTGGAGGACTTTGGGGGAAAAATGTTAGTGAAACACTCTGGCTTTATCTCCAGAACCTGCACCTGGGTCCCTCTGTTGCACCAGGAACTAAAGGAAAGCAGCAAATGTTGGATTGAGAGCTTTTTTGGATCAAATACAATTTTTTTAGCGACTCCTGTTCCTATAACGACCCGTTATATAAATTCTTTAACCAAAAAGATGAGTGTGTGAGCGTGTGTGCAGTCATAATCGAAATTCAGTCCCCAGATGCAAATAGTAAATCTTTATTGGGTGACGCGCCATTCTTTTGGGCACTTCCCTCCTTCACACAGGGATATTTACCCTGGTGGCAACATCAATATACCCCAGCTCTGTGACAGTAATTATTCTGCAATGGCAGTTTCCTTTAAGGAATGCTAAACGCTCTCTGAGGGGCTCAGCCCCCCCACACACACCTCTCCAGATGAATCACATTTAAGAATGGCAGAGACGAAAACATGGATGAGTGGAGTCCATCTCCTTTTTCTGGCAGTTATGACCTTGAACCCCTCGAGGAGTGAATCACAGTGATGCTTCCATGTGAACAATCAATGTAGCTGCACAGCGACCACATATTTGCTTTGAATATAGATGATTGCTCTGAACTATTAGATAAAGACATTAGAACGGGATCTCTGATACTACTCGGCTTTCACATTTTGCTACCATCAGCTAACGCTACATTGTAGCTTTAAAGGCTATTTTTACTTCTGTGCCTGCAGCCTATTTTTAATCTTTTATGTTAGTGCTGCACATGGGTTTAACATTTAAAAAATTGTAAATATTATCCTTTCCATTTTACTTGTTTACACTGGAAGATTTGCATATAAAAATCATTAAACACAGTTTAATTCATGAAGTAGACACTGGGTTGATAATGAAGTATCTATTTTGGGGAACTGTTCCATCTTGTGCTGCTACATAATTTACACCTTAACACGCTGCGGTTACTGTTTGACATGCCTAATCTTTGTGACTATATATAGGAGACAATTGAGTTCACAAAGTGAAAGTGTGCAAATAAATTAATTCAAAACCATTTTAGCATTTGTTTGAGTGTGTGAGAAGAACATACTCTGGTATAAAGAGGTCGATTAATTATCAGAAGTGAAGAGAGTCGTAGAAAAGGGAACCCCGCTGATGACGGACTTTAGGGCTAACCCCATTTCATTAAAGCAGCAGGTGGCGTGTTCATGGCGGACCACCCTCAGATATACTCAAAGCAGTAGCCGTAAACTACCTACAAGCCTGCTAAAATTAAAGCCGTGACTCAGCCTCCTACGTCTGCTGTGCCACCCTGCCAGTCTCTTCTCTGACACGAACGCTTCCACTCAACATCATAAACAAGTTCTCAATTAGCAGCCAGCTTGTACAAACACTTTTAGCATTCAGCGGTGGCGCTGAAGGTTTGCGGTAGGAAGAGATGAACTGATGGATAAGAAGCTGGCGTGAGCTTTTGCTGCATCGCTGGGGCAGAAAACAAGTTGTGTGCTGTTTGATTGGCTTTGAGGATTGGAAGCTCATTTACAGATCTTGCGCTCACATCAGCTGATAAAGAGGGAAACATAAACACGGGAGAGGTCATGTGATGCTGATTAGGATGTTAAACTTGGGCCAGAGATGAGAAACGCTGATGGACTCACCGTCTGTGGAGCAGCCCGTGGACCCGTCACTTGAGCAGTAACGCATCTCGATCCGCTGCCTTCCCACCTCCAGCAGACTCGGGTCGGGGATGCGAGCCTTGCAAGTATAGCGGAAGCGCTGCTCGTAATGGCCGCCATTGTCGGAGATGTTAACGGGTGTCCAGGGGGTCCAGGGCGTGGTCTTCTTCAGGTCGGGGCAGGGGAGGGTGTTGCAAGACTGATACTCCTGCAAGATGGACGGATGAAAACTTTATGACATTTATTCTATTACAAAAAACTGAGATGAGCTATCTTTCCTTTCTCAACTGTGAATTTAATCACAAAGGAATGTTCCTTTTTTTACCCAGAATTCTAAAAGGTAAAGCCTTTAACTGAGGTAGCATTTATATATGAATGAACGTTAGTTAAAGTTAGTGTTTGTATATGAACTTTCAAATTCCCATCATATTGTTTTTTAACCACATATGAGGTTTGGAAATTGTAATTCCAAGCATTTAGTTTTTTTGTGGGTAAGCCAGTTATCCAAAAGTCTTCTTATAATAAGAAACATCTTATTTTTGAGGAAATGGGGAGCAAATTCTAAGGGTCTTTCCAGCTCCTTCATTTTGCCAGATCTATTGCTTTTCGTTCATCCAAAAGGATGCTCTGATGAACCTCCTGAGTCTCATCCTGAGTGTTTATCTTCCCGCACACACAGGTCAAGGGCGTATTCATGACGGCCCACTTGCCAAAGGTGTTGGCGAGCGAACAAGCGGGTCACGAAAAGGTCATGATCGAGGGTCGATTCATAAAGGAGAGGACAGCGAAGAGAGAAAGGACGGGAGAGCTGACAGGAAAGGATAAAGAAGCGGCAGCTGAAGGAGTAAAAGGGCAATAACGGCGACTCTTTCTTCCAGCTGTATCGCAGGAAAGGGAAATGCTAGACTAAAGCCCCACCGGGCTCAGTATGCGAATCTCATTCAGGAGTGGAGTATATAATTTCCCTCAGCCTTTCTTAGACAATCTTTATTTGAACAGCAGTTGAAAGAAAAATAGTCCCGCTTCCCCGGAACATTATATATCATGATGTGATTGGGGAAGATAATAGGCAGGTAATGGACCTCTCTTCAGGTCAGCTAAATAAATAACAGGGTGGAGGTAGAGATACTTGAGGAGGAAATGACACCATGGGAGAAGAGGAGAGGTAGCTGCCACCCCGCCGCCCCCACTCTTGTTTATTTATGCGGAATGGCCCTTGAGTGACTGCCAGACCTTGAATAAATATGATAAGAGCTTTCTGCACATCCATCAGGCTGTCACATGGGTCAGGCTGGCTGGTCAGCTGAACACTTCCTACCTTTTCTTTTACAATTCCTCCATGTCTGCATTTATCTCTCTCTTTCTCTGCTTATGAGTGTCGCCTCATCTTTCTCGCTGTCCTTGCTCCATCTCTCCCTGTCTCTCCCTATCCATTCCAGTCTCCGCCTTCCCCCTAATGCGCTTTTCTCAAGGTACCAAGGTTAAAATCACAGGGAGGAATTTAGATTCTGTTTGGGGGCCCCGTTGATGAATGAGTGTGTCGCCTGCTTCGCACTTCCTGCCTTTCCCCGTCTTACACGGTAATCATTCCCAGACATTAATATTTAACATCATCACGCGTCACAGAGCAGACCTCAATCTCTGATAATCTGCCAGTAATGAAAAGGAGAGGAGAAAAAGAGGCTCCTGGGTGTCGTGTCGTCACCTCCGCTGAAAACAACATATGGAATAAACGAGCAGAAAGAAGGCGAGCTGTCTGAGTGTGTTTGTTGTGTGAAATTGTGACAGCAGCTTAACATCGTTAATATTTAATGGGCTTTTTCCCGCCCCTGAACTCTCTTGTGACTGGTGTCAATGAGGGCTGAGAGATCCAAAGGTGTTTACAGCTGCAGACAGAGGGAGGTGGTGAGCGTAGGAAGCGCCGGACCCTCCGGAACACTTCAGCAAAATTCCTGGGAATTTCACAGTGCCGCCATATGGAGACCGCCCATGACTTTTACAAAGAAATGCAACAAGGTAATTTCTATGTGAGTAAAATGCATCGTAAGCAGCTTTAGAACAGAAGAGAAGGGTCCCCAGTGGAGGTTGTTCAGCAGAGGGACTAAAGGGCAGACACAAAGTCCAGACAAACTGCTGCAGCACCACTTTAGTGTTTCATGATTTGGATCTAAATGATTCTGGTGATGAGTTTAAAGTCCAAAGGGATCATCACGCTCCTGTCTCACTCTTATTGCATTCTACTGTACTGTAATGTACAGTTACCTCTGATTTTGCATTCATTTTACAACTATATGTTTCAAATATAAAGATTAGATACTGTTGCTGCCTCAACAGAAGTGATTTCTGACACCGACAATAATAAAGTCAACTTAATCATGTTCGGGATGTCAGGTGGGTCAATCAAAATCGTTTAAAATAGGGCACATTTCTGTGCATAGCTTTATGGTTTTTGTCTCACAGCCAGCTCAATAAGTAAATCTTTATGCTCAAAGATCTTATGTCGCTCCATGATATCAGGTAGATAAATTCATACAAATCAGAATGAAAATAAATCCTTGAAATCTCTTTTTAAAGCAGAAGGTTTTGCTTGATGAATGAACGTAATTATGGTCTGAGGGACAATCGTGATGGCCCAATTATTACCTCAAACAGATTTATTTTTAAAAAAACGGCATGCTCATGTTCAAAGATATCATGAATACACTAAGAGGAGTTGTGATTTGGGTAGATACATTCTCACTCTGCAAACTGCAGCTGAATTAAGAAAATTTGTTCCTTCTCCAACGCTGCTCTACTTTATTTATGAAAAAAGTCCAATAAAAATAGCTGAACGCTCTGAGCAGCGCTGTTAAAAAGGCACATACTGGCACATGGATACGCATGCGCTTGTTAGCATTAGCTTTGTACAATCTATAGGTCCAAGGTATGAAAAATAGAGAGAGAAGGTTAAAGACCCATAAAGTTGAGGGACAGTGGACAGTTTATTGCTTTTTTGGTCTCTTATATTGGTTATGCAGCTGAATACAAAATCAGAAATAATCAAAAACCATCTTCTCGCTTCCAGGGAGGTGTTTTTATGACCTTTTGAATAATGCATTAAAAATGAACCTGAAGATGTGAAATAAAAGAAGTTTTCCATCTGAACAAACAGGAAGAAAGCTGGAGCAGGGGGGACTCACTCACTCACTCACTCACTCACTCACTCACTCACACTCACTCACTCACTCACTCACTCACTCACTCACTCACTCACTCACTCACTCACTCACTCACTCACTCACTCACTCACTCACTCACTCACTCACTCACTCACTCACTCACTCACTCACTCGTTTTGGAGGAATTTATTTAAATGAGCTCTCTTATTCGGCACCATTGCTGCATGGGAGCGTAGATATGCATGATGGGTAAATACAGAGGAGCGCGTTGCTTTACAATAGCTTTAACAGACATCTGCTCAGAGACCAACAGCAATGTAGCTTCGCTTAATGTGGCTTTGCTTAATGTGGCTTCGCTTAATGTTCTCTACAACTGCATGCCAACGGTCGGCATGGACGTTAATAATACAATTCTGAATGTCTAGGGTATGTCTATGTGTATGGATGAAGGAGGGATTCAGATGGCTCACCTCCGACTAGCAAACGGCTCCTGCTTATTTTTTGAAAGTGTTGCTACCCTGGGTGCCAAAATCGTTAAAGCGGTGTCCTGTTTGCAGAGTGGGGAAATTTTGCTGGGCTTTACAACTTCAAAGGACTGTCTGATGGTCAATGGTTGGGGATGGTTAAGGTTAAGTTAAATATCTGGGCAATGCAATTGTCAATAAAAGGCAACAAAGATATAAATGTGAGGATGTGTGTGCACATGTGTATGTGCATGTGTCAGAGAGCGTGACTGGGAAGTACCAGACCATTCTGATGAGTGTGAAGATTGAAATCCACGGTGCGTTTGTGAGGAGGTACAAAAGACTCTCTGTGCTGTCTGGCCAACTGTGGGAGGTGAATAATAAGAAGTCAGGCCCTTTGAGCTTTCCACCCTCGTTATAGTCATTCTGCTCTGACCTGCTGTGCGTGTCTGTGAGGGAGAGAGCAAACATGGAGGCCGGTGAGCAGAGCTCAGAGGCTTCCCTTAACGGTCCAGATGTGATGGAAGAACCCTCTTTGGCGTCTCAGAAAAGTTCGACTGGCACACTTGTGAGAAGTTGATCCTCCCCCTTATCTTTTCACCGATCTGATTCCATGATGACAACACTGTGTGTTCACATGCCAGGCTACCCACACAAACGCCAGGTACTTCATTTGACAGCCTGGCTGTGCTGCAGGATTTTTCGCATATAAATAAAAGAGCTTTGGTGCCATTAAGCAACTCTGCACATCATTACGTTTGCATGGAGCGTATTTACTTCATTTTTTTTGAGATTTAGTAGAGAATAATGGGCCTTTTTGATCTCTAGAAGTGGGAGAAGTGCACATAAAACACCAGAGACAAGTCTGAAGCTAGGAATGAACACTAATACCAGCACGGTCTTAGCAGACAAGTTGTAAAAATACTTCACAAATTTTATCAAAACTGGCAATTTTTTTACATTAGCAAATGTATTTGACTGCATTGAAGCAAGGCATTTGAGTCCTTTGCTCTATTTAATGGTGGTCGATCTTGAGTGAGTGAAGTGTTGTTAATATGAAACGTCAATTTGAAAATGCACGACTGATTCATTTACTCAAAATAAAAGGAGAAATTAAAATTTGCCACTCTCAGAGAGATGAAAATTGTCTTAACATTTTTGGTTTGGAGAAAGTGCTGCTTTTATGGGGCCACTCAACCCCAGCGGGAGCCACCTTGGGCTCAGCCTTCAAATCACATTAAGTAATATGTCTGTGTAGATTCTCAATCATCCAGGTCATTGTATCCAAGGTAGTTTTCTATGTCAACTGGACTGGGTTTCTTCTCTTGAAGACGTTTCGCCTTCTATCCAGAAGGCTTCTGGCTTCTTACTCAAATGGGTGTTCAATGAATCTTGTGCTGTGCACACTCATGACATTTACTTTCTCCTTCTTTGGCCAGTTTTATGCATTTGCTGCACAGAAAATAATGTAAATCCTGATGTATTAGCAGTAGATCTTTATTGTTCATTCTGGAGAAGATCTTTTTAGCTCATGAGCTCTGCAGTCACATCTGAACAACATCATGCAGGTGACACCATGTGGAGTCCAACTACTCATAACTTTCTTTTCAGAGGACTGCACCTTAGATAAATCACTTTTCAATACGAAGACATGTTTTTTACATTGAGTGCGACGTTGGGGAGGATGGGGTGGGATTAAACACAAGGTCAACCTGCTAGAATCTGGCTTCCCCTTCATTCTCCGCCTCTCCAGCATCTCGGGGGGATTCCAGCCTACATGCACAGGAGTGCTGATGAAGTCGCAGTCAAATGTCTTCTCGCATCAGCAAAGTGAGACATTGAGCACCTTGGGACGAAATATTTCTATGTGTAAAGCCTATGCTTGGGGCGATGGCACACAGGACAACATTAGGTAGCGTTTAAAGCTAAATCACCTCTTCTGTTTTCGGATCACAGCTACAGCAACATTTACTTCAGATCCAAAAGTAATTTTTGGTAAAGCTGAAATGTCCCGAACTTCTTCTGTATCTGATTCACTTCAGCGATCAGTAAGAAATCAGACAAACAACATGTGCCTGGTTTTGAAATGAAGTTTCAAGTATTGGTATTACTCATGGGGCCTCGTGTCTGACATTTGTGTGAAACACGAAGCAGATGTAAGCTCGCCACTGTTGATCAACGCCTGGATGCTGGGACATCAATGGAACAGCGTGTGCACAATATGTGCACGTTGGAGACAATTGTCACATCCGGTCTCAGCAGGGTGTCGGGTCCTAAAAAAGTAGCTGCGACAACAGAAGCGTGTGTCTGATTAAAAGCGAGTGGGTGTGTTTAATGTAGTTAAGTCAAATGTAGATGTATCTGGGGGAAGGAAACGCTGACAGATGGCACATTAAAAAACAAACTACATCACTCTTTTAACTTTTTTGTGACGGCATTTTTCTTTCTTTGAGCGCCGAATGCAAATTAAGTATCAAAGGAAGGCATCATTCTCTTTCAAATGCAGTTATACCTCACGCAGCGTTGTGTTTTACAACGTAGGAGCGTAAAGTGCTTCATGAGCCAACACCTGTGCCATTAAGTGGCAGCAAATTCTACCTTGATCTGAAGGAGCACAAGTTGCCAAAGCAGTAGAAATCCGAGTCCTCGGCGGAGCAGAGACCATACCTGTGAAAGTGGTGTGTAATTACAGCCCTGGTGGCCCCAGTTAGGTCCAGGTACCCAGTGTTCAAAGAGTGAGGGTGAAAAGAGAATTCAAGTAAAGCAAATCAGGCAGAACGCTGACACCACCAATGGAGTATCAGCTAGCAGCTGTACAGCCTGGGTGAAAGGGACAGAGCTGCGCTGAGCTTTAACAGGTTGATCTCTTGACCTTTGACACTGACCCTGAGTCAGCATGTCATTCTAGAATGTTGCCTCCTTGTAATGACAGCGAAACCGTCCCCCCCCCCCCCCCCCCAGCAGACGCCTCTGAATCCTCAGCGACAACTCCCACTTCTGGGGTTTTCCGGTTATATCGAAAATACCCACGATGCAACACAGTCGTAAATGAGCTGCATTCCAATGATGCCTCAAACCCCCTTGGTGTGCCGTGTCAAAAATAGAGCCGCTACCAGATGAACACGCGCAGAGGCCCACGCACCACCAAAAGTTACTGAGCGAGTACTTAATAGTGACTTAATGAAAGGTCAGCCATTTTATTTAACTGTTCCAAACTTACTAATGTGAAATGGGCAATTATAGGATATTATATATGCTCCTGAGGTTGAGAGGGCATGTGTGGGATGGATCATAATGCTGGCAGAGTAATATTGAGCTTCACAATGGACCATTACACAACCTGTGGGATGGGATGTGTTCTGCTGCCTGTAATCTGGGTTATTAAATGCTGCTTTATCAGCATTTATCAGTTTTTTTTAACTGTCTACAACAAGATTTGTCAGAATTTAAACAAACGGCATCTCCAAATCTTTGGCTGTAGCTCATTTTTTTCCAATGTTACAGCATTTTAAGCCCACCCTGCATCCACAAGCCCCTGACCTATATTCTTTAATCCATTTGGTAGAGGGACATGAGAAAAAGCTGGTGTAAAAAAATAGCAGCAGCACAAAGACAAATGGACACATTTCAGCATTTCCTTGCATCATCCGAGCGTTGGGGGAAAGCTCTGTGGTGGATATTATCCCTGCTCACACATGGGAAATGTGAATACCATCTGCCTGTGTGGTATTGGTGACAGGTTCTGCGATGGCCAGAGGATTTAGGGGCATTAAATGTTCTGACTGTTAAATGTGCCGACTGTTCAGGAACTCAGAAGATGTCACCGTGTGACGTACCTGACCGCACCCAGGACAGTCATCGCCATTCTCGCAGGTTCTGCGACGCGATTGGATGCCTCCTCCACAAGCCACTGTGCAGCGTTCCCATGCCGACCAGGCTGACCAGTAAACATGCGGAGGGCAGGGGAGGTGCTCGTTGCAGTACCTGTGAAGGTAGACAGGGGTTCAAAAGGGATTCACTTTGATTTTCTAACTAGTTTTAAAGCAATCAGAAAACTGTTGTCATGGTGACCTGGTGTCCAGGCTACAATAGTTCTACTAGCCTATATGTGTCAAACTCAAGGCCCACGGGCCATATCCGGTCCGTAATACAATTATATCTGGCCCGCGAGATCATTTTACATTTATCTAATATTATTGTTAATAATGGCCCAGCGTTATGAAGCGCTGATAACAGACAAACTACAGATCCCATAATGCAGCGCAACAGCTGCCTTGCCTGATAGGTTACGTACCTGGGAACATTCTCGTGTCATTCAAGTCAAGCGTATGTTAATGCTTGCAAACCTATTGTAACATCAAACCTTGCCCTTAACAATGGTGAAAAGAAAAGTTGATTCTGAAAACAGAGCCTTTCAAAACTGATGGGAGGCAGAGTATATGTTTAACACTGCCGGTAAATCCGTATTATTTGTGGAGCTAATATAGCTGTAATTAAGGAATTTAATCTAAGAAGTAACTTTGAAACAAAACATCAAGACAAGCTGAAAAAACTGAATGCAGAGCAGACGCTACAGAAAGTAGAAGAGTTAAGAAGAATCGTAATAATCTGACATCTCAGCAGATGTTTTTCACCAGAGTGAAAATGCAAAATGAAGAGAAGTGGCAGAAGAGTTAACCAGATCAGGCCGGCCATTTACCGAGGGAGAGTTTCTGAAGAACTGTATGCTGAAGGTGTACGACGTCTTGTGTCCAGACAAAAAGCAGATGTTGGCAAATGTAAGCCCGAGTAGAAATACAGTTGCTGATCGGGTTTGTGGGTTTTTGCTAGAAGGCAAACTTTTATTTATATTTCCTGGGGTTTTTGGACCATGCTCATATTTTGAATTTGTTTGATTTTGACAGGAACATTTTTGTGGACAGCAGAAATATTTAAAGATATTAATATATTTTTTAAAGTTTAAAAAATGGCCCATGAGCAAAGCAAATGTTGTTTTTACTTATGTTATGTTATTTACTTATGTTTTTTTTTTCCAGCATGTTCATAGTTGTACCTCTTTATAATTTTGACAAGAAATATATTTATATAGAGCAAAGTATTGTAAGTTATATAAAGTTTACATTTTTTTTTATTGTAGAATAATATTCCTGTCTGTTTTTATTCCTATTCGTGTTCAAAAACATTTACTTTTAGTGTGTTAAATAAATGTTTATCCTGTTCGGCCCGCAATCTAAAGTGTGCTTTGAGTTTTGGCCCCAGGTGCAATTGAGTTTGATACCCCTGTACGAGCCTATAACTAGAAACAGCCCAATCTTCGAGTGATCTCTGGACAATCTATTTTTAATTTAAGAACAAAAGGGAATTTATTTATGAACTATTTAAATAGCAGTCATGCTGCTTCAGACCAATGAGCGGCATGAGAAGAGATGTCAAAGAGTTTCAAAAGCCGAGGTTTCTGTTTGCTTTCAAAGAGAATAACCAGTTATTACCTTGTGTTATGTTTCAAATAAATCAAATATCAGATACTGTTTTTATTTCCACCCACATTACTTCTGGTCCAGGAGCCTATTATTCAAAAAAACTCTGGAGTCTAAAAATGTTAAAACTGAAAGCCAGTTTCACCGAAACTTCTTGTTACCTTAAAAAACCAATGATTTCTACTACTTTTATTTCTGTTTCTAACTGAATAAAAAACTTCGGAAATTGATTTTTTTCAAGGTCAGAAATACAGAAATAAATTACCTGAAGGAAACAACAATTGATACTGCAGCCCCCGATCACATAACTCCTGTACTGGCGTCTCTTCATTGGCTGCCCATTAAATTTAGAATAATTTTTAAAAACCTTCTTTTGACCTACAAGGTCCTCAGAGGCCTAGCTCCATCCTACCTGGTTAGGGTTAGGGCTAGTGACACCTTACCAGCCCAATAGACCGCTCCGCTCTTAGAATGCTGGTCTAGTTGTGGTTCCCAGAGTCTCCAGGAGTAGAATGGGGGGCCGAGCATTTAGCTACCAGGCCCCCCTGCTATGGAACCAGCTCCCTGTCCAGGCACGGGAAGCTGACTCCACTCTACTTTTAAAATTAAGTAGGCTCAAGGTTTCTTCCTGTTAAAGGGGAGTTTTTCCTTTCCACTGTTGCTTGTCTGGGGTTAGGCCCTGGGATTCTGGAAAGCATCTTGAAACAATTTTGATTGTAAAAGACGCTATATAAATAAAGATTGATTTGATTTGATTACAGGAGACAAAGTTGTGTAAACACAATCGAGTCGCCCTCAATCTAATTTTAACATAAGGTTTAAGTTTAAAGGGCAAGTTTTAGGTCAAAGAAAAGCTGGGATACTTCCTGTGATTGTGTCATAATGGATGAGGCATTCGCATCATTTGACATGTTCTTATTAAAAAATGGTAAGTGCTGCTTACTGTCATTACCGACTCGTGCGCTGCACTCTCGAGAACGAAATGACAGAAGCTCTAAGGTGTATCTTGCCCGTCTCTGGGTTGTCTTTAGTGGAACGGATTCTTTAACTGGCAGAATGGTAACTGCGCTGGGAAAAAGGGTTTTGTGACCTTTCCGAGGACTTGAAGTAGCTTCAAAGGGTTCCTACCACAAGACAGGGATGTCTGAAAACACCCGTAAATTTCTAAACAAACCCCAGCATATTTTTGGCATGTGGCTCTGAGCCTCATGGGACAGTATGGACCTGACCGTTGCTGCTGCAGACGTGTCTGTTGGACAGTTCTGTACACGTGTCATTCCTGTGTCACACAAGCACATGTCATCTATGAACTTTATAAACCTTTACATGTGTTGCGTAAATCACTGGCAGGACCTATTAAGTCAGTCAATTGCATGTTTTTATCGTAACGTCAATAAGGTCAACATCACCAACCTGCCACTTGGGGAAAACTTGTGCTAAAATAGCTTTGATTTGTGTCTCCTCCCGGGATTCTGGCTGAGTAATTCCAGTCTACAAGTCCTAGAAGCTCCTCTGCTGCGAAAGCTAGCTCAAAAGGAACATTTGGTAAACAGAGGTTGTAAAAATCCTTAAAGCAGAGTGCTCCTCTTCCACGGTTCCTAATCTGCACGCTTGTAGCGGGATGAAGGGAAACACGTGCGGGAGTGAGGAGCGGTCTCGCAGAAGCTTGAGGAAATAAGAAGACATACAATTCATGCATCACAACTGGTGCGCCGAGTCGATATATTCCTGCAGTGCAATGAAAAGCTGAAAAGATCGATTCCAAACAGATTTAGGCCTTCAAAGTTGATGCTCCCTCCCCAGTTTGGACAAATCAGAGGCTTTAGTCTCAGTATTTAGACTGATCCCTCGTTCTTTAGATACGGGCTTGCAGTGCTGAGACAAAAAAAGCTGCTAATTACTCACTGTGGACTGTGTAAGCAGTGTGGACCATGTCAGTTTGCTGAGGGTAATACCGACAGAAGGTTCATTAAAGCGAGCGTAATCAGATTTAAGCCCACTGTGCTGCTGTGTATGGGATTTAATTAGGGGGACAAGTACATAAAAAACTTTACAGGCTTCAAATAATCAAAGACAAAAGAAAAGGATCAGGCTTCAACAGAACTAAAACTATTATTTTGCAGTAGGCATCTATCAGCAAACAATCAAACATCACGACAGATCACGACCCTGCCAGAGTTTAGACATTACCAGAGAGGTGTGGCCAACTGTCAATAATGGTGAGTCTGGTGCTAATGCCAAGAAAAAGTCCAGAAAAGGTTAAAAAAAACATTGTGAGCCCAGTCCTGAGGAGTGTACGGGCAGTTTATACTTCAGAGAGCTTGAGGTAAGTTAATGAATGTGTACACTTCAAAATCGTTACTGCTCTTCAATTTGTGTCACAATACACGTCCGTTTATCGCTCCCACGCATCAGTTTCTCATCCTGAAGTTTAAAGGAGGGACAGCTGCAGTGTGGCGCCTGCTAATGCTAATATCGTGGGTGTCACCATGTTTAACAGATGCTTTAAAAATAACAGAAAGTTGAAGCCTTACATCACTATGTATGCAAGTACTAAAACATGTAAATCAGATCAGCATCAGATCTGACTTATCTAGATATGTTAATACCACACACATGCACGTTCTGACAATTCTATCCTCTCTTCAATTCTATCCTAGGCTCACTCGGTGAAATCCTAGCTCATCGCCATACTTTAATTTCTTCTGCTTCACTCTTCTTCCCACTCCTCACACCCCCTGACCATCCTCCTGCCCTCAGAACTGCTCCCCAACTGATCCAAGGTGTTTTGAAAAGCTGCATGTGGGGAGGAGAGATGAAACAAAGGAAAAAAGAAAACAGGGAGGTATTGTAGAAAATGGCCTTCTGTGGCCTCGCATGTCATCCAGAGTATTTTTGGGTCTCCTTTTTGGTAGGTTTACGTGAGAAAGTGGACCATGGCAGCCAATTCATATTCTCCTTTGCCAGAAAAGAGGCTCTGGAGCATCATGGGAAGGTGGGGGATTACAGGAGGGGGTGAGGTATTGAAAAGTGCAAAAAATAAAAAATAAAAATGGAGATGGCGGTGAAATAGAGGTTCAGCCTTGAAGGCTGACTAAGTGAAACCTCTGAACTCTATTTATTTGCCTTCTCTTTCTCATTCATGGTGGGATTTGAAATAAAAACCTCAGCACGGTGCCTTCCAGACTGCTTCAGTTCAGTGGGAAACACCAGTTTCTATTAAAGAGGACTTGAGAATAGTCAGAAAGGCACCTAACATTGTAATAGAATTAATTTGGCAACAAAGTTAGCAACAGCATTGACATTATTTTTTATCTGGGCTGCTTTTTATGTCTCTTTTACTTGTTTTTTTTCCTATGCTGTAAATCACCCAGAAAGCTCACTGACATCAAGGTGATTATGCAATACTAAAGCCTGTGAAGCCCCAGAACTGAGGGCTCCATCTGTGTCTGTGAAAACCAGATAATTAGCCAAGAACAGGCGCTTGCTTTAATTGGCTGCCACCATTAGACAAAAGTGGAGGTTGGGTGAGGCCGGGATGAGGTGTTGTACGTCAAAATGGAAGTGATGGAATCGCATGCATACAAGTACAAAGGGCATGTCTGCTGTGTTTGTAGGAAAATATCAAGAGTGAGGGGTTCTACCTCTCCTCGCGGTTCTGGCCCACGCACACTCGTCCACCGTGGCGCGGGGTCGGGTTGCTGCAGGAGCGCTGGCGGACTTGGAAGCCGATGCCACAGCTGGTGCTGCAGGGAGACCAGGAAGTCCAAGGAGTCCAGGCTCCATTCCTGCAGAGAAGAACCAATTTTTATTGTGTTTAATTAAAACAAAAAGGGGAACCAGAACCATGGCTGCCTCTCCTTTCCTTTCCTCTCCTCTCCTCCTCACCAAGTAGATCAGTGATGTTATTTCTTGTGTAGTTTTTCTGCCCCCCCCCACCCGTATCCATCTACAGGTATCACCGCCTTCATAGTTGTATGCTGACCTACTGACCCACTCAATTCTACCATCAGTTTATTATAGTTAATATAATTAATGTATTTCATTGATCTCTGCCTAGTCTCTCCTCTACCTGTACCCCTACCCTTCTCCTCTCTCTACCCATACCCAGGAGGGTCCTCCTATATGAGCCTGGTCCTGCTCAAGGTTTCTTCCTGTTAAAGAAGAGTTTAACCTTGCCTCTGTTGCTTGTTGGGGGTCATGCCCTGGGATTCTGTAAAGCGCCTAGAAACAATTTTGATTGTAAAAGACGCTATATAAAGACTGATTGATTGAGATTGAGAAGCAACTTTCAGAAAGTGCGTTTGATCCTTTATGTGAAAGTCTGAATGTAAACCCCGATAAACAGAGCCATTACTCATCATTAGCGTGACAGACGAAGGACAGAAGGGTCCACGCATGCTCTGGTGTGCTGCCTGCCTAATTATTGATAATGGGAATTAAACATCATTTTAATATATAAAATTGACATTCAGGTGAAAAATGTATTACCGTAATTTCCGGACTATAAGCCACTACTTTTTCCCTACACTTTAAACACTGCGGCTTATTTATGTTTTTTTTCGTGGCGCACTATCACAACTATAGTGAATCAGTCATTTTTACTAACCCTCATCAACATAGAAAATACTAGAAGAAAAGCATATGATGCAGCTTTTAAGTTAAAAACAATCACTCTGGTGGTTGAAGAAGGAAATCGAGCTGACGCACGTAATCTTGGCATACATTACGGTAATCAATGGCGAGAAGGTGGAGACGCCTGCCTGAAGAACTGATCCAAAGCAAAAAGATGAGAAAAGCTTTTAGATGTAAACAACGCAGGTGGCCCGAGCTTGAAAACGTTCTGGAAGACTGGGTCAACACACAGAGAGCAGGCGGCCGCGGTGTTTCCGCAGTACAAATCTGACTGGATGCAAAAGCAATCGCCACCGCAATGAAAATAGAAGATTTTAGAGGTGGGCCATCGGGGAGTTTTAGATTGTTCATTGTTTGAGTAAAAAAGCATAAACAACGTTTGTGTGTAGCTGATACAAACGTATATTTCAAGGTAGCTGCATTACAGACACCTTTAGGAAAAAAAAGCATTTACTGGCTGTTGTTTCTTACCTGTCTGTTTGTCACTCGTCAGTGACTCGTCTCTTACAGTAATAAAAACATACACCGGAACTGAATGTTTTCGATTTAATTTTTCATATTACTACACGGGATACCTGCGGCTTAAAATCCGGTGCGGCTTGTATAAGTACAAAATTGATTTTCTTTCTAAAATTAGATTATGCGGCTTTTAATCAGGTGCGCTCTGTAGTCCAGAAATTACGGTAATCATACAAAATATAATAGAAAGAAAATTGAGAAACAGCATAACTCATAAAAAGGAAGGAACCACAGTGGTATCTCAGTTAATTTTAAAATATGTGTCACATTTGATAATTTTATCAAATCAACGGTAACTCAGCCTAATCAACACTTTTATGTGAATATGCGATCAGACGTCTGTCGAAGTGAGAAACCGTCAACTGAATATTCATAATTGGTAACCATAGCAACTAACCTGGAGCAGTTGGCTACCTCCACGTTAATACCCTGGCACTGTTGGCCACCGCACTGAGGGGCGGGGCTATCACAGGCACGTGTCCGACACAGACAGGAACCGGTGCTACCGCCGTCGTTATGGCTGCAGGCCGACCAGCCAGACCAGGCTCCAAAAGCTCCATCCACGGTCACATTTCGGATCTGTTCACAATGGAAATAAAAGCACTTTAGAGTAATGGCTTTTCTGGGAAATTGGCCACCACATTAGTCTGATGCTCTTGGGAATACATTTCCCTGGAAGCGCAGGCTCAAAGCTATGGCGGCAAATGGACGTGGAAATCAATTTCCCCCAAATAGGTGTGAAAAATAACTGGATCGCCTAACCTTCGGTGCATCTGAAAGGCGAAAAAAGGCGTGGTAAACATGAGGGAGATATGATGAGAATCCAGAACCGCGGGCGAAACAAACGGCGTGCATAGACAACATTCTAAAGGGCTGAAGTGAGCAAGTAAAAGTGACAGCATAAATAAACTATCCAGAGCAAAACAAAATGAAATCGCAGAGGCGGTGAACTACAACTGATGTCCAGAGCATTTGTGCAGATACGAGCTGCCTTTCAGAGTAGTGTGGACATAATATCTGCTTTGCTCTTATTTATAACTGCACTCAGTTTGCACCTATAGGGATCACTTGCCTGCGCTTCCTCCATCATTCCAGGTAAACTTTATAATCTGCCATGAGCATTTGCTCCAAGTTATACACAGTATGGTGATTGCTATATTTAAAGAGGTGATTCATAATTTGCATTGAAAAAGAGAATATTTACTATCTCAACCAGCCGAATGGACGCTGCACACATCTACAGTTGCATGACCATGAGGTTGAAATGTCTGATTTACCTATAGAATGTGGGAATGGTGATGAAATCCGATACTGGAACGATGGAATTTTACTCTTATGAAAAAGCTGGAGGTGAAACAACAGTTTAAAGTGGATAACGGATCCTTGACTGCTCCCTGCCCATTCTAGAGGACATTGCTAGCTCCTGCTAATACAGCAGAGCTAGCAGCAGCATCACATCCCACGCCTGAGCGAGAATACACAACAGGTATTCTGTTCTGTTTTACAGGTCCTTTGACCAGCTTTACCAGAGACCCCCCCCATTTCTCCCCAAAATCAAGGTCATCCTAAATGGTTCAGACCTAGTATGACCAGTATGAAGCGAGCACATCCTGGCTTGAACCCCTCCGAATTAATAATTATCATTTGGACTGCATGCAGTGATGACCTGGCAAATTTTTAATGTAATAATAATAGCATGCATGCATGACTGCAGGTGTCTGTAAATATTTTTTAAATTCATTAGTGTGTGAGTGTCTGCCAGTGCTCCACTGACAAGAGGCGTAGGTGGTGCTTGGCCAAATATTTCTGCTTGTAATATGCACAGAGGATCACGCTGCCCTCTGTGACTGGTTTAAAAATGATGTCCGAGGAGCAGGGCGAGAAATAAAGCCGAGCTTTTGCTGAAATTGATCGGCTTGTCGCCTGCTAATACCACTCACGAAGACAGCGAATGCTAAAGTGAACAGACGCGCTGTTGTGCTAATGAATAAGCAGTCAGAGGTGAGTAATTGAGGTGGTGTGTGTGTAACTCCCATTAAGTGAGAATTCCAGTGAGTTTCAGCTGAGATGGGATCAATTCGATTAGAAGGAAGGATATTTTCTATACTGGATTTCAAATTAGAGGCTCAAGCAAAGATAAAAGGAAGACAAGTTCACAAGACAGCAGCTCACAGGGCATTTGGTGATACTCTGCTCCCACTGGCTCATTCTGACACTCTCTTCCAGGGTGGTGCATTTCTTCAACAGCAGGTCCCAACCACAGTATGGGTCTCTGGCTCCAACACAGGCTCTGCAGGGACAAATCAGGTTCACTTTTATAAGAATACAGGCACCCCTGTGCTGTGACAGGTCATCGGGAATCATGCAGATTAAAAAGGAGGAAAACATGTGGAGAAAGTTGGTGCCAAGGATGCAAAGGATGAAATGGGAGAGATAAGGTTGTCACAGAGCCTTTGGCAGACGAAAGGAGAGAAATTGCAGGTAAGGAACGAGGTTAAAAAATAAAATACGCTGTTCATATTTGTGACTATAGACGTTGGTCACTTCCTGTCCTTGCATTTAGCACGATCTCTGCATCTGTCTCTGCTGCATCTTCTCCAGGTTGCGTGGAAAAAAGCCTGATGGTCCCGTTTCATGTGCAATGACTTATCAGTGAGCCCGGAGCTGTGTGACGCGTCCCCAACCAAATATGACCTGGATTGTTCCATGACAGTGAAACGTGAAAGCCCATCCTTCGCATCCATCCATATGAAAGGTTGACGTAGCATCTGGGTTGGCTAATAAAAAGCTGAGGCGACACAAGCTGGTACCTGTCTTTCATGAGGCAGAGAAGCAGAACAAGGGTTCTAATATTTTAGCTAAGCCTCAGAGAAGCGTCAGAGGTGGATCCAATAAGCTGCACTGAGGTTTTCATGGGACATTTAAAAAAATCCTTTAATTCTTTGTCACCCTTTAAAAAACTTAACGTGAACAAAACGGTGTCAACGGACAGCTAACGTACATGCAGATGGAGGTCACCATAATCACATGGCCTCAAACGTGCACGGCAGAAACGACTCTGCTCAGCATTGGCCGGGGGATGGGGGGGACGTCCATGCGAGGAGACAGAGGGCATCTGCAGGCACCAGTGGCCTCGGTGAAAGCTGATTTACAGGCTTTTAAATCTCAACACACACCCCTGACGAAAGCACAGGCCTGGCTTTTTCTGATAAAAGCGTGAGTTTAACAACTTTGTGCACATGTTTGTTTTTGACACTTGAGATTGAGATTTATTCTGTGGTTGTGTGCATGTGTGTGCGCTCTCACTCCCGGCTCTTGTGGTAGCTGCATCTCTTCAGCGGGATCTTGATGACTTGGTCCCTCACGCCCACGTACAGCTCGCTTCTGCTGTGCAGGATGAGCACGCTCCGGATGGGCTGCCGCTTCCTGGGCGGGAAGAGCTCAATCTCCTCCAACAGGCAGCTCCCGGTGGAATGATTGAGGGGGGACAGCACCTTCCGGATAGTGCCATAATCTGGAAGGGAAGGAGCAGGTGGATGGAAGAGTGTGAATCAATGGGAGGACGGAGGGCATTTTGTTTGTACGAGAAACGGCGAAGGGGGTGGAAGGGGGAAGAATGGAGGAGTGGGAACAGGAGAAAACAATAAAACAATACATCCATATGTATTAGCCTAGCGAACTAGCATCAGCTACACACACTGGACTTGCTCCTAAAATAACACTGTCAGGCCGACCGATGGCAGCCGCCGTCGCGAGCTTTGCCATGCCATCAAAACAAGACACGGAAGGGAATTTGTTCATCAACAGGACACGCGTGGTGGACCAGCCTACTTCCTGTTAAAGGAACAAACCAGAGAGGAGAAGCCATTTTGTAGTTTTGACAGTGCGGAAAGGTTACTCATTCCAAAAGCTCCCTGACCTTTATTTAATATGCTCAGTGCCAAGCCATGAAGATGTGGGACTGTGGGACTTTTTTCCCCAGACAACCAAAACAAACAGCATTTATAATGCACTAACCAGCCCCCAGGGTGAAGAAATAAAAATATTTATGTGCAAAATAATCCCAAAATAGGAAAGGTGAAATGCTAATTGAGAGTTCCTAAGTGTGGAAGGTAAAACTTCTGGTTTGGCCACAAGTAGATTTGGAAAATACATTTATTTATCTGCTCAGTAATACATTAGTAATTGGCTGTGAATCGGACATACTTTATTGATGTTTTTTCTTTTATTTATGATAGGACGGTCTCCAAACTTCCCTATGAGATTACGGTACTTTAACCTTCAATACATTTTTGCTATAGCAGAAATAAATGAATAAACCTGTTTCATCAGAACACAGTAACAGAAATATAAACCTTATCATTTCATGATTGTAGTTTTATGTCTGCACCCTTTTGTAAATGATACCAGTCATGATGGCAATTAGCAAATACGTAGCTGAAAGTTCAAAAACAGAACTGCTATGAACTATGAACCACAAAAAGCCCTTTTTAAAAACGTATTTTAAATAAGTTTTATTGAAATTCAAAAAGACAAAAGAGAAATAAAAAAAACCAGAATCCCATGGAATGGAGGACTCAACACCTTTGCAACCCTGCGTGAACGTTTCAGTTCTCGGCTCGATAGCCGCTCATTAAAGAGCATTCAGCTGTTAATAACAGGATGTGACTGGATTGCTCAGTGGATTTGGCAGCGTTTCAGATGTTTTCATTAGCGTCTGCTTATTGTCTGGGGAACTTTCAGCACTGGACGGCTCCAGTTCGGCGCTACATTGATCACAGTGGCGTGCAAACAAGAGGGAGTGTGGAGCCGATAAACTGGAGCAGGGGGTGTGTGAATTCTTAAAATAACACCAACTTTACAGCAGGAAGATAGCATTGACATTTCTCAGCGGCCTTACGGTACATTAGCGGAAGGAAAGGGGCCGCGGACTCTTCTTGGCCCGTACTGTCGTAATCCACACCGTTACATAACAGACGGCGAACACTAACACATTCATGTGGGAGTTTTCTGACTCTATCAGCATCACTTGTCACACCAGCCTGATCAAACTGTCTGCTGATAAGCTGGCAGCACCGCTGTGCAGTTCAGACAGGGACTGCACGGAGCAATAAAGTCTGTTATCAATAACCCATATTTCTTCTCTTTGGCTGCTCCATCCCTAATGGTTCCTAAGATCTCTTGCTGCTTTCATAGGTTTTATATGTATGCATGTGTCAGACATATGGAGCTAAAAAACATGATCAGAACATTCCAGCTCGGCTTTGATGTTGCTTCAAAGCACCGATCTATCAAATTGCAGTTTTTTGTTAGCATTTTGTTCTCAGAGCTGAAAGTGCATTACAATCATGAAAATGTGTTGCATATTTATGATTACCCTTTTTTCCCCCCTGTTTTATTTTCCAAAGTATTTTCTGTTATTTCATTAGAACACAAACATCGATGTTGAAGGATAAATGTGGCTCTGGTCTTCTTCTCATTGGTCAGATTTAAATCCAGCTCCATTCGTTTGCCTTGCAGAATTAATTTCATTCTAATTAGAGGGCAAAGGGCCTCACAAATCGCCAGTCTATTTTACCATCCCCTAAAGGGTGAAGGATTATCATACCCATAATTCAACACCCCTGACTATAAAAAATGCATCATCGGTACATTTCCCTGCACAGACAAATCAATAATGCAGAAAAAGGAACTTGGCAGTAAGAATGTACCTGTAGCGAGGAATATGATGTGAAACAGCACGTCTTTTCCCTGCACCACATCCACGGCCACATGAGTGAAGCGCACGCCATCCTCCATGAAGTAGGGGACGGGGTCCACTGGCTGGACCACCTCGTGCATGAGCAGAAACTTCTGGGCATCCTGCAGGTTCCTCTCAGTCAGGTTCACGTAGGAGCCTGAGTCGATGGTTCCACACTGTGGGGGACGAAGAGGACGAGCAGATAAATCAAAGCAGAGCGCGTGAGTGAGAAGATAGACGACTGAATTATTAACTGAATATGACCTTAAAATCGATGTCTTGATTTGAAGTACACAGCCGTCTCTCATTACAAGCGTCCTCATATGCATTTATGTCCTTAATGGGTTTCATTAACATGCTGATTGTTTTTCATTTTCATCTTCCCATCATTCTAATGTGTTTACGTTCCAGTCTTTAGAATAACATCTTTCTATTTTTGAAATTATGCACAAACAAATGTGGTCGCTGGTAGCACAGATGGCAACCAGATCTTGAAGTTCAGACAGGCTGATTGGAGACTCTCGCCTGAGCATAATTGACAGTATTTATTTATTTTTTTTAATAATCCAGGGAACATTTGTTACTGAAAGTTCAATAAAATTACCTCTTTATGCTGATGACTCATAAGTTTATCTTTCTTTTAATGCTCCAAATTTAAAAACTTTATTCAATTCAATCACAATGCATTATTAAGTCTGTAGCAATCCGTTATGATGTATTTACTTTGCACTTATTTCTATTAAGATATCTGCGCTAAAGTAAATCATGACACTGTAGTCTGCCACTGATAGCTGCCCCTTTATTACTGTTTTCAGGACAGACAAATACGGGCTTAGATTTTCTTGTACTAGAGAAAATGTTGTGTTGGGGCAGTTTTTCCATGAAATGCTACGAGAATTCCCTGGACAGGGACTATTTTCATTCCTCATAACATCGTGCCTTTTTTTGTCTTCTTCTATGCAGGCAGAATGAACCAGTTAAAGAAGGGTTGGATGCTTTAAGCTCAAGTATGTGCGTTGCTCTCAGAGAGCAAATTTCCCACTCAAGCTCGTCTAACAGAGCACATCTGCCGCAGAAACAAGATAATGATGTGGGCTTTAATTTGTTGTCAGCTCTCTCTGGCAGGTGGGGTCGGACCTTAGCCCCTGCTGACTTGCTAAAAAATCGGCAGTGATGCGGACATTTTACACAAATCAGCTCTTGGCCTTCCCTCCGCTGACAGATGGGAGCGGGCTTCCCGGAAATGGGCAACAGTTCACTAGGCGGCGGCAAGTTAAAGACCCAAAGGATGCAGCAGCGTTCATGTAGGTTGTGTGTTTACATATGTCTATGGTTTGTCCTTGTGGTGGGCGCGTGTACACAAACACTCTGCACGGTGGTAAGCAAAGCGTGGATTCCAGCGGGTGGGGGTCCGAAACACGCGCAAACTCGCCAAGAGATGAATGCGGCGATTCACCCGGCAAGGTGAGGGACGAAGCGCCGTTTGGCCGAGGCCCCATCGAACACTCAGACGTTCCCCCGCTCATCATCATCAGCTCTGCCAGGATGATGAGGGCTGCTGACAAACACTCCTATCACAGGACAGCCTCTGCCAAATTGGGTTCTGCTAAAAACAGGCTCCGTCTGATGGATCCCTTTAATCAGATCTGGCTAACCGTCGACCGGAGAAAAACTTCGGAATTCAGAGTTTAACCCAACATGACACTGGGACAGTAAACGTTTTAATTTTTTTTTTTTTTTTACAGTGTGATAGAAGATCTATAGAATGGTATTAGTTTCCAACAGCACATCACTTTCAGCCTGAATAACTCCGCCCGGATCAATCCATGGCGCTAAAATAAACGGGAGGGGGGGATCCGTGCACATGGGGAATAAATCTCTCAATCAATGATCAGCGTGCCTGTTGAGTGATGAGTCTGCACTGGTAATTATTACTATTTGGCAGCAAGCCGCTACCCTCTATTTGTATTTGTGTGCAGTAAATACGCGCGGCGGATGGATTTCGCCGCTGCTGCCTCTGTGCAGGGGAGACGAGTGCGTGTGTGTGTAAAAAAATAAAAAAAATATAAAAAAGAAGCTATAAATCCTGCGCTCGTAAATGTAATCCTCCCGTATTGACAAATGCTTGATGAAGATGTCACCGAAACCCAGATAAAGCGCACATCGGTCCAGTGGCGAGGAGCCGCTATTGTGTCGAGCTTAAATGGGAAAGAAACCATTTCCTGGTTCCTGGTGGTGTATAGGCGCTGATATAGGATGCATCTTCTTACAATGAATGGTATATCTCCGGTCAATCTCTGATTTCTTTTTTTGTTAAAGTGAATGATGGCTATCGCCCGGCTAGATACCACCAAACAATCCTGCGTTTGTCTGCTCGACAGGAACGTGATTGAGGGCCTAAGAATGGAACATGAAAGAAAGACGTGTGCCATCCAGCGGCAGCCAGGGAGTTCAATCCCTTTGAAGAGAAGCTACGCGGATTAGCTGCTTCGCTATCCACTAAGCCTGTGACAACTGAGAGACACTCTGACTAATAAAATATTTGCTCCGTGTCACCGGCACAAAGCAACACCTAAATGGCGGGATAAGGTGGTGCGGCTCTGCTCGGATTTCCCCTCCGCACATTAGCCGCTTTTTACGTTTAAGTGGCACTTGTGAAAAACAAGGAGAGTTTATTAGCACGGGCTGCGGTTCAGCGAGCAAGGCCACAAAACGTCCTCAAAGAATTATTGTCTCATCGTAGAAATCAGCGGATTTTATAACGAGCACTCGTAATGTGTGTGTTCACGAGGATAAAGCCGGTGATTGAGGGCGAGAGGGGGAATAATGAGACTGAAGAGCTAACTGGGACTCTGAGGAGGGCTCATCAGAGAGAACACGTTTATCTATCAGGACATGAAACATTTCATCACATCGTCCGGTGGATTTAACCTGTGGGTCCTGTCTGAGACGCCTCAGTTTTAAAGGGAGGGTTCGTCAAAAGATGCACGAGTCAATCCATCCCTGCATTCACCCATCCATCCCTGCATCATCCATCCACCCCTGCATTCACCCACCCATCCATACATCCATCCATCCCTGCATCAATCCATCATCCATCCACTCATCCATCCCTGCATCTCTGCAACCATCCATCCATCAATCCCTGCATCCATCCATTCATTAACCCACCCATCCATTCATCCCCTGCGTACACTGATCCATCCCTGCATCTACCCATCCATTCATTTGTCCATCTTTATCCTTTACTTGGGTTTTTCTCCAACTATAAACTTCACCAGTTCACAAAGCTGTTGTTACCGTCTGATGTCATTATTTTTCAGAAAAGGTTAAAGATTTTACATTTTTTAATTAATCATTTGTGAAAAATAATAAATATTTAGTGACCAATCAGAAAGGGAGAAAAACAAACAATCAAATAATAATAAAAATCAAGAACTTGTATAACTAAGTATGAAAATGAATTTACTTTTAAAGGATTTTCTTGTCATCAACACAAATTCTTTCCTATAACTCAGAGGTTTTCTTTTGGAATTGCAGTCTTTTGCCATTCTATCAGACCAAAATTGTAATTTACTCTGAGAGGGTGTCCTTACCTGGAAATCAGGGTTGGGGTTGGGGTACGGCAGCCAGGCCGAGCGGGAGTTCTCCTGGTACTTGAAGGGCCCCTTAAAAACCTGCGATATGGCACTGAGATTGAAGGTACACACCGCAGATGCAGCGATGCTGTTTCTGTTAAAAACACGGGGGGGAGGTTATAAGTAAAAACAACAACAACATACAAAACAAAAACAAAAAACCACAATAGCGTCATAAAATAAAACTCTATAAGATTCGGCTTAGGGTTCACCTCCGTGTTTATGCCGCGCTTATTAAACATTACACTGACATAAACGGTGTAAGTGTTTGTCATTACTGGTTGTAAATCTAGCAACTGCAGCAATTAGGGCCGTTGGTCTCGTCCGCCTCAACGTACACCTTCCTGGGGCCGACATACAGCTCGGAGTTCTAGAGCCGTCGCTCAACAAGTTCCCGTCTCATCCGCCCAAACAGAGTAAAAAAAATGACCGCATTAACTCTCAACTCAAACTGCGAAATGTGAATCACGGTCCGACGCGGATGTTCGTTATCGTCCGCACCCGTGGTGGTGGTGGTGGTGGTGTGTGTGTGTGTGTGGTGTGTGTGTGTGTGGGGGGGGGGGGGGGGGGGTGCGGCTGCATTTACCATAAAGAATCGATTGCTCAGCTCCTCAAAGTCAGCGCGTGCATGTGGGGGAAACGTTAAAGAACGGCAAAAAATGAAAATAATAGCTTTCATCTAAGGAGTCACACGTCTTTTATGATTGCCATTGTGCACGAGATGGTGCACAGCGAAGGTAAAAGATAAACATGCCAGCTGCAGACCCCCCCTATTGTGATGATTCACACAAATTATTTTTTTGAAATGAGGACAATTCAGAAGAACTATAATCTTTTGATTTGGTTCACTAAAATAAATCACTCATAGCAAGACTAAAATTACAGCCAGGAACTGTTTGTCTTCTGATCATAATGTCGTTTTATGAACTTTCTAAAGCCAAATGGTCATTTTTGCCATTAAAATGTACAGTGGCAGCCAAAACCATGAGAGGACTTGGCATATTTAACAATTTTCAGTTATTTTTTGTTGAATTGGCCATTAAAATGGTTAAACGGTCTTGCGACTATTGTCAGAGCTACTTGTGACAGAAGGAATGCTGGAACATCTAAAATGGTGGAATTGGTGCTTTCACAGTTCAGTGTCCAAAATCTCTGTCAGTCACTTTTCTCAAGGAAGCAGGGTTTGAATGGACTACAGTGGGACCTCTACTTACGAAATTAATTGGTTCCGGAAGTTGTTTCGTAACCTGACAATTACGTAAGTAGAGACGTGTTTGCCATTTAAATGCCGTAATCCTTTTTATAAATCATAAAAATGCATCAAAACATGTAACAAATACATGTTACAATTAGATTACTGCACAATAAATGTAGGAATTCAGTGCAAGGCTTCTCCAGGAACAAAATGAACTTTATTACAGGCTAATCTTAAATTAGCCGTCATTACTAGCAACAAACGTTAACACCGCCATCTAATGGACAAACATTTGAACACCCACAATAAATCCCGAAGACGATGAAGAAAACGCTGGGATGCACACAAACATTTACATATTGACATCCCTCCTAGTCCTTGGGATTACAGGAAGATGCTAGTCAATAGCCAATGGCAGAGCAGCTACAAGCATGTTTGCGTTCGCTAAACTCCGCGAGCTGCGTAGCAGCGGTAGCGTATTTTTGCCTTTCGTATCCTGAAATTTCTTTCGTAACAAGAGGAAATATTTTCCCGTTGAGACGTTTCGTAACCTGAAAATTTTGCATGTAGAGACGTTCGTAAGTAGAGGTCCCACTGTACTTGGGGAATTTGCTGGTTAAACCCACTTTTGGACACTAGGCGTCATAGCGTCAGTGAGTAATAAATACAACATCCTCCTTGTTCTTGTTGATACGAATGTCATGTGTGGCCTGCATCCACAACGGATGATGGGATAGATTCCTTGGTTAGAGAGCAGAGTTGTTCAAAACCTTCAACACTGCATGATGGCATACAATTTGAGCTCTAAATAGGGTACAGGGATCATTCTTGACCTTTTTCTGTATACTTCTCAGTCTTGTTCTCACTAGCGTTGCCACATTTGGAATTGTAAAAAATTAAAACAAGTGTCAAACTCTTTTTTTCCCCACTTCACCTAAAGGCATCGTGGTGAGAAAGAAGAGAGGATGCAGCTACAGTCAGGAAGATGACATTTCTATTTTAACAATCCAGGAATTCATGTAGATCAATGGCATCATGCAACCAACACTCACACTCCTGCACATGTTGTTGACTGCTTTGCTGTCAGCTGTCAAATCCCAATGCTTTTTATGCATTAATGTTGAAGTTGTCAGGGAAAATATTGACACTATACCAGAGTTAAAACGTTTAAGTGGATGAAAACAGGAGGGCTTGTGAATACTGACATAAAATCATGTGTTGGAGGCAATAGGTCTATATTTTCATACGTGTCATCTGAACCACTCCTGCAGGTGTAGTTTTTTTTTAGCAGCCTTTTTCTAGACAGAAAACATGGTTGGTGCACACAGAACTTCGAGAATATCACTGTGACTGCTTTTGAGAAAAGTGCATGTTACCCACACATTGGTGGTGAAAATGCCATAGAGCAGCTCCAGCTCGGGCAGGTAGAAGGTCCCCTGCAGCTCGTTGTAGTTGAAGGGGATCTCCCCTGGGCGCGAGCAGTTGAGCCTGGCCTTCATGAATGTGGTCCACGTGTCCTCCAGCAGGAACCGACCACCGATGTCATTCTTACACACCCGCCCGGCGCGCGAGAAAACCATCCGGCCGCAGTCATGCTCCACTGCGTTCTCCCGGAAGAAGAAGTAGGTGAAGTTGCCGATGTCATAGGAGGCAACAAAGTTGGGTTCTGAGGAAAGAGGGTGGGAGGTTAGAGTGGAGGAGCAACACCTAAAAACAACAGTTGAGGTTGAGTGAGTGGGACAACTGATCGACTCAGAGCAAGCGTGAAGCCCACACACCAGCAGGAGGCGGGATTTAACAACCACGGGCTGTGTTATTAATAATGTTGTGCTGTATTAAGAATACCCATTTTTCACCCCCCCCATTACTAAAGGTCAGAATGAGAAATGGCCGAAACAGGTTTAGCTTAATAGCTCTCAGTCCTGACAACAGTGTCACGGCCGAGATGTTCATCTTTATGTATGACATTACTGGAGCTAAACTTCACTTTATTCTTGGTGACACTGATTTAATTCACCTTTAAACGAAAGCACCCCTTCCCCCTCCCCCCCACAACCCTCTTCCCTTCTGCACCTTTGTGGAGAGCAGGGGGGTGGTGGGGGTATGAGAAAATCAATTCGCCATAAAATTAGTTATTAAGCCTTTTCCCAGAAGGTTGCTGCAAAGCGATATGTGAGGCGGCATTTAATTTATTTTTTTTCAATTTAGCTTAAATGTGAATCAGATAAAAGCTGCTTGCTGACAAGATACCAACGGGCCGCTCTTCTGACTTCACACCTTTAAGCTCCCCAACCTTTTGCTGCAGATTTTCTTTTTTTAAATAGAGTGATTGATTTCTGAGGAACTCAAAAAAATGTGGAGAAAGATGGAGCCAAACTACATTCTTGTAGTTGCCAAGTAACTTTGGAAGTCTTGTTATGTTTTTTTTTTTTTTTGTTTTTTTTAATAATGGCACTGATGGAACAATTTCAAAAAAGAAAGATCTTTTTTCTTGTTTTTCAAGACTACACAGGAGGATAATGGGCATTAATTGAAGCACTCATTTAAAAATCAGAAATGAAAGTTTCCATGTAAATCCTTGCTGGAATGTCATCAGCTCTATGCTAATTTCCCATCACTGTGACAGCAAATCCAAATTTTGCTTTAAATCCAACATTTAATCCAACATAGTTACCGTTCAGCCATTTTGAGTTGTACTGGGCTGTGCGAAGTGGCGGCAACCCGCCCAGGCTACGGTAAATGGCAGGGTCCCTCCCAGAAAAGTCCATGGCAGTGGCGGCGTAGAGCTCCCCGCTGGAGGTAATGAGGGCAGTAGAGTTGTGGAGGGGGTTGTAGGGGCAGCGAGCCATCCCACTGATCTGGTCATGGATCTCCGTCAGGTTGGTCAGCTGAAACAAGACAAATGGTTAACAGCACAAAGGTCACCCCATATGAGGTACTTTAATTACACATTCAGGTGGTGAGATGCAAATAGAGGTGAAGCATAGGTAAAAATTAGCAGTCCAAAGCTACAAACTGTTTTTATCAACTGTAGCTGCTGCAGTTCATGCACAGCGCTTATGTCAGCCTCAGCTTGTCTGTTTGGACGTCTCAAAGAATAAGTGAGCATCAAACAGTTGTTCTTTCTCATGTGGTGCAGATAAACAAAACACACGCTTTATCTCGTTCTGGTCACCAGAGGTCCTGAAAACCTCTGAATGTGCTTGCGAGGAGGGATTGTGTGCATCCTTACCTTGAATCGGCTCTGACCATTTGTAAAAAAAAAAAAAAAAAAAAAATTATAACAGACCCTGAAGATACATTTGCTCTCTTTCTGTCACTGCAGATGCTGCATGGATGGAAATAACACATTTGCAACTGGATAAAATCTACCTAGCAACAGAGCGAGAACCTCCCTGGCTCTCTGGTTTGTGTCACACTATTATAGCTCAACTTTAACTTGAGTTTAAAAGAGGCTTCATGTGAGCTGCAGTCTTTAAAAGTGAGACCAAATCCAACTTCCCGCTTTTGTATTCTCCAGCGTGACCATTACTTAGACCTGACATGCTACACTGGTGCTTAGTTGTTTTTTCTTAGCACATTTGGAGTCTTAAATCCCACATGTAATTACATTTTATGGAGTAAAAATAAACACTGTGACAAGGGATTAGCTCATGGTTTGCGCTTCCACCCAAGTTCATCTGTGGGCGACTGCGTGACGAAACACACAAATAAAGACGGTGCTAATGTGAGGTTTTCAGATACAAAAAAGAAAATAATTCAATATGCAATTACTTTCCCATCAGTCAACATTCTTTCCAGCTAGGAGGCTTGAAAACTTGCGCAGCTGAAATTCTCCTTTACATGTTGTCACATTTGGAATAATCCAAACGGCTCCTTCCCAATCAGAGGCCAGACTCCATTCAGCACATGTGTCGGATGGGGGGGGGGGGCATTGAGTACTTTGGCTGGGTTTCCTGGAGCCAGTCAATGTGGATCAAAGGGTTCTCTCAACTGCCACCACCTCTGCTCCACCAGGACAGAGAAGAAACAGAGTGGTGCTGTCTGAGTTCCGGCTGACGGGAATGAAAGCCGGCTATTGACAGAACTCTTCCAGCAGGCTCCAGTGCCCACCTTTACGTCAATCGAGCCAGTTAGGAAAAACAAGGAGGCTGATAATTAGGTAAGAGCATCCATCGCCTGCTAAGGAGGTGGAGTGAGAGTTGCCTCTGTGGCTCACTCAGCAGCTGCGGGACACCGAAGTGCTTCTCCTTTTAGTGTTTTCAATGACAGCTCAATGACGGGTGTCGAAGTCAATGGGCGCATTAGTTCCACATTGATGTATGCTCAGTTGTTTCTGTACAAATTTCTCCTGAATCTTAGAATTAGTCATGTTTCCATTTCCCTGAGCACAGTGTTTTTCTTGATATAATTGAAAGATTTAGTTCTTCTGATTTACATCCCCCTTTTTTCCCAGCAATAATAGCTGAAAATGTAAAAAAAATAATGAATTCGGCGCTTCAATTAAAGCCAACGTGGATACTGTTCCCCATAATGAATGAATAAATAAAAATAAAAATTTGACGTCTTATCATCCCGAAAGCTGCTCAGTGGTGGAAATGGGCTCCTTGATATATTTTTTTGCAACGAGGAGGCCCTGCTTCCTTCCCTCTAATGACTTTTCCCCTCAGAAAAACACCTCTCTGATGGCTGCTATTGTTTTCATTATCGCCGCCATTGCTCTCATTATCGCCGCCATCGCAGTCATCAACGGAGACGGTGCGGCTGCAATCTCAAGAAATTAAACAGCTGTTTAATCTACAACTTCCCGGCACTTATCGGTCTAACAAGGCGCTCGGCTCCTCCTCTCTTGCGCGTCGCAGTCGACCATAAATCTGTCGGATGGCGGTTTCGGAGCCCAGGCCAGTGTTTGGCATTAAACATCTTTCAGTGGATAAATATGACAATACCTCGTGAAATACAGCCGTAATAATGTCATGACATTTCAGCTATATGTATTTTCACAGTGGTAAACTGCATTATGAATCTGTGACCTTTGGATGGTGTGCTTCTTGACAAAAAAAACAAATGTCAACATAATAGCAAACCTTTGCCTCCATCTCCTGTGATCGGCCACAAAGCAGATGCACATGCTTGTTTTAAGAAAAGCGCAACACTTTGGTATTTTCAAGTGTCAGTAATTATCGCTGACGGTCAAAAACCTCAGACAAATTTTCATAGGTGATGCTCCTTCATTGTTGCAGCCACACAATAGTTATTTTACAGTCTGTGCCGAGTCAGGTTGCGTCTATAGCTGTAAGCTACGATGCTGAAATATAATTAGTGCTCCAGACCCAGTAAAGTAAAGTGCTGCCCACTGCCCCTTGCCAGACCCAGTCTTCGAGGTCCACAGTCCACCTGGGTGAGAGAGTTGGGTGTGTGCAAATCTTGAAACTTTTTCTAAGATCTGAGCCACAATGTCATCAATCCCACATAAATGATGCTAAAATATTGGTTGGAAATGTAAATTAATGATTAATGTAGCAAAATCAGCTAAAACTCAGACTTTAAAGTTTATTACACCTCTTTGAAAGCTGGCATCATGAGAGAAGTACCGTATTTTCACAACTATAAGGCGCACCTAAAACACTGAGATTTTCTCAAAAATCGATGGTGCGCCTTATAATATGGTGCGCCTTGTGTGTGGACTGAGTTCCAAAATCTGCTGTGTGCCTTTGGTAAGTGCACTACGGTAAACGCTCCGCCCATCGATTAGCAGCACACCTATGCGTAAGGACCCCTTAAAATGGCGCCGGTCAAGCAACACACGTATGAGGCTTACTTTAAACTAGTACAGGCTATCGAATATGTGGCTGAAAATGGCAATCGACCAGCTGCAAGACATTTTAATGTAAATGAGTCCATGGTCAGAAAATGAAGAAAACAAGAAAGTGAATGAAAGTGAGGAAGACGAAGCTGAATTTCCGCGGGAACAAAGCAAGGTGGCCCGAGCTGGAAGACCGAGTGGAACAGTTGGTTGTGGAACAGCGAACAACTGGAAGGGGCGTCTCTACTGTCACCATTCGACAAAAGGCCAAAGCGATTGCTGAAGAAATGGACATTGAGCACTTCCAATGAGGTCTGTCTTGGTGTTTTTGCTTTATGAGGAGGCGGCATCTCTCCATACGAGCAAGAACAACTGTTGTGCAGCGGCTGCCCGCGGATTACCAGGAGAGGGTGGCCATCTTCCGCACCTACTGCCGCGACAAGATAAACGCGTCCAGTAGACGCATGGGCTATGATACCGTCTTCATGTATTGTAAGAGCTTTCACAAAAGCTGGCATCAACGCTGAAGCGGAACCGGTCGGTGAGTCTGATTCAAATGATGAAGAAGAGGAATTCGGGATGTTGGTGTTGTGCATTTTCTTCTGGTGGTAGCCAAGATGTGTTGATGAAGAAGGAATCTTCGCAGACACCGACTTTGTTATCATAGATGTTTATTGGAGAGAACAGTCAGGTATCTATTGGACACTGCAGTTTGCCCGAGGGAGGTTTCGCGGTCCCATTGGTGAAGAACTCCGAAGTGTTTACATCAATAGCTTCTTCTTATACAGTCAAGTAAACACATTCTTTTCTGATGACCTCATGCTACACAATATAGCAAACCCAATGGCATAGATTTCAATTAATACCAAACATGGGAGTAGTAGAAAGGCTTCATGCTACACATCCTCATATGGAGAACAACCAGGAGCCTACAGGCTCCAGCATCATCTCTTAGCAATAACAAGACTTCCATTGCGATCTTACAGTAAGGCAGAAGACACAGGACACATGTGTAGCATATCCTAATATGGCATCAGGCTGGCTGCTAAACACATTGCGGCCTTCCAGAAGTAAAGGCCTGCACAGAATAGATACACAGGCTTCAGATACTACATTGGACATTGAAATAGCGCAGCTGTTTAATTCAGATACAGAAGATGAAAACTTCGATGGTTTTGTGGCGGAAGAATGAATATTTTGTTCAATAAATGTGTCGAAAGTCACTGTTTTACTTCCGTTGTCATTTTTTACTGTATGTTTTAGCGTGCGCCTAATAATACGGTGTGCCTTATGTATGTTTTAAATACAGATATAGCACCCATAACTGAGACTGTGCCTTTTATTACAGTGCGCCTTATGGTCGTGAAAATACGGTAAAAGCTTTAGAAGCTCGGTTTTGATACTGAAATTTACCAAGTTTCCAGCTGCAAAAACAAGAGCTCAGCGTGTAAATCCCATAAGATGATCCCCACGACTTGCTGTCACGCACTGATTAGACGCGTTTATCAACCTTGACCTTTTCTTCTGACACTGTCAATTCAATCAATGCACGGTGGTTCTTCATACTGGGGACGTTATCTGGCTCACCAGCTGGCACGTATTACTGCTATTGCAGGATAATGACAGAATCAAAGGTGCTTTCTGGGGTTGATGCCCGCTGGTCCATAGATTTTCACTTATTTAGCATTTCAAAAACAGACAGAAGAGAAATGGAAAATAAAACTGAACAGTGATGGTTGTTATACAAGATGGTTATTGGTTTTTAGAAGCAAGAGAGGGAGAGAAAGCTTTTAAAATGGTTTGAAACTTTGCTTTGAAAGACAGTCAAACAATGATGGGAGTGAGTGCGGAAACCCCATCTCACATCCACATTTTCAAAAGCTGGAAAAAGAAAAATGTCATTTTTGACAAACTCGGCAGAAACTGGCAATGGCAAACCTGCAGAAAACAGCTTACATTAGCCACCCACTAATCCACCGACCACCAACTTTCAGAGACGTGTTTAAAATGTGCGCTACACTTTTACAGAAACTACAACAGAAGCTGAAGCCGTACCGTTCGGTTGGTGCAGATGGGGGTGAAGGCGTTGGTTCCACAGGTAAACAGCCTGTTCCCGTTCACCAGCAGCACTCTGATGTAGTTCTGGCACTCCTCCTGTGAAAACACACCACATTGCCATTATCTCTCTATTGCCAGGCGATGCTATTAGGCAGGAACACAAAATTACGCTTTACCCCCAGAAATGGCTTAAACATCTTCGGCCATGGGAGGATCAGTGCGGACCGTGGCTGAGCCCGGCAGAGACAAATCATGACCGTGTTACACCGTAATAGGGGGCTGGTTTGAGGACTGGTGGGCCTCGCTGACTAATGAAAATGTCCTGTCAAGCTGGAGCTGCAATTAATCGCAACCTATTTACACTCACATTGACCAAGCTGAGCCACTCGTCTCTTAATTAAAGATAAATGAAAGCTTTTTTGGACCTCCAGATGAGAATTCTGGCAAATCTATAAGGACTAATTAGAAGCACACAGGTGAAGTGAGTGAATGCCAAATAATCAAAGGGAGGGTTTTATCAACTCTGGGGTTGCTTTTGTCCGATGAGGTGATAAAGTCAGGCGCTCACTTCACCCCGAAAGGGTCTGTTGGTAGAGGAGCTCTTGCAGAAATTTAAAACCCTGTAAATCAGTTACGGTTTTAGCTGCACCTCCCCAAGGGTCTGATTTAGGAGAGGAGGGCAGCAAATAGCCAAAGCAGGACTAAAGGAGGGGATGGCCCTTTATTTCCCTCAACTGAGGTGGACCCATAAAACAAGGTGTTTCTTTCTGCACGGCCTGAGACGCTCGGAGGCTTGTTATAGCTGCCCTGTTTGTTCTGCTCATTCTGAGCACAAGCGGGGGTGTGCCACGTGGGTTCTGCATAATTCAGCTCTTCTCCACAGTTTGTCTCTACAGTAAACGGCATATTTAATATTTGCAAAATGCGCACGGTCCTGATTTGTTTATGAAAACGTGCCTACATATATCCGTCTGACTGTACAGTACAATACAGATCCCACTACGCCTGGCTTGCCTGTTATTAAAGAGGCTATCGAGTGCTGCAAAGTTTCATTTATTCTCACTTTTCCTTATGTTGAAATAAATCAAAGGAGCAAAGGGGAGTGGATGGATTTTATATTTAAGAAAAAGAAAAATGGTACGTAATTTGTACGTGATTTACTCAAATAATTGGTCCGACGTC
The DNA here is from genome assembly GCF_003711565.1 of Takifugu flavidus. Lineage (NCBI taxonomy): Eukaryota > Metazoa > Chordata > Actinopteri > Tetraodontiformes > Tetraodontidae > Takifugu > Takifugu flavidus. The sequence goes on from NC_079536.1 coordinate 8,727,820, forward strand.
GCTTCAGCAGCTAAACTGACGGCTGATGGTGGCACAACGAGCTGGGTAACAAACTACTGAGGGTCCTTTAATGTTATTCTTAGTCCACATCCCATTAGAGTCAGCAAAGAATTCAGCGCTCCCAGACACCAGCGGCTCTCTATAAATCCTGCTGGGCCGTCCGCGGCTATTTCAGATCACAGGAGGACGAGTGCACGACTCACTGGGAGCAGGGGTGGGCAGCCACCATCGGCTCATAGGAACTTCCTTGGTAGATGGGGAAGCGCTGTAAAACACGTTTTTCACCATTACAGTTGCTTAGACATGCAGAAGAACAAAGAGGGCGTGGCTAAAATCCTCTTTGTTTACTGTTTTAATAAAGCTGCTAATTAAAAGGAACTTAGAAGGCTTTAAAGCTGTGTATGAAAGTATCCTACCTGTTTTCACAGAGTCTTTCTGTTGTTTTGCTGCATTCTAAACAGAATCCGCCGCAATTAATTAGTTATTGGTCGGTGTAATGAACAACCTGTGTAGATCTCAACATCAGTGCTTTCATGCAAATTCAAATAGGAAGAAACATGTTAGATCTCCCCCAGTCTGGATCTGGTGTGGAATGGGCCAAAAACAAACAAACAAGCAAACACTGGACTCAGGTAAAAACTCAATGTCTGTGGTTTGCATATAGCCGGAGCAGCTGTCGGGGAAACACTACATGCCGACATATACGATAAACACAGCAACATCTGTTGCACATTCTTGCTAGCTTTATTTGATTTTATGATATTTTCTTGCTGCTGGTAGCTAAGAGGCTTCACAGTGTGCAAATGACAATATTAGCCTACTGATATTTCCCTTCATTTGCCTATCAGCAGTTCCATGGCGAAAGTGTAAATTGATAGAGCAAAATTAAAGTTCCCGTGCATTTATATTCAATTAACAGCTCTATATCAGTGCTTCACGACTTCTTTAAATACCCAAAAGTTCCATTAGTGGCTAAACAATCAAAAGAAACCAAGGAAGATGAGGGGAGATTGGAGGACCGGTCTCGACTTGTCCAGTTCATCACAGCCTGGTAAGAAGGGTGAGATTAAGGAATATTTTCAATCATCACATAAACTCACCTCAGATTTTCCACGGCTAAAGCAGGCTCCCTTGGTGAACTCATCACAGTGCCACTCCGCCTCCTACAGTGAGAGATAAACAACACAAGGCTGCCAATAAACCATCCCGGAGACATACACATGGACCAGCCGCATGAGTGCTCCTCAGTAAAGTCCTGCAAATGCACACAATCCCTGGCTCCCAACTCAACAGCACAAACTTTTAAAGATCAATTTCAAGCAAGGTGACTCACTGTCACAGATAACTGCAGAATCAGCCTGAGAGCACCGTAGAAGGCTTCAAAACATGTGTTTTTGAAGGCGAATGTGGGATGGGTTTGAGATGCCATGTCACAGCCCGATGTATGAAAACAGGAAAATTTAAAGCTCCTGAAGTTATGTTTTCACTGTATTAGAGATCCCACCCCCACCACCCTCCACAGACAAACACTTTTGTTTAAATCATCCTAAACACAGGCACGTGATCTAATTAGTGGGCACTGGGAAGAAAACTGAAGTAGCAGGACCCAAGCAAATTTGATTTATGGTCGAGGGACCGGGGGACATTCCCAGAGAGATTTGTGTGTGAAATAAAACCCCAAACTGTGCAACTTTACATTTGACTACAGGAGGGAGAGGAATTTGATAAAACCTCAAAATGACCTTGTCCACAAGGGGACAAAACACAGCATTCTCTGATTTCTAATGTTTAATTTCAACATGACCTCTGGGGGAGCTTAATCATTGAACATCAGTTCTTTTCATCCAACTAGCCTTGGGACAGCCACTCACGGCGGTGACAGCCAGAATTAGCCGTCGCTGCCACTAGTCAGGGCAGGGAAAGGAATACTGACAAGACGGAAGATTCTACAAAAAAATACAATTATCCTGGGAACTTTTTCCACAAGGAACATTCTAGATAGTGTTCAGTAGCAAATGCTGTAGCTCTCTAAGGGATTATGTAGTAAATATCACCAACTGAAGGGAAATATTAGATTTCACCTTGGTGCTGGGATGTTTTATATGTTGGGACGAGATGAGAGAGGAAAGCCCCGCTCTTTGAGAACTCTTTTTATTCCCTGTGTGAGAAGGCTCCAAAAACTGTGGCATGTTTTACGACAGGGATTTTGCTTTTCTGCCTCAGCAGCCTTTGGTGATTTGGAAGCCACCCTGTATGTTTAAACTTGTATAAATGTACACATAGGCAGTAACATTAGGGAGATTAAAGGGAGGAGACAGCTAAGGGGTGTATTGAGGGAGGATAAAAGTGTTAATTGGAGCTGGCTACTCTTCTTTTCTCACCAGTGTGTGTGTGTGTGTGTGTATGTTGTGTGTGTGTGTGTGTGTGTGTGTGTGTTCATACAGCACTGCTCTCAGGGCACAACACGGCTCCAACTCACATCTGCATGAGCAGCGCAGCGCATCCAGCTGGCTAAATGTGGGATATGACTGAGTTCCTCTCATCACAGGAGGGGCCTGCTAGTAGCCCCAATCCCGACTCACTTGTGTTTAATGTAAAAAAATAAATCAATCACAATATGCCATAAAGTTACAAGCAGAAGAAGAAGATATCTGAAGCCCGTAGGTGGGAGACGTGCTGGCATCACTGACTATTAAAGATTCCCTATACAGCTGCCCTGCCTCAAATTGCCCAGAGTACAGAGCAGAGTCACATGCATGCAGAAGAAAGTAGAAGAATCATTAAGAATCATTAAAAGCTCATTAACATGCTTCTGTTCAGCTGCTGTGATCCGAGGGCCAATCAGTCCCATGCGAAAATTTAATCATGAGGAGTCTGCAGTTTCTTCGCAATCCAGATAAAAGTGAGAGATAATCAAGGCTTACGGGACAAACCGAGAATACGAGACCATAACAGAAGACTGAGTGAGCAGAGAACACTTGCTCGAAAAAAAGGCTCTTGAAGAGCAATGTTAGAGTTGTTAGAGGATATTTATTGCTTCTTACATCTCATTCATCAAGGATGACAAAGCTGTTATAATAAAAGCTGTGAGAAAGGTCTCGGAATGATTCACAACAAAGCTTAGATATTTAATTAGAAGATACCTGGAAGATAACGCTCTGGAATCTTCCTGTTCATTATTTGGTGCATACGAAGGTACCACTTAAGTATGCTGATGGAACAGAAAATTATCAGCGTGAAATGAGACAAAGTTGAGATAAAGGAGTAGTTAAGATGCTTGTTTTACTAGAAAAGTGGGGCCCTGGCACCCACTGATAATAACCACAAGAAGGACGTGCGATTAAGCTGTAGAAATCCATGAGAAGGCAGAGAAAAAAGGACTTTCAAGAGATGTCCTGACCCTTAACACTGTCCTCTGTGATGGCTGCCGTCCTCCGAGAGGAACCGTTCACACTGAGGAGCTACTGTCAGTTTGAGGAGAGTGCAGGACACAGAGGGGGGTGGGCACAGGCGGAGAAGGACAACAACCGAATCAAAGACAAGGAATGGAAAATGAGAGCAGAAAGGGCTGGGAAGAAACAACAAAAGGAAGACCGACTGTGTAGTTAGTCAAAACAAAGGAGACAGTGTGGGCAGAGGGAAGGAGGAGAGAGTCAGGGGCTGAATTCTAACGGTGCTGATTTTAGACAAGACATTCAATGTATTTTGCATAAAGAAAGTCTGGAGAGTGCAATCACCACTGACAGCTGTCTAGCTTCATGAAATGAGTGGCCACGTGCTTGGTAATAAAAGGGATCGCAGCCTGGGAGAGATAACCGGACAAATCCTGGACGGGGGGAATTTAATCAGATTTAAAGATGATGAAGAAGCACAATATTTGATATTCAGACTCACCTCTGCTGACGAAAGCGGCTGAAAGTTCCAGTCGTTGATTGGGTCTTGACATAAAGTGAATGTAAGTCACAGATGAAGGAGTCATGACCCTGCAACCTGTTGAATTCACAAAGCCTCTCCATCTCCCATCCTGCTGATGCCAATCAAACGTCGACGCTAACGGGGTCTCTCTAATGAACGCTGTTCCCTTTAATGAACAGCTCTTTCAGGAAGGCTTATGCTAGCCTCTGATTATCAGGCCTAATTGTCTGTCTGACTAAACACAATTACAATAGGCAGGCTCATGACACGAAGCACGGAAACCTCGGGAAATCAAAGAGAAATGGATTAACAGCATGCATGCTGGTGCCTCTTGCTGTCCGTTTGGCAGATTGCAGACAACATTGCTGTGCCAGTGTAGGAAAGGGGAAAGCTGGATCAAGCCTTGGCTATTTTTCTCCTCTTATATTCCGAACAATGCTGCTGATTCCTCTTGTCCAAACGCTTATTGACTAATGCCGTGCCTCAGTGTTTTTCTTTTGAAACTCGGTCTCTGAATTCCTGCTTTGATTAGGCGAAGGATAACGTGAGAGCATATCGAGCTCTTAAAAAGAATGTTTTATTTCAATTCAATCTTTCATTTGCACCTTGACTTTTTATATGGTGTGTTCAGTTCCTGACTTGTATGCCTGCAACTCAAATGCAACTCTCCTGGAACGGTTGTCCTCATAGAACGCGTGATTGTAAAGTAAGAAATCTCTTTTACATTCGCTTATTGACTACAGACATAATTCTATGGACTTGTGGATGGACATGTAATCAAAGCTCAGCTACAACAGCAGCCAATTTGGCCATTCATCAGAGCTGGCACCACAACAGAAACACAAACAAAATGTGAATACGGAAAGGCCAATTCTTCGTAGTGCACCATAGAAGGTGGAAAATGGCACCAGCAGTGGTCACCTGCCCAAAGCTGGCAGAGAACAAGAGACACGGGGATCAGCAGGAGGACACAGCTGAACAGATGGAAGATTCACCTGTAGATGAAGGAAGGATGCCATGCTCCGACAATGAAAATGACTCCAGTTGTGCATTTTGTGCGGTTAAATCCCTCACCTTCGTCTCTAAACTCAAGAGCCCGAGTTTGAAAGTGGAGCACAAAGAAGAGCATTAACCTTTTGTTCTTGACAGTGTTTTCCAGATCACTGAGAAGGAGGGTAGAGGTTGACAGCAAGAAGAAGTCCTTTTCTGGCCTTTTTTTTTTTTTACAGGGGAAAAAAAGAGACAATTTAAGCAGCCAATATTAGTTCCAATCAAGGCCACGAGGATGGCTGACTCAATGCCTGTCTCTTTCCTATTCATCCCTGGATTGCCTTTCAGTCTGAGGACTTGCTAGAAGGATGAGGAATAAGGAAAAACGCTCACACTTGTCCTTATGATTCTTGCCCTGTCGCACTCCTCAGACAAAGCTTGTATGTCTCTCAAGGGTGACTGAACCATCGTTCCTCTAATAAAATCCTTTTTTCAGAACTTCTGATGACGCGGTCTCCTTTTTGTTTTTTAAAGCATTCATCAAAGATAGTTCCACGCTACTGCTCTCCACAAACCAGTATTGTATTGCACGGCCTCACACCCTTCCAGGCACAACCTCCCTCTTAGTGCTGCCATCCAGGCAGCAAATCATTGCCACTGGGCATCAGCTGATGGAGCTTAATAGGGTAAAATCACAAAGACAAGGAGGTGTAACTTTGTTTTCCTTGTGTGGGAAAGAAAGAAAGATTCAGAAAAATCCCTGTGGTAAGGAATTGTTAAAACAGAAACAAAACACAGAGGACTTTTATTTTCTTTGTTTTGCTCTTGTAATTGTGTTTGGTCAGTCAGGAAGTGGATGTACCGGTAAATATATGTAAACTTAATTGGAGGGGCTTTGGGATCTTCATATTATTAATGTATAGGATTTAATGGAATGGCAAATGGAAGGCGGATCGGAGCGGCATCCGCAGTGATGTGGGCGCTTAACCGATCCGTCGTGGTGAAGAAGGAGCTGAGCCGGAAGGCAAAGCTCTCGATTTACCGGTCGATCTACGTCCCAGTCCTCACCTATGGCCATCAATGCTGGGTGATGACCGAAAGAACGAGATCGCGGATACAAGCGGCTGAAATTAGTTTCCTCTGCAGGGTGGCTGGGCTCAGCCTTAGGGTGAGAAGCTCGGACATCCGGGAGGGGCTCGGAGTAGAACCGCTGCTCGGGCATCTGGCTAGGATGCCTTCCGGACGCCTCCCTTTAGAGGTGTTTCGGACATGTCCCACCGGGAGGCGGCCTCGTGGCCAGCCCAGGACTAGGTGGAGAAATTACATCTCTCGCCTGGCTTGGGAGCGGCTGGGGGTTCCCCCAGAAGAGCTGATGGAAGTGGCCGGGGAGAAGGCTGTCTGGGCATCCCTCCTGAAGCTGCTGCCCCCGCAACCCGGATCCGGATAAGCAGCAGAAAACGAAACGAAACGAAGCAAATGGAAGAATACTGCAACTGACCTTAACTTTCCCCTTAACCGTCCCCCCCCCCCCCGTGTACTCATATGCAAAGCTAGGACTTGTGCAAGGGTTTGTGTTAAATTGGCTCCGGGCCTTGGCAGGGATTACCAACTTCTACTCTCTTACGAGGAGATGTCTTGGAGAAGAGAGGTTGATTGGGTCAGCAGAAGCTGATGCTGCAGCCCACACCGAGCGCGGGATGAAATAAAGACGGAGGAATGATTGGGTTTGAGGATGGGGCAGAGCATCTACAGATGAAGCATCTACGTCCCAGTGAGCATTTACAAAAGCCTGGCTCGGCATGAATCCGCATCTTGCTCCGTGGGAGGGGGGCTCTCTTTTTTCATCATTTGCTCTGTCTAATTCCTTCCTGTTTGCTTTCTACACATTCACTATTGTGACCTTTTTTTCTCTCCATTTTCTTGTTCCAGGCACATTGATATCAAGACAACTCATTTCATTTCAACCCATATTCCATCCATTTGTTCTGGCTCTAACCTCTCCCTCGTCAACCATGCCCCTCAGTTTTGAAGGCGTAAGCAGTGAGCCCTCGTCACCAAAGGAACCTAGCTGCTTCTGTTCAGGAGTAAAGCCACGTGAACGTATGTTAACTCAGTGTGTCAAAACCCCCCAACATCTGTATCACCAGGGATCTGGCTGTGGAGGCCTGTGCAAGTGAAAGAAAGAAGGCAAAAGAGGAGAGGGGAACAACACTAGAAGGAAAACGTGGGAATGTCGGAATGCACAATAACAGTTGCCATGAGATGGGAATTTACCATGGAACGTGAAATGTCATACAGTGTGCACGCATGTAATGAGATCGTCATTGCAGCGTGTCAGTGTGAGAGATTGCCCCCCCCCCCACACACCTGGGGCTAATACCACCTGAATTCCCACCAGGCCACACAGCGTTGTGATACAAGAGCCTCCACCAAGTCAAGGAATTTGTTAAAAAAAAATGTTTACAATGTATTTAAATCAGGCAGATGATGTATTATGTATTGGTGGGGGTATGGGGGTCTGAATTTTTCCCTCAGAAAATATGCTAAAATGAGTCTAGACCTCGTTGCCCATCTCCTTCTCATAGCTTCTCTTCTTTTGCACCAAGATCAAACTAAAAAGTGAACCTGTAGAGACGAAATAAAGTCTGCAAAGATTCCTGGGAATTTGAAAAGTCCTGCACCCTACTGGGGACATACTGCAGGGAAAGATTTGGTTTGGGAACAATTTTTCACCTGACAATTTCATTGGAAACAAAATGAAAATAGGTAGTGGAAAAGAGGCTAATTTCTTTGGTTTTAGGTCCCAAATGTGTATTATTGACCGAACCCATGACATGCAGCACAAAGTTGATGGAACAACAAGGGAAGAAAGGTTGATTTTCAAAATAAAACACCCCATTTTTGACCAGATTGAGGAAAACTATTTTATTTAGTCCCAAGGATAATAAACTACTGTAAATTTTGGGTGTGGTGCATATGGAGAGGCGATGGACACACATTTGAACCCATATATGGAGTCAATCAGTTGATCAGATCATCCAGGACATTCAGATGCTAGGTCTTTGCAGACACTACTCCAAGCGAGTACACACTCAGACACGCTCACACATGAGGTGAGAACAAACAGGCCAAGCCCGTGATAACTGAAACTCACCTGGATCAGTGTCAGGTCTTCCAGATTGAGCCTGAAGAGGTGATTTCTGTAAAACCAAAAGACGGAAGTGACCAAAAGGGAAAAACCTCCTGGGGAGACATTTAAAGCTTTTTCTCAGCAGGCTTTTATCTTTGTGTTTTTTGAAGTTGGATCGTCTTAAAAATGGACTTGGCAAAAGAGATGTGCACAAAGGTCTTTTACTCCCAAAGTGCAGTTGGATCGCTGAATAATAACAGGGATAATCACAATGATGCTAGCTGTGGCTAATGTACAGTCGCCTTAAGCTGTGGCCTAGTCGCACTGGAGTTATGACGCGAGGCAGTTATCAGATTTCACACATTTTGTTAGCCACAAAAGAACCCATCCCCCCTCCATATCTATTAAACATGAGCACACAAATCCTACAAAGGCTACGGTGTCAATCGGTAGAGTTCCCCTGCAGGGCTGCTCTCCAGCCAGCTTCCAAACCTCTGCCCGCTTTGAAGTGAAACCCTTCACTCCAAGCAAAAGAGGGCCGTGGGTGGAGGGGTGTAGAAGGATAGACTGGGCTGCACCTGGGTTGGTGGAGCTCAATGTAGATGAAAAAAATGGGCTGAAATATTCTACAGTATTCTACTCCCTCCTGAAGATAGGGAGGGGGCAGAAAGAATGGCATTTCAAAGTCAGTTAACAAAATCCGGGTGTGACAAATGTCCTTTACTGACAATCCTTCAAATATGATATCCCGTTTCTTGGGGACTATTTAGTGCCTGGGACCATTATCTCATTGAATAAAGCCCATTTTGTAGCTGGAGCCTGAATAACCTAAACATTTTGTCTAAATTCACAAATTCTCTTCTTTTATTTATTAGTGATATTTGTGCTCTTTAAGCTATCGAAGACTCCTCAGCGTGCAGTTCCCTATAAATCCATAAAAAAACAGCATTAGTGTACCGTATGTCTGCACATGGAGACCTTTTCTGAGGCATTGCTTAAAACTGCAGCTAATTGATGATAAAGAACTAGCATATTTTCCTACAAAAAGCAATAATTTTGAAAGACCAAGTACCGTTTTCTTCCCCTGATATACCCTTTCAGAAACTCTTTCAGCATTTTGCCTCCACTTCTACAAATACTCCATCCATCTCTAAGAGGCAGCCCGCTGGCTGGGTCTCCCTGCGACCATGGCCCTCCTTGTTTTACTGTATTGATATTTGCATCGACCCCTCTCTCTTTCCATTATCACTCACGCTTGTGCGCCTGTCTCCTGCCATCCACATAACCACTAGCCTTTCACAGTTAGACACCCAACAGCTGGCAGCAAGAATTGAACTAAATCTCCTTTTTGACTGATTGATTTATTTTTGGTGCTCAGACACATTTGGCTGGAGCTGAAGATTGCAGCAAGAAATGCTGCGATACTTTTGTATATTACATTACATTTAGCCATCTGAGTTTTGTTAGCTTCTGGGGGACTTCCCTTCCATTGACCTTTAATCGACTTAAACCTAGACCTACACACTTTCCCTAATTAGCCTTTTTCCATCTAGGTTCCTAGAGTGCATTAGTGAATTCCCTGGACTGCCTGAGCTGTTGTTTCTTCTTGTGCATCCCTGTTATCTCATGTTGACAACATGGAGAGCCTCTTTGTATTGACCTGCAAGCTATTAAGAGGAGTGTGGCGTGTAGTGCATGTGCATGTTTGTATGCTGCAGAAAATATACGCTCCTGATTGAGTGGACAAAACCCCCCACAATTTTCTATAGCATAATTTTTCTCTGTGGAAGAAAAAATATTGATAATTCCTGACACAGTGCATCAAAAGAGAGTGATTAAAATGGCTATGAATGGTTGGTCAACAAAAGCAGGACCAGGAGTGGGGGTGGTTGAAGACAGCAACACAGAGACAAGACATGAGGACAAGCAGACGTGGCTTTTACCTGGCACCGACGATCAGTTCATTCTGCCCTGGGTCAAAGGTCAGCTGGGAGTAATCCACCGTGCCTTCTGCTTTGAACCTGAAAATCCACGACTCCATCTCTGCCACAGACAACACAGGACACGGCAACAGTCAGCCAATCAGAGCGCACAGTTTATGACAGTGATACTGATGAATCATCTATGTTTAAAGGACCGTAAAACTCTCAAAACACCCAGATGGTTTGATTTACCGTTGCGGTGTCTCTTCTTTGTTCTGCCTTTTTTTCTCTCTCTCATTCTGACATAAAATCTTAAGAAAGCAGCAGGAGTACAATTGAAGTCAGAAGGACAGTAACTCCACCCAGTTGGCAGACGAGACAGCCACAACCACACACCAGTAAAGGCCAGCTGAAGTCACTACAGTTGTTCGAACATTTATTACATCCAAACATGATGTGGATTCTTACAAACTAGGCAAATTGCTGCTATTTATTCACAGGAGGAGGATAAAATGTGAGTGTGAGTGAACAGAGTTTTGACTGTTTGGAAATTTACAACCAGTAATAACCAATCTCTTGTAGGTATTTTGCATATTTAACTTCTTTTAAAGACATTCTTTGCTGATTTACTTGAAACAAAACAGTGAAAATTATCTTCCATTGAGTGGATGAATCATGAATGAAGGACTTTCATGGAAGGAAACAGACACTGACATGGAATCCACTACAGGTCGGTTGTCGCAGCACCCAGCCTATTAAACTCCGACCCATCAAATCACAGAGACACTGGTAGCTGCAGAAGGCTAATAGCTGCCGGCTCATCCCAAGCATGAACAGAAAAATTACTTTTGCTTCTTAGAGCGAAACACATGTATATTTGAGGTCTGCATAGATGCAACTGTGTGCAAATTAAGGACAAAAAAAGAACACCAATTGACTTTTTACAAAACAGTTACCAGGGAGCTTTTCTGTCAGAGCCACAATAGAAGCTGAAGACAGCTTGAATTCTCTTCACACAAAACTTCATCTGCCTCTTCAGACGCACCTGTCAGACAGAGCTTTAAATGAAAGAGTGCCGTCTGTGCCGCATCAAAAAAAGAAAAAACATCCTTTCAGTTTCGGTGACTAACGTGGGATTTCTGAGTGTCGCACAACTGTTGACAAGCCAAGCACGAGAAAAAGGCACTTCCAAAGAACATCTGGTTCCTCTGGCTCACGTAGGGGGAGAACGCTGGCTCTCCAAACAAAACAACATCACCTGCTGCGAGACGGCACCGCTGTACGCAGAGCCGCACTAGCATGTTCACTTTCAACTCTCCAGTGACAGCACGAGACAGATCGCAATGAAGAAGTGCCACGCTTCTACATGCATTTTCATTACCCGCAGTGAAATAAAGAGAGATCAGAACCGGCCTCATGCAACAGGAAATAATTTGGAGTCATGGCTGCTGCTCTGTTCTGATGGGAGACACAAAATTTTACATCCTTTGACGCCACTGTGGGTTTTCTTTGTCTCTTCACACCACTGAGAGCATCTCTGGAATACAAATGTTGCCATGACACCTCCCGAGAGAAGCCGGCGCTTGACGAACCAAGCTAGCCCCCATAAATTTTCCCAATTCGCCGGGGGAGGCTCTCTAACGGGGTGATGAAGTGTATGCCCCAGGATGTTTGTGAGTGTGTAGCAAGACAGGAGACATGATATGGTATTTTTTGGGAAGGGGGCAAAAGGGGTTTTAATCTTACACAACAGCACTGGAGGGATTTATGGCACTTTTGTGATGAAGCCAAGGACCCCATGAAGTCCAACCCTGTTCACACCCATGAGCATTAATTCTGGAACAAACTCTAATAAATGGGACTTTTCATAAATAAAACATATTTTTCATAAATAAGACAGTGGGATCACAGTAGAGGCTAATAACACCGGTTTAAACAGTGATTTCAGGAATCACTGTGTGTTGACACAGAGGGACACCAAGGCCGGGCTTCCATCTGACAGGGACTCATATCCAGGGTGTCTCCATAAATTGCAACAGAGTGGGTTCCTCTCCCATCTAAAAGGACATGTAGTGTGTCCCTGCACACCGATCTCCAGGATTGAGGGCTCAGTTGATTGTAATTAGTTATGCTGTCACAAAAAACTGCAGTGAAATGCCAATGTGGGTGGGGGGTTGTTGATCCGACTGTGCAGTTACTGGTTTCTGTACAAGGTCCTGCTCTATGTGAACTTATCAAATGATAACAAGTCAATGATGTTGTGGTGCATTACATGTTTGTGATTTGAGCCAACAAAGTTGATGCTTGCTGATCAATGATGTCCCATGAATGATGGTCCTTTAATAGTCACCACCACCGTAGGTCCATCCCCCCGACAACATGCAAGAGAAAAAGGCGGTGGCAGCGGCGGATCTACCGGTGTCCGAACTGCTGGGCTGGCAACAACGGCAACACATGGAAGCGATTCACAGAAGCGAATGCTCTCCCTGTATCCAGAACAAGGCAGCAGGCGTTCACTTAAAGGAGGAGCCAATCCCCTCTAAATGTAGCCTTGTGCTGCTGGGCAGCAGAAAGAATGGCAACTATTCATCTCGGCTGATGTGGGAAATGATTTCCCCCGGTGGTTAAAAACCACCTGTCTTGTTAAAAAAGTCTTAAGCGACAAAGAAAAAGTTAGTTAAGAACTTTGGATCTACTCTCTGCTAGAAAGGTTTCCTGTCCGTTAATGTTATTTTGAGAAAAAAACCTACATTTTGCAGTTGAAAGTCTTCTGACTCAAATTACCGGGACAGTGTGGCTGCCCCCTGGGGAGTGAGTGTATCATAACAACCACCATGAATAATCAATAAAAATTTAAATCTAATTTGTACTTATAAGCAGGGGCCGGTGGTCCGAAGGTTGGAAAAACAGACACAATCCATTACAACGAGCTGACCCAATCTCTCCGGGCCACTAGACAAGTGAGGATGAATTCTGCATGTGGAAATGACACATGAGACCGCAACAGCAGCAGCCAAATGAAAAACATCCCAAAATACAGATGGGCCCTGGCCGTGCCATCAGCAGCCAGTGGTCCGTTCAAATAACACATGGCTACCAGGGCTGTCCTTGGCCATGCAGCGAGCAGAGGTGGTGTATGAATCGGAGCTTGAATCTGAAAACATTGCTCCAAACAGCCCAATAAAATGACCTTTAAGCCCCCCCCCCCTTGTGCTGTGTTCAGGGATGTTTAATGTTGAGCCTGGTGTGTGGCTGTAAAACAATTCTGCTGGTTCCAGTCCTCCGAGAAACACACCCTGGGGTTGGTCCTTGAAGGCATCATTTATGGTTTATAACCTTTAAAAGCCTCAATGTTTTCACCCAAGAGGATTCACAACAAATGCAACTATTTTTTTTAATCCAGAATGCGTCACGGGCTGCAGACTATGATAACATTCACCCAGACACATGTCTTCTATGAGAATAAGAACAGAAATATCTGCAAAAATATGGACATAGATCACACGCATTTACACTTGGCCCCCGCTGAAGCTGCATTTATGTCTATTTTAGTCATTTTAGATTGAAAGTAAACATTTAAAACACAGCTGCTGGAGTGCAGAGTGCACTTTCTTCCTCAAACCCCACATTTCTTCCATAAAAGCGTTCTTTTGGACTGCAACCCTCTTGTGCCACAGCGCCAGTGTTGGGCCAATCTGGGGTCAGATGAATGTGGACTCCCTTTCGCTAACGGGTCACCACTGAGGAAGAAAGCTGGAACTTGACCGGAGAGATCTTTGCCACGACACATCTGTAACTATTCTTTAACTCACAACTGTTCACTTTTAGTTGAAGTAAAGGAGGAAATAAACAATTTTACAATGATAAATGTGTGCAGAAATAGTTAATTTCCTGTATTATGTACATCAATTTACTCAGGATTTCAGCATCTGTTTTGTCCCTTAAATCTAATAAAAAGCCAAATATTAAATTTCAATTACCAAAAGGATAAACTTCTGTGTGCAACTACCCCAACAGCAATATATAACTCAAACAGCTCCAACAAGCAAAGCCTATATTAAAAACCAATTTATTACAACTTGGCTGTTCTGCAGAGGGGTCGCGTAAGATGGGAAAGGCTGTAAATTCCATCACAACCCCGACCCAAATGAAATAACTCACTTTGTTGACACAATATGATTAATCTTGCCTGGTACTTGCCTAAGAAATGTAAAGGAGACATGTGATTAAAAGTATTCAAGTGAGGGCAGCTCTGATGTGAATTTGCTCTGCAGCTGATTACATCATTCCTGAAGTAATTTCAGACCTCCCTAGAATTTGTGTCGCCTCTCATTATTTAGCCAATTTGGTGCCATTATTTCTTTCTTTCAATTGGATTAAAGCTCCAAAACACTAGCAGGGTTGCAGAAACTGACATTGGGTCCACAAACAGATCAGATTTGAGAGGAGTGGCAGTGTTGGTGAGCGATGGGGGTGTCTTTAATGTGTTTGTAGTCCTCCCAGTTCACACTGAATGGAGCCAAAGCAGCCTCCCTCTGCACATTCTTCCCAACCAGGGATTACACTAGGCCATGTTCCACAGAGAGCAGACACTCACAAAGAAGGATGATAAAAGGTTTAACTAGAGTTTACTCTTCTTTCCTGCTCTCTACACACACGGTAATAAGTTTATTATTCTAGGAATTTGAAACAGTACTCAGAAAATAAACAAGGTGTAATGATGAATGCAGAGGTAAAAGAATTTAATATGTGTGCTCCCTCCCCAAATGATGGGATATTTTAGAGCAGGGCACAAAAAAGGTGATGGACTGAAAGCAGACTGGAGGAAATATTTACACTGCTGGCATGATGGGACGCCACTGACTGTAAATTTAATCTTGTAATCTCCTCCGGGCAACACCCAAGGCAACGCAAGATGGAAAAGTTGCTCAGTGAAGCAGCCAGAGAGAAGATTTGAAAAAGCATATTTATCATATTGAATTTCACGGCTCTGGTAAAACCTGCGACAACTTTTCAAACTTGCAGGCACTTCTTGCAAACCGCCACGTTGTCATGACCAATCAAAGCAAGCTGGACCTCTATCCCCACTTTCATTAAAGCTGCCCTATTTTAAACGCGTAGTTCCAGCAGCATAACGGGTCATTGTGGTTGCGTTAAAGGGGACAAACCCACTGACGGCAGCTCTCCCGCAGGCTGCTGCATGATGGTCGGGAATGGGATTACTTAACTGTGCGTTCGGTCATCATCAGTGCACTCCACTGCTGCCGAGTGCTGACCTCATTTATAAATGAAATGACAATAGCTGTCAAGGAAACAAAGTGAGCAAAGCTGGATTTATGGTTACGCGTCAGCAGTACGTGGAGCCCCGCACCATAACTTATGCGCGCACCAAGCAACCGGTAATAAACGACCAATGCTTGTTCTCTACATCTGCAGTCTGCGTGTGTCGATGTAGCCACGCTGCTGCTTTACCGTGGCCAGACAGTCGGTTCAACTTTGTTTTCTTTATTTTGTCTTGAGTTGACGATAACAACAATTAAATCTGATGAGTGGTTTGTAAAAACGGCAAGTAGTAATTCAAGGCAGCAGGGAGAGTTTCTGCTTTATGTCTCCAGGAAAGGAAATTCGACAGTATGTGTTTCTGTTTTAAGCTGTGTGTGCTAACATGGTTGCTAATGCTAAATTTGATAATTGTTTACTGTTGGTCTTTATAGCACTGCTGAGAATGTTGCTTCCTCTGACTATTACCATGACTAATACCATTAAAAAACAAAACAAAACATTGGATCCATAAGACAAGGATCCATAAGACAAGCACTTTCTTTGAGCTCCATGTTCTCCAAATGTATCCCTCAAAACATAAGATCAGCTAAGGTCTCCAGTTGACTTTCCCAACCAAAATCACATATTCATCAGGTCAGAGCAAATGCTATGATTAGGTTCGTTGGCACGTGCCATTTCAGCAGACACCCCAAGGAAACAGCAGAGAAGCTGTACGCTTGCACTGCACAAGAGTCTTGTGGAAAGTAGATGATATGGATGGTGGAAATCAAGTGATTAAAGTGAGATAATGGAACGGAGACCCTAAATGGGAAATGTACGTGAGAAAGACCATAAATAATTACACACAGCCGGAGAGTTGATGCAATTATGGAAGGAAATAGAAAACTTAATGAATTGGATCAAAAAGCCCATTCCGCCGAATGTGTTTCTGCAAACACTGACCTGAGTGTGGGACGACTGGGTGCTCTGTCTTGTGACAGGGCGACTCGGGTAGCAAAACTGGGCCTCTCCTGCTGGCAACGCCAGCGGGCCACAGCACCAGCACGCACTGCAGCAGCAGCAGCGCATGCTGGCTCACAGGGCGTCCCATGGGAGCCTGCGATTGGCTGGCTTCCCCTCAGGCCTCAGAGACCAAGAGCATCAGAGAGACACGCCTGAAAACAAAAGACAGAAATTTACACGTTGTAGCCCAAAAAATAGGTATTGTACAATACAACAGAGTCACTTGGGACTGAAATTTATAGAAAAAGGGAAGAGAACATGTGGGAATGGGTTCTAAGGCAACAGCCAGCTTTTGTCGACAACCAGACCTCCCTTACCTCTGACCCCCTGCACATGAATCACACATGTTCCTGTATTAACTCCCACACATGCCTGTCATCCACTATTTGAATTATGTGTCCTCTGTGCATGTCTTTCTGCAGGAGAACTCATCGTGTGGAAAATGAAGTGCTCTGTGGGCGCTCAATGTGGTATTAATATTTAGGACCTTTTTATTCGTGGGAATATATTATATCATTAAGAGTCCTCACAAGGATACAAGCACAAATGTGTGTTTGCGTTTGAAGGTATGGAGGTGAACTCCTTGTGTTAATTAGAGCACATATCTGCTTCATTTCTGCATGTAATTAATACTCTATAGCTCCATGACATCAAGCAGCCCAGCCCAATAATTCTTCTGTGCAAAAGCAGCAAGTTTTACACCTCAATTATGTTAAAAATCCATCAACCGAGTCCTTCATTCTTTTATTTTATGCTATTGAGAATAATGCTGACGGAGAGTGAGCAGAGGCAATGCCAAAGGTTTAGCAACAGCGATAACAATCCTTTGCTTCGCAAAAGCCTCCTCAGAGGATCTTTATTCTGCAGTTCAACGCGAGGAGAATTATTATTTTACTGTGCGTGAAAGTTCCATCTGTTTTTCCTTCAGGACCACCAGAGCGGCTCCCCCCACCACAAGGATGATTTAGTGCGACAGGTTAATGGCACTCGAGCAAAAAGGATTAGCACCACCTTTGTTGTCACGAGGCCTTCATTTAAAAAGAATTTAAAAAAAAAGAAAGATATAAATTGCATTATTGGCTCAGAGCATCAGGCAGCCCTGTCGGTCAGGCATTGGTGCTTTATTTCAATTTGTCCTCCAGTGGAAGGTTTTCTTTTGCCTTCAATGTGCACATATGAGCTCCGAGAAGTTTATGTGCGGATCTCATTCAAAATCCACCGTGACACCCAGGCAGCAGGAACATGCGGCCTGGCCCTCTGAGTAATGCAAAACACCTGCCAGCCACAGCAGGAAAATGCAAGTGACAGCCAGCGCCAGCTTCCTCTCTCTCCATTCTGCTTTCTTTTCCTCTTGGTGCGCCACATGTCAGCTCGTGCCACTTCGCTTTAAGTCGATCTCTTGTTTCATCCCAAGCTTCTCTCTCTCTGCTGGTTCTCTTGACAGTCTTTTATGTTTTTCTTTTTCTTCACTCTGACAAAATCCATGTCTCGCCTGTTACGGCTGAATGCACTGGAGAGGAAAACACATGTGTCAGGTTTCATTTGCGACACTTTTTTAAAAACCTGTTGCACAAATACCGGTAAGTAGAATCATGGACTATTTTATTGTGGATTTTGAACAAGATTTTACCACATACGCACTACAATGCAGAAAACAGAACCAATTATGTAATTTCTATCCCAATTAAGTAGGATTATTTTTGTCTGGACCCAAAAATGTAAGAAAAAGGCTATAAATCATCATGAAGTAGTGTGAAATGTATCTATAAAGGTTTAGCTCCTGTAATGCATGAAAAGTTTTGGAATAGCACATGTGATGGAGATTATAAACACCCCATCATTCCAGAGACCTACTGTATTAACAGCTTTTAAAAAAAGCAGAGAAATGATGTTTAATATTTTTGGCTGCGTATTTATAACATACCCTTTGTTCTTGGGCCATGTCTGTATCAGCCTGATAATGAATGCTAATAATTAGCTGTATGGTGAAACAATTAATCTGATTTATATGTCACCCCCCCCCACAAACTGTTTGAACTTTCATTTTCCCAGAGCGGGTAGTGTTTACCCGGCACGGGCCGCTGCCGTGTCCTATGAGAGGGAAGTGGGAGAGCTTTCTGCGCTGTAATGGTCTCAACTCTAAATCATCTCTGGGGCATCAGTACAAGCCCCTGCCAACCACCGCCAGCACCTCATCCTTCTCCTCCTACTCCTAATTCATGCCTTCACACCGCTACACTTGGAAACGTACCCACAGAGGCAGCATGTTCACAATCACCCCCCCCCCCCATCGTCCTGGGACCCTGTGATGGATAATACTGTCTATTAACAGCAGAAATCCTGCAGCTAAACACAGCTAATATGAACGACACTGGAGGTAGAACACATGCACAGACCAGCAACACTTCCTCCCTCTTCCTTTTTAAACAAGAACTTGTACAGCAATGTGAGAACATTTAATAAGTTCTGTTTGATTAGCAGCTCTAGAAACCCTTCAAGTCTCTTTTGATGATGCACTGATGTTTGTGATACCTCTACTTATTTCCAACAGCAAATTTGCTCAACTGCCAGATTTCTGGGTAAAAGAATGTTCATGGCTGTATTTTACAATAGTACTTTAATAATACTTTTACAAGTATTTAATTTCGCTCCATTGAGTTTATTTATCATCAGTAACTTTGCAGACTGGATGTTGCAACCAGCCCATAATAAGTCAACGTGTTCAGTGGACAAAAAAAATAAAAGCCTCGTATTTCACAAAAGCTTTTTTCATTTTCCAGATATATATTTTTTAAATTCTGTGTGTTTATTTGAATCAATTTTGTAAATGTGGATGGAATCACACAAAAAAGAGCTGAGGTACAATAACTGCCTACATAATTCAATGGTGGAAACATCAAGTATCACAATGTAAAATAACCAATAATCAAAATTTGTCTTGATTACCGAGCTGGTTCAAGTTGTCACGATGCAGCGTTATTTGTTTGACATCGATCATGTGACATACAGTATATAATATAGTTATTATCAATCGAATCAACACTGAATTCTTTCAACCATCAACATTTAGAATAAAAAACATTGTTAATTCAAGAATAGAACCACAGCACCTCCTCAACTCCCTGATGAAACCTGAAGAAATCCCTCTAATCACTTTTTTTTAATCATCTGCAATAATGGTCCTCAAGTTCACACCTTCAAGTGCAAAACATTTCTGGAGACACACGTTGATATTTCCCCCATTCAGACGCCTCTGAACCTCATCAGAGAGGTGCGACGGCAGGAGGAGGAGGAGCAGGCATAAAGATCTGAGGTTGATCAGGAAGACTGTCAGCACTGCAGCTGGTAAATCACAGTCATGTCTTGCATGCAGACAGTTAATGCCTCACAATTAAAACTGTAAAACACACACAGGCACTGACACATGTCCAAACTTGGCATTAAATTTTGAGTGAATTTATATTGCTCTGCTCGCTTCATTTTGGCTGACTGTTATACACAAAGCTGCCAAAAAGTCGACGTGCTATCACGGAATCTTGAAAATTTTTAATAAATACCAGTTCAAATCCTGACATGCAAATGCTGCCAGAAGTCTGCGATCTGTCCCTCAGATCAGAGAGGATCACACGTTTTATGACTGTTGCACAAACTTAAGCATTCTCTCGCTGCCTGATCCAGACCACCAGCGCCTCAGTGATTTCAGTTTGTGATTTTTTCATTTGTGCAGAAGATCAATTAAAATTATGCAGATTATTTGCAGGAATGGACTCAAAATAGAGAATGCACACATATTTTCCATCACATATTCCATCACGTGAAGACACTGTGAGGACTTTACAACATGAATCCCTGACAGGAGGCTGGGTGCTGAGGGTGCTGCAGCACCCCCTGTGGCAGGAGATGGCAGTGTTTGTTACACCTGTATCAAATTTTACCTATGTAGTACCAATTCAGTTCCCTTACATTGACACCCACCAGCAAAAGAACAAGCACAATAAATGTGTTCATTATTGAAATATAATGTTAGGACCAAAAAAGTGTTAAACAAAAAAAATTGATCCAAAAAAGTTTCAACAGGGTCTTTACAAAAGAGATGCTTCTTACAGTAAACTGATGCCTTGATAGTAACCAGGTGAGCTGAACGTCATAGCAACAGTGTTGCTCACGTCCCTCGACAGTATATCTCATAACTGGCATAATGGGATACCACCATCTGTACCTGGAGTCAGAATGTCCTCAAGTTCCAAAAAGTTCTCATTCTGCCGGTCAAATGTGTATGCTAGTTTTCATTATGCAGCCACACACACACCCGCAATCACAGACACACTCTCACACACTCACGGATTAACACCGAGTGCTGCAGTGGCGATCGCACCTGTCTAAACAGAGTTGGTCGGTGTGAGAATGGGCGACACAGTGCTGTGAGACACCCCCCACCTTAGTCCAGACACACAGCAGTAAAATCCTCCCAGACTTTGCTCTCGCCCTGAACACATAGAGGCTACTATAAAAAGCTGTGTCAGATGTGTGATTTTTCTTCAAGCTGTCTGTCACAAGACTCATCAGCAGGTTTCTGTTTGCTCCTCCACATCTCTGTGTGCAGGTTTTGGTGTTCGGACCCCAGAAAACACAAACACGGATGGACAGGAGAGGCACCAGACATGTGAGGCTAAAGGTCACCTGGGAATGGAAATAAATAATTGACCCACTCAGGGCAAAACAAAAAATGCTGTAAAGTTCTTAAGTCTGGTTGTCTCAAGGGGACAAATGACTGATTCCCTGAGCAAAAGTCCAAGCAAGTGAGTGACTGACAGACTGACAAGTGAGTGAAGAACTGCTGCATGACTGACAGATTCAGTGGCCAATTCACTTCTTTAATTGCCTTTTGTCAGATTCCTCAAGCCTCTAGTTCTCACCTCTCTCTGACCCTTTTGCCCGTTATGTCCCATGGGGGGGATGATGGAAGACGAGTCTTTTTGAAGCCAAAAGTATAGTTTGATTATTTGTATTCACTTTACAGGAGCTAAGAAATGTATGAAATTTTCAATTGAAAGTTGAGCTAAATTACTTTATTTCTCAGCATTTGGAAAAAGACATCATCATGTATGCATGCTCACACGTGTATGTTTGGTTAGAATTACTGCACGGCTCTGTAATCTGGCTCGCAATCTGAACTCTATTATGTTCAGCAAACAGCTCTGCACTGAATAAACAGTCAATCAGACAGCGCCTCTTTAAGTTCAGGACGACGCTGGAAGTTTGATTTGTGTTGAATGTGCCATTAGACGAGCTGCCATTAATCTATAGACTCTACGAGACCTTCTGTGTGTTCATGGCTCGTGCAGAGAAGGGCTGCAGCTGATGGGACACAGGCTTCGGAGCTGAAGGTGAACAATTCTCCTGCTCAGATGTTATTTCACAAATATCCTGCTGAGAACTGCGGCTGGTGATCTCGGGGTCAGTTTAGGTAAATAACCTGACTCATCACTCTTCCATTTGCTTATATCTTGGGATTCCCCCTTAATATTGTTTTTGCAAAGCCTGGAATCCACAATGACTCCAAAGCTTGGATCCCTTACTGAGATCCAAAGCCTCTCGACCACAACCATAGATTCAGCGCAGCTAAATCCAGTGCACACACACACACACACACACACACACACACACACACAACACACACACACACACACACACACACACACCACACACACACACACCACACACACACACACACACACACACACACACACACACCACTGTCTTGTTTAAAAAAACACACCCAGCAATTTAATCCCAGTCCCACCCCGGCCTTCCAGAGGTTCCTAAATCCTGCTGTTCTTTTTACTCAACTGTAGCACCGATGTACGAGCCCGTCTGCCTCCCATGTGCACGTGCGTGCATCTGCACAACACAAGAGGAATGGTTTCAATAAAATGTGGCAGAGAAAATCAACTTCGGGCCTGAGACGAATCTGTCCATAGGTTCTTTCACTCCCTGCGGATCAGCACCGCCTGTCTGGCCGCCTTTGAATACCTGGACTTGGAACAGTTGCAGTAAAACTGGCAAGATGATCGTCTGAAGAAGAACAGGCCATTTTTAAACCTGCTCACCTTCTGTGTCGGGGGTTTTATCCCTCGCAGCCATTCGCCTGAGGTTAAAACCTCTGCAGTCGTTCCAAGTGGTCATCTGGCAAAAGGCAGGCATACACCCAGTATCATTCAGGATGCCCACGCCTCACACACATACATGCAGGTATAATTTAGACGAATTTAGAGTCTCTGAAGAAATGTAAATCGCATTTCCTTGGTGTGCGAGATGAAACTGGGGTACCTGGGGTCTTGGACAAACATTCACAGGCTGGAAAACAGTGGATGAGGAGTCACACCCTAATCCACCATTAAGGCAAATTAATTACTTTAAAAATGTTTTGTTAATTAAATGAAACTGTGTCTTAAATAATAATTAGCGTTCATATTTGCAGTAGACTTGGCAGAATATCCATAAAGCCCAGTATTCAGTATCTTTCGAGTTACATCCAGGTTTAAATAAACAACTTCAACAAATGTGGGTGCAAAGATAAGAAACTACTGTAATATTGTTCGAAGAGTTGAAGAGCAAACCTTCATTTAAGCTCTGCTGAAAGGGAGAAACCCTGATGGAAGTGCACAGCACAGAAAAAAAGGACATTATCAGCCTTTTGGTGCCAATTAACATTGTATAAATTCTATATACACGATGTCTAATCCTGAGGACGAACTAAGAGGTAGCCGCATTCGAAGAAGAACAGACAGAAATACAACAAAAACCAAGCTGACCCAGCTACTTGTTGAAACAGAAACTCCCCACCCTCGGCTACTGGGGCTCTCAGACTCAACAACAACAACCTCAGAGCTCAGCAGTGGATTAAACCTCAGAGTGAAACTAAAAAGTCTTTCTGACAACAAAGCAAACATGATCAGAAAACCTGATGATCTAAAGCAACATTTGAATAATCCCCCCCCCCCCACCCCACCCCAAAAGAATGCATTAGGTGAAGAAGGCTTGCTGGCAATGTAGCTATCACACACTGCTCACACTGACACATGCACCTGTGAGGCTGGATACATTTTAATGCTTTAATTACTTGCTAAACGAATGGGTAACAACAGCCTGCCAGGGTGCAAAATCACAGTCCATGCAACACAATTCACCATTCAAGGCTTTTGTTTAGAAGAATTAAACCAGGGCCGCGCACGAGTATCAAGGATGACTGCTGAGGTTTCACAAAACAGACAAAAGCTGGCAGCAGAGCGTCTCGCTATCGTGGTGCTAACAGAGTGGAAAAGAAATAGTCATCTGAGGGTTCAGATGAGATAAAGCACTGAGCACCATTTTTGATCATAATACTTCGTTCGCTAATATCATAATCAATCACATTAGCCTTAGCGCTGACAGAAAATAATCTAGAGAATGATGGATAAAATCTCTTATGCTGTAGAGGTCGAGTCACTTTGGCTTCGCTTAGTGAAATCTGTATGTTGGATCTTGTACAGCAACCTTAGCAAGACAATTAGTGCTTCTATATTTCAGTGTAATTATGAAGTTTTTATACCCATTTTAGAGATAAGCTAATATTTCCCCCTCCTGTCTCTGGGTAGGCTGCTCTGATTAACACTGATAATTACAACGGAACAGGCACTGGATGCTAAGCGCACAGGATATCCTGACAAAAGACCGTTTGGCTTAGAATCGATACTGGCTACAAAGGTTTGGAAGCAGTTTAGGAAGAGAAGGAACATTTTTTTTGCCAACAGTCAAGTGCAAAATGGCTGACAATCACAGTCAGCAACCAGCCAATGGACTCAAGAACTGAGGCAAAAGATAAATCCAGAAAATGCTGCCAACACAGGTAATTTTTTCCCCTTCACATCTAAACTTACAAAATGAACATGAACAGTAGCTAAAAAAGACAGAAGCCATTTGGGTTCACATGATGGGCTAGAGTGCATGTGGCAGAGGTTAGCAAGGTTGCTCCACAGCAAAGGTTTTTCTTGATTCTATGTGGTGTTTTACCAGTTTTCCCCGCAAACATCCATATTTAAAAATATCTCAATTGCCCCTGGGTGTGAGTGTGTGTCCTGTGATAGACTTGTGACCTGTCCTGCTTCTCACCTGGTGACTGCTGGGACTCCACCCCCCCCCACCCCATGTGGGCCCGAGTAGGAGCAAGGATAACAGAAAATAGATGAATAATACAGCATAGAGAGATACAAGGTTTGCGGCGTCTCAGTGACTGTAGGGCACAAACAGAACACTAAAGAAATATGATAGTCAGAGCTATGTTTGCATCTTGCTGCTCTCAAGCTGTTGAATTAAACTTAAAGAATTATCTCGTAAAAGAGAATTTGCTGTGGCTGAGCACCAACGATTATTTTCCAATCGTAAAAACGGAGATGGTTTTGGAGCACACCGCCAAGGCCGGATGATTCTTCTCTAATATTTAGTTTGACGTCAGCTTTAACTGGGGTTCTTTCTCAGAAATAAGATATTATAAACTTTAAAGTATTCTCTCCTCTAAATGAAGTTCTGTTCCATATCTCTCATTCGTTGACACGACAAAGTGACTTGATTGCTTTTTCGCCTCGAGTAGACTGAATCTGCAATGGCGCGGCTAACAAAATCACGTCACCGCTAGCTCAGACCGAGACGGAATAGTAAGAAGACAACTGTAATGAATCTTCCCTTCTTGTTCCTGCCATCAAAATCCCCGCGATAACAAGCCGAACAGGCCGCAAACACCTACAGCAGAGTAATTATACGTCTGAAACTCATCAACAAGCGCATCTTTTGGCAGGAGAATAGCGAAACACACATATGGACCCAGAGATGCCGACTTACTATATAAGAAAAGTGTGGCAGGAGGTATTGTAAATTAGCTCTGGGCTCCTGTGGAACCAATTAATTACTTGTTTTTGTGTGTGTGTGTGTTGTGTGTGTGTGTGTGTGGTGGTGGTGGTTGGGGGGGGGGCACTTTATAATTGGTCCAGTTGACGCAAAAGACTGTGACGTTCTTAACTTTATAAGAGCTACAGCACTGAAAGTACAAACCCGAATGATGTTTGTGTGTGCGTGTGTGAGCGTGCGTGCATTTGTTGGCTCTCTGTCTCCTAGAACATGTCTCCTGAGGGTAAGCTGGGACAACAGAAGAGGACAGAGTTGGAGACGGAGCCTGCAGGCATCCGATGCGTTCGCATCTCCGAGCCAACAGATGTCTTATCCCCCATGTCTCAGTACTGCCTGTCTCTCCCTTTTTCCTCTTCACTTGTTTCTCTCGAGGAACCTGAATGGCTGGTTTCACAAGACTAAGGAGCCTCGTTCACTCTGGAAGATATCCTCTAAAATTGATGCCGTTGAGATATTCAGTCACCTGACACTGCAGCCTTGGGCAGTTCCTATCTTTAGACTTGTTGAGGTCACCAGAAATAACTATTTTTTGGTTCCCTATCCAGCAAAAGCCTTTGGTTTGGTACCATGACTTTACAGAGTCATCCAACATTTCCCTTCTGCAAATCCACAACTAGGGTGGTGAGCACCAGCTGCGGGTTAGGGGCAGTTTAAAGGGGACTGACAAGCATAGGAAAAGCATGTGACCTCTGTTGGAAATATGGAGTTGAGAGTTCTAAATCCTTGCTGTCCCTGCACTTTGTCTTTCATGTGTGTTGTGTTGGGCTCCAGAGACGCCGTCCTGTGCCCAATAGTAATGTCGAGCACCGAAACATCGATCTTCAGTCTCAGGGCGCTTTTAAAATTAAAAAAAAAAAAATCCTATGTTTTTTTTTTTTTTCAAAGACAAATCCAAACCGGATTTGTGCTGAAGTCGAAACTTCCGTTCTGGGTCATGTGATCAGACCGGCAATGCCAGTAGGGAAAACTACTAAAGCTGGAGGTCTGTGAAACAAGCAAATATTTTCATTTCTGTGTGCACCTTTAGAGACTCAGTCTGAGTAAAGTCAGTCACTCCCTTGAGGTCAGAAGATGCACACTTTAAAAAAAGATTGTAATACATAACTGAAACAGTTTGTGTCCTGAAAGGCTAAAACTTCACTAAATCTTCAGCATCACGGCTTGATGACTAGCAACCTGCTGGGATGCTCTTTCTGTTCGATCCACACAAACCACAACAGCACTAAGGACTCGCCAGTGTCACTCAAATGAGGTTTGTTAGCACTTATGCCTCACAAACTGGAATGTGACTCATTTCTGGACTTCCCGTTTCAGAAAATAACTTATTAACCTTAGCAGCATCCTCCAGCGTGCTGCATGAATATTCATGGCTCTATTTATAAGCCATGAATTTGATCGCTGCCAGCTTTAACTTCCCAAATTTCACATCGGCACAGACTTCCATTTGAAGAAGCACGAATGAAAGGTGATGCAAACATGGCACCTTTGTTATCGGGACCACATCAGTAGCTGCTATTTTTCACACAAATATTAATGACGGAATCGTTCTTTGCAACATGCTCGCTAACTGCTCTGGCTGGCTTTTGTGGTGGAGACTTCCTGTATTAAATGCCAAATGGTGGCTCACGGGCTGCAACACATGCACTCCAGGATGCATTAACAGCGGCACCGTTGAACCAAAAAAGAGGAATTGCCTTGAGGCTTTGTTTAATGCATAATGTTCTTTTTTTAATGACGCCGGCACACTTACAAGGGCAGGTGGAGAGGTATTAAAGTTGCATCTGCATCGCTCCTGCTCTGCTTTGTCATGAGCATACCAGAGAAAAGGCTTCAGTCTGTGGAGTCAACAACACGAAAAGATTCTTAAGGGAACAAAAATATAGGTGTGAGTGTGTAAATATCATCTACCCTGGCACATCAGAAGCCCTTGTTAACACTTTTTATGGGTTAAACTGCAAAGATGAGAAAAACCTGGCCCTTCCATCAATCTATGGGCTGTAATGGATGATCTGCGACTGCTACAGAAACGCGTGTCAGCAAGTGTGAAAGTGAGCAGGTTCTGGATAGGTGCTGCTCTTTAAAGGACCTCTGTAGGAGAAGCTGTGGATCCCAGCCCATGTTAACTCTGAGCCTTTTATAGCTGATGAGCCAGAAACGTACGAAAGGCTTTGAGCTTCCCATAAAAAAGATGGCTTGTGCATGCTTAGGACATACATACGAGATCAAACACAATTTCCTTATTCTGTTGGTTTAATGCACGCATGCGGCTACAGCTTTTAACAAATCCCCACCCGTCTGCGGGAACAATGGCATTTAATCAGGAGCAACAGCTCTTATCAACTTTCCTGACAGTGGGAGAGACACCTGAGTCGGCATGGCATGTGTCTGTCTAATTTGAGCTCACAGCTAAATATAAAGTCTCTTGCCCCTCCGAACCAGGCGGTTCATGATGTCTTTAAAACCCACACATCAAAGTTGAATATCATTACTTTTAACTCCAATACTTTAATTCACTTTCCACTTTTAGGTTCTGGCTCGTCTCTCTAGATTTTTTTTTTTTTTTTTTTTTTAGAAATCCTGATGAATATTAATGCGGCAGGAGCAGATTACAGCTTCTGAGGGTGTCAAGTCTGAGAATCCAGTTGGGCTGAAGTGAATGTCCAACAATGATGCTGTAGGTTGATGCAGACGCACCTTCTTTTGTAATTCTAATAAAATAGTCACAGGTCATTCTCTCGGTGTTGACACGTCGGTTAGGGTTAGGGCTTGATTGGAGGCCAAATACAGATGTTCCTGCCCCACACGGTGGTTTCCTCGCCAGCTAAAAACACGTGTGTATGTGCACAGCTGTCTGCCTGATCCAAATCTATCTATTACTGCTGAAACACCTCTTTGTCAGTGTAGTGACCTACTTGTACCAGTTTATTTTCTTCTTTCCTCCCCTCAAAGTACCAGTAGAACCGTGCTGTTTTTGTTTACCCGAGTCTGCAGACAGGAAATGATTTTAAAACATGAACTATGTATTATATCAGCAGTTTTCATAATTTTGCACCTTAACTAAAAAACCTTAATACATCAATGGTTAATTTCCTAAAATGGGTGTGAGAGAATGCAGCTCCACCAAACAAATTAAAATTCAGCTTTCTGTGCGCTTTTTTTTTCTCTTTTAAAGCACCCAAATCTGTGTCATTTCCACAACATGAATTCCAGATTAACACAAGTGTTTGAGAACGATCTGATTATTCCTCTGTAATTCTGAAAGGGCTGCCTTTGGTAAAAATCATTTCTTAGGCATTTGCATTCGAATTATAACAACAAACAGAAGTCAGGAAGAGGTAGGAAGCTCAGAAAGAGCAATTTAAAAACTGCATGACAATTTTTTCTGCTCAGATCTAAGTAAATTCAGAACAAATTTAAATGTGTGTGTGTGTTTGTGTGTGTGTGTGTGACGTGTGCATATGATACAGTCTGTGCTTCAGCTCATCTGAATGCTGCTGCACATTAAACCTGCCTTGCTCAGTCAGGTGTATGTGAAAATGTGCGTTTGCGTGTCTTGATTGTGAGCGTAAACGCATTTCTGCGGGGGTCAGCTCATTCCTGGAGACGCATGATAAAGTCACGCATTTTGAGTTTGAGGCCACTTGAGGTCGATTTCTGGATGGTATTAATGAAAGGAACGGAGGATAAAGGGGATGGAGGAGAGGGTGAGGAGCTGTTGGATAAGATGAAGCAGAGGGAGGGCAGAGGGGAGTTAAGGGGGTTAGACTGGAACAAAAGGAGCGCTGAGTGAGGAGGAGAATGGAGGATTAATAGAAGATGTCTTTGGATAGAAAGAGGAAGTGAGGTGCTGCTATAATGATATCTGTGGGCATCAGAAACTGACATTTCTTACATTTTTCTGGTGCGTGTCTGTGTTGGGGGGGGTGGGCAACTGATGTAACTGGATTAAGGCACGAGGCGTTCAGGGCAGCTAGAAAAGCAGCAGATCTGCCTCAGTTTAATGGGAAGTGAAGGGAACCAGCAGCGTTCTGAGCATCTGGGAGCAGCGGTGGAGTCAAGCAGGATAGCTCTGTTCCACTTTTCAAACTAGCCGTGGCTCCGGGTGCGGCACAGGGCAGAACTGTTTAACCTACATCTGTTCCTGTGTGGCCCCCACTTCCATGGAGGGGCTCCAGCCTGTGTTTTCACACATTTGGGACAGGGGTGGGAAATATTAAAGATTACTAAAGAAAACTGCTGATAGCAAGATCAGCTAGCATTTAATCTTCTAGCAAAGGAGATGGACATCACCTGTTGATCAAAGTCTACACAGACAGACAGACAGACAGACCTTTTAAGGGTTCTTAATTTGTCCTTCAGTTTTCCTCACTCCTCTTCAACTGAAGAAAATCTGGAAGTAAGAGTTTATGGTGGCGGAGACTTGGAACTGAATGTAAAAAAGAGGTGCAAACGAGTCAAACAGAAGCAAGAAAAAGGGGGGGGGGGGGGGGGGGGGGAAACCATGGCGGTTTACTGATCTGACCCGGACTGTTAATGCCTGCGCTTTTTTCTGATGGCCCCCCGGCAGCCTGTGGCACAATTACACTATTCTTCTGGGGTTTCGATTCAGTGTGTGTGTGTGTGTTTGTGTAGTGAGGGCATGTATGGAGGTGGTAAAACAGCAGAAAGCAAATAAATATGGACCTAATGATCGCCTCCACCCTCTGCAGGAGTGATGAGGAGGGAGGTTTTCCTGAGAGGAACGCCAGCGAGGGGACGACGGGACCCACATGTGGGTTCCAGGTGTTTTTAACTCTGTGTCTGCCACTCTGATCCATCACAAGGTCACCTTGTTTATTATTCAGCTTTTACAGCCGTCTATAAATCCAAACAAAGCTGCTGGGCTCTGTTCTAATACGAGCCAAAGAACTGTTTCACTCAATCTGCTAAACTCGCCACGACTTCCCCGTTCATGCTTTATTTCTATTAAGATTAAGTATTCAAGGCCAATAAAAATCACTTTATTGAGACGTTCAGGTATCTTAAATTTAAGCTCAGGCTTCATCATGGAACTCTTCACTTAATATTGGAAAAAAAGGAGGGAAGTGGCAAATTTTGCATGAGAGAACATGCAGCTAATTTACAGCCCTCCACTGAGGAAAAAATGACAGCGATTCACAGCAATGTTTCTTTAAGTGCATTTTGCTACCAGTAACCCAAGTAAATTTAACATGCAATTAGCTTCCTTTGCCGGCTACCCATGGATCCAGAGTTAAATCGGTCATCTGGCCCCTTCGATCACAGTGAAAGTGAAGAAGAGGGTCTGACGCGGGTTTAACCTGCCATTAATAACTGCTTTAGCTTAAAAAACACGACCTGCCTACAGGCACATGTCCACGCCAATGAGAAATATATTGAAAGACATGAGAAGGTAAACGGGGTCATTGTGCGTGTGGTAGCTTTAGCTGTGTCTGTTGCAGCCCAGCGGGGAAGGCTGCTGTTGTTTTGGAAAGATTATCTCCCAAAATCACCCGTAAAGCGTCGACCCCGTCCTCACACTTGCCGTGGCTGCACAAAAAAAGGTTATTTATCCCCGAGGATGAATTTAGTTTTGTCTGCGGAAATCATGAGGGGGTCACTTTGAGACAGGAAGAATAAAAACTCTTAACTTGCGCCATTTCCTCCCAAGCATCAGAAGCTCGCAACAGTTTCCTCGCCGCATCGCATTCCATGACTCCGTTCTATGCCTTTTTCTGAAGTTAATAAAAATGTGTCTGCCCTGCAGGAAAGAGTCCCCTTTTGCCCTTAACTGTTGCTGAGGAGGGAACGCTCTTTCTGCCCAGAAGGCCTTTTGGGAACAGGATGGAGCACAGAATATATCAGGATGCCACAGTGCCTGCGCTTCAGAAAGGGCAGAGGTCTATTTTTAATGACAACAAGAGCGCTGCAACAAAGTGCTGCGGTGAGGCAAGTCCAGAGGAAATCCATCCTGTGTGTAGGAGTTTCTGCTGCCTCGCTGCGCCTGTCCAAGAGCGCTCTTCCAGAGATGGAAAAACAGCGGCATTGTCATGTTTTATGTCTTCTTTGCATCTGATTATTCATCAAGGAAAGCTATTCTACTTTTTAGCAACAATGGCTGCTTATGGCCTATGGATAGGACATTGGGCAATGCTGCTCATCCAATCAAAAGATCATATCAATCTCAGAGGAAACCTACAGATATATTCATTCAGTGTGTTCTTCTACTGCTCTGCATTTGCATGACAGGTGGTCACATGACCACCACTTTGGAGAGGCAAGGCTGGAGGGAACAAACTCCAAGAAACATCACACATGTTAATTTCTCACATCTTCTCCCCCCTCAGGTCCTCACAGGGCTGCAGTTCTATTCAATCTAAGGCCAGAGTCCAGTTTATTTATTTGATTTGAGGTTTGGATGATCATTTAACTTGTTGCTTTGATCCTCCACTGAAAACTAGAGACTGAGCGGATGAATCCGTGAAACCGAAACCCTTGAGCACTGACATTGTTCCCAGCACACAAATAAATTGCATTAACTCTTTAAAAAGCTGCGCAGGAGATTTGGGGCTGTGGTCTGGTCACGCTGAGGTCAAGCAGCACTTGAGAAAGTGAAACCAGAGCTTTTCCATTCCATTACCCCCGCTGACCTCCTGTGGAACCAATGCTTGCACCTGCCCACAAAACAGGCCTCAGCACTCACAACCTCCATATTTACACTGGCTTATCACCCCCTCTTTGCTAATTTTTGAAACTTTATTTAGTGGAGTCGCCTGACTTGTCTCCGGGTTATGTAGGGTTACGTGTTTTAAACTCTTCTAGTAAACAATGCTTCACACAGGAGGCAGCAGTGGAAGACACGATGTACTTCATCCCCGAGAATCTTGGAAGAATCGACTGAACTCCCAATGGGGGTTAGGGTTAGGGGTTAGCAGCGCAGGCATCATGTCAGCTCCTGAACGCAACACACTCCTCATGGGAATCCATTACCAATAGAGGCAATGCTGGAGAAAAGAAACACTCTCTAGTTTCATGAATGGCATAATCAGACTGCTGTATTAACTAGCCAACACTGTTAAGAATAAAGAATAACGGACCCTCCAGGCAATTTGTTCTAGAATTACCCCAGTGTCTTTTAGCAACAGATATCCTTATCGCTGGAGCCCGGCTAGACTTTTAATAGACTTAATGTTCCATAACAGAATATCCCAGGATGCCGTGTTCTTGTTTGTGTACATGGACAGACTACGTTCTTTCCAGACGAGTGGTAGTCACGTCAGCACCAAGTCGACAAAGTGGGGGCTGTGCGGCAGGAGCCTTCAATCACCTTGATGGCTTACTCAACATGCTGTTCAGGGAAAGGATAATATGTGGTTTGTTACGTTCTGCCAGGTCATACGCCCTCCAGGCCCCAGGACCAAGGCAGTGTAGCATCTGACCTGGGCTTATGGGTACTGTACCTCATGTATTTATCAGTTAAAGTGGACTTCTTTTTCTTTTTTCAAAAAGTGCAAAAAAAAGATGGTTTTTTTGATTCCTTAAATTTGTCCTTTTATGTTGTTTCAATAAGTTTTCTATTTTTGTAGGTGGAGCTGGACAGTGGGTTTAGAAAGCCAACATTAAAAAGAATATCCCCACTTCAGTTCCATTATGCTGCCGCGTGCAGCCCGAGAGACAAACCAGGGCCTGTAGAGCCAATGGTAATTGAAAGAGACGAGGTGTGTGCTTTGCCGATGCGTTGACGCTCTTCAGAGATGGATTTTAGCACCTAAACGGAGAAAACAAGACGGAGACAAAGTCCGTCTTCAATTCCCATGTGGGCAGAATGACATCCCTTCAGTTTTTCATCCCTCTTCTGTTTTCTTTCCCTTCTCTCCTCCTGACAGCGCCCCTCTGTGATGCCTCCCTCATCTTGCCGCTTCCTTTTTTCTTTGTTGTGCTGCCCCAGCTGCCTGTCTCCCTGTCTTGTCTCTGAGGACCTCCAGCTTTGACGGATGAATCTGACAGATGCATCCAGAGGACCAACCAGACCGCCACCTCAGAACTTGTATATGAAACAGTTCCAGGATCCTGCCCGTCTACTCATCAATCCTTTTACCACCTGCGCTGTCTCTGCAGAATTCCTGGTGATCTCAGTCCTGCCCTTTCCCTTTTCAACATGAAAAACAGCCGCCTCACTTGCTTTGTCTCCCAAACTTAAGTTCTTATCTCTTTACCTCCGCCGTTCAAGATCCCATTTCCCTCTCCATATCTCCCGCCTGATCTCCTTCACTACGTCTTCCTCCCTTTCCATTTTCCTGCATGGCCCAGCTACCACATGCGCGATGCCTTATCTGTTAGATGCTATCTCTAATTTTGTCATGAGGATAAAAAAGAAGGCAGTGCACTGTACTGTCTCCTCCTGCCTGCGACGTGAAATGATTCTGTCTAGGATATTGCTCTGATTATGGCTCTGTAATGATTTCAAAGCAGAGATAAATGTTTTCATTTGCTCAGGATTAAAGGATTTTCTGAATTTATATCCTCTCACTGATCAAATTACACTTTTTTGGCTGTGTGAAGTTCTTAACCCATCACAGCAAAATAGTGTTTTATCGCAGGATGATGAGACGCAGATAAACGTCCTGCGAGGAGTAAGAAAAACCTCTAATGAGCGGCACACCTGAGCTTCAGCCCTGTTGATGCAAAAGACCATAGAATAAACACAAACATCGTGAAAAGCTCAGCTTCAGTAAAGCTGGCTGCTAATTTAGCTAAGAGCGATGCGACGGAGCCTCGTGGGAGGCTGTTCACACTTTGCTCTCACCTTGAAGGAGGGGAAGCTCGTATAACAGAGAAAAATACGAGCAGAGCGCCGCCGTCAAATGATCCTCTCATTCATGCCTCAAAGACATTCGTCTTACAGACAAATACTGCCGGGTGACAGCCTCTGGTGGGTGTGAGGGGTGTCCCTGTATATGTGACAACTCACAACTCCTTTCATCCGTCAAAAGGCCCTAAGGAGTTCAGTCTGTCAATAAACAAAGACCAACAAAGAGGAAAAAAGGAGCGTCTGAGACCAGGCTGCTTTTTTTTCCTCCCCATTTTTGAGGCACATTTGGATGATTCCGAGAACAACATGTTATGAATTCGCCCCCTCCAGTCAAGGATTAAGTTTAAATCTTGAAGAAAACTTGTAGAAAAACAAGCATTTATGCAGACGGAAGAGTAATCCATGATTTCCCTTCCACCTCTTCCACCTCTTCCTTCACAACTCTCTGCTCCTCACCACGGTGCAACGGTCTCCAACCTAAAATGAGTTTACAATAATCACATCTCCTGTTGCCGCACAACTTTGGACCCATCCCGCTCCAACCTTGCAAACTGCTTCTCGGCTTGAAAAGAGGCTTTGGGGATTACTTAATCGTGACCCAAATAGAATCTCCCCGTTCTCAGTGTGGTTGAAAGACACCTCCCTGTGCTATCCAAGTGGACTTTGAGGTCGCAGCCATGAGCGAGGATGGCGCTAATGTGGCATAGCGGTAGCAGAGAGTGACGGCTGCGTCGGCAGTGCTAATTCCCTTTGACGTGTGGACAGGAAGCTGGATGTTTCACTCAGACACTGCAGACACCCAGGCTTAGATCTGAACAGCAGAAGCAGCAGCAGTGCTCATGCTTTGCTAGGAAACACTATTTATTTATATTTGGCTGCCCTGGTCCTGAGCTGTTGGCAGCCCAATCATCACCCTGCCTGGTTGAAGCAGAGCTCTGTCGCTAAACGGAGATTTTTTGAGTCACTTCTCATGTCCAACTGTGCAGCGTTCCAGGATCCAATGTTTGCTAAGTGATGAAGAGCACATAAGAACTTCCCAGGACCTTGACAGAAACTCATCAGTCTGAATTCAACGTAGACAAATATGTGGCTCTGCTCACCTGGGCTACACAGACAACAACCTCTGTCTGATCACAAATATTTCACATTTTCTGTGACTGAATCGGCCCTGCGGGAAACTTTTGGGAGCCATGGCAACACCACACCAACCAACCACATAGAGTTTATATTCACCACAGTGATTTTCTTTCTTTGTTATGCAGAGAGAGACCAGAGATGAATCTGCTGCGGACACAAATAAGAGCTAAAATTGGTACTAAATATTTGGCGTCTGCCTCCTCCTGCATGTGGGATAGCTCTCCGGAGCAGCCGCAGAGTGGATGCCATGTATAAATAGTATGCGACGGCAAAAAGACGAAACCCGATGGGGAGGACAGGGACCACTTCAACTATTGTTCAAGAATCCAAGTTTAGTCACAATAAATCATGCGTTGATAAGGCTTAAATTTAGGGGGCTGTGTGCTATAATCCACAGCCAACAAACAGCTCCATAGTGAGGCCGCTTGTACAAGGACAGAGCGTCTCAAGCGCCGTCCTGCTGCTGTCCGATAAATAAGTAACCAAACGAGCCCCAAAGAGCAGCATGGGGCCAGAGGGTAATGGTTGTTTGGTTTACACACGCATCATAATACCTTTCACTTTCACCCCTGACAGGACTTGAACCCCCCTTGATGAGAAGCTGAATCACAAAGGTCAACGACAATGGGCTCGCCATTCATGCAGTTTCTGTGGCGACCACATGGCCCCAATGGGGTCATTTTCACATCGGCGTCCCCCAGGGCTGGGATTAATTGCTCGTTTTCTGTGTCAGCGCCCGTGCTCAATCACGCTCTTTACAGAGCCGAGGAAGGTGGAGCTGGAATCCAAACCCAGTGCTCCTCACAGTGTCTGTGGGGAAGCTACAAAACTCGAAAACTTAACATTTAAGGCTGCAGCATTAGATCAGGGGGAATGTGTTCAAAGCTCCAAAACATCCAAGGAGCCGCATAACTACCAGTGAAATGGAAAAGGCGGTGGACAAACAGCAACATCTATTTCGACTGAACTTCAGCTTGTTGAAGATGAATCAGTTCATCTGCTTCTACCTGCTCAAGTCTGAGAAGGTTGGATAGTAATTTGGATTATAGACCTATAGAAGTTGTGATGTCACTTCAGTCTGTGTTTGTGTAAACAAATGATGCAAAGACCAACTTTAAAAAATAATATCAAAACTATAAATTACAGTGAGCAAAAGGTGCATTCAAAGACGTGAACAAATCTGTGCATTTGTAGAACGCAAAGACGACAGATGACAGATGATGGACAGGGACAGCAGACTCAATCTGAACATCCTCCCTGGACGCTCCTTAAATGAGCTTTAAAATAACCTCCCGCTGCAATAAAGACACAACTGGAGTTACTCTCTATAAAACCAGAACCAAAGAGACACTGTAAGAGATGAAAAAGACACAGAAACGCTCTTAAATCTAATGGTGGCTGCACGCTGCCAGCGCCACCCAGCGGTCGGACGCCGTAGAGAAGAAATGCAAAACTTCTCAAACTGATTTATTTTCATTTCAATTATACTGGCAGGATTTTTACGTTAAAGCGGAGTCCTTTCTGAAACGTGACAGAGGTTCTGTTGGGTCTTACCGAGTGAGGTGCACAACTCCCGTTCATCTAGCAGAGGGAGACGCTGCGTGTCTTGGCCGGTGAGAAGAATGATGTAAAGAGACAAATCAAAAGAAAATAAAAATAAATGACCTCGAGGTGATAGATCCTCACTTTGGAAGGACGAGCCGGGATAACCTTATCCCTGTCGAGATTCCTTCAGGTTCTCCGGTCCCTCCGGAGTCCTCTGTGCTATTTCCAAAGCCAGGCGCTGTGTGCCGATGCCTCCTCAGCGCACGGCTTGTAATCGGACACCGCACTGTCGCGCTGCGCCGCAGACAATGCGCCTCCGCGCTCGGGGAGGCGGGTCAAAGCCTCGACGTCGCCGTGAGTCAAAGCGAAGGGGGCAAAAGGGGCAGTTCATTAACTAAACTCAGTACGTGAAGTGGAGACGGACGGTGTGTCCGTAGTCACGGCTGCGCGGGGAGCTCCGATGTCTGAGGAGTGCGCCCCCACTTTGGCTCCGGCAGCGCGCAGAGACGTGGCAGCGGCGCACAGCTGTCCTGCAGGTGGAGGGAACCAGAAAAGCCCGAAGTTGGATACACACGTGGTTGAAATTAGTTCGGGCCAATGAGAGTTAAGGGTCTGGAAGGTCAGAGGTCAGACATCAACACCCAGAAAAACATTCAGCCCTTCATCAATCCGCATATACAGGTGGACGTGTGAAACAGCAAAGGTCTTTCATAAACGCACCTCCACGTGCAAAATATAATGGACGAAGGTGCCAGTGATGAAGCTCAAGCACAATAACAAGACAACGTTCTCACTTAATCTATTATCTGGCTCAAGTGTTGTCGGAGTTCAGGCAAACATGGAATCAGCAAAACATAATTTAAACCATCATTTTTAGATTTCTAAACAAGAGAAAGTGCACCCTGTGTGTGTGTGCGCGCGTGTATATGTGTGTGTGTGCGCGTGTGTGTGTGTGTGAGAGAGAGAGAGAGTATTTCATAATAAATATATGGTATAAAATCATGAAGTATGTAAATTCCTGTCTGCTGTTCAGGGAAAAGTCCAGTAAATCAGAATGATTTTTAAGCAGTTTCTGAGATGAACAGGGAGGAAGAGGATTACTGTTATACCTCAGTTGGCCGCTAGGGGGCAATCAACAACCTGAATAAACAGCTTATGCATACAGGCGACCTAAATGTTATATTCTTGTGCATTAACATCAGTGTCAATGGACAAGCAAAGGGTCTTTGTTATTATCCACTTGATTATATTAACTGTTTATATATTAACTTTTTGTTTTACAAAATTCACAGTTGCATCTCTTTTCTGAGTCATGAACGCTGCGGAATTTAATGTGTCTTAGTTTGAAGATCTATTTTTTGTGAGCTGAGCACAGCTGCAGCGGCACAAATTGGAGTGTGTGTTCCAGCAAGGTACAATGATCTCTGAATTTTCCTCACTGCTCAACACACTTTTCTCTCCTGAATAAGGGACACTCAGGCGAACAACACAACCTGCAGAGCTTTCAACTAGACTTCAGGGCGAGGCTTCAGCGAGGGCTCCGTCGAGCGGCACGGGTGTCTTTGAAAAAGCTGTCACACTGATGGATGGTGATGGATGGATATGAGGCCAGTTTCCACTGCAGGAACTTCAGGGTAATTTTACAGGACCGAGGTCATTTGTGTGTGTCTCCACTGCGTGAAACTTCCCCGAAGGGCTATTTAGAGGAATTTTTACCAGGGACTAGCCAAGTCCCTTCTCTAGGGCAGGCACTAAGATTAGCCCAGAAAAAATCATGGGTGGGGCAAGAGGTTTACTCAGTGCTGATTGGTTAAAGCTAGACCAGGATGTGACCCAGCAGAAGAGGAGCATTAGCCGAGGTTGCTGCTTCTGTTCTTGTCCATCGCATCCATCGCCACTTACACAAACACACAAACCACAAACATGGCAACCAGATACAACTTGAACTGATCTGAATCAAAAAATGTCACATGGGCCAAACTGCACTCTTCATGGAGCTGTAGGCAATCATGCTCTCTTAGAATATGACACCGCCTGAGCTCCTTCCATTTACCTCCTTCCTCCTTGTTGTTTTTCTTTGTTAGGATTTTTGCTTTTGACAGCTCACCCAGATGACATCAGGGTCAATAATGTCATACAATGATAAAAAATATGTGGGCGAAACAAGACTGACAATACATGTACGATTTACTTGCCATAATATCATAGTGCAAATAACAGATGTAAATAGTGCAAATAACAGATGTAAATAGTACAAACAATAGATGTAAATAGTGCAATTATTGTAACAGATATAATCAGTGCAAATAGCGTGAATGTACAATCAATCAGTCCAGATGGGGTTATTGCACCTGAAGGGAGGTAAAGTGAGAGGGGTCGGAGTTCAGCAGGGAGACAGCAGTGGGGAAGAAGCTGTTTCTAAATGAAAGAGTGGTCGCAGCACGGGATGCCACTGAGCTGTGAAAGGCCGCAATCATTCCTCACCCTCGGTGGCGTACCTGCCGGCTCAATGGGCCATCCCCCCGCTGCAGTGGGGTCGGAGCCAGGCGATTTTTCAGGCTCACTCAGCATCGCTGCTGCCTTCTGAACAGCTCCAACCCGGCCTGTGTGGAGGGCTCCGAAAACTGCCACGCTTGGCAGGAGGAGACCATTGTGACTGTCGGAGGATGTATGTCTGCGGATGTGAAGACCACAGCTCTGGCGGGGATAGAACTGCGCGGCCTTCCGTCTTGATCGCAATGCTGGCAGTGTGATAATGTTGGTTGCTCTCTTGCCCACTCAGCTCAGATGCTTAGATTTTGATGGAATTGGCTTTAAATATTTATAAATCCTTGAATTTAAGAAATCCATGAATCCAAATGACTTTGCTATATTTTTATGTAGTGCCGTACTCTGATGAGCAACAAGTGTCAGAACTCTCTGTCCTCTATTGATTCTAATCAATCCTGCCAACAACTGTTGTCTTCAGCTCTACTAGCACTCGTAGCACAGTGATGGTTCTATTCACAAAAAGTTAAACAACTTTTAGACGGATTGCCATTAGACTGCGTGCAGACATTCATGTTTCCCCCGGGACCTTTTGGCGACGCCTTCGAGTTTAATCCATCACCTGGTCAGAACTGCAATTTGGTTTATGAACCAACACGCTCGAGAACTGCTTTTTCACCAGCTTGGTAGCATGAAAAAAGATGAGGGATGTTAAGCATTACACTCAGGGCCACCCTTAAGGAGGGAGGAAGAGGGGCAGAGTTACTCAGGGGGGGCGTAGAAGAAGAAATAGCTCATCCTATTTTAACCAAAGGCTGTTTTTGGATCTCAACCTTAAAAAATAGGATTTTGTGGATACAAACAATACAACAGTGATTATTTGTACACTGCACATCTAAATTAACAAATTTTACTAATTTTAATCTGCTTTAAAGCTAAGTGTAATGTGACCATTGTCAATCAAAGTAATTGAATGGTTCTAGAGGCCCAGAACCTGATTCTTTAACACACTTTAGCCCGTTATATTAGCGAAGCAACTGCTACAATAGCGCTAGCATAACAAACTCCCACGTAATGATGACAGACTGTCTGTTTTTGTTCCACACTGATTAAAGTTTGTCGGAACATATCGTAACGGACGTTTACCCATTAATGCTTTTTCAGTCCGGGGAGAGGTGGAGGTTGAGGATGACAGAGTATTTTGGAGGCCAAATTTAGTGAATAAATGGTGCATATGAGATGATTGAATTTACCACCGGGATCTGTGGAGAGGCTCATTATTCTCAGTTCTGGCCCAGGTTCCTGCTGCCTGTATTTGTCTTTGTCCTCCCTTCTTGCTTGTGTTTGATGGATGAAGAATATGTCTTTTAAAAAAATAATTTCCCTTTTTTCTCTTAGTGAGGTGACCACAGTCTGGACAGTGAGCTGTTTGGATACAGTTTGTCTCTTGTCTTACCAGATGCGAATCAATCAAATCAAATCAATCTTTATTTATATAGCGTCTTTTACAATTAAAATTGTTTCAAGGCTTTCCAGAATCCCAGGGCCTAACCCCAGACAAGCAACAGTGGCAAGGAAAAACTCCCCTTTAACATGAAGAAACCTTGAGCAGGACCAGGCTCATGTAGGGGGACCCTCCTGCTGATGGCCGGCTGGGTAAAGGGAGAGGAGAGGAGAGGAGAGGAGAGGAGAGGAGAGGAGAGGAGAGGAGAGGAGAGGAGAGAGAGGAGAGGAGAGGAGAGGAGAGGACAGGACAGGACAGGACAGGAGAGGAGAGGACGGGCACAGAGCACAGAAACACACACAAAATACACGTGACATCATAAGATACCATAGTCTTTATAGTGTCACGTCACTCTTCACGTGCATCCCCACCGCCAGCGCCATAGACACCATCCACAAGCACCTTCTATTGGACAAGAATCTTCCAGAAAGAACAACCTTAACACCGGCCCAAATCTGCACCATGCTGGACTTGTGTTTGAACACCACCTATTTCCAATACAGAGAAGGCTTCTACAGGCAGAAACATGGCTGTGCCATGGGCTCACCAGTATCCCCCATAGTTGCCAATCTATACATGGAGAAGGTGGAATCCCAGGCCCTGACATCCTTCACAGGAACTGCGCCAAGCCACTGGTTCAGGTATGTGGATGACACCTGGGTCAAAATTCAAACACAAACACAAACACGCGTTCTCCGATCACCTCAACAAAACAGACCAGTATGTAAAATTCACCCGGGAAGATACGAAAGGAAACAGTCTGGCCTTTCTGGACTGCGCAGTCAAGATCACTGAGGACAGAAATCTCACCATCGAAGTCTACAGAAAACCTATACACACCGACCAGTACCTTCAGTTTGACTCTCACCACCCACTGGAACACAAGTTGGGAGTGATCAGAACTCTCCAACACCTGCCAGAGAAATACGCACCACATCCCAAGGCAGAAAGAAGGAACAGGACCACATTAAGACAGCTCTCAAAACATGTGGCTACCCAGACTGGGCCTTCACCAAAACCTCAAGAAAGCGAGACCCCAACAAAGGAGAGGAGGAGAGAAACAAACGCCGCAGCGTTTCCATCCCCTACCTGTCCGGAGTCTCTGAGATGTTTAGGAGGATCCTCCAGAAACACGACATACCGGTTCATTTCAAACCCAGCAACACTCTCAGACAGAGGTTAGTACACCCAAAGGACAAGACACCAAGACCCAAACAAAGTAATGTTGTTTATGCTATACAGTGCCAGGAGAAATGCAAGGAACTGTACATTGGGGAAACCAAACAACCTCTCCACAGAAGAATGGCACAACACGGACGCGCCACCTCTTTGGGTCAAGATTCAGCAGTCTACTTACACTTAAAGGAGAGTGGGCACTCCTTCGAGGACAGCCAAGTAAGGATACTGGCCAGAGAAGACCACTGGTTTGAAAGGGGGGTCAAGGAAGCTATCCATGTCAAATTGGAAAAACCTTCCTTAAACAGAGGTGGTGGCCTGAGGCACTTCCTATCACCCACATACAATGCAGTCCTCCATTCCTTCCAACAGCAAAACAAACATTCACACCATTCCAGGAGACCCAGTGACTCACCACCATGTGATCCAGCAGACAAAGGGGAGTGCCTCAACAGAAACTAGGTGAACGACCCGACCAACGTCCCTGCTAACGACTCTCAGGTGACCACCCAGATCATTAGCATGCAAATGGTCCACGGGGGCTTTATATTTTCAAGCTCTCTCCCCAGCAATTTCAGAACTGAAGAAGCCTTCTGGATAGAACGGGAAACGTCTTCAAGAGAAGAAACCCAGTCCAGTTGACAGAGAAAACTACCTTGGATACAATGACCTGGATGATTGAGAATCTACACAGTAGTTTCCTAATCTTTGTGATGTTCCTCAGGTGAAAAAAGGCACTTCTAGAGACTAATTTAATGTGTGAGTTGAAGGAGAGATTTTGATCAAAAGTTACTCCTAGATTCCTCACAGAGAAACTAGATGTTAATGAGATACCATCTAGAGTGATCATGTGATCTAATCTATCCCTGAGAGGTTCAGGACCAAACACCATGACCTCAGTTTTTCCTGAGTTAAGGAGGAGGAAATTTGAAGGCAGTTCAAAGAAGGGACTTAACTTGTAGTGGAAAATGCTCCGCTGTCTGTGTGTGGCTCAAATTTAACCATCAAAAAGGCAGCCAGCCTTTTGACTGGTCCTTACCACATGGAAGCCCAGCGCCCAGGCCGTCCGAGCCCAGCCCACCACTCTATTCACCCCTGAAGACACCGAGCATCTAGGGGTGGGACAAAATTTTGGCATTTGTGCATTGACCATTGAGTTTCGAGGTAATCAATGAATGTATGGGAACAACTCGTCTTCAAGACAAATGTGTTCTAATGCATTAGCACAACAGCGCACGTTGGACATCTTCCCATGCAGTCTTGGAGTAATCACTGCTGGTCACAGGTCACTTTGGGAATTGCTGTGGATTAATTAGTGGGAGAGGTTAACCACACACAGGACAATTATTTTGCCACAGGCTGCATGTTACTCATTACTTTTAAAGAAGTGCTCTGACCCCACATGGGTTTCTGACCTCACATACGAATCAGGTCCACTGGTTAGGTCTTTCTGGTTGCCTCCACGTCAAGGTTGATGACTAAAGGTGAGTGGACAGGTGTCTTCTTTTCAACATTGCCCTCTTAGTTTTGTAATCCTGCTGATTCCTTTCTTATCCTAACTTTTAAACGCTGTTACACTGATTATTAAGGTTATTATTAAATGTTATTTTGATCACTGGTGACTCTGCCGAATGAGAATTTAATGGGTAAAATGTATCCGTAGCTAATTGTGTATTTAAGGTTTAATGAGGTTAACATGTGATTATGAATGGAATAATGGGCCAAATCTCATGTATATGGACTCTTAGAGCTGGGAGAGTCTTCTATCTTCACTCTCACCTCTGGGTTTGGCTACTTTTTTACAGTCTGCGTGTAATTCGCTGGAGAAAATAAGCCCACTGTCTGAGGCACATTT
Source organism: Takifugu flavidus (assembly GCF_003711565.1). Classification (NCBI taxonomy): domain Eukaryota; kingdom Metazoa; phylum Chordata; class Actinopteri; order Tetraodontiformes; family Tetraodontidae; genus Takifugu; species Takifugu flavidus. Next base: position 8,771,518 of record NC_079536.1, read on the forward strand.
TACTCTTTTCAAATCATGCCTGGTGGAGTTTTTCCATCCCAGATTAAACTGAACAAGTCATCTGTGTTCCAGTTCTCCCAGTAGTTTGAGACTAGACCGATATTTGTTCATCAACCTTCACCCACAGCAAACAGGAAGAAGTCTTTCATTTCTCCAAAATCGATTTGTTTTCTTCAGCATTTGTGCGAGACGGTGAAGTGTTCCCTGAATGCATCTTCAGCAGTGGGTAGCTGACTACACACACACACACACACACACACACCCACACTCACACCCACCCACCCACCCACCCACACACACACACACACACACACACAGAGGTGTGCGTGACTTTCTGTGTAGCTCCACCTCTGACTCAGCAGAATATATATTTGCATGAACTTTGACGCAGGTGCATGAGGCCAATCAGCATTGGCCTCCTCGCCATGCTACGTTCCTGTTTTCAGATTTTCCCCATCTTTAATTGACTGATGCTCCTCGGGGCCTCAAAGGCAACCAAAAACCTCTCATTGCACACCAACTAAATTAATCAGATTTGAAAGAAAAGCTGCTGTCTTGGAAGTTTTTTTTGAGTAGAATTCCCCAAAGAGGCTCATTAAAGGGATTAAAAAACATGTTTACAACTACATGGCAACAACACACACTTTCATTAACTGATAAAATGGTTTATTATTGTTTTCAACTATGGAGATGCTAGTCATGAACAAGAACAGGAAGTTATTAAGGAAAAAAGGCTACTCTGCTTTTGCAGACATCCATCATATTTGCACACATGCACACACACACGGCGTGGGGGAGCGTGGGTAATTGTTTGTGTCGTGCTTTAGACAAGTTTATTAGTTTCAATTATCGGCTCTCCAGCCGAGGAGGTTTTGAATTCAAAGTTGGATCGGGCAAAGCGAAGGAGAAGGAGGGGGGGTGGGGTGTTATTTTTTTTATCATCAAAGAAGACTTAACTGTCCAAGTATGAGTCTGTCCAGAATGATCACACGGATGGAGCCATTACTGTTGCTAAGATGGAGGCACCTGATTGTTTGGAAGGAATTGAAGCCACTCTGGGAAACCTGTTTTTTTCCAGCTTTGAACGTCGCCTTTTTTCAGATCTTATTACCACCCACTAGAGTCAATTTGTCATCTTTGAGGTGCGTTTTTGGACATGATGAAAGCAACTGTTGGAACATTTTTCCACATGTAGATAGAAAAATGTCCCCAAAAGGAAGATTTCAAAGGGGAATGAAAGAGTCTATACAGGGCTCTAATGCTTTAAAAGCATCAGCGGGGTGCTCATTACTAAAGCTAAAGCCATCGGACATGAATTTTTTTCTTAACAAATCAAGTCTTTTATTAATTCTGTTCCTATGGAAAGCTACAAAAATGATGCTAACGTGGGTTGTTTTCAACTATTTCTGATCACACAGTAAGACAAGAACAGTTAAGATTCTTTTATTTGTGGGCTGGAAAGCACTCAAGCATTCATGCTAGCAGCAGCAGCAGTGCGATTAGCGCCTGCCTGGATGCCCATGTAAGATTCAAGATTCAAGATGTACTTTATTCATCCCCGTAGGGAAATTGAATTGTAGTAGCAGCCTAACGTGGATTAATGTAACTGTAGTCTAGGTTTTGTATTTACAATGTATAGAAATAAAATAAATAAATACAAATAAGATTAGAATGTTATAAGCATATATACAGCATATATTATAAGCATATATATATATTATAAGCATTATAAGCATATATACATAAATATAGAATATAATAGAAATAAAATTACAACATAAACATTAGACAATTATTGTTGTTGAGTAGGTTTGGATGAATTATAGAGTTTAATGGCGGACGGCAGGAATGACTTCCTGTACCGTTCCTTTGAGCAGCGAGGCTGCAGGAGTCTGTTGCTGAAGCTGCTTCTCAGTTTGTCCACTGTGTTATGGAGGGATTGTCCATGATTGTCCGCAATTTCAACATCATCCTGTCCCTCACCACCTCGTCCAAGTTTGCAAGTTTACAGCCAACAACAGACCCTGCATTTTTAATCCTTTGCTTTAATGCCTGCACCCCTGCACACTACAGCAAAGAAGATGGTGCTAGCCATGACAGACTGATAGAACATGTGGAGCATCCTGCTGCAAACACTGAAGAACCTGAGTCTCCTGAGAAAATAGAGTCTGCTCATGGCCTTCTTGTAGACAGCATCGGTGTTTGTGGACCACTCCAGTTTATTGTCCAGCTGAACACCCAGGAACTTGTAAGATGGGACTATTTCCACATCTTTCCCACTAATGCAGACTGGGGAGGGTGGGGACTTGCTTTTACTGAAATCCACCACCATCTCCTTTGTCTTGGTCGCGTTGAGCGGCAGAAGGTTCTCTGGAAGTCAGCTGTGTAGGTGGTGAACAGAAAGGGGGACAGCACAGTTCCTTGGGGAGCCCCTGTGTTGCTCATCAGGGGGTCGGACACACAGCTCCTCAGTCTCACAAACTGTGGTCGACCTGTCAGGTAGTCCTCGATCCAAGAAACAAGGGGAGCATCCATCTGCATCTTCTCCAACTTAGCCTTCAGCAGTCTTGGTTGGATGGTGTTGAAGGCAGAAGAGAAGTCAAAGAACATGACCCGCACTGTGGTGTTTAGTCTGTCCAAGGAGGAGTAAGCCCTCTGTAGCAATTATATCACTGCATCATCAACCCCCACCTTGGGCTGATAGGCAAACTGCAGAGGGTCTTGAAAGGGGCTCACCAGAGGTCTGAGGTGTGTCAGCACCAGCCGCTCCATGACCTTCATAATGTGGGAGGTCAGTGCTATTGGCCTGTAATCACTCGGTGCCACAGGATGGGTCTTCTTCGGCACCGGGACCAGGCAGGATGTCTTCCAAAGCACTGGGATCCTCTGAAGATGAAGGCTCTGGTTGAACAGGTCCTGCAGTATTCCACACAGCTGCCTGGAGCAGTTCTTCAGCACCCGTGGGCTGATGCCGTCCGGTCCGGCAGCCTTTCTCTGGTTGAGCCTCTCCAGCTCTCTCCTCACCTGGCTAGAAGTGAAGGATAGTCCCGTCGGGGGGATGGGTGACATGTTGGAATCTATGTAGGGTGTCAGCAGGGGGGAGGGGGAAGAAGTTGGCAGAGGTGTTAGGGGCTCTGGGAGGTGTGAAGGGGACCCAGCAGCTGGTGAAAGGACCAACAGTCCAATTTCGGGGACTTTTTGTGATGTATTTTCCAGCTGATGGAGCCCCGCTGTCAGACAGATCACACATTTGCACCAGATTTAATGAATTAAAGTTTTATTTCTGCTTTTGATCTATTATTCATTTAGATGTTCATCAGATGTCTGGGAGCTTCAGCAGCAGCAGTGGGGGTGGGGGGTGTGGGGGTTGGTGTATGGATTAGAGAGGTGTGTCTCCATTGTGTTCAGAAATGTAAGTTTGCTACTGTGGTGTTAACGTTGGAGAAATTACGCATGCAAGACGTTTCAAACAGCAAAATTGCGATTATTCCCTAATGGGGTGCTGGAAGCTTTGTGATTTCCCAAGCGTGACCTCTTCGTTTAAACATGCCATGGAATTCATGAACAGAAAGTCCGACCTCAGACTCTTCCCTCCAAAACCACGTGCATTGTTAGCTAAATGGGGCCTAATCGACCCACTGATTGACTGGCTAATTGCTCAGAATCCCTCACTTCTATCCCAGTGACCCCTGGTGGCTGCTGCCCATGTTGGGGGATTGTGGGATTTGTGTCAACACGGCCCTGGTGCCATCTCATTCATCCCCTCTTTCTGCTACTCTTCTGCAGAGCGTGAAGCATGAGATTGGATTTGCAGTGTAATGGAATCGAGCACATTGTTTCTCATTGGTGGTGGTGGTGGGGGGGTACAGATCCGATAAAGCCCCTGACTTGCTCGGCCAGATGAAAAGTTGATCAAAAGGTATACGCAGAGGATGAGTTGTGTTTTTCTTGAGCTCTTGCTGCATGTACTCAGGGAGATGAAGCCCAGACTGGCAGCTTGTGTGTGGAAGAAGAGTGAGGAAGAATTGAGGGATCAGGGACTCCTGGGTGGTGGTGCACTGGTTCCTCCCGCAGTCTTGTCTCGTCAATGTGGATCAGATGCCAGGAGGTCGCCGCCCCCTGTTGAAGCAAATGCTCAGCGTCCACAACAGTGAGCGGCTTCACTAGGGGAAGGAATGCATCTGTTTCTGTTTTAGAACCACACAAGCTCATTTTTATATCAGAGTCCAACTTTTAATTTCATTCTGTGCAGTGTGTCATTGTCAGGTAATTACCTCTTATCTGCGGCACCATGACTTTCCGACCTTGTGGGACTAACCACAAATGGAAGAGAGGGACAGTGGTGGAGATGAGACGGGGAAAGGGGGCGGGGGTGCTGCAGCAAGGCCCTCATTTAACTTTTCAGATGTGCAAAACAATCAAATCTTTTCTTGTAATTTGCATGAAACTTTTTTCCCCCGAAATCCTTTTTTTTTTTTTTCAAATGTAACAATAGCTGCAGATCCACTCTGAACACTGCTTGAGCTGGAACTTTGCCTCCTCTGTCAGAGTTGGCTGTTCATTTTAAAAATACCCCATTACTGCCTGTACAAAAGTAGGATCTCCCAAAACAAACACACACATACACACACACTCGTATTTATATCTTTGTAGGGTCTTTGAAAAGATAATACATTACCATGTTCCCCAACCCTAACCATCCTAAATACCCTGCTACCCTAACTATCCTAAATACCTCGCTACCCTACCCATCCTAAATAACCCCCTACCCTAACCTAAATCCAATTCTAACCTCAATCAACATTCAAACTCAAACAGTCCTTTGAAATTGTGGAGACCAGTCATAATGTCCACACTTTGCTAGTATAATGTGTAGTTTGGGACTCAATCAAAATAGGTGTCAAATTCTGGCCCATGGGCCAAATTTGGCCCGCAATGTAATTATATTTGGCCCGTGAAGCCATACCAATTGACTATTAGAGCTGGCCTGCTGGTATTATTGCTTAAAGTGCATGTGCTAATACTACAAATACATCCCCTACAAATGGAATTCTCTGCTGGTGTTTTGGTGTGAAAATCCACACTCCACATCAGTTGGTGGTGGTAATGCACCAATTTGTGGCTTGCCAACCACCAAGAAAGAGGAAGTAGTCATAGCGACCTTATATGCTAATGCTAATTCTGGCACCGCACTACCTCTCTGAAAAATGGTAAAAAGAAAGGCAGAAAATAGGACCTTTCTAAACAGGTAGGAGGCAGAATATCTGTTTAGATATGTAAAAGACGGACCTGTCTGTCTTGTATGTGGAGCCAATGTTCATTACAAGGAGAACAACAACAGATGACACAATAAAATGCAACACCAAGACAAGCACAAACACCTGGAAATGACTCAAAGGTGCCAGAAAGTAGAAGAGATGAAAAGGCATTAGATTTACATTACATCAACTTACAATAGCAAAAGATTGCTGTTGAAATTTAAAAGAGAAACAATGAATGCCAGTGATGTGTTTTTTTAATTTAAATTTCGATTTTTCATGTGTGCAATAATAAATTATATATTGTATTGTGTTAAGCTTTGCTTGTTCCATTTTCAGTTGTTGATTAAAACTGGTTTGGGTCCATATCAAAAGGTTCCGTGTTGTAGCTGGAGGAAGTTTTTTTTCAATAAATATCAATGTTGGCCCGTGACTTTGTTCCAGTTTTGAATTTTGGCCCACTGGGTATTTGAGTTTGACACCGCTGCTCTACAAGAACACACGCACGCACGCATGCACACATTCACACACACACACACACACACACACACACACACACACACACACACACACACACACACACACAGGAACACTCACCCACTCACCAGTGCTGTATGAAACAATATTCCACGCAGATGTCCAGGTCTAACCACACAACAACAGCAGCTTAAGTCTTTTCATCTCGGGTCTCAGACTATTTCTCAGGCATCGGAGTATCGAACTGACACATTTTCTACTAATTAGTATGAAAGAACAGAGCGGATCTGACAGCAGGACCACAGAACAAAACAGACACACACACACACACATGTGCACACGAACACACTGCTGTGGACACACAAATTTAACCTGACCTACATTCCTGCTCATAGCGGGAAACTGATTGATACGTTTGCAGAGTTGGTGAGTTCGGCCCCTCAAGATAGTCGGAACACACAACACGAGTGACATCAAGGTTGAGCCCCTCTCTTCCCCACACCACCACCACCTCCCTTCCAGGTATTCTGCTGGAAGCACTGGTACTGCAAATATTGGCACAAGCCAATTTGTTAACCCCCCCCCCCCCACACACACACACACACACACTCAGAGTATGGCTCCTCGGCACAGGATTTTGAATGTGTCATCTTCAGTAGAGCCACGTGTCCAGCATGTATGTGTCTCTCTCCAGTTAACCAGCGTGAGCGCATGGCTCAAATATCGGGATTCAATTAAAATGTAAAGTTTGGTTGAGCCAATAAACGACAACAACAACAGCTCCCTCAGTTCCTCTGTTGCCCGCCTGGAGGCGACATTCCGGCAACTTGCGGCCTGCTGGGCAAAAAGATGAGATCGGAGGTCGGTTCCCAGGTTCCAGACTAGTCTGATCTCCGCTGGGCAACACAGGTCATCAATAGGTCTCTGGTACTGACTGACTCCATCTTTCACCTCTTCCTAACGAATTTTACGCACTTCCCCAACTTTGAAATGTCACTCAGCATCCACATCCTGCCAAAACCTGCCGGAGGGCAGATCCGACACTGATAAGAGGAGCAGAGCCGCCGCCGCTCTTTCCCAGTTTATGCACACGCCGGCTTTTGACAGAGCTGAGATATACTGTACGTGCATGTTGCATCACAGACCAGGAGCGTTTCTCATTTCCATCACGCAGACGGTGGATATAAGTCACAAACGCACCAGCACGGGTGGCACCTTTTACCATCCTTTATAACAGGATAAAGATTGTAACAGTGGAAAATAAAGTCAAGTCAGCCATGAGTGTCATTGTCTAGAATGAGCCTGAGCTTGAGACCACCCTCATAGCCTGTAAAATGGTGGGAGACATGTGTGGAAGGGCCCAAAGGTGAAGGGGACAGCAGGGAGTTCTTCCTTCTTGAGGAGAGTCTTGGACCAGTTACTAACACTGTCTCTTATAATTATTCAGGATCTAGCCTCTTTCCTGAGTGTGAGTCTTCCCCTCAAAAGCATCAATTACTCAGGAACTAGTAGCCTAACTCAGGATTTTAAAGGTGTGTACAATAGTATTATTATGGATTTAACTATTTAGATTAAGTGTTTGTTGGGGAGAATGTGTTTAAAATGCAAAAAACATTTACAGTCCTAAAAGATAAATTATGTGCATATGCATGAGAGTACAGCAATCCCATGGTTCGGGGTTTTTTTTTTTGGCTTGCATCTGCAAAAAAAGACCAGCCTATAATTATGCCACGATGTGAATTGTTAGAGCTCAGCTTATTTGTATGCATCTTACTGATGCTACATTTCACAGGCCTGGCTATGAAAAATGATTGTCCTTGAGTGTCTGCTCTCTGCTATTAGTGCCTCTAGAGGGCTGCTCGTCTGTACCACCGAGATTATTTGTATATTGATTTCACTTTATTTACATCAGGACAAATCTCATTGTCTGTCGACGATCTATGTAATAAGCATTTAAGTAATGACAGAGCGGAGGCTCTCAATGCCGAGGTTCAACATGCGGAGGCAGCTCATTATCGCTACAATGCTGCCCTCTGGTGGCGACATGTCGTTACATCGCTCATAGTAGAATTCTACGTTGATTGTAATCATTTTTGGTCACTAGATCTCAAGTCTAACACAAACCGTCTTCTTAACTCCACACTAAGATACATTATTACAGTACCAGCTGAGCAAGAGTAATATTCGCTTTCAGGCGTTGTTGCCATTTTTGTTAGCACGCTCTGATGCGTACATTGCAACTTTTTCCCGCACAATCAATCTATCTTTTTTTTTTTTTTACGTTTCACTCCAATATTACTTTAGAAACACATGACGATTTACTTAAAGCAACTGAGTCTGTTAGTGTATTGTGCGCTTGAGCAGGATATCTCGCTATGAAACCCTAATACAGAAGCTGCTGCAAATCAGGTGCATGTAGACATTTATTTTTTTTTGCCAAGATGGTTATAAAGTTGAATCCATTTGTTTTCACTCCTCAGCTCACGAACTGGTGCAGATCTGACAGCAGTGACGTCACGGCTGCCAGACTGCGGTGATGCCTTCAGGGGGCGTCAAACCAAACCGTCGCCGTTTCATACATTAGTCGGCCATTTATAACTTCGCTGCAGTGTCAAGAACGCCTCCGAGTTCACGACACTGCTGCTAAAATGGAAGTGACAGCGAACTGTCAGACACGACAGGAGCAGAAAGCTGTGACGACGTTTGTGACAGCTGAAAGTTACTGAGGCTGAACACAGCGCCCAAGAATGCGCCATCTTCAGTCGTCAAAGGGACTTTTCTTGGTCTCCATCTGCTGGAACCTTTTGTGTCTCATCTTAGGAAGCTCCCACGAAGCAGAGACAATTCCCAATAGGAGAGCTGATAATTAACAATACTGGCTCATTTTATCACCTCCTGCTTTTTTCAGCAGACCTAATGGGCTTCAAATTAATGTGGCGCATAAAATCAGAAAATCTGTAGGCATGGCAATAACACCAGAACTTCCAAATGAAAGCATTTATTATGAAACCATCCTTAACAGACCACCCAGAAAGGCATGAATGAGCGATAACATGAGGAAAGCTGAAATGTCATGTGGTTTCTACAACTTCCTGCTCACACCAATGAGTTACTGGATCACTGGTGCCAGTTTACAATTCACTGTCAAACTCCATACCATAATGCTTTGAGGCTAAAAGGATTGCAGGGAAAGGAGGGATGCTGGGAAGGATGGTTTCCAGAAGGGCTAATCTTTGACCCTGCCCCCTGCTGAGAGGCGGCTTCTGTGGTCCCAACTGAGGCACGCAGTCTCGCCCAAGTCGTCTGGCGAGCTTAAACAAAGAAACGTGGAGTAAAAAAAGACTAAACATTAACAAGCACGCACACACACACACGCGCACGCACGCACGCACGCACACACACACACACACACACACACACACACAAAGACATCCTCTCAGGTGATGAGAGTCAGGCTGGCGAGAATCTCTTGAGGTCGAATGTCAGAAGGCAGTGCATGGGGAAAAGGCAAACAGGTGTCAGGGCAGCTTAGGTCGGTCGGGACTCGTCGCAGGGGGCAGCGGGCGTGTAAGGAGGAGGGGCTTCCACAGCACCGACCGAGTCTCCCTCCTGAAAGATGAGAGGAGCGTGCGGGGCAGGACGCGGAGCGGCAGCCTCCTGTCCCCGAGCACACTCGCTGTAGGGAGGAGGCTTCAGATCCTCCTCTGGAAGACAGAATCAAGGGCAAAGACGTCACTCTGTCCTACCGAGGTCTTAAAATGATCGTTTAAAACAACGAACGGTCAAAAACGCATTTCCTCAACAGACAAAAGCAGACTTGTCTGTTACAACAGCGGAAAGCAGGTGTGGGGGTGAACAAGTCCTGGAATGTTCCCAGCTCCACCCACTTACCACATCTGTTTCAGACTAAATGACAGGGCTGCAGCTCGCTGTGGTGGCAGCAGCTGGCCGCTTCACCTCTCAGACAGGCAGAAAGCTGCAGTTATGTGAAGGTGAAGTCACATTGGCTGTGATGACAGCAGCACAACTGGTTTCACCTTCTGTAAAATGAACATGGTCAGTTCAAATGGTTACCTCCTGAGACGGCCTCATACGGCGGCGGTGGCATGTCCAGGTGGGAGAAAGATGACGCTGGTGGCAGGGTGGGGGCAGGCTCTTCTACAGACAGGTCATCCTGGACGCCGTACCAGTTAGGCCAGACTGACGTTTGCTTCAGAGGGTAGAGAAACAAATCATTTAACACAATCGCACACGCAACCTTCTGTCCCACTAAAACCAGTCCGTTAACCTTCTGTCCCACTATAACCAGTTCCTTTAGCTTCCTAAATCAACTAAATAATTACATTATGCACTGGATCATATATTTTATTCGCTGAACACACAGCTATGTTAGCGAAACTAGCATGACCATAATGTCCTCTGCCATAGCTTATTAGCATTAGCATACTGAGTGCATTTTACTTCTTTCACAATCACAAATGTTGCTGCTGGTGATGGGATGTTTGGGAGTTGCTTCTTAGACTGGTGCATATTTGCTGGAGTGAGACAGCACCAGTCTGTCTAGGCTGCTTTTCTCTTAAGTCCACTCAGGACATCAGCAGTGGCTCCAGTGGTTTAACAGGGACCACACTGCTACCACACATTCCATTAAAATCTAAACATTATACAGCAGCGACGGCAGGAGGGAATAAAAACAACCAAGCAAGCGGGATAGATGACATGGACAGCTAGGGGGAAAAAAGCCCAATGTCAGAGTGCATCTACTTCCCATTTGGTGATGCTAAAATATCTGCAGCTCCGATGGCAGCATAAACATCGAGACTAGTTCAGCATTTAAGAAAAGAAGGTGAGATAGGAGCTTGATATGAGAAGAGTTGGCACTTTTCCAGAGACAAAGGCTAATTTAGAGGGGTATAAATGGTGATTCGCATGTAAAAAAGATCTAAAATTAGGACAAACAGAGAGAAAACCAGGACTAACCAGCCGTGCACCTCAGCAGAAAGCAAGAGGTTTGTTTGATTTTCACAGAAAATCTCTGGTTCTGGAAATTTTACAATAGCAAAACCTTGACGGTCTGGAAAGCACAAGTGTTTAAGCACAAGGTTTAACCCCCCCGGTGACCCCGTATGACCCGCCACGCCACCCCACGTGAGCCCTCCTACAGCCTGCCATGACTGCCAGGTCTCAAAACATCTGCCACTTCTGTGTCACATCTATTTTTATGCACATAGAGCTGCTGGAATGCACTGACGAAGAAGAACTGAAACCACTACTCAGTTTCATCAGCCCCGAAGTGTCCAGGTGGTTCCAAAGTTCTTCTATTTCAGATTGATGGAGACCACTGTGGTCGATGGCTCCACAGGATCCTGTTTATGAGTAGCTCTTTGGTTTTAACTCTCATATATCTGCTGTGGGACCTCCGATAGACAAGGGTCAGTCCAAATCACCTGAATCTATCACAGGACGACTCTGGTCAGGCAAACATATCAAAGACGTTTAAGACAAAGAGAAATCACAACTTCCTTTTAAACAGTGAAAACTGGTTGTCGGATAGAGAATTTAGAAAGTTGAGCAACTCTTTCTGGCAAGAAAGTCTGAGTTCTTAAAAAGGTTTTAGTGGTTCAAAATCAGTTTAATAACACTTCTGATCCAGGAGAAATGTTAAATGAAACAGCAAGAAAGGCCAAAGAAAGGGAGTTAAGAAATCTGCAGTTATGAATGAGAACTAATCATCATTACTAGGGGAATTAGTCTTCATATTAAGGACAGGAGATGGGATGACTGCGCTGTTACACACCGTTCATCCTCTGAAGGCAGTACACTAGCCGGCTGGCTTTAAGGCGCAAAACAGACACTTTAGTGGCTGAAAATCAACTGAAGAGCACAAAAGATGCTCTTTCTGGTGATCAGTGCCGCTGGTTCTCTTCTCAAAGCACCCAGAACCAAAAACAGAGAGTGAGTGGGATCTCACGCAGGCTCCCAGCAGCAGACTTACGCTCTGTCTCTCACACATCTGATGAAGGTAGGCCCTCCCACCAACAATCACTATTTGAGCATTGCGTGGATTGCTCAGGTATGCCGCCAGCTGCCTCTGTCGGGACCGGTACCAGCACACGTAGAAGAAGATCTTGATGATGATAAATATTATAACCACTCTGAAAGGGAGAAACAAGAGGGGGAGATCAGTCTGACATGATGGTTAAAACACCACTGCATGAGTGTGAGTGTATAAGGGCAGAAGATCTACTCACATGTACCAGTACAGCTCCATTATTGTCAGATCACTGACTGGATGTTCTCATAGTTGAGGCACAAAATATTGGTCTCTGGCAAATGTCACAACTTTGCCCTGAAATCGGATAAGAATAATTGCTCCTCCAAAGAAGCACCTTAAGGCCACACCGCTGAATTAAATCAACTTCCACACCATCAGTGACTTACGTTCCTGAAGGTTCAGAGAAGCGAACAATTTCCTTAAGTTAGGTGGTAAAGGAATAACTTAAAACAGATGTTGGTTTGAGCAAAAACGCTGCTGTTCGCTGAAGGCTGTGCAACAGTACTCATTACATATTTAACCACAATTAAGAGAACTTACGTTTTCGCGACGGCTCGGCCTTTTGATTTAGCTGGACAGATTAGCCATATCTCGTTTCCTGCAAGGGTCTGATACGATTTGAGTTCCAGGAACCAGCTGAGGCTAATGCTAAACTAGCTAGGTGTTAGACGGGCCAAAACGAGAACTTACACTATTTAACCTCAGCGCTCACCAAAGAGCCAGGGAAATAGGTCGTATTGGGAGTTTTAGACTAGATTCAACCTGTCTACGAGACTATCTAAAGATTAATGTAGCAAATAAAGGCGATGTGCTGGTTGTGTCAACATCGGTAGAACTAGCTAGGTTGACTTCCTCGCTAAGCTCGCGGACTTGCCTCTGCTTTGCCAGTGGGCGGGGTTCCACGGAGAGTTGCGTTTACATGTTTTCCGAGAACTCCCAAATTCTGATTAAACTCAGTGGATCCCGAGGTTTGTGGATCGAACACCGGTATTAGGTCCAAAAGAGACCATCAACCGCGAAGATAAAATTTTTGCTGCTTTGATTAAAAAAGCGAGACCCACTTGAGTCCGTTTTTAGTTCATTTTCTTTATGATTGATAATTATCGGCCACTAAAAAACTTAATTCCGATTGTCAGTGATGATAGCATATAGTGAATTAAATAGGTTTTTAGTATATTAGGACAAATTTCAGGGGGGAAAAATAGGATCTTTAAAAATTCCCTTACATGAAATTGATTTAATTTTTGATGGAATGGAATCAATGGAAACCTCGTTACAGACAGATAAATATTGACCGTGGAATGTCACTGACCAAAATCTCCATTGCTCCCTGGGCGCAGAAAAATGCATTGCAAAGTGCAAAGCTGCCCACGGATCCCGGATTCTCTGTTCACTACTGGTCTGTATAAAGGTTAGGTCAAATACTGAGGTTAAATTCACCGACACTATTTGTGTGTGGATATAAAATAACTAAAACGTATGTTAGGTCGTTTTACGGTAATTCTCTGCTGTCATCTCGTGGTCAATATTTTTATTGCAACGAAATGTTGAACCAGATGTATTTGTTCAATTTTAAAGCATAAACAAGGAAAAATACACATAGTTTATCCATCTATATCTACTAAATTTTTTCATTTAAACTCCACACATTCACTTTAAGGATCAGAACATTTATGTTTGGTAAAAGTAAATTACACTGACTACAAACTTTGATAGTTTAATTTATGGTTTAAACCCAAATTTCAGAAAAATTGAAAGTGAAAATGAATATTTTTTGTTACACTGATATGCACACAAAAAAAGAAATTCTATTCATGCTGAAGAGTTTTCAAAGATCATTTCAAACATTCCTGAAGCTGAATCTATATTTTCAACAAGAATCTGGTTGGCAAAACATGTCAGGATATTATCATTGAAGCTTTGGATTTAATGACAGGCATTTGTTCTACAAAAATAACACACGGGGCCCCAATTATCTCTCATGTCGATTGTCTTCCACAATGATGGTCCGCCTTGGGTAGGTGTCGATGTCCACAATGATAAAATTAAATTCATACTGTCCCGTTTCAGGATTCTAAAAAGAACCAAAGTGAAGTTAAAGCTGTATGCCATAAGAATTTAGTGTGTGTAGAGATTTGGCCTTGTGGCTCAACAATGTGTGTAAAACATTCAAATATTGCTTCAAGAATATGAAGAACACAACCTCCTTTGAATCCACATGCACGGTTCCTTTGAGGCCTGGCTCAGAGCCTTCAATATAAAACTCCAGCTGCATATGCTTCAGTCCATGCTTCATGTACTCCATATGCCTAAAGTTAAAATATACACACAACACATACACCAACCATTAAAGTGCTTTATCAAAAACAATAATAACCCGACTCTGAACTGGGAGACGAAGAGAAGTTAAAATTCCCACCTCACATGCTGCCTTCTTCCTCTACGGGTGGTCGTCCCGTAACACTTGATTGGCTCCCCAAATGCACCAATCACCTGGATTTTCAATCAAATGAATCTTATTTTACTTTTGACAGAAACTGCTCAAAATAACTATCATCACAATTAACATGCAGTAATTGCCTCTATTTCTTACTGTTAGGGAGATGTGACCTCACCTCTGGGTCTAACTGGACTTTTTTAAAGGCCTTGCCATAAATTTTATTCGGACTTGAGTAAGAAAACAACTCCTGAAACACGACATAGAGCAAACCTCCTAAAACACAAACAGCCTGTTAACAAAGAGCATTTATTTTAGTTTGGACTTTAGTGATTGAGCACACTACTTGTCCTCACCTGTCACTCCAAGCCCAATGAGAACTACAATCAAGTAGGTGAAGTCTCTGCCAGCATCTTTAACTGAAAGACAAGCGTAGACTTCGTTAAAATCTAATAAGGCGAGTCTATAATGCAAACTGGGTTCTCACTAATTATTTGATTTTATTGTGACTCACTGGGCTCTGCGTCTTACCTTTCTGTGCAGTTGAAGTCTTTAGAGTCCCACTTTGATACCTTGAAACTGACTTATCTTTGTCTTCAGGGCTGCTTTTGTTTCTGGCAGTTAAGTAGAGAGAAAAACTGTGACAAGCAGGCCTTTTTACAGGGGGACTGGACACAGGACTACAAGGGGAAACAACATCCATGTATCTGCAGAAGGTAAACTTTGACACTGTGGACACGTTCCTCTTGTGTAGATAGAAACATTTCTGCCTGGAGTACTGTCCGTAGAGCTGCTGTAGATTCCTCTGCAGGGTTTTTATCAGTTGCGTGTAAGCCATGTTTATAATATCTGTCCGTTGCCCAAAACTCTAAAATGCTATCTTTAACACGACCCCCTGCTAGCATTAGCTAACTAAACCTCTCTCGAATTGCCTTCTGCAAATTTCTGTGTGATTTATCACACAAGCTAAATAGAACAGCCCGCACCTAAATTATCAACGAGACCATAATGCGTAGTAAAAACATGTCTTTGTCTTTCTAAACGTCAGAGAGGTTATGACCATGGTTCAGACGCGCAAGTCTGACGTCACACACTACCCATAGGGATCATGGGAGATTGAGTTTTTATTGAGCTCTGTTACAGAAGCTAAGCTACCCACCTGTGCTTTTCATGTCTTCACTTGAAGTTTAGGAGGTTTTACACTTTTCGGGTTACTAAGTGTTTAAAATAACATTTTTAAATAAATATTTCGAACAATAAATGTTTAAAAGTATAATTTTATGGTTATAGTTTTAAGGTTTTCATTGAAATACGAAAATGGAATACTGTATAGTATGTAGATGCTTGGCTGTTGGATTAGTTTGTTTGTGGTGTGAATACAGAATGTACTACAAAATTGATCCCAGGAGTAATATTTTATTTGTGCTGAAATCATTAATTTCCATCTGAAGACACACATACTGTAGGTTAAAATAAAACAAGAAATTAACTTTATAAAAAGTAAAAAAATAAAAACGAAGACAATACAATGCTGTCAGTCAACAATGCTGTCCGTAGTTTATTGAAAACAGCTGTCCAGGATCTTCTTAGTGTTTATTAATTATGCAAGTTCAATGAATAAGATGATAATTTAAAAGTATGACTTAGAGTATGACTTAAAAAGATAATCATTTTCGGACATTAGTGGGTGTAGAATTAAAGGTAAGTTGACAAAACCAGGTATGTGTTCAACAGCACATTATATTAAAATGTTTGCAACATTTTAACCTCATGTGATAGTCTATAGACCAAAAACATATTTAATTCTGACAATGTTTGTTACATGAAAAAGATTAAATGTAACCTGAATCCTGTCCTAATTTCTTCATGAAGGACTTTCCATTAAAGGTCCTCTAAAAAAAACAACATAGAGGGGGGAAAACAAAAGTTCCCAGTAGTCCATGACTCGTGAATCCTAGCCAGCTATGGAGCTCAGATAGAGAAAATGCACCTGTGGTCCTCAGCAAAGACAACCACTTTGATGCATACATCACAACCCCCCTTTTCTAATATACTATTCTCTACTTTTCTCTACAGTGAGTCAAGGGACAGTTCATTCAAGATGAAAGTAGAGAAGCTTTAGTGCCAAATGCTGTCAGAAGAATATTGCATCTGTTTGATGTATCTGCAGAGACATGAGCACACCATTACTTTACATCCGTCCCCACCTTCTCCTTGGCTGCCGTCCTGGTTCACACCGAGTTTGCCACAAAGACCCATGTGAGGTGAGGAGAGTTTGTCTCTTCAAACCAGAGGAGGTGAAGAGGACACAAAGATGTTTGGAGAACATTTTTACACATCACAGAGATGTTTGAAGATAGCAGACAGACATCAGCTCAATAGAAAACAGACATTTTATTTGCCGTCTGCAGAAATACTGGCCAGAATATTCAATCATGTATGTATGGAGAAAAATGAGACAGACATGGATGCAGATGATACATACAGTACATGACAATAAATACAGATGGTACGTATCAAATACTTGCACCATTAAAGAAAATATGTACACAGACAATTAAGAGGCCTCATACAAACCATGTGTGAAGTGTTTCATTGTGCTCACCATCGGATATGCCCCTTCAGAGAGCAACACGCTAACTTATCTGGACACACCTAAATACCTCAATTAGACACCTGGTTATGCAACTCACTTCCCACTGTGTGGAGTTTTTGGGCTCACTTCTGTCATTCCTCCACAGAGAACATCTGAACGCTGAGACACGGACAGTTGGATGAAACACTTTAAAGGGAACCAGGAAAGGCAATAAAAGAAAAGATATAACCTTTTCTTTTCACAAAGCATTAGTAAAATCAGCCCTGATAATCAGAATAACTCTAAAAAATCAGTTTCATTATGCCCTATATTAAAAAAGTTCCTTTTAATACAAAGGGATTCAGCTCCTAGAAGACAAAAGACAAACAGATTCAGCCAAGGCCTGCCAGTAATCTTGTGTCAAAGTCAGAAGGAAACAAAAAACTGCCTTTCGAATATTCCTCAAAGAGTTGAAACGTATCTGCAGAGTTCCTACCCCCGTGATTGAACTGATTTAGCTAAGTAACAACATGCATTGCAGTTAATTTGAACTACTTCAGGTTAACGACTCGGTACGGCCTCTTAGTAAATGGAGCCTTTTAAATTTAATGTTAGTTTGCAACAGTTTTAAATGGTTGTTAAACACATGCAAAAAATGGTACAATTGAGCAATAAATCCTGTTCCAAATCAAACTGTCCCTGGAGATTCCAAGATTAATTTTTATTCATAATTATTTCCAATTTTCACTGAAAAAGAACTTGCAAGCACTGACCAGGTTTTCCAAAATCATGTATGTGTTAAAGTAATGCATGCTTGGAACTGAAGATACATTATTTTACCAATGAATACCATGACAATAGCTGATATCTCAAATTTAAAGCCATAATAATAATTTGAATAATTAGCAGTATGTTCATTCATTTCATTTCAGCGAGACACATTAAAAGAACTGGACTGATGCATAAGCCGGTTTTCAAAACTTTCCAGGCATCGCAGCACAGGTATTCTCGACTGTTGTCCCCCGTGTGTTTCAGAGTGTGCAAATGCAGCACACCAAACAACAGCCTGGTGTCCATCATCATCATCATCATCATCATCATCATCATCATCATCATCATCATCATCATCATCATCATCATCATCATCATCATCATCAGCAGCAGCAGCAGCAGCAGCAGCAGCAGCAGCAGCAGCAGCAGCAGCAGCAGCAGCAGCAGCATCATGCTGTTGTAAATCTTCGCTCCCCTTTGTCATATTTCAGCAACGCCCGTTTGTACAGATCCAGGATCGCACTATTCTCAAGAAGTCTACGTGATGGAGACAATACAACACAACACAGAGCATGAGCAGATACAAACACATGTCGGCACAGTTCACACACATCATGTGACACCTAAAGATTGATTTAAAACCAAACCAAACCAAACCCCCAAAAAAGACAGATCATCTGCACATTACCCGTTCATATATGTTAAGTCATGGAGCCTAAGTGTTTCACAGTCACTCAAACAGAAACATTTAAGGGCTACAAGTCACAACGAACATGCAAAACAACTGAGGTCTTGTTGGGTCAGCGCAGTCGATCTTTTGGGAATCATGAAGAGTGTCTTAAAATCAGGTTAGTAAAATTCCTCGGCTGCACGTTTGAGTTTTCATCTAGAACAAAAGTCTAACTCACTTCTTTTTAACCAAATGGGGGTATATACAAAGGTTGGATGAGGCTTTACTCATGTTGGAGTCGCGGTGACGGTACTGCCAATCTGCATCTACACACTATTCCGACTGACATCTATGTTGATGGTGTGACTTAACTGGGACAACAAAATAATGATCCTGACATTTGAGGCTTGTTCAGGTGAGTTGACTGGACAAATGAAGCCTAAACTCATCTGGCGTAAGTCCAGCCTCAGGACATCTTTAACAACACGTTAAACTGAAAGATGACTGGGAAAAACAAACATGCTAATGGTGAGCAACCGACCGATTCGCAACTACTTCAAATAAACTCACCAGGAAAGCAAGATGACTGCGAGCAACAATTCAAAATATGGAAAAGAAACCAGGCAAATCAAACAGAAGAAAATGGAATTTAAAAAAAGACAAAAATGCTTCCATACTGACTGGGGCGAAGGCTGACTGCATGACACAGAAAGATTTTGAATGTTGGATAAAGGTGCTTACCTTGAGATTGTCTCTTAGACCCTAGTTGTGTTGTACTCTGATTCATGTTTGCTCAAAGAGCCAATGAGGCAGAACCTGAAAGGTCACGGCTCTTTTGTTTAATAATCACACTCTTTTTGCATAAAAAATTTAGAATATGCAAAAATGAGAGCAACTGCACAGCAACAAACGTCATTAGTGCTTCCCTTTTCTCCAGGAACCTCACATGCAAACATAAAAATCAAATTACATAAATAAACATGAACATTGGCAGAAAGTACATGCAGGAACAGGTGATAGAGCTTTTTCCTCTCAGTGGAGCTGATTGTGTTTTACTCCAAATGCAATATTTCATATTTAGCATTCACGCCCATGAAGTTAATCAACTCTCTGGCTCAAATGCGAGCCCTTGCGTTAACAGCAATAATTCTGGGGATTAAAGAATGGTCACCTTCTAAAATGAGATCTGTGTTTGCTTTAAGAGCCTGAGATTCATCAGAGTTTACAGATGTATGGTATAAATCATCAGTTTGGGAACTTTTTAAAGATGAGCATGCAGGTTGAAACCTTAATTTAGCCATTTTTGGACATTATGAATGAGGATTTAATGGTGAAAAGGGGAAGAAAGAACAAAAATCAATGCAGAAAGAAGCGTATTAAGGTTTAAAATAATACTAAGAGAAAGAAATATCCTAAAGAAAAGAAAAATAAAAGTACAGACATTTCATGCAACACCATAACTGAAAAATTGTTCTTTCCTCATCAGAAATCAATAGATACTGACCGCTGTACTGCCTTTTCATGGCGTGAAAGGCGATGGCTGGTGGTGGGAACTTCTTCCAGGTCATCATCCAGGTCACAGCCCCCGTTGTCTGCCGCCTCCTGTGAGTAGCTGTGCTTCATCACCATGATACTCCGGCGGTTTCCACTAGTGGGCAGCAGAGGTCGCACTGCCATTGGCGGCTGCGGGACGTCCGTGAGTAAAGTTGCGGCCCCGGAGTCCCGAGAGCTCAAATTGCCGCGGCTACCTCGCCCACTCAGTGATAGCTGGGACAAGTGAGTGGAGCCGGGGTTGGGAGAGGAGCCACAGTGGTGGTCATGAATGCAGCGTGAGGAGGCACGGCGGAGGGCGTGGTAATTTTCGAAGTCTTCCGCCAGGTCGACCAAGTCTGCTGAAGTCGTGGCAGCGGCACTGGCGCTCCGTAAGGTGCAGAGCTCATAGTGAGGCGGCTCAAAGACCTCCTGGAACATGGTGGAGTCAAAATCCTCATGCCGCAGGATGTACTTTTTACGTGGCTGCTTGATTTGGACGATGATGGAGACGATGAGGAGGATGAGGACGATGCAGCAGGTGACACCAATGATGGTCCCGTTGGTGTTGTTCAGGTTGTCCAGGATGCTGGCTTTCCTGTTCTCTGTTCAGGAGTAAATGCACAGTGGAAGAAGGGGAAACAAACAGAGAAGATGACATTCCAGGCCTCTACAGAGAAAGAGAGATGCTCTCTGCTAAGCCCTGACAACACCCGTAAATAGTTGCTGTTTTCCCTCTACCACATCAGGAAAAATGAGTTTGGATGCACCATAGTCGCTCTCGCCCTGTCTCTTTATAGAAGGAAAAAGCCTGCAGTCACTGTAATCTGAAGACTTGCAGACACTACGTGATGGGAAGGGGACTCTATTAGCAATTTTTGGATGTGCGGACATTTAAGGTTGAGGTTAGAACTGGGTTTGGTGTTGGGGTCAGGAGGTTAGTTGGGATGGTCGAGGTCGGATAAGGAACTGGGGAATGCATTAAGCCCTCACAAAGGTAGGAGTGCAAGGGAGTGTGTGCGTTTTATGCTCCCAGTCCAGCCCAGAATTGGACTCTTCAGTCAGAAACCCTCCAGACCCGTAAATAATTTACAGTTGCTGTTTTCCCTCTACCACATCAGGAACAATGCGTTTGGATGCACCATAGTCGCTCTCGCCCTGTCTCTTTATAGAAGGAAAAAGCCTGGAGTCACTGTAATCTGAAGACTTGCAGACACTACGTGATGGGAAGGGGACTCTATTAGCAATTTTTGGATGTGCGGACATTTAAGGTTGAGGTTAGAATTGGGTTTGGTGTTGGGGTCAGGAGGTTAGTTGGGATGGTCGAGGCTCGGATAAGGAACTGGGGAATACATTAAGCCCTCACAAAGGTAGGAGTGCAAGGGAGTGTGTGCGTTTTATGCTCCCAGTCCAGCCCAGAATTGGACTCTTCAGTCAGAAACCCTCCAGACAATTAAAATGTGGCAGTTTTTATAAACTCTTGCTGTAGAAAAAAATCTGGCCAGATTTGTCTCCCAGAAGCTAAAATTAGGGGTTATTATGACATCACAGAAAGCCCACAAAGAGAAGTGGGGGTTAGCATCCATGACAGCTACAATCAGATTGGAGAGGCTAAAGGAATAAAAAATGCACTTCGGAACTAACGAGGACAAATGTGAGCAACCGAGGTGACCCTAA
The DNA here is from genome assembly GCF_003711565.1 of Takifugu flavidus. Taxonomy (NCBI): domain Eukaryota; kingdom Metazoa; phylum Chordata; class Actinopteri; order Tetraodontiformes; family Tetraodontidae; genus Takifugu; species Takifugu flavidus. The sequence continues at coordinate 8,792,968 of NC_079536.1, forward strand.
GCAGAGTGCAAGGAGAAGAAGACAGAGTTAAGGGATGATTAACGCTTTGTGGTGCTCAGGCTGCATGATGGAGGAGTGTCTGAGTCCGGGTGAGCCATAGATAATGTAGACTCTACATTGTAGAGTTTACTAACATACAGTTGGTGTGCAACTACGCAAAAACGATGTCGGACTCCGTAGCATTCTCTGGTCCCCTCCCCAATCTGGCCAGCAATGTTGTTTAGTTTGTGTTTAGTTTAATGTTTAGTCGTATGTCATTGCTTCGTCGCTGGTTGTCACGGTGGTGCCCGAAAACCAGGTGGCCTTTGTAGACAATTGGAGCACTTTTTGGGGAAAACCTGGTCTGATAAGGAGAGACGGTGTCCATCCCACACGGGATGGTGCCTCTCTCATTTCTAGTAACTTGGCTAATTTTATTACGCCCAAAGTGACCTGACAATCCAGGGTCCAGACCAGGATGCAGAGTTTTAGTCTTACACACCTCTCTGCTGCTTCCATAGAACCCTCATCCACCAACAATAACATATTTAACACTATAGAGGAAGTCTCTGTTCCACGGTTAAAAGTTCACCAAGGACAGAGCAGGGGAGCGGTCAATCACCATAATCTTATTAAAATTAATACCAAAGCACAAGTTGGAGAAACTAATATCACAATTAAGTGTGGACTTTTAAATATTAGATCTCTTTTGTGTAAATCCCTGTTAGTGCACGACCTGATAGCGGATCATCACATTGATTTATTTTGTCTTACTGAGACCTGGCTTCAGGAGGAGTACCTATGTTATCTTAAACGAATCTACTCCTCCTACCCATCTTAATTATCACATTCCTCGTGTTACTGGTCGAGGAGGGGGAGTGGTAGCAATCTATCACTCCAAGTTATTAATTAATCCTAGACCAAAACATGGCTCCAGTTCTTGGCATCACCCATCTGAGCTGGAAGACAGAAAAGCCACTTTTGTTTGTAGTTGTATATTGCCCCCCTGCTGGGCCACATTCAGAGTTCCTTTCTGAGTTCTCTGATTTCTTATCTGACTTGGTCCTTAGAACGGACAAAGTCATTATCATTGGAGACTTTAATATCGAGGTAGACGTTGTAAATGACAGCTTTAGAAATGGCTTCATTTCATTACTTGAGTCAGTTGGTGTCCTCCAGCAGATAAACCAACCAACTCATAGCTTCAACCACACCTTAGATCTAGTTCTGACTTATGGTGTTGAGGTAGAACATGTGTCAGTGTTCCCTTAGAACCCACTCCTGTCAGATCATTCATTGATCACTTTTACATTTATGATTAAGGATTCATCTATCCTCAGAACACAGTCTTACTATAGCAGATGTCTTTCAGATAATGCTCTAGCTAAGTTTAAGGAAGCAATCCCTGTGCTAATCCCAGGACCACCGTGTGTTTCCCCAGGGATCAATCATTATAATCTTAGCCCTGCTGAAGTTGACTCTATTGCTGAAGGTGCAGCAACCTCACTGAGAATCACGCTTGATTCTGTTGCCCCCCTGAAAAAGAAAATAGTAAATCAGAGGAGGTGTGCGCCCTGGTATAATTCACATATTAGGACCCTCAAGCAGAAAGCGCGCAGACTAGAAAGGAACTAGAAAGGAAGTGGCATTCTTCTAAAATAGACAGCTATCATGTAGCCTGGAAAGACTGTCTATTAGTTTACAAAAAGGCCCTCCGTAGTTTTCTTCTTTAATTGAGGAAAATAAGAACAACCCCAGGTTTCTTTTCAGCACTGTGGCCAAATTAACCAAGAGTCACAGTGTTTTAGATCGACGTATCCCTTCTTCCCTTAGTGGTGAAGACTTCATGAGCTTCTTCACTGATAAAGTTCTAGCTATCAAAGAAAAAGCTAACCAGGCCATCCCAACAACTGGACCATCACCAGATGTGCTGACTGTGGGAACATACAGGTTCTCCAACGAGCCCTTAAACTCCTTCAGCCCTATATATTTTTCTGAGGCGTCATCGCTAATTCAGAAATCCAAGACCACCACGTGTCTTTTAGATCCCATCCAACACACCTGTTGAAGGATGTTTTACCACCGATAGGCAGCTCTATCCTGGACCAGATCAATTGTTCTTTAGTGACAGGTTATGTACCCCGGTCCTAGAAGGTGGCAGTGATTAAGCCGTTGCTTAAAAAACCATCACTGGATCTTGATGTCTTAGCAAATTACAGGCCGATATCCAACCTTCCTTTTATCTCTAAAATTCTTGAGAAGGTGGTGGTGACTCAGTTACTGGAGCACCTGCAGAGAAACAGCCTGTTTGAGATGTGTCAGTCAGGCTTTAGAGCTCACCACAGCACAGAAACAGCACTTCTTAAAGTTACTAATGATCTTCTCATAGCTTCAGATCATGGACTGGTTTCTATGCTGGTTTTGCTGGACAAAGTGCAGCTTTTTATACAGTTGATCACAGCATCCTGTTACAGAGACTGGAACATGTGATTGGGATTAATGGGACAGCACTAGACTGGTTTAGATCATATTTATCTGATAGATACCAGTTTGCTCATGTCCATGGCGTTCCCTCCTCATACAGTAGGGTTAGCCATGGAGTTCCACAAGGTTCTGTACTTGGACCAATCCTTTTCACCTTGTACATGCTTCCCATAGGGAACATTATTCGGCAGCATAGGATAAATTTTCATTGTTATGCTGATAACACTAAGCTTTATTTATCCATGAAACCAGAGGAGACAGAGAAGTTAGTGAAGCTTCAGACCTGTTCTAAAGACATAAAGTCCTGGATGTCTTCACATTTCCTCCTCCTTAACTCAGGAAAAACTGAGGTCATGGTGTTTGGTCCTGAACCTCTTAGTGACAGATTAGATCACATGAACACTCTAGATGGTATCTCATTAACATCTAGTCTCTCTGTGAGGAATCTAGGAGTAACCTTTGACCAAATTCTCTCCTTCAACTCACACATTAAAACAGTCTCTAGAAGTGCCTTTTTTCATTTGAGGAACATCACAAAGATCATGAAACTACTGACGCAGCATGATGCTGAAAAGTTAGTCCATGCATTTGTTACTTCCAGGCTGGACTATTGTAATTCTTTATTTTCAGGGTGTCCAAACAACTCTTTAAGAAGCCTCTAGCTGATCCAAAATGCTGCAGCCGGAGTTCTGACAGGTATTGACAAAAGAGATCACATAACTCCTGTACTGGCGTCTCTTCATTGGTTAAATTTAGAATAATTTTTAAAACCCTTCTTTTGACCTACAAGGTCCTCAGAGGCCTAGCTCCATCCTACCTGGAGGAGCTAGTGACACCTTACCAGCCCAGTAGACCGCTCCGCTCTCAGAATGCTGGTCTACTTGTGGTTCCCAGAGTCTCTAGGAGTAGAATGGGGGGCCGAGCATTTAGCTACCAGGTCCCCCTGCTATGGAACCAGCTCCCTGTCCAGGTACGGGAGGCTGACTCCATCTCTACTTTTAAGATCAGACTTAAAACCTACCTCTTTGAAAAAGCTTCCAGTTACTATCATAGACAGACAAACTATCATACTTAGGGGGTCGTCTAATCATTAGGTTAACATCTTAGCTATGCTGTTATAGGCCAAGGCTGCCGGGGTCCAGAAACACGATCACCTGACAGGCCTGTCACCCCACTGGGTCATGGTTTCCTCTCCTCTCGTCTCCTCCTCCGCATCAAGTAGACTAGTTATGCTGATTCTTGTGTAGTTTTTCTGCTTCTCCCCCCCTTCCTTCTGTATTCATTTACAGGTATCGCCGCCTTCGGAGTTGCGTGATGACCTCCGGCCCCGTTGACCCACTCGGCCGGCGGCTTGCATAAATAGTGTATTTTTGTCTGTGTTTCTGTGCTCTGTGCCTCTCCTCTCCATTCTGTCATCTACCTGTCCTCCCCCCTCTCCTCTCTCTCTACCCAGCCGGCCATCAGCAGGAGGATCCCCCTACATGAGCCTGGTCCTGCTCAAGGTTTCTTCCTGTTAAAGGGGAGTTTTTCCTTGCCACTGTTGCTTGTTGGGGGTTCGGCCCTGGGATTCTGGAAAGCGCCTTGAAACAATTTTGATTGTAAAAGACACTATATAAATAAAGATTGATTTGATTTGATTTGACTTAATTGATTCAATTTGTCACTGGCATGGACCAAAGCTTCACAGCCACTATTGTTCAGAATACCTGCAGAGGGTGGACATACCTGATTGAGATTGCTAGTTTTTTCTGTCTCTAAAATTGTGATTCCTTGGAAGCGTGCTACAGAAGTTAATGATGCTAATCCAGTTGGCCTTTAGCTCTGAGACAGACGGGCATTGGGACCAGGTGCGTATGGAACAAAAATCAGATTTTCTTTAGATTATACATTTTTAAAAACCCTTGTGCACACAAATCTGAATAATCCAGACCTGCGCACAGTTATGTAGTAATATAGAAAAAAAGTCTCTATTGTAGCCCCCCCCAGTGGAGAGTTTCAGACAGCCCCTTCGAGAGGCCTGTCACCATGCCAATAACCTGATTTTGGCCAGTGTACACAGAGGGAAACATTCTTTTCTCATCACATATGCCTCACGGAGAGGAGATAACTATAATACAACCACAACTATGCATTCAAATCAGTTATTTGGCTGCAGGACATCTCACCTTTGCATTGGTTCTCGTCCCAGGGGTATACACAGTTCTGCACACCGTTACACACCAGAGTGTTGTTGATGCACATGTTGCTGTGACAGAAGAACGCGTCTGCGTCACACGGAGCTGGGAATGCACACAGCAAATTAAAATTTCTTCAATGCTTTCCATGACTATCACATTGATAAAATAATAATGATTTAAAATGTCACAAGAACGTGACAGACTGTGAGGAAACACATTTTGGACTCCAGTCAGACCTGATGCTCCCAAAACCATCTGCTCTACATGAATTTTCATCCTCAACTTCAAACACATGCAGAGTTGTGGAGACTTGAATTTCCTTTGGCTCTGGTTTCCATTCACACATGCAATTAAGGACACCCATAAAAAGTACTTTTGGAATGGAGAGGAGCAAAATTATAATGGACAGAAAAAGACTGAGACAAGGGCAACCTGAATTATAAACAATTTTCCACACTCGTGAACTCTTAGGTTATTCTGTTGGACATTAAGTATCTTATTTTGAATAATGATTGAGAAAGCTGTGATACCCAAGGTGATATTTAAGTAAATTGACTACATTCTGTCACCACTCTTCTATGAACGCCAGCAGAGGGTACTCACTCCTCTCTATTCCCCTTCAGTTCTCCTCCTAACCTCTTATTGCCACAGGGCCAAACTAGACGTTATGACGGGTGAGATGCACGCTAATCCCTGCTGAAATTAATTTCCTTGACTTTCCGTAATGAAAGTGCCCTTTTACCCACACAGACACACCGCTGGAAGCATAAATTAAGTCCTAAATGAGTGGCTGATGAAAACAGTCTCTGCGAAGGGCCGAGGCCTCTGCAGTGATGTGCAAGACTTGGAAACATGGCTGGAATTGAAATTCTCAAATCAAATGCTCATTTTGGAAGCGTATGTTTTATGCTTCTGCTGTGTTTTTGGGCTACGAACATTGTAGGTTATAACGATCATGTCTAAACTTTCAAAGGAGTAGTTTCGTAACTGGAATATGGCAATGTATCCAGAGTTTTTCTGTTTCTTCTCACATCAACAGTAGAAACTCTTTATACAAATGCTTGTAAAGTCTTAGTAAATACTTTAATCTGATCTTAGATGCAGCAGTTATCTATAGGCTTGCACACGTTAGCGTGCAGTGTTGTTGTCAGATGTCTTTGTGCATATAGTGAAGAAACAGGAAGAAATGTGCGTGTTTGGCTGTATGTGTTTGCGTGGTGTGCAGATTTCCATCTGCAACCCCAGAGAGGAGGATATGTTGATGATGCGTAACACTGATGACAGCTGAGACACTACACAAGCAAATTTATCACATTAGACCCTTCGCCCAATACTCAACAAATTTCTTAAATGTCTGTCTGTGTTTACGCCGTTGGGTTAACACACAGGCTAATATTCAAATATAACCTGTTTGCTCAGCTGCCGGCCAGTACATCCGAGCGGACATTTGATGTCAATCTCAGTCAACAAAATCAGATCTGTGTTAATTACCTCATTTCTTTTGGTCTTAATTGCTGTTCAGAATCTCAGGACTCAGCGACCGTTGTTCTGTCGCAGCAGAGATGCTTTCTATTTTTACTGATGGGGAGTCGTGTGCAAGTCATGGCCACAATGATTCTAATAAGCAGGTACTGCCTGGATGTCGCCACATTGTGCAGTTTAAATGACAGATTTGACCTAAAATCCACAAGGAGCAGCAGAATGTTGGATTTGGGACTGAAAGTGCAGAAACATGAAGTTCAAGACAACTCGGACTCAGCTTTCATTGATTTATGACACGGACTTGCACTCAGGTAATATTAACTTTACTCAGACTGACTATTGACGTCTTGAGGCTGATCTGGGCTCAGAATTGAGTCAAGTGCTTGTAAAGCTTTTATTTATTTAGAACAATCATTTTTAAAATAATCACATCATCACTACTCTTGGTATTGCTGCTGTTCTTCTATTTAAATGAAAAATATCTACCATATGACCATGAAACCATACACAGCTGCTGACTCTATTTCCCTTCACAATGCTGCTGAACTCCAAAGGATGAGGTCTGGCTCTGGGATCGCCACTGTGACTTATAGGCAGAGGCGTTGCCCCGGCAACAGCCGGTCTCGGCTCTGGTGGTGAAAATGGGTCACAAAAGGGGCACCGATTTCAGAATACAGAACCGCTCTGTGAGAGGGGAGAACTGATCGTCCCCCAGGGTTTGAGGACCCCTCACAGGAGCATTGCAGGTCAATCAGACATGCAGCTCGGTTTTATTTGACACCACTTTACCTCAGAAGATCTTGTTTCGAACCATGGCCCTGTGGGATTATTAGAATCTTCTGCAGAAGATTTTTGTCATAACAATAAAGCACAAATAATACAATCAGTGAGACACTGGGGAGTGAGAAAAGGGAGGGCAGGATGTCAGTACTTGTACCACAGCTCGCCCTCACTCCTCCGTCCGCCTATAGTATCTATTAGAAAGAAGGACACCATCAGCAGAGCGCGATGAGCCAATATCCACCAAAATGGCTTCATGCACGTTCAGCCACAGGCAATATCACCTGTAATGGAAGTCATTGTCATCTCATGCTTCCTGCTGCTTAAATGGTCGTTAAACCAAATAGGGCCCAGTCATAAACGCAGTCACGTGCTTCCATCTTCCTTTAACAGCAGCAGCTAAAGAGCACTCCTATCTCCCTACTGTTGTGATTACTAAAGCCGATCGGTTCATCTCAGCACGTGGGAGCCGTCACTCCCCCATACAGCACCTCTCTGGGTGTCTGGGTGTGGACATCGACTCTTACGCTCTTGGTAGGTGGTGAAAAGGATGCGGAAGCGGCTCCTCCGGCTGGCCTCGTCTGCCCACATGCGGATGACGCCCAACGTGGAGACCAGCATGATGTCGTTGGCCACCGTGGAGCAAAACTTGCTCTTTAAGTCCTCCACGGAGCTGCAAAAAGACGAGATTTAAAACATAAAATGGCCAGGTATGAAGCTGTGCGGTTATTATTATTTATCACATTGTTATTCTCTGGATATAAGGATGTAATCAATTAGGCCGCCCAGGAGCTTGTGTTCCTCCCAAAGCCTCACTTAGTAAGTGATTTTATCAGGCTTATTTTAAACAATATCAAATATTGTTTTGCAATACAGAGATAAGAACACTTTTCCTGGATTAACTGTTTTCTCATATCAGTTTTTGTAAAGTGAAAGAAACTTTATCTGAGCATCAACAGCGGAGGCAGAGTGACAGTTTTACATGCATGAAAGAGTGACACTGCTGCAAATCCTGCAGAAAAAATACACCAATACACAGTTTTTTCTAGGATGTCACTACTTTTTTCAACATTCTTTTTCAACTTATAATGTGTTATAGTTTGTCAGACATCACAGGGCTGTTAATCCTGTAGTTTCTACACTACATGCTATTGTAGTGATCAGCCATCAGCCGTCCTCAGCCAATGCCCGCTCTCATATCTGCAAGATAAAATATGAACAAATGATAGCAGTCCCCCCTGTAAAATTGCCAGAGCCCCACCTGCCACCGTCGTACACCGCCACAAAGTTGCGCTTGCATTCGTTGGAATTAGCCATCTCGTAGTCCAGGAAACGCAGGTAGATCTGTGGCAGAGGTAGAGATGGACTGAGGAGGTAGAGAAATACGGCACAGAGCAGAGGTGAACAGCGACATGTGACAGCCGATATTATGACCCGCGTGTCTCGCTGATGACCCCACCACTACCCAATGTAGCAGTTCGCTAATGAAATCAGACCGTCAGGCTGCCGTCATTAACACAAGTTGAGATAAGGCTCACAGACAGCTGAAGATCAACTTTATGCTCATCTTACAGAGACTGAGATGAGAAGTATTTGTGCCATCTCACACACACGAATGCAACTTACCTGGAACAAAAATCTACATTCAAATCAAATCAATCTTTATTTATATAGCTTCTTATACAATCAAAATAGTTTCAAGGCGCTTTCCAGAATCCCAGGGCCTAACCCCCAACAAGCAACAGTGGTAAGGAAAAACTCCCCTTTAACAGGAAGAAACCTTGAGCAGGACCAGGCTCATGTAGGGGGACCCTCCTGCTGATGGCTGGCTGGGTAGAGAGAGAGGAGAGGGGGGAGGAAAGGTAGAGGATAGAATGGAGGGGAGAGGAGAGGAGAGGAGAGGAGAGGAGAGGAGAGGAGAGGAGAGGAGAGGGGAGGGAGGGGAGTGGAGGGAGAGGAGAGGAGAGGAGAGGAGAGCAGAGGAGAGGAGAGGAGAGGAGAGGAGAGGAGAGGAGGAGAGGAGAGGATGGGCACAGAGCACAGAAACACATACAAAAATACACTATTTATGCAAGCCGCCGGCCAAGTGGGTCAGCGGGGCCGGAGGTCATCACACAGCTCAGAAGGCAGCGATACCTGTAAATGAATACAGAAGGGGGGGGGCAGAAAAACTACACAAGAATCAGCATAACTAGTCTACTTGATGATGATGATGAGGAGGAGGAGGAGGAGGAGGAGGAGGAGGAAGAGAGGAGAAGAGCCCGGCAGCCTTGGCCTATAACAGCATAGCTAAGATGTGACCTAATGATTAGACGACCCCCTAAGTATGATAATTTGTCTATTTATAATAGTAACTGGAACTACAGAATTAGTAACAATAAGCTTTTTCAAAGAGGTAGGTTTTAAGTCTGATCTTAAAAGTAGCGATGGAGTCAGCCTCCCGTACCTGGACAGGGAGCTGGTTCCATAGCAGGGGGACCTGGTAGCTAAATGCTCGGCCCCCCATTCTACTCCTAGAGACTCTGGGAACCACAAGTAGACCAGCATTCTGAGAGTGGAGCGGTCTATTGGGCTGGTAAGGTGTCACTAGCTCCTCCAGGTAGGATGGAGCTAGGCCTCTGAGGACCTTGTAGGTCAAAAGAAGGGTTTTAAAAATTATTCTAAATTTAATGGGCAGCCAATGAAGAGACGCTAGTACAGGAGTTATATGATCTCTTTCGCCAATACCTGTCAGAACTCTGGCTGCAGCATTTTGGATCAGCTGGAGGCTTCTTAAAGAGTTGTTTGGACACCCTGATAATAAAGAATTACAATAGTCCAGCCTGGAAGTAACAAATGCATGGACTAACCTTTCAGCATCATGCCGCGTCAGTAGTTTCATGATCTTTGCGATGTTTCTCAGGTGAAAAAAGGCACTTCTAGAGACTAATTTAATGTGTGAGTTGAAGGAGAGATTTTGATCAAAAGTTACTCCAAGATTCCTCACAGAGAGACTAGATGCTAATGAGATACCATCTAGAGTGATCATGTGATCTAATATATCCCTGAGAGGTTCAGGACCAAACACCATGACCTCAGTTTTTCCTTAAGAAGGAGGAAATTTGAAGACATCCAGGACTTTATGTCTTAAAGACAGGTCTGAAGCTTCACTAACTTCTCTGTCTCCTCTGGTTTCATGGATAAATAAAGCTTAGTGTCATCAGCATAACAATGAAAATTTATCCCATGCTGCCGAATAATGTTCCCTATGGGAAGCATGTACAAGGTGAAAAGGATTGGTCCAAGTACAGAACCTTGTGGAACTCCATGGCTAACCCTACTGTATGAGGAGGGAACGCCATGGACATGAGCAAACTGGTATCTATCAGATAAATATGATCTATGATCTATCTGAAGCTATAAGAAGATCATTAGTAACTTTAAGAAGTGCTGTTTCTGTACTGTGATGAGCTCTAAAGCCTGACTGAAACATCTCAAACAGGCTGTTTCTCTGCAGGTGCTCAGTAACTGAGTCACCACCACCTTCTCAAGAATTTTAGAGATAAAAGGAAGGTTGGATATTGGCCTGTAATTTGCTAAGACATCAAGATCCAGTGATGGTTTTTTAAGCAACGGCTTAATCACTGCCACCTTCTAGGACCGGGGTACATAACCTGTCACTAAAGAACAATTGATCTGGTCCAGGATAGAGCTGCCTATCGGTGGTAAAACATCCTTCAACAGGTGTGTTGGGATGGGATCTAAAAGACACGTGGTGGTCTTGGATTTCTGAATTAGCGATGACGCCTCAGAAAAATATATAGGGCTGAAGGAGTTTAAGGGCTTGTTGGAGAACCTGTATGTTCCCACAGTCAGCACATCTGGTGATGGTCCAGTTGTTGGGATGGCCTGGTTAGCTTTTTCTCTGATAGCTAGAACTTTATCAGTGAAGAAGCTCATGAAGTCTTCACCACTGAGGGAAGAAGGGATACATGGACAAGACACGTGGTGGTCTTGGATTTCTGAAGCGAATCAAGCGTGATTCTCAGTGAGGTTGCTGCACCTTCAGCAATAGAGTCAACCTCAGCAGGTCTAAGATTATAATGATTGATCCCTGGGGAAACACACAGTGGTCCTGGGATCAACGCAGGGATTGCTTCCTTAAACCTAGCTACAGCATTATAGACATCTGCTATAGTAAGACTGTGCTCTGAGGATATAAGAATCCTTAATCATAAATGTAAAAGTGATCAAAGAATGATCTGACAGGAGTGGGTTCTGAGGGAACACTGACACATGTTCTACGTCAACACCATAAGTCAGAACTGGATCTAAGGTGTGGTTGAAGCTATGAGTTGGTTGGTTTATCTGCTGGAGGAAACCAACTGACTCAAGTAATGAAATTAAACCATTTCTAAAGCTGTCATTTACAACATCTACATGGATATTAAAGTCTCCAATGATAATGACTTTGTCCGTTCTAAGGACAGCAGCAGCAGTGGAAGCAGCAGTGGTACCAGTGGCAGCAGTGGTGGCAGTAGCAGCAGCAGCAGTGGAAGCTGCAGTGGCACCAGTGGCAGCAGCATCAGTGGTGGCAGCGGTAACAGCAGCAGCAGCAGTGGCAGTAGCAGTGGCAGCAGCAGCAGTGGAAGCAGCAGTGGTACCAGTGGCAGCAGTGGTGGCAGCAGCAGCAGTGGCAGCAGCAGTGGCCTCTTTTAGGGGATGGTTTAATAACATTGTTGTGATGGTGTAGTAAAGTAAATACAATTTTAAAAGAAAAAAGACCAGACTAATACCACCACGAGACTATTGCTCTAGAGGACTTGCAACCTCATGATAATGACAACAACTTAACCGGTTAAAAGGTTGCATTTGTTTCCATTTGTACCTTGCTGAGGTTTAATGTTCTTCAGACTGAAGATGAAAATATATTATTGTAAAGAAGAAACTCGACACATGCACATGACAAAGACTGTCTCACTCTCTACAGATTCTGTGGACGATCTCTAATAACTGCCGCTGATGAAGAAAAATATGAGCGTCAATGACATCGAATCCAAATGAGCGCCACAGATCAGTTCCGATTGGACATTTGGCGGAGGAGAGATCGGTTCCAGCAGAAAATAGGCTGCCTCTTCATTGATTCTGCGGAGCCCAGTGAGGAAGAATCCATCTCTCTCATTGCATTTGTGGTGTTCATTACATTCCTTTTTTTCCTTCAATTTTTGGCTTCAGAAGGTGTAAACGTGGTGAAGGCTATCACTAACAGTCATTTAACAGAACAGCCAACAGCTGGTTTGTGGACTTGACATGATCATTTCTTACTTTTGTGTGTTCAATATTTTCCACCACATTAATCTATTAACATTCAGCTAACCCATCTCTCCCCATTTTGCCCCCTTCCTCGCTCTCCTCCCACCCGTCAGGGCTACACTGGTGTAGTCTAATTTGAACCTTCGATACAGAATGCCATCTCCACCATCTCAGGCTGGGTGCTATACAGTACTCCACTGACGTGATGTGCTGGTGTCTCCCTACGCTCCCATGTGGGCATGCATGTCTGGTTTTTTGGGGGTTTGAAAATGTTCAGTACGCTATATATTTTGTGCAGAGCTGAGTTTGAGCAGCAGTTATGAAGGGGACAGCTCCAGGATTGTGTGCGCAGAGAGATACTGTTGATAAATTGCCTGTGTGTGTGGGTGCATGTAAGTGTGTGTGTGTGTGTGTGTGTGTGTGTGAAAGATAAATTTCTGCTAAAATATGTATTTGCCAACTTGTCCATCAGTGCCAATGACTGTCAGCCTTTGGCTCTGGACTTGCCTGGTGAGACGCGCCTGTAGGGTAAAATGTGACATGGAGTTACACCAAGTAACATCCATCACGCTGCCTGGATCGCTCGCCCCGTCTCCCTTTTATTCGCACGCGTGTGGAATAAAAGGAGAAATGACTTATGTTCCTCATTGGTGCCGTTGCGACAATCTTCCAGATCGCTCACGTAACTGCACTTAGAAGAATTGATGAATCAATGGTGCTTTTGTGAATTAGCTTTAGTAGCTGGCTGCCGCTCTGTCGCAGCTTTTTAGGGTGGTTTAGCATGAATGTCTATGGTGAAAAGAACGGCTCTGGGTCTGTGGGGGTATTCTATACTGTACTTCCTGTGGCCTTCGAGCTGAAAGAAGCTCCAGCTGAAGGACCTTTGGGTAACAAGGGTATTAAAAAGATATATATAACCCCTTAGAGTATGTCAGATAAGAGGCAGGCAGCCGCTGCAGCCATGAATCATGGTGACACCGGCATTATCATCCGGTCACATCGAACAAAACCCTTTTTTTCATTTGGTCAGCATTTGAACACATCTGATTTACACAAGAACTTAGCATTTAATCCAGTAAGTAAGCAACTTGTAGTTCCAATGCTAGTTAAGGCTAATTGTTACCTCCACGTTTGATGCTAATGGTGGGCGCGCTCCCATGACCCACATCAATTATGGTATTGGTCTGTTCGTTGTCCCACCCATTCAAATAACAGTGTAACCAAACCCTGTAAATCTTAAAAACATATTCACAGTAATACATTACAAGCTCCATAAATCAATTGTTGGTAACCATAAATGCCAAAGTAAAAAGGTAGACTCAACTGCTGTAGTGACATGTTGCAGAGGCCCAAACTTTTTTTTTAATATGTAACACATGTGTGTGCTACATATGACTTAGCCTTAAGAAGTGATGCGGGGAATCATGTGATTTGAAGTGGTGAATTCCTTAAGAGATGTTTTAATCCCATAGCGTTAATTTAGAATAACATAGATTGTGTGTTCTGTGTCAGTAGGGGGCCGCCCACGTGATTATACTCAGGGTGACCACTGGCAGAGAAAACAAATACAGGCTGCAGCAGGCCTTAGGGTCAAACTGGTGATGCCATTTCATCAGTAGTAATGCTTCCGCTCACTCTGTCCCACTCCCCCTCCACTCTCTATCTACTCCCATCCCCAATTCCTGTTGGCGGCAGGCTGCTGATTAAAAAAGGGCTCTGATGCCAAATAACCCTTTCTGCCTATCTGTCTGATCGCAACAGGGGAAGAGGTCCCCTAGCAGCTGCAAACAGTCACATGGGGACACTGCTGGAGGTTGCAGACGGACCCACATGCAATATTAAAGCACCCTGATGCAAGCCTGTTGCGTGTGAGCGCTGTAAGAAATCAGCTAATTAGACAGAAAAAGTGACTCAGCCGAGTTTGGAAGATGAGAAGTTCAGAATTCCATAAAATGCAGGAATTTTCCTTATTCTCGCTGGTTTGTTTTCAGACGGCAGCACAGTTTTAGTTTCACTTTATGAGACATCTAAAAATGGTTGCGGGATAGCTGTATGGTGTTTTATGTCACTAACCTTGGAGCGTGGCGGAGCTCGGATGTACCATTTACAATCGACAGCCTCAGTAGCCCCCGCCTTCCCGTCTTTGGTGATTTGATGGGACTCTACGATACCTTCAGGTCCAACCATGTCATACTGACAGGCTGAAAGGCACGTGCATGCAACAACATACAAACATGTAGCGTCTTGTTTTGAAAAAGCACCACCTAGTATCGAGGATCAACCAGCATTATTAGCATAAAAGGGGCTTTATCTGATACAGGAGTTGGATTAACAGAGCACGTGAAAGAGAAACAAATGTTAGAGGGTGAAATAGGTGGAGAAAGAGCCATAGATCAAGAGAGTGTACCTACAGGGCAGAGGTGGAGGCACTCCCAAGTCTGCAAAGTCTGGATCTGAAATAGAGCGGAGAAGAGAGGAGGGATCATTTATAATTCATTTAGGATTACAGCAGCAGGCAGAAACACCCAGGTGTGATAGAAGAGGATGTTTCTCGAAACTGTTCAATAAAAACAATTCATTATTAAAAAATTGCCTCCCTATCAAATGCGTAATTTCAAATATGATTACAGTAATAATTTCAGTCTTTAGTACTGAATAGCAACCGGGAGCAACGCAAAATATGCTGCTGGCATGTCTGTCGTTGACGTCTGGACAGGATCAATGTGGGAAGATCTGCAGCCGCTTTGCTGCAGGGGGTTCAAGCAAGCACGTCCACACACTATTTCTCCAAACCCAAACCAACATAGCAATGATCGATGCTAAAGTCATGTGACTTTTGTTACTTTCATTCAGACAGGGAGAAAACATGGAGGAAGTATCTCTAGCCTTGTTCCTATGGAGATTACTTGACATCTGTATAATATTCTTCACAAAGTGAGGCTTAAACTGCAGCAAAACGGTACCTTGATGTCGATGTGACTCTAATCATGCATCATCCTTGATTCTGTTACTGCAAAATGTGAAACGTCTAGGGTTTTTCTTAGCTTTAAGACAATAAGCAACAAAAGCAAGACATCCTGTTAAAATTGATATTTACTGTTCACATCTGTGTGAGTGTCGGATATCTAAGCCACAGCGTAAGAGTAATGACATTAAAGGTCAAAAACAAGAATAAAATATTTATAATTTGGACTGTGAAGAAAAACAAAACCCAGCAGCTTAACAGCAAGTTTTCAGAACTGCTTAGAAGACGGTTGGATATAATCCTCAGCCAAAGTTCCACAGGCTGAGAACTCTTTAACAAAGCCAAGCTGAAACCGTACAAGTGTTAGCTAAATACAACAAAAGAGCTTTAACCAGATTTATTCTGTGTGACGTTACAGTAAATTACATCAAGTGTAGCAGCCTGGCTGAGGTATGTTAGCTTAACATTTTCCCCTCACCAACGGTTTGATCCTGTTTGCACTTCTTAGAGGACATTGAATTGGAATATGCAGGATCTGCCACAGGATCTGCCACAGGATCGTTTTCATGTCTGTGTCGGACCTGAAGTTCCTGTAATCTACCATAAGAGCTCAAGATTCCAGCGCTTGAAGTGTAAAATAAGCAGACGGAAAGAGTGGGAGCCTCTCCACCCAGTTTGCACAGCATTTGAAGGAAATCAAAAAACACTAAAGATAATGCTCCTGGGCTAATTCGTGGATGTAGGTTTTCACAATAATGGCTCAACTTGTCGCCTTGTCAACCTGCAGTGAAATTCTGCATCGAGGTCGAGATTATATGAATTCCTGCTGATTCCATCGTTTGGGTTTCTCAGACACGTGGTTTTCTGTATTCAGAAAAAGCTCTTGGATGGGGGAAACATGCAGGAAAGGACTTCCCATTAATACTGACTCCAGAGGTGCAGATGTGGCGGCCACTCAGAGCTCAGAGCACAAAATTAGGCCTGATTGCTCAGCGGGAACTCCTCACTTAAAAGTCCCCGAATTTACCAGAACACAAAGCCTAATTCTTCTGTCCAGATTTGAGTCAGTCTCCTAGGCTGCTGGACCTGAGTGATGGGTCCTATAAACTTGTGAAAGAAAGTTTGCAAGATTGCAAGAAGTTTGCAAGATTGCAGTTTAAAAGTGGCCATGAGATGCTAAACTGCACTTTTAAAGTCCAGTCTGTCGTGAAAAGCAGTTTGAAAAGTCAGGCTTATTACCTCTGGGTTGCTAACATGCTAGCTTGCTACAGACTGTTATGGCTGGTGACATTAATTCAGGCAACATCATACCAAAGGTAGTTACCATTCCAGCCAGAGTTTTGCTGATTCAATAGCCCTTAGCCTGGGACTGGGTCTATTTCAGCTGCCTTGGGGCAAGGGTGGGGAGTAGCCCCTGGACAAGTCCCCAGCTCATCTCAGGATGGACATACAGAAACAACCATTCACACACAGAGCAACTGGAGAAAACCCACAAAGATACAGGGATAACATGCTAACTGTACGCCCCCAGGGACATTTGAACCAGCAGATAAGAGAATCATTCCTGCTTTCACCCAAGAGACCGGGACCCGTATTTATCAAGTGTCTTAGAGGGCCATTTTCCACAGAAATGACCCATCACTGAAGGGAACCCCTTATCTTAGAAATATCTCAGTAAATACCGGTACTCAAATGAATAATGAGAGAATATATTGAGACAATAATCTACAAAATAATAGGAAACATTTTCATTGGCAAAGATAAATGTTTCCTTATCTTTCCAATTCATTACTTTTAGGCAATTAACTTGAAATTGTTGTGTGGTTAATTGAGTCCCCCAAGCTGAAACCAACACGGGATCAAAAACAAAACCCAACTGGAGCGAAGACAAGATACTTTTATTAGTGGAGTTAATTGAGGAATGGAAGCTCATCATTAAAGGCAAGTTCAGCGAAATGCTTATGAGCCGTGATTAAAAACAACCTGCTTGGGAAGACGTTGCCAAGCCACTAAAAGCTTCTCAGGTTTTCTTTACCAGCCGACTGAGAGAAGAAATGGCACAACATCCTGTAGAAATGCTGAAATGAGGTTGGGCTCTCTGGCCTCAACGCCATCCTCTCTTGGCAACTCCGGATTGCTTAGGACACCTCTGGAGGTCTCTCTGACATCTGGGGGAGTCTTGGGACTTGAAAGGGTTGTTCCTTTATTCCTTATTTTGTGAGTAGGACTAAATCTCACAAGTTCTCAGCACTTCTGATTTAAATGGCCATCTGAGGGCCCACAAATGTGGTCATATCCAGGACTGAATGGACAAAGGTGCTGACTGACATTGTTGGAAACTTACGGGTCTACAGCACACAGGCAGCATGAAGCATTTCTGATGGTTGTCCAACTGTTGACCATCCAACTGCGTCTGAGGGGACATCCAGGGGTCTGCCTAATCAGGCACTGGCCACGCAAGCAGTTAGGAAGAAGGGATGGAAGCAACAAAGCGAGGGACACTCAATGAAATGGCCACCTTCAGGTCATCTATGCAGGCTATGTCAAAGATTTATTCTGAGGCTTTGGCGTCGCCATGATTACAAGACCAAGCAACCTCAGAGGAGACACACACACACACGCACACACACACACACACACACACACACACACACACACACACACACACACACACACACACACACACACACACACACACACACTTTCTCATACTCACACACCTCATAAAGGCTATTCTTAACACAACAAAAAGGGTCCCGCCATGCTCTCGATAAATGTTGCCCCTGTGACCTTTGAACTTTTTAGACTCCAGCCTCTGAATTTCAATCAGGTTGTTTCTGTCAGTGCAGTCATCAATCACCTCCTCTCCTCCGCTGCCCCACCTGATGAATTCATTCAATCAATTACACCAATTGATAAAATGATGAATGAACTTTACCGAGTGTGTATATTCTCTAGGCGGTGGGGCTCTTTACGCTTATCATTTATGCTCTGGATGCATTCGATCAGTCATGTCTGATTACAGGAACGCTCCGCTGCATGTTGCACTAAATTGTACAGTAATACCAAAGTGAGTGTTTCAAGCATGCGCCACCTTTAAGTGCAGCTCCTACTCACTCTCTTTATGGCTCCAACAGAAGGAATTCACAGCACTTCCACTCATTAGCACATTTTCATGGAGCTCAGTCTGAGCAGAACAATGACTTTCCTCATTCTCCTCTCTGTGTTGCCATCTTTGTAGATACTGAGATCATTCAGTTCCCTACCACCCCCTTATTGTCTTTTCTATCTTTATCTCACCTGTAAAGTTTTGGAATGCACCAGATTATTCTCAATATGGATCTAAGGATTCTGATAAAGTCTCATCTTGACCAATTTTAGATGCATTTTCACTCTTTTATTAAAAAAACATTTTTTTTTGTTGCTGTAGCCTGAAATGCTCACATTTGGTGAACATCAGGAGTTTGTCCTTGAACTTCATTTCTCTCCCTCATTTTAGCAGTTCTCTTCTTTATTAGCATCTGACAAACAAAAGTTCCCTTTTCATTTAATTCCAGATGAACAACAGAAAACCTTTGAGGGCAATGATAAAGAAGTGACTCAGCCTTGTACCTTTGAATTATGCCTGTATCTGAACTCACTCCTTCACTGATCTCTAGTGAGGAGGGGTCAAGTGAACTCAATTATATTCCAACACCCAAAAACTAAGCGTACGTACCGCTGATTTGGTGTACTATTTAGAGAATAGGGAGTCCTATTCTGTGCAAGGGTCCAGACTCCAGGAAAAGTTTGGTAAAATTATAACTTTAGACCTGCTCCTATGATCTCATAGTGAGTTGTTTCATTGTCTTATTAGCGTTCTTAATAATAATGCTACAGCGTCACCACTCAAAGTCTTGAATACATTTTTCTCTAAAAATATGACTCTCAGACTAAACATATCTGTGCAACATTTGTAGGAAAATGTTTACTCATCTCCTTAGATGCTCCTGCAGAATAAAGACTATCCAAATGGCACCATTTCTAATATTAATTCAACTAAGCAAGCATAGAAAAAACTGTTAATACAGTTCTCATGTAGCTTAGGCTTATATCCTGATTAAGGATTTTTTAAAATAGAAATGGGCTATTTATCCAATAGCGTATCATATTGCTAGCCCAGTCATAATGCAGTCTTTTATTAGTTGTCGCTATCTTGCCAGATTAGCATTACAGTAGCCACTGAGGCTAATACACTGACTGTAATGTGACATTTGATTGATCTTCATAGTTATCAGGGAGTAGCGAAATTGCAAGAAATAAACCGCACGGCACGCTGCGGGAACCAAGCCCACACCAAAACTCAATTTACCAGTGGCCTCGTTTCCTCTCAGCTGTTCAGGGATGATATTTAAATAAGCATCTGATTAATAATCTCCACTCAAGTGGTTGATCAAGCTAATGTATGCCTGCCATTAATCACATCAGGCCCAGCTGCAGGAAGACACACAGATAAAGGTAGAGGCAGAGAAAGAAAGGGCACTTCTCCAACTGCAATGCTTACTTCTACTGGAATC
Source organism: Takifugu flavidus (assembly GCF_003711565.1). Classification (NCBI taxonomy): domain Eukaryota; kingdom Metazoa; phylum Chordata; class Actinopteri; order Tetraodontiformes; family Tetraodontidae; genus Takifugu; species Takifugu flavidus. The sequence continues at coordinate 8,812,683 of NC_079536.1, forward strand.
AGCGTTTTAGAGAGATCTTTATGGATACTTGCACTTTGCTGTGGTCAGAGTGTGTGTTTGAAGCATTGAACTGCCAAAACAAATTCACACTTTCAATCCCGAATGCTGCCGGAGCAAACAAAAGGTTATTGTAACCCTCTCTTTTTTTGGCCAAACATTGCTAAAAAAGATTAAGCAAACATGCGCTCGATTCAGCTCGTTGACCCCGCAAATGATGAGCCAACGATACAGGGCAGTTCTAGAGAAAAGAGGTGGGTCTGCTGCAGTCTGATAGGATTCACTGGGCCCTGGGTGCCATGCCCAGTGAGCTGGGACTATGCCGGCACTAGCGATTAGTGTCGACATGTACCGTGATGCCAGGCTATGGGCGATACCATCACGTCAACCATCTGGCCCGGATGGCGCATTCTGGATACGAGCAAAACAAACCTACTGAAACTGACACCACACATTCAAGTTCGGAGCTGTGACGACACAGGCAGGACTAATACCCCACCTCCTCTGTGCATCACAAGCCCTTGACCTCTACAATTGTTTTACCGAGGGTGTCCAGTAGCCAAAAACATCTAGTTAAATGCATTTCAGAGGTATAAATTATAAGAACTGTGTGCCCTGGTGTGTGAACTCATGATTCATTGATACAGTATTGATCTCCAAAGGGGAAGCAGCTGTTAAGAGGCTCTCAATGTGGACATTGGACTCCCCCCCCCAAGGACATCCCAGCAAGCAAATTTTACAGGCTTCATTTTCAATTTCAATCAAGTCCTTCTTTAATATTTGGATTAATTTGAAAAATAACACATTCAAAATGTAGAGAAGTGCTGCCATCAGCTCTTGAGTCAATATAGTGACTTTATGGAGCATCAACCTGCAAAAAACACCATTAAATCTTCCTGGATAGAGAATATGGTAAATTTACCAACCCCTTTTCTGTTCGGGCATAAATAACCAAATCTTAAGATGCACAACTGGGTGCCTTAATTAATTTTGACTTCGGTGAGTGAACTCTAGTCAACAGCTCAGCTGACTTATAATTAACCTGGTAATTAAACTTCGAATTTATCTCTGATTTATCTCCACATGCACACATCTTGTTTTTCTTGCACTGGATTGCTTGTGCACTCCACCATGTATGTCTAACTGAATACAACTGTCCATCCGGTCTTTTTCTTCTTTTACTCGTGAAGACATCAGGGAATTTTCTCTCTGGGATGGAGTTTCACTTCATTTCAGTGATGGATTTGAGGAATGTGTTTATGCCTGTGCACATCCAGTGCATGTATCTGTGTTAAAGATGTATTGTGACTTTGTCTATCGCTGCCATTGGTCAAGCTTTTAACTGCAATTCTCCTCCTCCTTTCCTCTCAAAATACCCCTGGGAAACAATGACAAGGACACAGAGCTGCTCCTGAAATATCCCCGTGTGAGCCATCCTGTTTGTGCTTGGAGTATTACTAGAATACCGCAGTGGTAGCGGGTTTACAGGTACACTGCAGTGCTTTTAAATACTGCTGTTACAGTAAAAGTACACCATCAAAAAACCCTCATCTTATTAATTTGGAATAATTCAATTTAATCATGGTATTAGATGATAATGTGATACCTTTTGGCCTATTTCTTTCCAGATTAAATTAGAAATGAATGTCTAACATATTGTTAATCACATTTTTGATTAGCAACAGCTAATGAAGTGTAACATGTAAGTTATTTTGTTGCCCTTGAAATTGGCGAGGGGCAGGGTTCGACCCTGGAGAAGTTGCCAGCTCACTGTAGGTTTAACATATATAAATACCTATACACACTCTCATTCTAATGTTAATTTAGAGTTGAAACGCAGAAAACCTCTTGGGAATTCGAACCCCAGGCAAGAGCGCGAACCAATGCACCTCCTCACTAGAGAAGTACGAAAATAAATTAATTTAAGCACAAGGCAGCCTCAAGTGCTGGAAAAGCAGCTTCACTAGCTGCTGTTAGCATCACACAAGCTAACTGACTGTAAATGTGGATCTCGTAAAAGCTCCTCCTGCGTAACTTCTCACAAATATTTCCCCCGAAGATGAAATGTATTCTGTGAATTTCTGCATGTGTGACACCATCATTCCAGACAGTCCAAGCAGTGTCAAGCAGCAGTTAGCATAAGATGAATGAATTGGGAATGAAGTCTAATAGCTGCTCCCTCCTCGTGATTGGGAAAAATGAGAAGACGGCTGTGACCTCTCTTCCTGCAGATAGCCTTACTGTTTGCTGCAGCACAGTGTAGCTGCATATAATACTACTGGGACGAGATGGCAGTGCAGTTGGGAGAACTGGTGCAGCACTGAAGACCACTGATAGTTGCCACAGTAAATTACACATGTAAACTACATCCAGCTGGAACCCGTTCCTGGAGGAGCAGTTAGATGCCTCTGTGCATCGCAGGTGTTCATCCCTGACAGACACGTTCTATCCCGGTTCCATCCATGCAGCCATGCAATAAATCAAGACAACACTGCCACTCTGCCACTCATTACTGCACTCGGGGTATCTGAGAGGCAGCAGCGAGAGGAACACAATGACATAAAGGGATGGAGTGAGGACAGTTCTGCTGATCTGCAAACAGTGTCCCCTCGAGAAAGGTAATTTGAGAGTCTGATTGCTTTCTAGAGATAGCGTTTCATTTCCCTGTCATGGAATTATGAGAGGCAGCAAAGTCCTGTTTCAATTTTCACTGCCACTCTCCATCTGTTCCTGCAGACCGGGGAAGGGGGGGTGGAATCATCGGCTTTTCGATGCCGGCAACAGGCTACAATTTGACCCAGTGTGGTGATAAAGTGCAGCCGCACACACAACAGACAAGTGCGTTTGAGTGAAAGCCGTAGGAAAACAGCTCCCCAGAATGGTGCAGAAACAATGGCGGGAATGTGGTTTTGGATCAGAAAGCTTAATTTTCACCACAAAAGACGATCCTTTTAATAAACTGAGATTAAACCAACAGAGAAAGATGGAGATTTTTTTCAATTGCTAATGTGATTGACAAATTGATTTAAGACGAACAATTGGATTAACAGCTGCATTAGGAATATTACCCCTTCGGTTCAGTCGCACTCTGAGAGGAACGGGCCATTAGGAAAGCCAAGCTAACATCTGCTAACGTGCGTGCGTTCATTTCTACATAACATAATGCTCCCATAATCTCACACTGTATAGAAATCATGCCAGCAGGGTGGGCTGTGGTTTTTTGTGCATGGAAATTAAGGAGTTATGGTGTGATGTCGTGAGATTTTTGAAGATACAGCATTTAAGCAAAGCAGCTGTGGCACATGTGGCTTTAGAGCAAACATAGAGTTACTGTTCTGATTGCCTTGGACACATTTTAGAGTCAGGAAAAGGACATGAATATCTTTTTTTTGGAATATAATTGTCCTTTCTTCAGAAATCGCAATGGCATTTTTATGTCCCTAAATGCCATAAATGTGCTGGTTTACCATCACTATTGTTTATCTAATGCATTTAACTGAATTTCAGCAGGTGCGGGACAGACCTTACTGTTGAAATGCAACACAGGAGCTGATCTCCTATGTGAGCTGAGGTCCTGCTGTTGGAAAGCTCACCTCTCTGATGCCCAACGCTGCATTGCATGTTGGAGCCAGAGGGTCAGTGAGCCCTACGCAAGTCTCAGGGGGAGCAGCTAAGCCACGAGCTCCACAGAGATGGCAGCTGGACCCAGTGGATGAGCGAGCCAACAAACAACACCCATAAGCTGCAGCCTGAAGCTGCTAAGTAATGGCTCCCACGTGTGAGAAAGACAAACAAGCTGAGCTGTTGCATCAAAGGTTATTCTTGCGCAGAAATATGTCCCGTCATACGCTAAAATATCGACATGCTGAGCTAGATCCATGACAACAGGGATGGCAAGGGAGCCCTGTACAAAAAAATGTTCTCTCTATACCATCAAACTTTACTCTGCACAAATGCACCTGAGGATGTGTGCACACTCCTCTCTGTGATTCTCACATCTGAATATTTGGTGAAATGAATCACAACTGCAGGAATCAAGAATACACATTACATTATTACATGCGTCATAAAGAAGTCTCATTTATTTTTTGTGATTTATTTAGCACTCTGTTTACCTAGAACTGATATTGTCAAATAATAACACGATGCAGTGTCAACAGCCAATAAAACAACACAAAACTGGATAGTTTTTTTAAACTGAATTATGAAAAATTATGAAATATTTAGAAAATAACAATATTGCTTCTGTTCTTTAGTTATTATGCAGTTTAGCATTTTGACCAATCAGATCTTCTTCTGTATTGTCTGTAGGAAAACCAGACTGTGCCGTGACCTTCAGGGAAGGTTGGAACAGAGTTTTCACTTTATTCTCTTCTAACAGGAGTCTTAGTGCAGGTGCAGCCTCTCCGATGCTACCGGAGTGTGAGAACAATTATAAACATCTAAGCATCTAAACATCTAAGGTTATCTCCAGATAACCGCCAGAACAGGTTGTCACCAGAATCTCCTTGTACTGAATATTTAAGTGACGAGTGTGTAATTAAGACACTACTGTCACACATCACACGACCAGGAATTTATGGTTTATTTGAAAAGCAGCTCAGTGGAGATGAAGTTAAAATAACTATGTTCTGAATGGCACCAGGAAGCAGCCTGCAAGGAGAGCAAAGTTGTGTTATCTGCCTTTCACCTGATTAGATGTTCCATATGTGACTAAACTTCATATAGATTTTTTTCCCCTTCCACTGAGCTCAAGCGCATCAGGAGGCAGCTGAGGAGATGCAGCATCTTTTCAACCCCCGATGCTGGCCTCTCTGACCACAAAACCACCAAAAGCAAACAATGCCGAGGGAGCCCTACACTGGTGGAGAAATACAGGGAAGCCGCTCGAGACAACACCCACGTAAACCTGCACGCTTCGATCCGCTGTCATTTTGACTTTGACCTCCCCTGAACGGGGATAGTCGAAGTACTAAATTGCCTGAAACTGGTCAGGAAATAGGCAGTCCTTTCCCCCAGAAACAATGAAGTAAAGCTTTATGACCAGCTTCATATATAGTCTCAGTTCTGAGCTGTTGTTTACTCACATTTTCAAAATCTCTAACTACGTACCACCATTTCCAAAACTGTCAAGTGTATTATAATGTGTGCAAGACCACAGCCCAGCAAATAATCACCATAGAGACCATTCTGATGCATGGCTGGCAGACAAGAAAGAGATCTGGCCTCACACACCACCGCAAACATAAATATGTCAATATGACAGAGCCAGAGACGTCAGAGCCAGATTGTTTCACTACAAACGTGGGAGAAACCAGGCTGAAATCAGACGGGACCAACAGAGACGGAGAGAAAACGGGCAGTTGCATGATGGCGGGGTGGGGCCATTGCCACGTATTAATTCATCTGTTTGACCATCCATCCAACCATAAGCTGGAATCATCCCAGCAGTCACAGGGTGCGTGGCAGGAATACACCCCAGACAGGTCAGCAGTCTATCAGAGGGCACACAGAGACACAGACATGTGCACACACTGACAGGCACTTAATGTGCTTGTTATTGAACTGTGGGAGGAAACTCGAGTACCTGAAGTAAACCCACAAAGATGGAAGAAGGCGACCCAAACCCAACAGAGATAGGACCTGGGCCTGGAAGCTTCTCGTTACCAGGCAACTGTGTTGATCCCTGCAACGCCCTCATGGGAGCACAAATTTATGTTTTATTCCTAAAAAAAAAATTAGACTGAGAATTGCAACAGGTTTTATAGTCCCAAATACTTCCTGTCTCTTATTGGTGAAATACTAGCAATTATTTGAAGAAAAGCCTTTTTCCCCCAGGAATTGATACAATAATTGCTACTAATGTTGCTCTCTAAAACAATGCGTAGTCAACGCCAAGCACCGCTGATTCATGGGTAACGCAGGACGCTTTATTGTGCCAGTTCCCCAAAGCCTTCCATGTGACCCCACTTATATGAAAGCCTTGCTGGGATGAATTTCCCATGGGAAAAAAAAAAATTGGACTTATCCCTTTAGAGCAGATATATTACATATGTAAAAACCCAAATGCTGACTAAAGCATTTTCCTCCCCGTTGAACAGTTGTGCAGGACAGGACAAATCTTGGGAGCATCTTCCTTTCCACACTGACACAGATCCAGAGTACATCACACCTCTTCCTTGTTCTAAGTGATTAATAAGATAATATATCAGCACTTTTTGACACACACAGTGCAGTACTGTATTTATACACAACGTACAGACTGTCAGGGTGGACATTTTACCTTTTCACCACAATACTGAGCCACCTTGATTGTAAACACGACTACAGGAAAAAGCAGAAAAGCGGCATTTACGCACATAAATTGCATCACCACCTACACTTGTTTAAGACCCTGTTTATGCCTCAGCAAATTATTTACATCCATATCACAAAACAGCCAACATGACGGCCTTAAAATGTTGGTTGAAACCCTGGCGTCCATCTTTTGTCCTTGCCATCGTCACCCTTGGAACCAGAGCACTTTATGCGTCATGCAGTAAATTTCTGCAGCACTTCTTCCCGGTGTGTGACTGATCACCGTCGGCCACTGGCAGATTTCGTTGCGGGTGTGATTTGGTGTTGCCATGGCATTGTGCTTTCATCAAGCCAGAGCTAAACAGAACAGGGAGCATCCTCTCTTTTGTATGTGCCCAGGTAGGCATGATTGCCCTCCAAATGCACAGCTAATTCAGTGGTGATTTATATGATCAGCATTTCAGGCTGATTGTGAAGATGGTCCAGTTTGTTTCCATTTTGTCACATTAATGCAGCGTAATTTAAAGCATAATTTCTCTCAACAAAAGCCACTAAGTTGCATCAATTTAACCTTGAATGGGCAGTCATACATCCAGAGCGATTGCCAATCTGACCATGTGACAGGCAGTGAGACAACATGACTTCCATACAGTACTATCAGTCAGTATCAAACATGCATTCTTAAGTATGATGATCCACAGATGATCCAACACTATTTGTAAGACATGTTAATAACCACACATTATCTAAGAACATTGCATTTACAGCCTACAGTATGAGTGTGCTAACATGCTAACCAGGATGAACGTTGTGAGGATTACCTGCTGAAAATTTATTGGAAGAATAGCGCTGATGTTTGCATTTATCTGGAAGCGAAGCAGCCTCTCACCTAATGGCTCTGGCTCATGCTTGGAGTGAAGCGGTGCACAGCGCGCCATTTATTTTTTCCAGGTATCTGTAATGCATCATTTTTACAACCCGGGTCCGAGAAGGCATTTGTTTGCATTCGCGAGTGCTCGAATTGTCAATGACAGGATTGAGAATAACAGACGACAGTCAGATCTGGTTTGCATTTCCATTACATTCACAGAATCTTGAAGAAAAGTTCAGACAAATCTCCATGGATGTTGTATGCTTTGCTTTTTGTTAGCATCTTAACGCTAAGATCTGGCTCTTCCTTAGATTACTTTCAGACTATGATAAACCAAGAACAAGACATATTTTTAAATCTGGTGTTGCAGGAAAGTGTTGGTTGATTTTAATGTGGGACATGGTGATCTTTTTTAGAAAATCTGTGCTTTTCGCTTTGATGATTTCGACCTCTACCGCTCCTCATGCACTTTTTCTAACGTATCACCCCAAATTTTTCAGTGCTGCTCTTCTGGGAGCACTTCTGCCTCCTAAAACCCCGACTTCACAGTTCACTTGTCAAAGTGATAGTGTTGACAAGGTGCCTGCTTTGAACAAATTGCAATGAGAAGTGACGCACGCTCTCATACGGGAGGGCCAGCGTCGACTTTAGAGTGAAAATATGTGCCTTCAAGTAAAGGCATACATATGCATTCTTGTGGGAGAGTGATTGCAGCTGTCAGCATGCCAACATCTCTCCTGTTCTGTCAACCTCATCTTGCTGGTCCTCTGTTTCTTATGGTGCAGAACAGAGAGTTAGGTAAGGAAAGGACCTCTTCCTGTCCTTTGTTCTCAACCCTTTGCCCATTATTTATGAGTCAGGCTGTCATCTGAGCCTTCAATGATGTCCTGTTGACGTCCAACATGCTGGCTGCTGTTTATTATGCTAGCTGCAGAACCTGGAGGTCAGGAGTTTGATACCAGCAGTCCTGCTCTCTCTGTGCTCCACTGTCATTCTGAGACCAATGAGACAGAATGAAATGACACAGTGAGCCCTGGACACTGAGGTCTGTATCGTGTTGACGTGTGCAGTTTCAGCATGGCATCACGTTCCCTTTAGGAATGCTGAATGCTGACTTGTTAGACATGCGAGTCAAAACACATGCAACACTAGAAAATGTCAGAACCAGAGCTGTTGTAAAGTAACAGCTAGATGCAGATACGTAGTCTTTCTAACCATTAGATTTGTGGTTAGCATGAGACATGACAGATTTGGCCATGTTGGCAAAACACACGGCAAAAAATTGATAATTTTATTTATTGATAAATAAAACAGCAGTTACCTCATTAAATGGTGTCTTTTTCACTGCACAGCTACTGAATTTTCAACCCTTTTCCCCACTGCAATCAGTATGCCACAGTTTAAAAAGTTAACCAAATGGAGAAAACTCTATGTCATCATTTCCCAGCAATGATGCTGCTTTTTCCCAAAGCTTTAAAGAAAGATGAGGCTTACTTGGCAGCGCTTGCCTGCTATCAGCACAATAAGAAGGCAACAGGAAGCTAGCCAAGCATTAGCTTTCAGCGCTAGTGGCGGGGATCTAAGCAGCAGGGTAGAAGAAGCAACATGGCATTGCTACTTACAAGCCAGATTTAGGCATGAATAAATAAAACACAGCAAGATTTTTTGCAATTTTCCCCCAGCCGGGTGGCCTGAAACCAGTATAATTCTGACACCTGCTCTGATCATGCATTAGTCTGCCCCACTATGCATTATTTGACACACTCTGAGTTAAAAATACTGTTTCTGGTGGGCTGCGGGGAGGAGTGAAATTAAACCCAAGGGTGCTCAACAGAGGACATGGTGCCAGATGAGCAGATTACTGGTTAAGGTCCAAGAAACCAAATTACTTAACAGGTCACAGTTCACTTGTTAGGAAATAAAGGAGCCTTTTGGGAATGAGACAGATGCTTAAAACTGCAGTTACGGCTCCATCAGTGGTCAGCAGGGAGCTGTATGCCTGAAGGATGCTTCTGCGTTGGTGGTGTGCAACCTGTTCAACACAACATGTGGTTTTAACCTTTGACCTTTTGAAACATTCATTATAAAATGCACCTATTGTGACATGGGGGTATAATGCTATCCAAATATACAGAATTTAAGTGATGATGATGTATGAGGACACAAAGGGGGGGGGGGGGAGGGGCAATGTGTCCACTGCAAAATGTCAGGAACAACAAGCTGACACGAGGGAGAAAAAGCAATCCCAGTTGACTAGGAAATGGGAATGGAAAAAATGGAGTAAACGTGGGAAAAAAGGAGAACCAGCAGATGGGGAGAAATTGCAGGTGTTGTGATCCAGGATTCCCAGTTGTATTTTTCCCGCAGGGGGCGTGGTGGAGCCATGCTCCGGCCACCTGTTGGCGCACCTGCAGGACATTAGCGATCAGCGATGTTCCCTGATTGCCCGACCCAGCCAGGGGAACTAGGCTCGTCAACAAGCGTGGGAGTGTTGGCGAGCGCTTTCTGTTCCGTGCCGCCCCGCTTAACCCTGCCGTGCACGCTCCGCTGGGGCTGGGAGTCGGTCTCTGCGCCATTCTTAGTGGACTCAGGCGCAGATGACAGCTTCATAAGCCAGGACTTGGCCGTGCAAGCCCGTGTCCCCATCGAGACTGCCCGAGCCAAGACCCGTCATTGGCCTCAACGAGGAGGTCCTGGCTATGGTGACGCACCAGACCAAACCCCTCACCCTCATCGTCTCCAGGAACCGTCGGGAGCAGATCCGCCTTCTCGTCATCCCGGCATCCTTTTCCCCAGGGGTTCTCGGGTCTCCCTGGCTGGCTCGCCACAACCCCCAGATCGATTGGTCAACCAGGAGAGTGAGTTGGAGCGTGGCCTGTCGGGCCAACTGCCTTTGCTCTGTACTCACCGCCTGGTGGTTCGGACTCCGTTAGGAGAGCTAAGGAGGTGAGGCGTTGCCCCTGTGCGGTGAGTCCAGGGGGCGCAATCCAGGCGTCCACGGTCGGTGATCCGCTCTGCCACGGGAGGAGAGCCGCTGCAGTTTTCCTGGGGGCCACATCCTGGCAAGTGGAGAAGACGGTCCCAGCGGCCCAGCAATTGGTTCTGGATCAAGGTCGGGTCCCGTCGAACCGGCTGTTCGTCCCAGAGGACAAGGTGGTGGTGCCCTTGGTGCAGGCAGACGTACGCCGGTGGAGGAAGAAGTGGAGACGGGGCTGCGCTGTACTCCTGCGGGCTTCCCAGCGCTCTCAACGGCAGGCCAATCGACCTCTCCCATGACTTCTACCGCCCCCACCTCTTGGTGTGCACCCGAAGGAAGAACTGTTGCTTCCCAGCAGTCCAGCAGGACTGTCCTTTTGTGTTTGTTTAATAAAACGAGTTTTTTGGACCTTTCGTCACTGCGTCTTGCCTGCGCTCGGGTCCTAGACACCTCGTATCGTAACAGCAGGGTCAGTGACGAAGTAGTGAAATAAAAGAATACAGTCCATTAAACACACTGAGGAAGGACTACAAGCTGGAGGGATAGGAAAAACACAGGCTGACAGGAAATGGGTGTAAAGACAAATGCAAACGACTGCCCTGTCTAAATTCAAGAGACAAGTGGGTGATTAACAGTGATGTGTTGAATGTGTTGATGAATACAGGTGTGTGTGTGTGCGTGTGTGTGCGTGTGTGCGCGTGTGCGTGGGTGTGCGCGCGCGTGTGTGCGCGCGTAAAAGGCTGCTGATGCTGACAGAAGAGAAGGAGAAAGAGAGAAGCCACCAGCCAGAGGTCTCATTCCATCCTGTGAGGAGCCAGATGCATCTGTCTCAGCACAATAGAGGGAAGGAATCAATAAGTATAGAGTTAAAGCATGTGTGTGTGCGTGCATGCGTTTGTGTATTACTGACACGTGCTGTTTATGCTGCATTTTAACACAAACCCAGTATATGTGAAGGAAATGTGAGCCTGCGTCACATCATTATTCTTTAACAGAAATATATCATCATATTTTACTCTTTAACAGAAATAAATCATCAAACTTTATTCATTAACAGAAATATATCATAATATTTTGTTTTTGGATTATAATGACTAGTTTATTGCTGTCCTCTTTAATCGTCATTATTGTTTGACTGGAAGGGATTTTTACCCTCAGCGCCTTGCCGTAACATGTTAAACTGAACAACTAAACATCTAATAGCAAATGATCTAAAATATGCCTCTGATTGTGGATTAATCTGTGCAGCATCAAAGGGGAAAATATCCTCAAATTGTGGATAGTTTCAGTCAATAGTTCAAAGCTTCATTATTGTCTCTGCAATAAACTGCATCAGATGTAGGTATTTGCTCACACTTATATGGAAACTGAAGCTGCATCTTGTTCAATGTTGCATTTGTGGTGTATTTTCTGTGGTGGGCATTTACAGTCAGGGTTAGGGTAGTTGGATTTTTTAGAATAGCAAAACAGTATTTCATAATAATGAAATCAGACATAACAATGTCTGTCTAATCCATGCTGGCATGGGATTAGCTAGATTATCTCAGATTGCAAATTTTCAAATGATACAATTTAAAGAATTTCAATATGTTATGTAATAATTTTTTAAAATGTGGTTTCTCTATCACTGTGAGGCCGTAAGTACGACATGTGACTATCAAAGAGCCTACATCTATATTTGATTGTAACTTTTGAAATTAAATGAACACAGAGAGAAACACAAGATAGAATAATCCTGATGGTCAGATCTGCTGCAATCAAAAGAAACTGCCTACGTGTCAAGGGATATTAAGACCTCTGAATGAGAAATCAAATCACACAGCATTTCCTTTCATCTTCTCTTGAATTGATAGCATGTCATAAAGCTTGTCGGAGAGGGTTTTGCATCACGCTGGTGTGATTAGGTGATGAGGACGAGCAAGTGCTTCTAATGGCAGGAAAACGAGAGGAGCTCGCTTCACCAGTTTATTGAGTCTGTTTACAAACAAAAGGATATTGTGTTGTGCTGTTTACCTGATCTCATGAATAACCAGCTAGTCTAGAAACTGGAACGAGATCGGATGTTTATGTCTTGTAAACAGGCCTGCTTGTGCACTCTGTTTAGCATGTTACAATTTGTTACTGTTTTTCTGTGCTAATAGCTATAATCTGACGGCGATTAACCTCATTAGTGTCACTCCCTCTTCCACTTTTTCACATTTAATCTCAGGGTGATCAGGAGGAGGTCAACACCACGTCTATCCCGAAAGAGGAAGATAATGAACCGACCTTTTTCCTTTTGGAACACGCAGCCTCAATTGATCGACTGATGCAGATAAGTGGGCCGATAAATGTGGGCTGAGTTACAAAAGGTTTTCAAACTCAATTTCAGGCTTCTGTCAACCGAAATGAGTGAGCGATGTGGATGACTGCATCCCTTTGATGTGTGGCCGGAGCTGCAGTAAGTGAACACAGGCTTAATCATGAATTAATGAATGATTCGTCAAGAGATCTGGCGGAGGTTGACACTATACAAGAACGCCCCATTCACCACTTCCCACTATCTAAATTGAAAAGAGTATTTATACCAACTTGGGGATCAGAAGTTAATGGAGGCAGTCATGCATCACTTGAGCTACATAAAAATGTCTGTCAGCAAAGGTTGAGATAACTACAGCCTTTTTAAAGATTTTTTAATTTTCTAAAATTGGCTTTTTTGTGTTGGGGGAGGCTGGCGCCTCACAGTCAGAGTTAGTATCAGCCATCAGGAGTATTAACAGTGAAAAAGTGCTAATAAGGTAAAGATCTGACTCAGAGGTAGGAGAGAAAGATGTGATAGAAGCTGGCTAGTGCTAAAACATGAGAACACGAGAAGGGAAACAGTGGTGTAGATGTCATGTCCTGCTGTGTCACACTTCTCATATTCGAGATGTACTTTATTCATCCCCGTAGGAAAATTGAATATAATCCTATCTTTTCGTTTATAAGAAGGAAATACAATCTGGCCCGCTGATTCAACCGTTCACTAAAAACCCCGGTCAAACTGTTGCCTCCAGCTGATGAAATCCTCCCACTCACATTTAATGAAAACAAACCCAAATCCCAATCAAAGCTGCACTGAGAAGACCCCAAACAAATTTGTGAGGGGTCTGACAAAAAAAAACACAAGACTGCAACCTGTGCCAAACAAATTAACAGCAAGCACACTGATAAAGCGTCCTGGGATATTTGCGGAGCTTTGCAGGGTTAGAGGAGAAACAGAGCAGCACCTGAAGCCATTTAAGGCTATAAGTTTTATTTAATAAATATTCAGTTTAAAGCTGGAGTTTTCATTGGGATCAAATCTACTTCTTTGTGGCCTATCAGCATGACTGAAGCTGAAGCAGATAAGTTATGCTAATTGTCCTGGACGAAATTAGATATTGGTGACAGCGCTTACATCGTTACTTTATTTTACACAATTACTACACCCTCCCCGAGAACCCAGTATAGTCTTTCAAATGACATAATTCTTTTCTCGTAGTGCTGGTTCGGAAATACCCGCTGCTAGTTCTTGATACAAAACTTCTCATGAGGTAGCCAAGAAAAAACTGACATGTGTTTTTGGTTGAGGAGGGAGCGTGAAAATTAACAGTGCACCGTGTAAAACATACAGACACACAAATGGGCAATAGCTCGTGAAGAGAGGTGGCCTGTTCACGTCACAAAAGGCCTGTTCACACTCAGAGCATCCGACGTCTAGTGTAAGCAGATCAGTGTGGGTTTTCTCAGCGCTTTCTCTTTTGAAAGGGGTCAGAAAGAACGGACCCCAGCGCATCAGACTTCAAGCGGAAGGAAACAGTGTGACTGAAGCTTACGGACCATTTTTAGGAGTAAAACCACAGGTGTACGTCAACATTGGTGCCACCTGCTGATGAATATTTCAGCCCTTCTTCCCTTCACTTTCAATCTCAGCACCCACCTCTTCAGATACACCCACACTGAGACCTCTTTCTCATCACTTCGTCTCATCTCTTCACAACAACACAACTCTAACGTGCTGTCTATTCCCACATTACCTAACCCCCGAGTGTCACTTAAGCCTTTAATTCCTGCCTCATGTTGAAATAAATGATGCAGCGGGAGGAGATTAGCTCACAAATAGGTGATTGCCAACGCAATCAACAGCTTTGGTTGTGTCTTTGAGTGGCTGGATGGCATCGGCAGAGTTGTGGTTCACTCAAAGAACAACACCTGAGGACAAGCACTAAAAAAGACGAATTTGTTTCACAGTATTTTAAATGGCTGCTGCAGCCGGAACCCACACATGCATGATCCTCTCTTATAACAGAGGCACGGAGGGACTCTGCAATATCGACTCAATCAAAAGGCAAAGTTGGTAGTCTTCTGAAGTAGTGGGAAATTAAGTGTACCCTGGAGGGGGTGACAAAATTCCAAGTTGAGTCTGCAGATTTGACTGGATCTTCTAATTTAAGTAAAAGAAAATGATGTTCTGGTGGCACACAGGGTATGGGAGGAAAAAGAGCTGTGCATCCTCATCTCAATCGAATTCCACATCTTATCAGAAAAGCCCCAAAAGCATTTGGCATGAATATTTGAGTTGGTGGTCGGCGTTTGAAAAGGGATGACAGACATATATGCCAGATTAATTTATTTATTCAATCACTTTTCCTTGCTATCGCCCATGATGCACCATACGAACCAGCATGTCCTTCTAAAAAACAAACTGCAACATATGATTAAAGAGCTTTTTTTATCGCTGCGTTCAGATGTAGCTGCTCAGCTGAAGTCGGATGTGTATGTCTGGGATTGTATGCAGGGATTAGACATAGCGTACAGATTTGAATAGTTTCCTCTGGCTAAGATCCAGCTGGATACCCTCAGCGGTACATGATGACACGCAAACAGACAGAAAAAAACAAAAGCCTGATATGCTGCAACCAGAAACTCGCAGTTGTGTGCCAAACTGCAAATCTGGCTATCAGAGATCACAAACAGAATGAAAATTATGTGCAATAAATGAGAGGAGAAGATTGATAATCGACTCCTGGAGGCCCGCTCCAGATCTAGATCGGACCACGCGTTGTATGTCTAATGATGAAACGGTGGCATTTCACGCAGAAGATAAAGAGTTTAATCCTTCCGACAGTACAACTGTCACAGCACATAAAACAACTGTTATCTGCAGCAGTAATGCATCTTTCACGCGCCCAATTCAAACGCGTAGTCAACTGTCAGGGCGGCTCAAGACGTTTCACGTGGAAATCAGCACCCGTTTGTGTGTTAACAAAAAATAGTGTCAGACAGATGGATATTCAGATAAAGCCTGGAGGGGATGCAGTCATGGGGGGGGGGTTCTGTCCCTTTTTTCCACGCGGGGGCAACCGCTCCGCGACACACTGGCTCACTCTCTGAATGGCTGGCCCCTTCTTTCTCTATAGCCGCCTGGTCAGCATATGCAGTGATGTTTTCCTGGCATTCCTGCACTCTCTCCCCCTCTTCTAGACAGGAATAATGAGAGCCAGCAGTGATGGGTGGCCACGTGCATCATATTGTATAGGAATGTTGTGATTAATCGAGCTTGCCAAATGGAAAATGAAATGCCAGCGAGGCCACTCTGTTCATCGGGCTGTTGGTGTTTGCCTGTGAGGGAAATAGAGATGAACACACACGATCAACTCCCTGACTTTCTGTGCGCTTGGCGATCAGCCAGAGGGCCTTTCCATCGGGCCCAAAGAAGAGGAGCTTAATTGATGTTGCGGGACTCCATCAGGAGGCAACTGACGGTAGGAGCTATGCCTCGATAATCGGAGACAGATTAGTAAATTTCAGTTTTAAGGAAAAGGTGATGGGAAGCGACACCTTCCCAGAGCGGGTGACTCATCCTGACACTTCCCTCAGCCATGATGACTCAAGTTCAAGATGTTCAAATACCAGATGGCCAAAAGGACTGCTGGACCATCATGCAACTTGTTCCAGTTTTAGCAGTTGGAACAAAAACACAATTGCCTGAGAATTGAAGCTTCAGGCGTCATGTATAAACCACTCACCTTTGGTTAAGCCTATAGAAGGGTGCTGATATACATTAACCCTCAGACGTGGTGAAATTATGTTGGATAGTTGGTGTATGAGCCAAACTGGGAACTTTATCACACTACCAAGTCATTTTACAGTGTGAGATATATGCTTATCACTGCAGT
Source organism: Takifugu flavidus (assembly GCF_003711565.1). NCBI lineage: Eukaryota > Metazoa > Chordata > Actinopteri > Tetraodontiformes > Tetraodontidae > Takifugu > Takifugu flavidus. The sequence goes on from NC_079536.1 coordinate 8,829,004, forward strand.
CTAAATCCACAACTACTGTATCGTGCTGAAATGTTGAAAGGATTACCAAAATTCCACATCTCATAATCTCATCATGCTTTAACCCTCCTTCATCATTCTCCCGGCAAAAACCAAAGCTTGCTATCCACTATAAAATTACTCTTGATGGGATGGTCAAGCAACCCCCTGCCAACAAGAAGCTGTGTACCATTGGGCTTCTTTTGGCTTGGACATTTGATCTCTGCTTGATTACAACAGAAAGCAAAACCCACCCAGCAAGGGAGGCAATCAGTTCTGTCTTTGGGTGAGCCTGTTTATCTCTCCATACCTCTTCAGGCAACTCATTGCATAATAAAGACATTTTCAAATAGGGTGAGATCCAAGTATTCGATCTAAAAAGTGTGGCTTGGTTTCATTTGTGCCTAATGCAGCATAGCGGAGAGTCGGACTGTCAGCCATGGCAACCGAGCATCTGCCAAACTGATTGGCTAATGAAACAAAGGACCAAGATGGAGCGTGCTTGTGAAACCTCAGTGGTAGAACGCTATGACTGTATGCATCATGCGTATAATGCAGCCAACATTGTATGAATACACAACGGGTTTATCGAGCATGTAGGATGCGACGCCTGCATCTGAATAGGAAAGCAGCAGTGGACCCTCAGAGGGTAAAGGATAGGGTAAAGGCAGTTTACACATCGGTGCATGTGTGTGTGTGTGTGTGCTGTGTACACGCAGAAACAAACCCAAACACCATTCACTGCAACTACCAGAGAAGACTGCTATCAAACCTCCACATCTAGCGTTTAATGCTACTGCACCCACAGTAGAACAGTGTCCCAACCCCCGCAGCAGAACATAAGGGGTTGCCTAACAAATTGCCAGTGACGATGGAAGCAGCAGGCAGGCTGAGGTGCTGACTGATCAGCAGGGTGATTGCCCAGGAGCAGATGAACAGCCAGAGGACATAAATATCAGCCATCCGCTTAGAGGGGGAGTTAAGTTCCACGGTGTGATAAAGTCTGACTGGCTGTCCCCCGGGTGAAGGCATGTTGTCTGATAAGCCGGTGAACATTTGGGCCTTGATCTGTCTGCTGAGCGAGAAAGGAGCAAGGTGTGAAGTCAGAGGAAGGGTAGGAGAGGAGTCAAGAGGGGAAGAGAGTGGGGCAAATGCAGTTTTCTAGCCAGTGTAACAACATTTGTCTTTGGTGCTCTCTTTCGAAAAGATTTTCCAGAAATAAGCCAACAGTTTGCAGGTCCTTTTGAAAACAAAGGTACATTAATGATTGTGCAACAAACAAATCAATCAAACAATTATTTACACCGGTAAGAATATCATGTCATCAGGATGGTTACCTGAATGCAACAAATTCCATTCCATTTGCAACAAATAAGTTTTAAGTCACATCTGGGTGTCATCTGTAAATTTCATGTTTGCACAATGACACCTTTCTTTTGGATAAAATGTGAATAGGAGTGAAGTTGCCAGCGGCTTTACTGGAAGTCAATGGGTGAACCAGCGCTTATAAAACATGCACTCCCGATCATCTCCATGCACATGCACCTGGTGGATGACATGCAAGAACGGAAGAAAAGAAACAGTGTTCCCTCACAGAACGGTGGCCAAAGGGACAAACGAGAAGAGTGCGAGTGCGATCAACCTCCTCCAGAAACTGCAAGAGATGTGCCTGCAATGCTAAACTCCCTCCATCCATCTCGCTTCCCTGTTGGAACGGGGGCAGCATGGAGGAGAGCATCCTCGGCACAGCCAGTCCCCCTCTGCCACATGTGTGCGCAGAAAATTCGATTCGAAATGAGACTTATTTGAGAAGCTGGCGCTAAAAGACACAGATAGATGAGGCAAAACTAAAAGAGAAGATAGCAATAAAAGGAACTTTTTTCCCATGGAAAAGATAACGGAACATATTCACAGCAGGAAAAATTGAACCATGAGGGAGAAAGTGCACAGAGCAATTGATTGCATTCTGCAGAGGACTAATAAAAAAAGGGGCACAAGATTATTTTGCCTTCAAACACACTCTGGGCTGAGATTGGGAGAAAAACCCACAAAATGCACCACACGAGATTTCCCCATTTTCACCCAAGGATATTCTGTCATCTGCCTATTGTGATGCAGCACGAATGCAAATGTGCACTTGTGTTTGGCTGAGGAGAGCGAAAGTTTGCCACCGGTGCGGTGAAGTGAAAAGAAAGAAAGAAAAAAGTACAAGCACATCCCTTTCCACTGCCGTGATTCTGCAACTTGTCAGAATTTAGGATACCAACTAGTTTATTGCAGGGCACACACACACACAAACACACAAATACACACTTCAATTCTCCTATCAGCCTGCCAAGCACGGTTGGACAGTGTAAAAACCCAGGAAACCAGATACAGATTGTGGGCGCTCCCACTCTGGTGAATGTGATTGTTGATAGAATCATAACAAGGATCCTCAACTCAAAGTTACTCAGACATTTAAATGTCAGGGTCTGGAAGAAGATGAGAGTCGGTGGCTGAACCGTCTGTGGTCACCAGGCAGCCAATGCTCCAGAGTGACGTTGATCTGTTAGGTTCAACTTTCAATTTTCCTATTTGGGCCCATTTAGGTTCAATCTCATGGCCCTGCCTCCTCTGTGGCAGCCTCATACATCCAATTCTAACAATCATCTGAAATGGCTCATTCCATTGAAAAAGGTCTACTTATCAATTAGATGGTTTATGGTGCCGCTCAGTGTGAAGCGGCTGGGATGAGAATCAGCACCTCCAAATCCAAGGCCATGGTTCTCAACCGGAAAAAGGAAGAGTGCCTTCTCCGGGTCAAGGAGGAGATCCTGCCCCAAGTGGAGGAGTTCAAGTACCTCGGGGTCTTGTTCACAAGTGAGGGAAAAATGGAGCAGGAGATCGACAGGTGGATCGGTGTGGCGTCAGCAGTAATGTGGACTCTACCGGTCCGTTGTGGTGAAGAGAGATCTGAGCCAAAAGGCGAAGCTCTCGATTTACCGGTTGATCTTCATTGCCACCCTCACCTATGGTCATGAGCTTTGGGTAATGACTGAAAGAACAAGATCACGGGTACAAGCGGCCGAAATGAGCTTCCTCCGTAGGGTGGCTGGGCTCTCCCTTAGAGATAGGGTGAGAAGCTCTGCCATCTGGGAGGAGCTCGGAGTAGAGCCGCTGCTCCTCCGCATTGAGAGGAGCCAGATGAGGTGGCTTGGGCATCTAGTTAGGATGCCCCCTGGACGCCTCCCTGGTGAAGTGTTCAGGGCATGTCCCTCCGGTAGGAGGCCCCCGGGAAGACCCAGGACATGTTGGAGAGACTGTGTCTCTCGACTGGTCTGGGAACGCCTGGGGATCCCCCCGGACGAGCTGGAAGAAGTAGCTGGGGAGAGGGAAGTCTGGGCCTCTCTGCTTAGGCTGCTGCCCCCGCGACCCAACCCTGGATAAGCGGTAGAGGATGGTATGGTATGGTGGTATGGTTTATGGTGCTGAGAACAATGTGTAACAGGATTACTTTATTAGTCATGGCCTGAATTTAAAGCAAATAGCACCACCGAAGATGCTCTAAAGACAAAAGAAGAAATGGCATTTGATGCATGATGAATATTGTTTTTCTTTTCATTTTTCTATTTAGTTATTAGATTTGAACCTGTGCTCATCACCTAAAAGCCTCCACCTGCAACATTGAAATAATGTCATGGAACTATCAAAAGACGCTTAATTCCTGCATGATTTTATGAGTTAAAATGATCTCAGCGGCTTGAGTGAACGTTGGTGGAACAAACTGACTTATATAGCGTTCCAGACTTCACCTGCCATGTTTAAGCCAGCGTGCGGCTACAAACTTGTTAAATTAATTTAAGATTCACTTCAAAGACAGCTTAGAACAAGTGGATGGAGGATAAGGTTCAGGCTCTTTAGAACAGAGAGGAAAGAACCTGGCGGGAATTCTAGATTGTTACTTGAAATGACCGAGCCTACGGAGCGACAGTGTGACGTAATAACACAGTGCAAACCCTTTTTTGCACGTCCTCGCATTTGTTATGGTCCTTGTGCAGATGCAAACCACCTTAGAGCTTTAAAACATCCCAACAACAGCAACTGGTTGAAACGTGGAAAGGACTGCAAAAGTACAATGACATGAGAAATCCATGAGACATCCAGAGGTCACTTTTTTTGACAGATAAATTCCCACTTGACATCCCACTTGATAAATTCCCACTTGTGGCAACAAACTCATTTGGTTGCTGTGAGTCAGCCCCAGTGGGTGTTACCTAAACACTTCTCACTTCCTCTAACATCACATATAAATTAAACGCACAGCTTCTTTAAGTGCAGGCTATCGTACAACTGCTGCCTCATTCACCGGCTGTTGTATTAGCCGCAGAAGGCCTCCTTTTATCTCCGCACTCTGAGAAATGAGTGAGCAAAGAGAGTACGAGGAGCTGATTCGTGTCACCTTTGTTGCCTCCTTTTTTCTCCTCTCCATTCATTAGATGAGGGCTGTGAGAATTAGCATGGTTAGCAGAGAGGCTGCAGACGTGAGACACAATTCATGCCTCCACATCTCATAGTCAAGTGAATTCAGGACTTTTATCTTCTTTAGTTATGCAAATCATATGCTACAGACATTTCCTACCAAGAGATGAGCAAGCTCCTTCTTTTATTCTTTTACTTCAGAAAAATGTTCAAGTCTCGGTGAGATACAGGAAGGGGAAACAAATTTTTAATGGTGAAATATGAATGCATAGATCTGTGCTCTTAGGGAAGATTTGAACTCTACAGGTGTATTTAAAACACTGATATCTAAAATATAACAGGATATGTCTACAATTCTAACTGTATTTTTATTATGAAATAAATACCAAGATAAATGTACTTGTAAATATTTAGGAGAAAAATACAGAATCACCACTGATTTTGATTCTAATTAAAAAAAGATGGTCTGATTCCATTTGATTTCCATGTGAACAGTTAATAAATAAAACTGCAAAAACACTATTCACACGAGGACAACCTGCTGGAACAGGTGTCATTTTCCCATCATCATTTCCGAATAGGAATGGTTTGAACGCGGTAGTTTCCATGCTAGGTCTCTAGCTGGCAGTGTGTTTTGTGGGATGCAACAATGTGCTTGGGCAGACGCTTCTCCAATGGCATCGCAAAGGCACACTCTTAATCGCTGTTATCGCTGTTGGGGACGAAAAAGTGATGTTTTAGGTAGCATTGCGAGAAAAGTCACGTTATTAAGTTATAGCAAGTTATAGCAGACCAAGTTAATTGTATTGATTGTAATAATAGCAGTAGTAGTGGTTGTAGTCACAGTAGTAGCCATCACAATGTGACTGCTCTTAAATCCCATGTTCCTAACAAACAAATGGAAATGCAGTTTTAAATGATACACTCATCAATGCAATGCTAGTGCTAAACAGTTAAGGTCTGGAGGTATAGGACCGAGAAGCTAAATATGAGTCCATCCAAGGCGAAAACCCAACAGTCATGGCAACAGATGCTCATGTGATGAAACCCCGCCAAAGAGTCCAATTCTTCATGGTATGCTACTCCCAGCAACACTGAACAAGCTCACTGACTTGCATGCTAGCGTAATTAAGTTACAAAGAAGGCTGACAGGACACCTGATTTGTTCAACTCTGCTGCAGCATAAGACATTCACACCTCAGCAGACTGCAGAATCTGCAGCATGGGGCCATTTGTGTTGATCCGTGTATTCCTTTCAGACTCCTTACAGGAACAAGATGAATATATCGCTTTTGAAAGTCAAGCTCACAACTTTTACCTTTGGCGGTTTCAGAGTACCTATTCATCTCAGGAAGGCTGCAGCCACTCAATAGGAAGTCCTTCACTTTATGACTTCAGATGATTTCTGACTATGGCTGATTGTCATTGATGGTTTACTTGATGGAAACAAGATCTTTCTGTGTATCTCAGCAGCGTCTCCTTTAGGCTCTATCCAGCGGCCTGTAGCTGGTATCAAGTTTTCTTAGTTACTGTTGGCCAAGCCTCCAGAAGTATGAAGCCTGTGATGATGAGGAGGATGCGAGGATAATCTTTCTGTTTGTTTCCTGGCACCATGCCGCTCAGGCCTCAAACATGCTAAAGGAAGTTGACAGTGTTATTAAACCTAGTCAAGTGTGAGTTAGGATTATTAAAACATGTCATGCCCCCATTTCTTGCCATCAACACTCGCATCATTACGGTGACAGAAAGTTGAGCAAAAATGGGGCAAATTATAAAACTGCATGTTTTACTCAGAAAAATGTCACCGTTGTGTTGGACAACAGCAATTAGTTTTCTCTCTACCTCCTCCAGCCCAGAGAAACAGCTTAAAATCACACACCGCTCCACTTCTCCAGTAATAGAGGGAAGCAACACCAAAAATCAGTCCCCAGCCAACGACACCATATTTCTAATGGAAAGTTAGAAAGACGATCGATACAACAACAAGGCTCCCAAAGGAACCAAGTTCACATGCATAAAAGAAAAGTGGCAGAAGTACCTGCGGTGAAGTTGTAACTTGCTGAAAATCCCACCGCCTCCAGTTCACCGTCCGTAACAAACTTTATCCACAGGTATCGGCCACTACTCCGGATATCGGGAGGACTGTGCTGACCACAGTAGCGCCCAAGCATGGGGGAGAAGCCAAACGGTCCATCCCGGACCTCGATGTTGTCAAATTTACATTCCCAAGAGGATTCAATCGAATAATTCTCCTCGAAGTGTAGATCAATACACTGTCTGGGGGGCGCTGGAAGACACAACAAAAATAATTACAATCTGGCACAAAGCGGGAGTAAAATATGAGTCACGCTTCTATCGACGAGCGCTTAGCCAGCATCATTATCGGCATGTCCACGTGCTCGATGCTGGCTGCTAAAATCGCTCCTCTGATTTTGCATTTCAGTGGCTTGTTTGGGTTGATGTTTTTAATGAGATCTGAAGTAACCACATAAAGTTCTAACATTCACTGCACCTCTGGAGGGCGACCTTTTGATTCCTCTACATGCTCAATACACTCACATTTTCCCACTAGGGCTGCACTCAAACAGATTTACCTTCAAGGATGTAAACACACTCCGTGTCTGGGGGATATTTGCTTGGGTAATTGGGAGAAGTGAAGAGGCCGCCTTCTGGTTCCTTCACCCATGTTCCGCACTGACCAGCGGGCTTCACTCCGGAATTGTTTTTCACTAAAACAAGTGGCCAAACAACAGAAAAACAGAGGTGAGACTTTGACACGCGGCGGGAAGAGACGTGCAGATTTCCAGTTTGAGATTACCTGCGGAATCTTTCCTTGTTGCTCCAGACAACCCAAGTAAGAGAAGACTTACAACAACTGGAAGGACAACAAGACATTAGAAATGTGTTTCTAAGAAAAAAAAGCAATGTTTTTTGGGTGGAATTGAGCACATTTGCAAGGCAGGTTTGCGTGATGTTTTACACCTCAGGCTAGTGTTAAACCTGCTGAGTGTAACTTTACACCCTGCTGACAGCAATAATTGTTTTATAATTCTGAGGATACATAGTCTATAATGGAAGCTTATGAATTACTCTTTCCCTTCAAGTAGATTCAAAAAGGAGCAGCAGTGTGACTTTATGCAAACCAATGTGTGACCTGTTTATAAACTGGACCAAAACTGAAACAAATTTATAGATTATGATCAAATTTGAGGCAAATGATCATAAAACACCAATATCTGAAACAAACAAACTAGATTAATTGCAAAAAAAGTGCTTAACTGTCCTCCAATAGTGAGGTTCTGGATTTACGTGCACATTAATTCAGATAAATTACGTGTTCCATATTTGTTGTTATGTCCTTTGTGTCTGAGGAAAAGGGTTATTAGACCCATTTTTATTTCTTTTTTCCAGCGAGAGATCTGAACAAGAGTGCTTGAGCTGCTGCTGTCTTACCGTGATGGAAGCTGTGTCCATGTACCATGTCTATTCCTTTCACAAACGGCTTCAGACTCAACTAATTCCATTTAGATTAGGAATACTTGAAGAGAGAAAAATGGGATTGAGATGAGCTTTCACACGCCGTTCATACCTCCGGGGAGGAAGAAATAAAAGATATTTATACTTCCTTCATTAAACCTTCCGATGATGGAAAAAACAGGATCCTTGCAGATGCGCTAAAGCAACTAATCACCAGTTTCATACAGAACCAATAACAGTTCCAAAGACTCGCGCGATGTCCATCCAAGCGTTTCTAATACCCTTTGGTGCTTTTGGTGCACTGAAAGGATTAATGGTCCCGTCATCAGCCCTTCTCTAATCGCCCCACCTTTGCAATCTTCTTTTAAAAAACACCCCTGGCAGCCTTATTTTCTCTGATCCTCTATCAGGAGAGGGGATCCTCCGGGAGCACGTACAGCGGCGTAACACTCATCTCTGCAGCGTTTTCTTTCACTCTTTCCGATTGGTAAAATCCCCACGAAAAAGCGCAGGATCATCAAAACCACCGGGATCGTCGTTGCGTCTACACGCGTGGTAGTTTCTCAGGAAAGCTGCTGCCCCGCACTGTGATCCGCGCGGGTCCTTCCGCGGTGTCTCCAATCAAGTGGAGAGTTCCCGCAGCCAGTAGGAGTTCTGCGCGATCTGCCTCCTCCTCCTCCCGCTCACTCAGCCCAGCGCCGTCCTATGCGCCACAGTCCGCACGCACTCTTGACGCACGCGTCTGAAAACTTCTCCATGCAGCGACTTCGCGGCGCAGAAAAGAAAAAGAAATCAGGGGTTTGGTAAGCTGAAAAAGAATGAGATGACATCTGGAATAAACAAAAACTAATGCGTGCGTGCCAAAGAGGATCTAGTCTGCACACTGAGATCACGCAGGGTAGTGCAAAGGCATCAGAAATTTCCCGTTTATGAGCTTCTGCGCCCAATTTCACCGTTAAAGTTCTTAGAATCTTGCTTTTATCTTATACATATTCATCCATCACACCAGACATCTTAAAACCAATCCTTAAAAGCTCATGTTCCAACCCTCTGATAGAAAATCACTTCCTGTTGGCTACTCTTTAACGTGCAAGGGTATCAGCTTTCCTGGATGTTTGACCTCAACTTCTGTCCGTCATTGATAGATTATAGAAATCCAAGCTAGTTTTCTATTTCAACTGGACTGGGTTTATTCTCTTCTCAACTGAACTGAAGAAGCCTTCTGGATAGAAGGCGAAATGTCTTCAAGAGAAGAAACCCAGTCCAGTTGACATAGAAAACTACCTTGGATACAATGACCTGGACGATTGAGAATCTACATAGATTACAGAAACCAAGTGGAAATCCTCAGTCACATTATTGTTTATAGAGCATCATGAAAACATCTCACAGACACCAGATTAAGGTCAAAAACATAACTTTCATCAGAGAGGGACTCTGCAATGACCGTTATGGAGATGCCTAAAACTGTCCCGTAAAAATAATAGGGGCCCTTCGAGTTGCTGGGATGTGCTTGTCATGTGCACACTCTCGCACCTGATGACTGCTCGGGGACAAGTTGGGAGGGGCTGGGGGTTGAGCTTCCTAAAATAGTCTTGGCACTCTGTAGACAATATCCATCTTCAGATGCTCCCACTGCACGGACAGTCTTGGACCCGGGCCCTCGTTGTGTCTTAAAGTCCCTGGTTAGCATCTGGATCAGCCTAAAATAGTTAATGAACAAATGCCGTGACTCTGTCGCTTTTCCCTCTTCTTCTGTCTCCTTTGTCTCCAAAAACCCTCTGCTGATGTCTCAAATGTTCTCCTTTTTGTTATACCTCTGTCACTACCCAAAAGTCTTTACATCTTTGGCATTAAGCAGGTAATTCAGGTTCTGGTGGTCTGGAAATCTCAAACTCTATTAGCCTCTTGCTAATCTGTTAAAAACTCAGGATTTAGAGACCACCAATGCAAGCTGGAGAGCTTACCCGCTCATGTTGTTGCAGCTGTGCAATTGTTTGAAAGTCCACGGTTCTGCCTTCTCTGAAATTCACAAACACAACTAAAAAGACTTTAAAATATCAATTTTGTTGCGAAGGCGAAAAAAAAGGCTGCTGTGGATCTTAAAGTCCGAGGGGACGTCAATAATATCCCCACCAAAATCCTACAAGGCGCCCAAAGCTTGTTATTGATTAATGGCACTGCTGTAAATTTGGCAACTCGACACGCACGGCGCCATGCGCTCACGATGGGTAAACTCCAGAGATAAAAGCAGAGCAGCTATATGGGAATTATTCAAATGAGGCTTATCTGGCCCACTGTATGCAACAGTAGTCTTGGTGAATTTAACAGCAGCCTCCAGTTTCAGCTCCCCGGCTTGTATAAGCTGTGCATGGCTGTTCCGCTGAATTGCGCCGAGGTAGTGGGAGCATCTCAGAAAAATTTATTCAACAGCAGGTACCAAAGTCTGCGATTTTTGATTAAAGAAGTCCATCATTTGGCCTCTGATAACTGTATAGACTAGTGCAGCATCACCTTTACTTCAATGACTTTTCTTAAAGACTGTAGATCGACCTGGTCCAACCTTTCCAGTCAGCTGCGACCAGATGAGTAAATGAGGCTTTTATTTTTCCACTTAGATTCATTGCCATTCTGATCTGGCCATGCTTTCTTTTAGCCAGTGTAACCTGGGATGCTCCTAAAGTGGAAAACAACGCGCTCTAACACCCCAGTGCCCATTGGAACTCATTGTTGCACGCTTTTGGCCCAGTAAACAATATGTTTGTCATTCTGTGCAGCTTGTAGCTCATTAAGCAAAAAAGAAACAGTGACAAGAAAGGACTGCTCTGACTCTTTATGCCACATCAGCAGCCTGGTGTTGTCCTGATCGGCTTTATTTATCCCAGCTCTGCACCTGGAGCCAGAGGGAAAATAAGTCCATCAGATGCCTGTTTTTTTCTTCAGGTTTTTTTATTATTTCCAAGTACAGCATGCCATTTTAGGCACCATCCCTACCTTTGCTTTCTCCACTTAATATACTCATTCATATTATTCAAATGAGGAGACGTGCTGTCAGAAAGCAGACGAGAACCCAAATGCGACACCAGAGTTCGACTGAACACAGCTTTATTGTCAGGAACAGACAATGGACGGGATTCACCGGGGAGCCGGCAGGATAGAATAGTCGGGGACAGGCAGAGTCGAGACCAGGCAGAAAGCAGACAGAATTTACCGGGGAGCAGACAAGATAGAATGGTCGGGAACAGGCAAGGTCGGAACCGGGCAGGCAGGCAAACAGGAAAACGCTGGAAAGTCATCAGAAACACACATGAAGATCTGGCAGGGAGGCAGCGTAGCGCAGGGAACTATAAGGGCTCTTTATTACTGATTTGCCCCAGGTGGGCGGAGTGAGCGAGGACACACGAGTGGGATTGCCTGCAGATGTGACAACGTGCAAAGAATCCGGGAAGCAAAAAGGCTGTCATTCCCTACTCGATTTACTGTAAATACAGCACATTGGTGCCTTCATAAATGGTGTTTAAAGTCTTCTCTGTGGACATATGAGGTTACAATGGATCTGAAATTCAGTGCTGCCGCAAAAATACATTTTCTTGCATCAAATTGCTCAAGCCAATTTCAGAGCACGTGGACAGTGGACAGCATCTATCACTGCTAATGCTAATCCTGAAATCCTGAAATCCTGTTTTGCAAGACAAATTCCTCAATTGGTTCTTTTCCTGGAATCCAAAAGAAGCGGACTCCATTCACTTTGAACTGCTCAATCTCTCTCTCTCTCTCTCTCTCTCTCTCTCTCTCTCTCTCTTGCTCGCCTCTTCAGTGCTGCTGCTCATCTGTCAGTCATCATGACTTTAGCATCTAGCAATTAATCTCGGCGCAAGAGGGCCTGGTTGCACTGGGAACCCGGGTGTCTGCTTGGTTGGTACCTCCGGCCTGTCCATTTTTGCTTCACTTCCATTGACACAGATGAGATGTGTGATGTCTTTTTTCTGTTTCGAGCTTTTGTATTCGATCTGGACCGACACACCCTCTGCAGTCCATTCCGCATGCGAAGGACCTCAACCCGGGACAAGCCCAGGGTACAATCCATCATTTGACCTCATTAACCGATGGGCTTTTTGACCTGGTGCATTCACAGAGTGTTGGATTGGAGCTCACAAAATCACAATCTTACACAATTAATGCTTCAGTCCACATTAGTTCCACATCCTGCGGTGAAGCTGATATTCATCATGCAGATCATATTTATTCACAATGATCAGCAGCATTCTCTGCACACAATGGGAGTGTTTCTACTTCCGCTCACTAAATTACACTTTAGGGAAATAAGGAAGGATTACAAAGCTTTTTTTTCAAATAATAAAAGCCACAAATGAAAAAATAATCCACTGAGCTCCATTCCTTTCAGAGATGCAACAATATTTCATTTTCCGGCTGTGTAATGCACGCTGCTTTCGATGAAATCTTTCCTTCGTTAAATTAAAGTTAAGAGCTGTATTTCTTGTTGTTGTTCTCACTTGATTCCCTGTTTCCTCTTATTTTCTTTGATGTCCTTTGCCTCCTCCAGCAATAGATTTGTTGGTAGAAATTCCCATTTATATTCCCACGTTTGCTTCGTTCAAACTCCTGCCCTCTGGGACTGTGCCTCTTTGCATTTGCCTTATATATTTATTATTTGAAATGGAGTGACTGACGGTTGTGACCCCAGTCGGCCTATTTGTTTGGTCCGAAGAACATGTTACTGAACTCAAAGGAATTCTGATCTGCACCCACATCCACCCTTCTGTGGTGTTCTCAGCACATTTGAGGGTGTTGCCTTAGCATGCATTTGATGGCTATTAAAGCTATGAATTGCCCCTTTTGTGTGACTGTGTGGTTGACAAAGCATTCACTGTCAGGTGTCGCATCAATAATATTCCTTTAACTACATATTGTCACGGCCCCATTTCCCCAGTTCCCTCCTGTCCGTCTGCCCCAGTAATTTTCCACTCTCCTTGCCTCTGCTCCACTCTACCTGCCAGCCACTCCCACCCCGTCAGCTCAACGCCACTCACCTGCAAGCACAGCTGCAGCTTATTCCCAATCAGCCCTGTTTATAAGCCTCCCCTGCACTCTCAGTCTTTGCCAGATTGGTCTTCTGTGTTGATGCCAGACTTTCCAGCATTATTTCCCTGTCGGATTACCTGTTACTCACCCTGTCTGTCTCGCCTGTTCCCTGGACAACCTACCTGCTTTCTGCCCCTGACTATGACTTCTGCCTCAGCGTTTCTGATTCCTGGCTGCTCACCTGGTTTTGACTTCGCTGCTGCTTGTCCCCAGTCTGCTCCGCTACATCGTCAGCCTCATCTCCTGTAAGCCCCTTTCTGTCACTCCTGCCCGCTGTCAGCGGAACTGCACGGTTCCGAGGATTTATGTCCCACTCGACCCACTCCCCGAGCCTGCAACCCATAGACTTTGTGCGGGCCCTGAGCCTGAAGAACAGACTATTTCCTGTTTCCTTGTCTGCCTGAGTTCCTGTTTGCCCGTGTGCTACTAAGTCATTACCACTCTGTCAATGAACAGTAAGTTCTATGATGTATACAGACTTCAGCAAAGGACCAAGTCTGGCCTAAGGGTTGTGGCTGCGATCTCCAGTGGAAATGTTAACTGCTGGCCAATATCAACAAGCATCTTCCAGGCCCGAGCCATGGCTAACTGTCCTTCAGATCTGACTGGAAGAGAGCTTGGCTTTTTTGGGCCCTCCTTGAACAAATGTTGGTGCCTTGCTAGACCTGGGTGGAGGGTAATGAGTTGATGAACATACTTTCTTTCCAGAGCAGCTGTGAAACTCTTAAGAACTATGTACATAGATTTTTAATGAGCATTCAAGAATCAAAAATGGCCATAGACAAAAGCCCCCTTCTAAAGTTAATGTGCAGCGACTCCAGCACCAGGGACAGTGCCACTGGATTCCAGGTAATGGCGCAAAGAGCACTTCCTGTGAATTTATTCACTTAGTTTTTTGCTTTAGAATTCTTTTGCGTGCCTCTCATGCCCATGCTCTTTAGCAGCCCGAAACCCCACCAGCATCATTAATGCACAGGAAATGGAACGCAGCTGAGAGGAACAGATGGATACATTTGCATTTTTACTTTGTCAGGGTGAACTTATTCATATGGGACTGTTTTTGGCCAATATCGAAATGGACACCATGATATAGGGTGTGATGTAGGGTATTTGTCTCCTTAGGCCAAACCTTCCCACCTGGCTTAAATTCAATAAGAATTCAAGTTTAGTGTTTGGAGTTTGAAAATGAGGATGCAAACACTTGTATTTCTGTCTTAGTGTTTGAAAACTTAGACTTTTTTTTTTTTTTTTTTTTAATTATGTATATTTTCCTTAAGCTGGCATCTTTCTCTCCTCTCTACCCAGCTGGTCATCAGGAGGGTCCCCCTACATGAGCCTGGTCCTGCTCAAGGTTTATTCCTGTTAAAGGGGCGTTTTCTCTTGCCACTGTTGCTTGTTTGGGGTTAGGCCCTGGGATTCTGTAAAGCACCTAGAAACAATTTTGATTTGTATAAGATGCTATTTAAAGATGGATGTCATTTAACCTGATCTGGAACTCACACTTGGTAACAATAAAGCATTCAAGTGCCATTTGATTTCTCCCTTTAAATACAGTTGCCAGTGTAAATTGCTATGACATTAACATAATTTCACAGAGCTGGAGCTGCGTTATCGCTCACGGTGTTGGCGAGTGTGCTGTTAATGTGGGTTTGCAAGTAAACATTTAGCGTGAATGGCTGACAGTGGAAACAACTAAGCTGTACTAACCCAACTGAGTAGAAAACTGGGGTTGTTTAGGAGAGATTCATATCGAGGACATGATTCATTGTGTGTTTGCATTGTTTTCTAGTCATTTACTATAAATTTTGTATGCACGCTTGTTTAAAGTTTAGTCTGTAAATTAAGATGTCATTTTGCTCATAATAGGCTTTCTGTGTAACACAACGTTCACAGCACATTAACTGCATGATTTGCATACTCTACATTCATTTTCAACTTTATTGCTTTCTCACCATCAGGGCCTGCTGGTGTTATCTCATCACTGCAGCTCCAGCGAACACTGGAACACACGGCAGCAGGAGAGAACTGTGCAGATCCTGCAAGAAGGGGAGTAAGGGGAAGGGTAAAGAGAAGTGGAGGGGAGGGAGATGATTAATGACGACTATAGAGATGATGGGCCAAGGTGGATAGCAAAATTAACAGAGGCTTAGCCAGCAGGAGACTTCGGGGAATAGAAAGCCCGAATCGACTTCCATTCAACTTCTGCGCTTGCTTGATGCATGTGCTCGTGCCCGTATCTATGTTGGCATGCAGTGAAAAGTATATCTATGCAGAGGATGAGAGATGAGAATCTGATACCAGTATTCACTGCAGATTCAAGGTGAAGTGTCCTTGACTGTCTTTTTTGCATGAGCTGAAGATCAAGGAGATTTAAAACAAAAAGCTGACCAGTGATACAAATGATCAGAAGATCTTCCAAGAAGGGAAGACGTGTCCAAAATTCGCTTTAAAACAGTACCAATCAACACATGCTAATAATCAGGATGCAGCGCTATCTCAGGATTAATGCCCCATTGGTTGGCTGCATTGATTTAACTGATTTGCTTATAAAATGCAGTTCATTCTTTTAATCCCAAGCTTATCCCTGTGAATAGTCAATCAGAATAGTGGGAAGGTCTAAATTTATTCATCCTTCCACAAACACATATGGAAAAATCCTTTTCTTGCCAATGTTCGGTGAAACAACTGTGAAAGCTGCTACGGCTACACATCAAGCTATCATCGCAACTGTGCTCTGAATCAATTTTAAAAAAAATCAACTAATTGGACCAGACAATCAATGAGGGCAGAAATCCCCTTTGGCTGCCCGCTGGAAAATCAATGATTTTAATTGTGCTGTGAGACATAATTTGGGAGATTCAATCAATTTGTGGCTTTCAGAAGGAGCTAGCCTCTAGCAACCTGAGGAGCTTAGCTCTATGTTGGTGATATTGTCACTCATGAGGTAAATTGCTCAAGATTGAAGTTAAACATGAACATTAAGACCAAAAATAACAGATAAAAACCTGCTTTTAGCATCTCATGCTCAATCAAGTCCAGTGACACTAATCTGAGCAATGCCATTTAAAAAAACAAAACAAAAAACGCTCACTTAAAAACAATCCATTAACCCAATGCCCCACACTGGTGATGTCTGTACTGGTAATTACTATTCCAGTTTGATTTAGGAGCTTCTCCTTAATTGGTGTAAAGGGTTATTTGTTAACTGCTGATTTAAGCTGACGATTGCTGTTTTTCTGTCCTTCACATTGACAGCTCGGGGCTCAGTAGAGGAGCTACGGCCACCCATCACCTGCCTGTCTATAATGAATCGCTGTCACTTTGGCCTGAATGTTTCCAGTAGTTGAACACTAATTGACTGGTCCGGTTAGGGGCCCGCACAGGCCGATGGGGACTTATTAGTATTTGTGGGCATAACGTCAGAAGTTTGTAATTAACTTATTTGGAAGCTGACAGTGACGCGGCACGGGTACACACAGGAAAAAAGCATAGGGCTTTGCTAACTGCCATTGCGGATCTGTCCGCAAAAACAGACGCTGACATGATTGCTCTTTAAAATGGCTGAAGAACCAGTGAGCTTGTGGACAATTTACATGCTGTAGATAAAAAAGGACATCTCCTGGGAATATGTCTCTTTTGGCTGGCACTATTGGCCACGTGGATAAAATCAATCAGGCCTGCCTACCGCACACACAGTGCTAACCATTTTTCACAAAACAAGGCTCTGGAAGTTCACTGAAAAGTGCAAACCCAAACCCACAATGCACTGTGTTCTGTGTTTCCTGCCAATAGTGATATTAACATCCCTGTTCTGGGTCGCGGGGGTCACCAACCAAGTCCTGCAACTCCTAACCCTGCAGGCCTTGTAGGATCGGGTTGATGACTGCTGCTGGGGTAGATTCGACCGCTCCAACACATGAATTATGCGGTCATACTGGTTGGCAGACTTCTGAGATAGATCCCAACCAACACACATGTCTGACAAAAAGTAGCAAAATTATCAAAACAGGGAAACATGTAGAGGTGTCTGAACCTCTGGTGGATTAATATGAGCTGTACATTTAAACATCAGATACCACAGATGCTTGCAAAAACAAGAGATACACAAAATTTAATGTAGAAATATAATGATCAAAGCAAAATCAGAGGATATTTACAAAAGTGAAAAATAAGAACTGTAAATGAATTCATGAGTAATCATTGGTAGCAAAACCATAACTAAGACAAATTTAGCTTTAAAGAACAGCAAGACTTTTGTAACTTTACACTGTCTCTCAACTGGAGAGCGAAGGAGACCAGGCCCCATTTAGCTTCAGGAGCAGCCTGGGTCCACTTCTAAACCAGGTATGTTTATTCATCTGTGGAGACTCTGGCTGTAATCAGCTTGCATAAATCTCTTTGATGGTAGCCACTGGAACATCTGCTTGAACCCCCCCACCATCAAAAAACTACCAAAATGTCCAGGTAATAAAATATCTGGAAGAACACATGCAAATAATTGAAGGGTAATTCTGGTAACTGTCTCGGCGACTGTGTTGTTGGTCCCACCCTGACCCTAACCCTAACCCTAACCCCCCCAATCCCCAAACACACACGCCCGCGCACACACACAAACTTGTACTGCTGTCATTGTGTGACACAATACATTACCCAGCTTTGTAGCCTAACCATAGCAACACAACAACCCCCCTAACCTAAACCCAATTCTAACCCAACTTAAAACCATGTCTTAACCCCCACATGGTGCTTTGAATTTGTGAGGAACAACAAATAATAGGTCTTCCTTTTGCAAAAATGTCCTCACCATTGTTTATTTTGGTTCTCAATAAGTAGCCCGTGCAAGAACACAAACATGCACACACAGTTGGAGCTTGTTGAGCAATCAAAGGCATCCTATCAGAGATCCTTTTCTGGCTGAACGCCACACCCAGCATTCACTGCCCATAGATCATCTGGTTGGACGTTCACCTCACACCTGTAGAGCCAGTGGTTCACTCATTATAAGATCCTTGAGAAGCAACATGTGGTGAAGGCCAGTTACAGAAGTACTGGCTCATCTTCCTCATGTGGGACGGGCTTACTGGGAATACACTTTGAGGTCAAGCAAAACACCCAAAACTAATATTAACTAATATTATGCCACCCCCATGGCATTTAAATATCACGCTGCTGCCATTTAATTTCTATGGTTGTATGTTTTGGGCCCGTGATTCATCATTCCCACTCTGCCTTGTCAGTTTTTCTCCATCCTATTGTTTGCTGTCTTTGTGAGTGGATTGTTTCCTTCAGTGTTTTCTATGGGCAGTTGTCCTCGCGTGCTTCTCCTTCTCTAACGATGACAACATGTCTTCTGATCCGACTGATGCGGTGTGACAGGAGCCATTGTCAGCTGAGGACCATCAAACATCCACAGAGCATGATATTTCCCTCAAACCTGATTGTCAAAACAATAAACCTTGCCGTCCTGTTTACTGATTAGTGCAGATTGACACATTCGTCTTCCCACACTGCCCAAAACCTGCATCAGGAAAAAGACATCCAATTTATGCTCTGATGGAGCAGTAAGGTTAGAAAAACACTCTTTCCTTCTTCTGGACTCAAATTTTAGTTTCTGTCATCGACATTAGATCTTTTATTTGGATCAGTTATGTTTTTTTGATCGACAGCTGACTTTTGCCATGACTGGATTAGTCTGGCAACGAGCCAGATAGCAAATAAAACCACGTTTTACATGCGGCACTTCCACTCAGGTGGCATCATTTTTCTCACAGCATTGTGGTTTTTGCCAACTGGGTCACTGCTCTGGAGAGAATGAAAACAACCACCCTCAGATTTACTTGAATCTCAGTAGGATCAAAGACTTTGACTGACTAACTACTGGATCCTGTCTGCTCCTTATGTATATAAAGCACAGAGATTTTTACAGAATATTACAGCAGAGTCGCCACCGAAATTGTCTATGCATCGTTTAGGCCCCGTTAATTGCTCGGCAGCATCACAGATGGATGTTTGTGACCAGATAAGTGATCCATTTTGTCGGTGTGAAGGCCACCCGCAGTGCAAGGGCGCAGTTACTGCTTCAGAAAGCCTGCTCGGCGGTGTAATCGCATTCTGCCCTGCCGCGGCACAGCGCCGAGCTGTGGAATTTTCTGCTGTGCCGCACCACAAGCCCTGCTGAGAGCCCAGGAACAATTTGAATGCTTTGCTTTAAGTTTTGGACCTGCGCTGCCCTCGGGGGGAGTAACTGACAAAGTTTGTAACTGACTACAGCAAATAAGACAGAAGAACCGGAAAACGCAGAATTCATCGATAGAGGAGGCAAATTCTTGAATGCATTTATTTGCACCATCGCTTGCAAACACAATGCAGAGACACGAGTCATCTTCGGCTCATCAAAGAACAGAGAACAGTTTTGCCTCCGTGTGTTTAATGTCTCCGACAGGGTGAGCTCCCAGACTGGAGTGTGTTCGACAGAGGGAAAGCGGGGGGTGGGGGGTTGTTTCGGCGTGTTTGTGAGAGGGAGACTAGCAGAAACCGAAAATATCAAGGGAGCTCACAGCTTCTTGTCTCCAGGGTAAACAGAAGCGTGTCAACAGGCGAGACGAAGGGAAGATAAATAATTGCATAACGTGCACGGACGCTGGGGAAGCACGTTCCTGGAGGTGTTGCAGACAGGTCACTGCTGGTCCCAGCCTCGGAAGAAGAAGAAGAAGTTGATGGAGTCCATCTCAGGAGGGCATCCGTATGATCTTGGTTTTACTCAAGATTCTTTCTGTTAAACGGATGTTTTCCCTTGCTACTGTTCCTTTGGGGGTCATGCTTATAATACACTAACATATTGCTGGAAATGGAATTGAATTTAAATGAATTATTTATTAGCAGAAACTCCAAAAAAGGCAGGTGTGCTTGGACTCCGGCCCACAAAACACCCATTTTAATGTAATCAAATGTTTCTGTTCATGCCCTCCTCCAAAATACTGCTGCTAGAGTTCATGTTACAACCTGTGTATTCCCTAAGTAGTGTGTGCTGTGTGCTTAATGAACAATCTAGGATGTGTGTATGCATGCATATTTGAGTTCCTCTGTATGTCAGACTCAAGGCCACATCATTAGAGCTGCAGGGCTGTAATTAATGAGCACATGCATATTAAACAGCTCCCTGCATCCTCAGAATTGAAAAACAGCTCCTCACTGTCAGCCAACACTGCCCGTGACCAGAGGCAAACCCCTCTTACCCACAAGCCACTCGGGGAGAGGGGGGTATTTGCCGCCAGAGTCAACTGTCGGGATTCTTTCTGTTGCTGTTTTATTGCAAAGGGTGACAAATGTGATTACAAAATGATTTACAGAGGGAAAAAAATGGAGGAAAATAATTTGACTGCTCACATTAAAACCATCTCCGGGCAAAAGAAGAGTAAAGAGAAAAGAAGACCTCTGACATTAATTAGGAGTTGCTGCCAGTTTCCAACTGGAAATACAAATGCAGCAATTCTGACGTGTTTTCAGCTTATTATGAACGATTTAAAGCTGCCCAGGCACCAAATCAGGATTACAAAAACAGATGTGCATGTGAGAGAAAAACAGGCTTTTCTGGCAGCAGCTCTCAACGTCCTCTGACATTTAACTGTTGCAAAAATGCATCCTATCACTCTCCTTCAGGTGAATTTAATGTACTTTGTGCTCCATTCTGAGGAACTGTAGATTCTCCTCCACATCACAGTTACTATAAATAGTTATAAACTGCAGTAGTTGATAGTTTTGTGTCATGACTATTTAAGCATGTCTGCTAAGACAACAGCATTAGCATTAAGAGAGGCGCACATCGCCACCTGTTGCACCCTCCTAGCCTGTAGCAGGTGCATTCATGGTAGCAGTTTTTTTCTTTTCTGCTTCAATAACAGTTCAAATGGAAAGCATGTGCAGAGGACACACACACACACACACACACACGGACAGACACACACGCAGTCACCCTATTAGTAACTAGGCTACAAACACCCAAGAGTGTGTTTGAAGGTCTGAAATCATTATAGAAGATGACTCATAGCCCATGTTGGTTTCATTCCAAGCAAATCATCATAAGCACCACTGCGACTAACAGGAAGTATTTAAAGTCACACCTATAGAAAACAGCTGCGGCAAAATAAAGAGGACCTGGAGACACTTTTTTAATATCGAATCGTCCCTTTAGAAAACTCTTGTTTTCCATTTTCAGGGATGGCCAGAAAAGGTAATTGATCTATACTCCAATTTCATAATGTAACATATTTTTTTCAGTATTAATCAGCTGCATCAGTTAGCTGTTACAAACAGGTTTGCAGAGCTTGTCTGGGAACTGTGGGTGTGCGTGGGGGAGGAGAGGGGAAGGCGTGGTGTGGGGGAGGGGGGTAGCCATGTCTCTAACTGACTGTTTGGTGCGGCAACAGCAAGATCAATCAATTTGTTGAGCGAATTGTGAAATAAATTGGAAAGTTTGGCCACGGAGATTCATTCGGATGTGGCAGTGAGGCCTGTATACCGCTTTAAAAAGAAAACTCTGCTTGTTCATTCAATTTTCCCTTAACTCTGCAACATCACTCGGCAACAACGGTGGCGATCGTCTTTTTGGGACTGTTAATAACGCGAGACGTCGGTTATTGCCAACAGCAGATGATAAATAGGTCAGGTCTGACTGCAAAAAAAGGCACGCTGCCATGGGAACACAAGTCATCAAACATGATCTTGGACTTCAATCTGTGTTCTGATCATTATGACAACAATGACTCGAGAATAAGGTTATTTCTGGACGTTGAAGCGAATATTTATTGAAGCCTCAATCTATTTGTGAACCCCCAGAATGAATCAGGCTGTCTGGTCCTGCAGCTCTGGGCTTTTCTCTTGTTTATGACAATAATTACTGGCTCTCTTCAGCTGGAAAAGGGCAGACGGAGAGACAAAAGCGAGATATCATGTGACAGTCACTGCCAGTGATGAATGGGTGATCTCTAATCAAAGAGAAAGTGAGGGATTGCTGACTGGCACGGTTTGGGTCCAAACAGCGAAACTCATCCCTTGGGTAATATTCCTAACACAACTGAAACGTGACTTAGTAATAAAAGAGCAAACAGGGAGTTCAGATGCGGCGATTCAGCAGCATTGTCGCACTGCTGGACGGCTTCATGTATCTGATTGATTTTTACAAAGGCTGACTCAGCAGTATGATGTGTTATGGCCATCAATACAGTCAGAGTCATCAATTCTTGATCAGTCTGGGGACACCAGTCCAATTCCAGAGTCCATTTCAAATGTTGGCCACACTTTGTCATTGTTGGCTCCGGAAAAATTGCTGTTTTTTTTACCAGTCGACTGACGCTGTAACTGAAATCACTCCTTGTTCACTGCGTGGTGCACTAACTATACCATTTTGTAGGGCTGTCCAAATGTTACATGAGGATTGCTGTAGCCTATTCAGGGCATTTGTCATGTGATCAATGTTTGTGTTCGCATGAGAGAAGCTTGACATGACAATTGTGAACATGATACGATAATGATTAATTAGTTAAATATTGAAGGCAGAGTAATGCCTCAATAAACCTATGCAAGCTAGCTGGCAAAAATGCAATCACACACTTTAGGGTGCAATTGGAATGGAGCTTCCTCCTATTTAGACCCAAAATCTGTCATTTCTTTTTAACATAATGCCACTCACATAGGGAAGCCGCGTACCCGGCCCGGAGGGTTACCGGGGCCCCACCCTGGAGCCAGGCCTGGGGCTGTGGCTCGATAGCGAGCGCCTGGTGGTCGGGCCTACATCCATGGGGCCCAGCCCAAACCAGCTATGTGGACACTCCTGTCTCCAGTGGACACACCACCCGCAGGAGGAGCATGTGGATTGGGCGGCGGACCAGTGGCGGCAGTGTGGATTGGGTGGCGGACCAAGGTGGGGGCCTTGGCGGTCCGATCCTCGGTTATGGAAATTGGCTTTTGGAACATGGAACATCACCTCTCTGGCGGGGAAAGAGCTGGAGCTTGTGGGGGAGGTTGAGCGCTACCAACTAGATATGGTCGGCCTCACCTCCACACATAGCGTCGGCTCAGGAACCCAAGTCCTTGAGGGGGGTTGGACACTCTTCTACGCTGGAGTTGCTCAGGGTGAGAGACGGAGATCGGGGGTGGGCTTTTTGCTTGCCCCCAGACTCTCTAGTTCGGCGTTGGGGTTCTTGGGGTCGAGCGAAAGGGTTGCTTCCCTGCGCCTTTGGGTCGGGGAATGGGTTCTGACGGTTGTTTGTGCGTATGCACCAAACAATAGTTCAGAGTACCCGCCCTTTTTGGAGGATCTAGGACGGACGCTGGACAGTGTCCCAACTGGGGACTCCATCGTGCTGCTGGGAGAATTCAGTGCTCATGTGGGCAACGACAGTGTGACCTGGAAAGGCGTGATTGGGAGGAACGGTCTGCCCGATCAGAACCAGAGTGGTGTTCAGTTACTGGACTTCTGTGCTAGTCATAGTTTGGCAATAACTAACACTATGTTCGAACATAAGGTTGTTCATCGGTGCTCTTGGCACCATGACGGCCTGGGCCGTAGGTCAATGATTGACTTTATAGTCGCCAAATGTTTTGGACACTCGGGTGAAGAGAGGAGCAGATCTGTCAACTGATCACTACCTGGTGGTGAGTTGGATCAGGTGGGGGAAAAGCCACCGCGCGGACCTGGCAGGCCCAAACGCTTAGTGAGGGTCTGTTGGGAACGCTTGGTGGAGGAACCCGTCAGGCTGGTCTTCAACTCCCACCTCCGACAGAGCTTTGATCGTGTTCCGAGGACGGTAGGGGACATTGAGTCGGAATGGGCCATGTTCCACTCCGCCATTGTCGAGGTGGCTGTCGCAAGCTGTGGCTGCAAGGCCGCTGGTGCTGGTCGTGGTGGTAATCCCCATACACGATGGTGGACACCAGAGGTGAGGGGAGCCGTCAGGCTGAAGAAAGAGGCCATGGCTGGTCTGTGGGTCTCCGGAAGCAGCTGACCGGTACAGATTGGCTAAGCAGGTTGCGGCCGCAACAGTCGTGGAGGTAAAAACTCGGGCATGGGAGGAGTTCGGTGAGGCTATGAAGGAAGACTTTCGGTCTGCTCCAAGAAGATTCTGGCAAACTGTCCGGCGCCTTAGGGGCGGCAGGCGGCAACTCGCCCACACCGTGTTAGGTGTGCATGGGGAGCTGCTGACTTTTCTTGGGGCAATTATCCGGCGGTGGAAGGAATACTTCCAGGAGCTCCTCAATCCTACTAACACGTATCCTCAAGGTGGAACAGAGTCAGATGACCAGGAGGTGGACCATCCAATTTCCGGAGCGGAAGTTGCCGAGGTAGTGAAACAGCTGCCTGGCGGCGGAGCTCTGGGAGCGGGGTATCTTAAGGCTCTGAATGTTGTAGGGCTGTCCTGGTTGACACGCCTCTGCAACATTGCGTGGACATCGGGGCAGTGCCCTTGGACTGGCAGACCGGGGTGGTGGTCCCGATTTTTAAGAGTGGCGTCCAGAGGGTGTATTCCAACTATAGGGGGATCACACACCTCAGCCTCCCTGGGAAAGTCTATGCCAGGGTGCTGGAAAAGTGGATTAGACTGATAGTCGAACCTCTGGTCGAAGAGGAACAATGCGGGTTTTGCCCCAGTCATGGACCCACGGATCAGCTCTTTACCCTTGCTGGGGTGCTTGAGGGGAGTTGGGAGTTTGCCCAACCAGTCCACATGTGCTTTGTGGACTTGGAAAAGGCTTATGACCGGGTCCCCAGGAGCATTCTGTCGGGGGGGGCTCTGGGAGTATGGGGTGGAAGGTCCCTTGATAAGGGCCATCCAGTCCCTGTACCAAAGGAGCGGGAGCTTGGTCCGGATAGCCGGTTGTAAGTCGGATTTGTTCCCAGTGAGAGTTGGACTCCGCCAGGGATGCCCTTTGTCACCGGTTCTGTTCATAATTTTTATGGACAGAATTTCTAGGCGCAGCCGGGGAGTGGAGGGTGTCGAGTTCGGTGGGTGGAAGATCTCGTCGGTGCTTTTTGAGGATGACGTGGTTCTTCTAGCGCCATCGAACAGGGACCTCCAACAAATGCTGGAACGGTTCGTGACCGAATGTGAAGCGGGAGGGATGCGGATCAGCACCTCTAGGTCAGAGTCCATGGTCCTCGCTCGGAAAAAGGTAGAGTGCCTTCTCCGGGTTGGGGAAGAGTTCCTGCCCCAGGTGGAGGAGTTTAAGTATCTTGGGATCTTGTTCACGAGTGAGGGTAGGATGGAACGTGAGATCGACAGGAGGATCGGAGCGGCGTCAGCAGTGATGCGGGTGCTCAACTGATCTGTTGTGGTGAAGAAGGAGCTGAGCCGGAAGGCAAAGCTCTGGATCTACCAGTCGATCTACGTCCCAGTCCTCACCTATGGCCATCAACGTTGGGTGATGAACGAAAGAACGAGATCGCGGATACAAGCTGTCACGAATACTTGGCTCAAGGTAGCCATGACATAAAAATGGGGAGACCAAAGATGAGGATTTTCAACCCAACATAATATTTATTAAAGAACCCAGTGGAATATAAAGCAGAAAAGTCCAAATAGTCACAAAGAGGGAAACTCCAAACTCCTGCGGCCCGTGACAAACTCAGGGCTCAGCTGACGAACTCCACTGTAGCACACCAGATAGGACGAGAGGCCCTCCTCGACGCTCTCCAGACAGGTTTTATACCTGAACCCGTCAGGCAGCCAGTCCCAGCAGATGGGCCACAGGTGAGCAGGTGAACATGCTGGGTCGACTGGAAACGCTTGGCACTCCCCCTGCAGGTCAGCCAGGGAATTGCTCTTCCAGCCAGTGAGGCACAGTGAGGCACGACAGAGCCGTCACACCTCCCCCCCAAAAGACAGAGGCCCACATCCATGGGACTCTGGAAAACAGGAAAACTCAAAACAGTAGACTGCACAGGACCAAAAATCCATAATAGAGAGATGAAGGCCGCACAGCCATAACACACGCACTACCAGACAGCACACACGCACACATCAAAACATTCATACGTTCAAACGTAGCACGCACGCGTCAAACAGTACCGTGACCCTGGAGATGTTGTACCCCAGAACAGACCAGACCCAACCCAAGTAACCACAGACTGCCATCCAGCAATTCCGGCGCCTGGAAAGCAATTTAAGGAGAGACAGACTGATAGACAGGGAGGGGAGAGATCACATTAAGGGTCACACGGAGCCCGGGACAAGGCATCCGCCATAACATTATCTACACCCCATAAGTGCTTAATTTCAATATTATACGGCTGCAAAAACAGAGCCCAACGCATCAGGTGTTGGTTGGCATTCTGAAGTGAGCTCAAAAAAGTAAGGGTGTTGTGGTCCGAATAAACAACTACCGGAGCACCCCCACCCACATAAACATCGAAATGCTTTAAAGCCCAAATGAGCGCAATAGCCTCTTTTTCGATAACCGAATAATTGATCTGGTGCTTGTTGAATTTGCGCGAAAAGAAACAAACCGGACGTTCAATCGTTTGCTCATCCTTTTGCATGAGCACTGCACCCGCCCCCACCTGGCTCGCGTCTACCTGCAGTTGGAAAGGCTCACCAAGTCTAGGCGCAGCCAGAACATGTGCAGAGCTCAATAGCAGTTTCGCGTTGTCGAACGCACGCTGGCAACCCTCAGACCAGTGAAATTTACTATTGCCTTTCAGCAAATCCGTAAGAGGAGAGACTACAGTGGAAAAATTGACGCAAAAATTCCTGTAGTACCCTACCATACCCAAAAAACGCATTAACTCTTTTTTGGTGGTTGGAGAGGGGAAAGCGTCGATGGCTCGGACTTTGGCACTAACAGGACGCACCTTTCCCCGCCCCACCACTTTACCAAGATATGTCACCGTAGCTCGGGCGAATTCGCACTTGGCTAAATTAATCGTGAGCTTCGCCATTACCAGCTTCTGAAAGAGCGCGCGTAAGCGCACCAGATGCTCAGCCCATGTATCGCTGAAGACTACTATGTCGTCGAGATACACCGCACATCCACTTAACCCCGCCACCACACGATTCATTAGCCTCTGGAACGTCGCAGGCCCATTACGGAGTCCGAAGGCCATTACTTTATATGAGAATAATCCCGATGGCGTTATGAATGCGGAAATCTGGTAATAGCCCTTGATCAAATCGAATTTGCTCACGTACCTGGCCGCCCCCACCTGGTCTACACAGTCATCTATTCTCGGGAGGGGGAACGAGTCAGGTTTAGTGACCGCATTTACCTTTCTGTAGTCCGTACAGAAGCGATAAGAAAGATCGGGCTTTCGAACAAGTAGACATGGTGATGCCCAACTGGAAAATGAAGGCTCGGCTAAGCCATTGGAGAGCAAATACTGTACACTTTCTTCTAGTATTTTATTTTTCTCCGGTGAAACTCGATAGAAACGCTGTCGGATTGGGCGTGCGTCTCCAACGTCAATGTCGTGTTCCAACAAATCAGTACAGGACAATTTGTCAGTGAATAAAGAAGAAAATTCAGAAATTAGGGATTTTATTTCCTGGCTATGCTCACTGCTCAGATGACTCAAAGATTTGTCTAATTCAGCGAGTTGCCTTGAATTATCCAACCTTCCCAATAACACAGCCTCATCTGGGGCAACCACGTCATCTTCATCTGCCACCTGAAGAGACGGGACCCCTTCAGCAGCTAATGCCACTGCCCTCTCACAACCTCTGTCATAGTAGGGCTTGCGAAGGTTCACGTGACACAGTTGCGTGGACCGCCTGCGGTCCGGAGTAGCCAAAAGGTAATCTGTGTCAGACGTTTTGCGCTTAATGGTGTACGGACCTGAAAATCGCGCCTCAAACGGCGAGCTAGGAATAGGCAGCAAAGCAAGCACTCGATCCCCAGGACTGAACATACACATCTCAGCTTTGCTGTCAAACCTGTGTTTCATTTTCTTTTGCGCCGCAGTGAGATTACTACTAGCCATCTTCCATGCTAGGAACAATTTCCTGTTGTGGCTTTTTACTCTATGTCTAATTGCTTTGATAAACTTACACTTTTCTTAAGTCAGTAGGCCTATGCCAGTGCCAATGAGTTGATGTAGAGTCGCCGCAACAAAGTCGAATGATGAGTCAGGGTCAGCTGGTTCACGGTTCCAATGATGGTTTATTGAAGATTCACAATTCACCATGCATGAGAGGTAGCCCGGGCTAAGTCTGAAAACTAGTGAGAAATCTCCAGCTTTATACAATTTGGAGCCTGGGTTTACTCCTCCCCGGGCTCCTCCTTCTCATCATGCAATTTTTCCCGTTTTCCACCGTTAAGTATTTTTTATCATTCTTATCAGAGGCTAAATGCGCTTTTCCATATTTTTTTAAAACAGGCAATCTCTTGCTTACGTGGACAACCTCTTGCCCTTGTACCATGCCTCTGACACCCCCTGTGTCATCAACATTTTTAGGCCTTTAACCTTATTTTTCTGCCAAGTAAGCATAATGGCCAACAACAACAGAAAAACATTGATTACCCATTGATTAGGCACTTTAGTTTAGCTAATCATTTATCACGGACACTAATCATCAGATGTCCCTTGACCCTGCCTGAACATGCATAAACAGGCCTTTAGAAACCTTTACCTTTTACTACATTCCTCCGAAACCCAGAGACATAATCCGCCACATCGCCTGGTTGTTCCGATGGATCCAAATCACCCATCAAAACTGACATTTGGTCCTTTATGTCCAAATACAAGTTTGTTAGGACTAAACCCTGTGCTTTCCTGGACCACTCCCCTCGCCGCCAGCATTAACCAAGGGAGACCCTCTTCCCAACCTCCCTTTAACTCAAGGTCACAAAGCGGCTGAAATAAGTTTCCTCCGCAGGGTGGCCGGGCTCAGCCTTAGAGATAGGGTGAGAAGCTCGGACATCCGGGAGGAGCTCAGAGTAGAACCGCTGCTTCTCCACATCAAGAGGAGTCAGTTGGGGTGGCTCGGGCACCTGGCTAGGATGCCTTCCGTATGCCTCCCTTTAGAGGTGTTCTGGACATGTCCCACTGGGAGGCGGCCTTGTGCCTGGCCCAGGACTAGGTGGAGAGATTACATCTCTCGCCTGGCTTGGGAGCGGCTGGGGGTCCCCCCGGAGGAGCTGATGGAAGTGGCCGGGAAGAAGGCTGTCTGGGCATCCCTCCTGAAGCTGCTGCCCCCGCGACCCGGATCCGGATAAGTGGAAGAAAACGGAACGGAACGGAACCACTCACATAGTTCTGATTAATATTGTCTTAACTGTGTGATGGATGAAACATCCACTTGCAGTTTATGCAGCAGTCTGTTGCTACTATTTGCTGCTATGCTGAAGTGCATAAGTGACAAAAAAGCCCAGCTGGAAAGGAAATCCAGCAACACATGAATGGAACTTTCCTTGATGCCAGTTGTAGTTCTAAGGACTGGGTCTTTTTATTTGTCTTCATTCTTATGTTTGTAGAAAGAAAGAAAGATAAAATGGATCTATTCAATTCCGCAGAGGTCGACTGTAGCAATTAACCCATGGCAGAGTTTTAGGGTGGGTTTCGGATTTGTCCAGAGGTAAAGCCAAAGGTTTAGTTTGAGGGAATACAATGTAGAACCATAGAAGCAGATGCAGATTATTAAAAAGGAAAAAAGTAATACCCTTAATGGTATTCCGAGTGCATCTCTGAGATCTTTACACACTACACACTAATGCTGCTAAGGTAACACAACTATACAGTAAATGAACCTATTTATTCTGCACATTCTGTGTAAAACGACCTTCACAGGTGTAGCTTAGCTCCTCTCTCCTCTGTGGTTTGGGTGCATTAGCCGTGACTGCTACTTAAATTACGTTATGCACTCTTGCCCGCTGTGATTAATGAAGCCGCTTCCATTTAGCACTGCTGCATCTGGTGCCTCCTGCGCAAACACACCACGAAAAACATCACC
The DNA here is from genome assembly GCF_003711565.1 of Takifugu flavidus. Taxonomy (NCBI): domain Eukaryota; kingdom Metazoa; phylum Chordata; class Actinopteri; order Tetraodontiformes; family Tetraodontidae; genus Takifugu; species Takifugu flavidus. The sequence continues at coordinate 8,858,982 of NC_079536.1, forward strand.
AGCCGGCGCAGAATCAGGACCCGAGCACAGAACAGGTGACAGTAGGCCAACGGGCGCATGTCGAGGAGAACGTGACCCCCTCCCTTCATGGGAGAACTGTCATTAACCTGCAGTCATAGCTATCTGATAGCAAAGGCTATTGGAGCAGCAACTCATTTGCCTAATAACAACCCTATCTCTGCAAGAAAGATTAAATTTGTAGTCTATCAGTGAGGACCAGAGCAAATCCTTGTCTCATTAACACACAGGAAGGGATAGCAGGAGGGGAGCTAGCCTAGCCTCACATGCCAACAGAAACTTGTTGCAACACTGAGTCATAACTCTTCCTCTGATGGTTTAGTCATGTAAAATGAAACAACGCAATCATTTAACTAAACAATATTTCTACTTCCTCTTAGCCTGGTTAGCATTCCTCCTTCTCGTGTTGAGAGCAATCTGAAGAAAAGAGTTCTGGCTGCAAACAGCACGGCTTTGTTTCAAAGGTGAAGGTCTGGATACAAACAACCTGGACAAAAATAAGCCCTTTTGTGTGTGATATTTCACATTCTGTCCGGTGCAGACCAAAATGTCCTCATCTGCATGACACAATAATTATAGAAAATAATTATAGATAATAGAAAACTAATTTTTGAGCTGCAGGCCCAGAGTTCTGCAAACATGCAGCTACTGTGGAGTAAAAACCGTTGTCAAAGCTACCATAGCTAGGGTTGCCCTCATGACCTCGGATGATCTACCCTGAACCATTACGAGCAAAGCTCGCTACAGTTGGCGGTGAACAAAGCAAATCAGAGGATTAGATTGCTACCTATTAATAAAACTGATTTGGGATTAGATTAGCAGGGAGTGTATAAACAGCGGTTGGCTGCGATCGGACATCCCTCATCGGCCCGAACTGCCTCCCCTGATGAACTGGCGGCCCGCATTAAGGATGGTAGGTGGAGCGCAGCGAGTATCAATAAATCCCGCGGTTGAGCTGGGCTAATTTTTCACGCCGTCACTGTCAAATGAGGCGAGCGTCACGCAGCTGGACTGAAACCCCGTTGTTGTCATATAGATACCCAGAGATAAATGTCTTGCAGTATTTCAGAGGATCTTTTTTGACAGGTTTTGACACTCTTGGACTTCATTCTGACATCCAGATATCAGAGCAGCAGACTGCAGCCAGGAAGACAAGAGAACGTTGGGGTTCAAATGACTCCTGGTACTGCAAAACTGACGTTTATTCTGAACTCAAGAGCACAAAAACCTTCCACCTAACACTCACACATCGCCAGCCGTCCTTACGCGACTTTGAAACTAAATATAGAGAGCTAGCACAACCTGATCATGGCTGGAGAGAGCAGGGAAGCCAAGATGGATGTGGCGCTACGAGCCCCCATAAAAAAGTAATGGCAGTGGCAGTGACCTGGGAATAACTGACAAATCGTCCTTATCGTTCATCTGCTGGGTTCTTCTTGTTACATGCAGCGTTTTTCTGTTTTTTTTAAGAAAGGTCAAGCAGAAATGCAAGTTCCTAAAGAGAGACTTTGCAACTCAACGTAGAAAAGGACATGAACTGAGAATAGCAGAGCGACGATTAAATCGTCTTAATGAATGGAAACGCTAGACATTGGCCGTGCATGTTGGGATGATCCTCATGCTAACGTTGGTCTTTGAGAGGCAAATTTTAGGCTCCTTGCACTGATTGGTCACCTGAGCTTAAATTGACCACCTGAAAATGCCATTTTACATGAGCTCACATTAGCTTCTGATATTTAGATTTCAACTGAATGTAAATGAACATGTAGATCAAGTTGCAAAAGAGTACATGCGTTTTTCTCTTTTACTTTATTGTCTGTATTTTCTTTATTTTCACTAACATGTTCAAAATTAAAGCTATCAAATCAAACCCACTACATTACAGTTCCATGTGCAGACAAGTCACAAGTCATCTGATGCATGCTGGGTAAAAGGGGCAGAGCAAGTTAGCATCTGCGACACCTTGTGAACTGGAGCAGTAGTTGCGTGGATGATCCGAGAACAGGCGGATTGATAACTTACATCTTTACTTGCAAAGAGAACTACAAGGACTTTCTGCGTTGAAATAAAGAACATGAAATTTGGGTTTCTGCATAAATCTGGAACAAATAATACATCAACGCATGTAGATTTTGCACTTTATAGACCCTTTGAATGTAAAACCGCTACATCCATTAATGAGGCCCATAAAGTGCAAAAGCTTAAAGGAAGTGATCTCAAGGACATGATGGGTTTTTTTCTACGTTGAAACTAACTTTAGTTTCTACCTGCTGCAAAATCTCAAAAGCCTTCAGAAGAACAAATCGTTTTCTCCCACACACTGGTATAATGTGAAGATAAATAAGAAATTAATTGCTTGTATGTCACGTTAACTGTAGTAAAATGTAACACAACTAGGACATCATGGATGTGGACATGCAGGAGACATTTGGAGGCTGGTTTCGAGATGAAGATGGGTTTCAGAGTGGAGCCTTTTGAAAACGCCGCTCTAACTATCTACGTGTAAACGTAAAGGATGCACAATTTAGCTACAGGTGACTGGCCTGCATGAGTAGTCGCAGATCCTCCACTTCAGGGTTGCTGGTGGAAGCAACCAGGGTTGCTGGTGGAAAGTATTTGGCACTCACGATGAAATTGCTATTGTTTTGAACAAAGTGCTTCTTTATTTATGTACGCATGTCTGGATCTTTACTGCCACCTGCTGGCCTGGGATGTGCATTATGCATGCACGGAGATAGTTTTCGGGACTTTTTTGCTATGAACTCTGAAAACGTGGTTGGGCAAACAGGACATTAATCTGCAGTTCCTTTGAAAAGGACTTTAATTTGAATCCCCCATCTAGTGGTAAATCGGGGAACTGCATGTTCTTTTCAAGCTTTAAGTCGATTGGAAATTAAAAATAATGTAATCTACAGGAAAGTAAAATGTAAAACAAAAGTAACTTTAATTGTTGCTGTGACATTCTGGTTTTGTTTTTGTGCATGCCTTGTGCATAATTTTCCAATTAGAAACATGAACATCATTTTGAAAGGCATTGGACCATCCTTCTCATTACAGTCAAACCATCCATTTGATTGCAACTCACACAATAGGGGAACTCTTATGATAAAGTCTTTCCAAAATTGTAATTATGAGTACCAAAGCAAGGGGACTACACAGAGGAACAGGGCGGTGTCAGTAATGAGAATCACCAGAGAAAAGCAAATATTCTGCAGGACCAACGAGCAGCAAACCCAACAAGTGAGGCATATTTCAACAAACAACAGCGCAGGAGAGTTGACTCTGGCAGTGTTGATATTTGAGTGCAGCAGGAGACATTGATTGTGCTTTAGGCACACAGATCACTGGTCACACTGCTCGGCTCAATGAAGGAAAAGAAAAGAACTGAAAAATCCTGGTTGAGCTGTCAGCTGTGACAGATGGAGGGACAGGAAGGGTGAGTAGACACTAAACCTCTCTTTGACCGTGGTGACCTTTTCCTTCCATTCACGATATGTGCACTTCATGAATATGAAGATATAAACTGGGAGTGAAGATGTAAGGGTGCCATGATAAATCTGCTCCCAGTATCTGTTCAGAGAAACATGGAAGTCCTCCAGTGGCAGCCTGCTCAAATGCTCACGACTGTGCTGTGCAAATAAGCTAATTATGGACTCTGTGCTTGAGGGACTGTGAGAATTACGGAAATGAAGAAGAGACAGAAGACCGAAGCTATAGCTTTAATGAGCAAACAGCAGGGCAACGCGGCCAATTAACTGCCATTCTGCAGCAGAGAGCATGAGATAAGCGATTAGCATTAGCACACAGCTTTATTATCAAGTAGGGCTTATGAGGGTTTGAGAGCATGTCAGTGATTTTTTGTTCCTTTGCTGATTGAGCAAACATGAACTCAGAGACGGATGTTTTGTGGAAACTGGCTATTGATTCACAGGGCGGTTAGGGCTGACTCGATTCACTAAAGGTTGATGGAGATGATGCGGGATCGGCCGCGTCTCCATACCCCCAAATCTCTGTGGGGCATGTGAATAAAGCTACAAAAGAAAAGAAGCAAACATTGTAACATAATAACCCCAACAGGAGGAGGAAATGACAAGCAGATGCTGCTTCATTTGTTTGCTAACAGGCACGCTGACTAAACACTTTTTTACACTCCCCCCTTGGCTTTTAATTCAGCTACAAGTTCATATATACTTAGTTGGCTGTGAGTGTGGTCTAAATACCAACTGAACTGAACTGAAATATCAGCTTTCCTGGCAGGATAGAGATGCAACTCTCAGCCTTGCTGCTTGCCTTTGTTGAACTGTATCACTGTGTCTCTGACACTGGCCCTAAAGTTGCACATCCTTTACTGTCCCAGTCACTTCCCTTGCGTTACACAGTTGTCAGATGCCGCCTCCACCACTTTCTGGACTGAAAATTTAATGATTTATCTTGCAGCCGCGGCAACCCAGGGAAGTTGCTCCTCAAGGACGGAGTCTCCTTGGAGAAGATAAACACCAAATCACACTTAGTCAGCTCATTTCTTCTACTGATTGAACTGCCAAAGGACAGTCTGGAAGCCCTGATATCTCACAATATACTATTCAAAAAACATTATAGAAAAAGGAGAGTATTCCTCTGAGAGAGCCGAATGATGCCCACTGTTGCATATCTATAGAAGTCCCAGTCAAGAAAGCTTGGCCTTTAACCAAATATGAGCAGCCGTTTGGTAACAACATTAGCGATCTGACCTTATCAGACAAATGCCGAGCAGAGATGCTGGGCCTCGTCTTTATTATGTTAACCTTTTCTCTCCTATATAAGAAAATGAAAAATCAATGGATTAAAGTTTAACATATGTAAGTGAGGTAGGACGAGATACGAGACCAATATCAGCCACAATTCACCCTGAGACAGAGAAACCGGAATGGACTTGCGTTGAAATGGTGCCTACAGTGGATAAAGGTGGCTATACTAAGCATAGCAACTAAAGGACCATTCTAAATGTCCCCTTGTCCACCAGATTTACAGTGGGAAACCAGCCGAGTTAAAAAAAAGAGGACATTTACATGAACATGAGAATGCAAAATTTGTCCCTGTATAAATATTGCTATCATGAGGTACAAGCCATTGAAGTAGAATTGTAACATTACTAAAAAATTACAACTGCAGTATAGCCATTTGTGAACCAAGGAAATTCCTATAAAATCCCTTTCCACGTTCATGCTTTAATTAGCAGCAATTTGGGGAAGGATGTAGCATAAGACTAGCATGATCACCCAACAGCTAGCAGCTAGCATGTCAGTAAAAGTATAACACAGACATGTCAGGAGACAAACATCTGTTATGTGTCCATGCCAAAAAATTCTTAATCCAATGCTGAATAATGGAGCTGGATGACAAGAAGGACACAGCATACATCACCTCGACATTATCACTCTTTGATTTATAAGCGCAAGAACACAGATCTTGTCCACAAGGGAAGGAGGCTTTGTGTTTTAATTTGACCAAAGGCCCAATGCTCAACTCAGAAATGCAGAAATGGGACAAAAATTCAGGTTCGGGATTGGTCCATTAGCAATTAGCAATAACAGAAAGAAATCAGAGTACATTTGCAGAGGCACACAGAAAAACATCATGATCACATCAATAGATGGGAAAAAAAGATAATTAAAGCAAGAAAGCACGAGGTATTTCCCTTCATGTTGCACAGGGACTCTTCATAACTACTAAAGCTACCAGTACAAGTTTAACCATTTAAATTCCAGACTATTTCTTTCACTGTTGAAGAACAGATCACTCTGCCAAAATAAACCTAAAGTGACTTGTTAATGAGCTGTGACAGTGCCAGGAAATTAATTTCCATGTTGCTCTCAGATGAAATGATTAATCAACAGATTAATGAGCGATGCTGTAATTGAGCGGACCTTTGAAACCTGAACCTTGACACGATGTCCAGAGGGGAAGACAACAAAATGAGATGAAGTGGTGCTGTTTTTTTCTTCTTTTGACTGATTTAAGTTAAAAATAAAGGTTTCATAACTGAAAAAGCTATATGTTTAAATATTCATATCTGTATGTTTCTTTGGGGGTCACTGTAACTTTTGCTGCTGTAAATCTGATTTTGTCAATAATTGACACTTTTTTTGCTCAAACTTTATGTAATACTTGCTAACACTTGCTATGTTTACATACATTGAATGGATCCTTCAGGAGTTCATAAATAAAGGAATTAACATTCATTTTGGGGATATATCTTTGTGTAATTTTGCTTTTAACAAGTCAAATCAAATCAATCTTTATTTATATAGCGTCTTTTACAATCAAAATTGTTTCAAGGTGCTTTCCAGAGAGGAGAGGAGAGAAGAGGATAGGAGAGGAGAGGACAGGCACAGAGCACAGAAACACACAAAAATTATTCTAAATTTAACGGGCAGCCAATGAAGAGAGACCAGTACAGGAGTTATGTGATCTCTTTTGTCAATACCTGTCAGAACTCTGGCTGCAGCATTTTGGATCAGCTAGAGGCTTCTTAAAGAGTTGTTTGAACACCCTGATAATAAATAATTACAATAGTCCAGCCAGGAAGTAACAAATGCATGGACTAATTTTTCAGCATCATGCCGCGTCAGTAGTTTCCTGATCTTTGTGATGTTCCTCCAGTGAAAAAAGGCACTTCTAGAGACTGTTTTAATGTGTGAGTTGAAGGAGAGGTTTTGGTCAAAAGTTACTCCTAGATTCCTCACACAGAGACTAGATGTTAATGAGATATCATCTAGAGTGATCATGTGATCTAATCTATCCCAGAGACCAAACACCATGACCTCAGTTTTTCCTGAGTTAAGGAGGTGGAAATTTGAAGACATCCAGCAATTTATGCTCTTAAGACAGGTCTGAAGCTTCACTAACTTCTCTGTCTCCTCTGGTTTCATGGATAGATAAAGCTGAGTGTCATCAGCATAACAATGTATCCCATGCTGCCGAATAATGTTCCCTAAGGGAAGCATGTACAAGGTGAAAAGGATTGGTCCAAGTACAGAACCTTGAGGAACTCCATGGCTAACCCTACTGTATGAAGAGGGAACGCCATGGACATGAGCAAACTGGTATCTATCAGATAAATACGATCTATACCAGTCTAGTGCTGTCCCTTTAATCCCAATCACATGTTCCAGTCTCTGTAACAGGATGCTGTGATCAACTGTATCAAAAGCAGCACTGAGGTCCAGCAGAACCAGCATAGACACCATTCCATGATCTGAAGCTATAGGAAGATCATTAGTAACTTTAAGAAGTGCTGTTTCTGTGCTGTGATGAGCTCTAAAGCCTGACTGAAACATCTCAAACAGGCTGTTTCTCTGCAGGTGCTTCAGTAACTGAGTCACCACCACCTTCTCAAGCATTTTAGAGATAAAAGGAAGGTTGGATATTGGCCTATAATTTGCTAAGACATCAGGATCCAGTGGTGGTTTTTTAAGCAACGGCTTAATCACTGCCACCTTGTAGGACCGGGGTACGTACCCTGTCACTAAAGAACAATTGATCTGGTCCAGGATAGAGCTGCCTATCGGTGGTAAAACATCCTTCAACAGGTGTGTTGGGATTGGATCTAAAAGACACGTGGTGGTCTTGGATTTCTGAATTAGCGATCACGCCTCAGAAAAATATATAGGGCTGAAGGAGTTTAAGGGCTCGTTGGAGAACCTGTATGTTCCCACAGTCAGCACATCTGGTGATGGTCCAGTTGTTGGGATGGCCTGGTTAGCTTTTTCTCTGATAGCTAGAACTTTATCAGTGAAGAAGCTCGTGAAGTCTTCACCACTAAGGGAAGAAGGGATACGTGGATCTAAAACACTCCAAGGTAGTTTTCTCTGTCAACTGGACTGTGTTTCTTCTCTTTTGAAGATGTTTCACCTTCTATCCAGAAGGCTTTTTCAGTTCTGAACTCGCTGGGGACAGAGCTTGAAAATTCACCTTGTTTCGGTTGAGGTGCCTTAGGAAGGCACTTCCTATCACCCACGTACAATGCAGTCCTCCACCCCTTCCAACAGCAAAACAAACGTTCACAACATTCCAGGAGACCTGGTGACTCACCACCAAGTGAGCCAGCAGACAAAGGGGAGACACCTCAACTGAAACTAGGTGAACGACCCTACCAACGACCCTGCCAACGACACTCAGGTGACCACTCAGATCATTAACATGCCAATGGTCCACAGGGGCTATATTTTCAAGCTCTGTCCCCAGCGAGTTCAGAACTGAAGAAGCCTTCTAGATAGAAGGCGAAACGTCACAAGAAACACAGTCCAGTTGACAGAGAAAACTACCTTGGATACGATGACCTGGATGATTGAGAATCTACACAGACATCTAAAACACTGTGACACTGTGTTAATTTGGCCAAAGTGCTGAATAGAAACCTGTGGTTGTTCTTATTTTCCTCAATGAAAGAAGAAAAATAATCTTTTCTAGCCTTACGGAGGGCCTTTTTGTAAACTAATAGACAGTCTTTCCAGGCTACATGATGGCTATCTATTTTACAAGAATGCCACTTCCTTTCTAGTCTGCGCGCTTTCTTCTTGGGGGTCCTGATATATGAATTATACCAGGGGGCACACCTCCTCTGATTTACTATTTTCTTTTTCAGGGGGGCAACAGAATCAAGCGTGATTCTCAGTGAGGTTGCTGCACCTTCAGCAATAGAGTCAACTTCAGCAGGGCTAAGATTATAATGATTGATCCCTGGGGAAACTCATGGTGGTCCTGGGATTAGCACAGGGATTGCTTCCTTAAATTTAGCTACAGCATTATCTGAAAGACATCTGCTATAGTAAGACTGTGTTCTGAGGATAGATGAATCCTTAATCATAAATGTAAAAGTGATCAATGAATGATCTGACAGGAGTGGGCTCTGAGGGAACACTGACACATGTTCTACCTCAACACCATAAGTCAGAACTAGATCTAAGGTGTGGTTGAAGCTATGAGTTGGTTGGTTTATCTGCTGGAGGACACCAACTGACTCAAGTAATGAAATGAAGCCATTTCTAAAGCTGTCATTTACAACGTCTATGTTACGTTGTCTCCCCCTAGGGGATGACCCAAGCAATAACTGTTTTCTTTTCTCCCTGTGACCAGGTGTTCCTGGTGAGGCTAATTGGCCATTGTCCTACTTAAGGCCACAGATGCGGCGTGCTCGGGCTCTCTCTTGCTTTCCTGCCACTGCTGCTCCTGAGCTTACCTGCCTGACTGCTGATCCGTGGATCCCCTCACGCCTGCTGGCAGAGCTTCCTCGGCTTTGTTTGGAGTTAGGGTTTGGTGGTTTTGTATTAGGGTTAGAGGGTCGGCTCCCTATCCGACGGTCCCTCTTTGGGCTGGTAGAGGAGGCCGCCCTTTCTGTTATACTTGTTTTGTTCTCTGCCAGATGGGATGTGTTTCTGTTGGTGTATTATATTGTTGTGGGACCCTACCTCATAAAGTTCACCTAGAAAGTCTACCCGCTCTGTGGTGTGTTTTATGTGCATCCCTTTACCTTTCGGGTTACTAACAAGGTACGGTCGTAACGTAAATTGGGGGCTCGTCCATTTTTTGTGACCTGCTGTGTTTGTGGTGTATAAACTCTATAGGATGGAGTTTAAACTGCAGGACTTTTTGGACGCTCCGTCGGTGGAGGCGATCCATAGTTACACAAAAGAGAACATGTTTGCGATTGCGGAGTACTATGGGCTGGAGGTAAGTAGACAGGCTAAGAAACAGGTTTTGGTGCGGGACATATGTGCGCAACTTGTGGCAAGGGAAATCATACCTGCACCAAAAGTCATTGCTGAGCCTGTGCCTCACTCAGTGGGTGAGTCTGTGAGGCTTAAGGAACTTGAGGTGGAGTTACAACGCTTGTCAATTAGGGAAAAAGAGCTCCAATTGGCAAACGAATTGGAAATGAGGAAACTCGAACTGCGAATGCGAGAGATGGAGTTGGGTGCAGCTGGTAGAGCCACAGAATTTGATGTCGCCAAGTATATCCGTCTGGTGCCGCCTTTTAATGAGGGGGATGTGGATAAATATTTTGTGCTCTTTGAACGAGTTGCGACCACCTTAAAATGGCCTCGGAATATGTGGACGTTATTGCTCCAAAGTGTGCTGGATGGTAAAGCGCAGCAGGTATATTCCTCACTTTCTCCCGATGATTGTGGAGATTATGACCGAGTTAAATTGGCTGTGCTTAGGGCTTACGAGTTGGTGCCAGAGGCGTACCGACAGAGGTTCCGGAGGCTGAGGAAGAGACATGATCACACATTTACTGAGTTTGTTCGGGAAAAAGAAACCCTGTTTGATCGTTGGTGTCTCTCCAGTGGTGTAACGGATTTTGGTGAGTTAAAGCACTTGGTCCTGATGGAGTTATTGTTAAATATGTTATTGTTGGTGGATGAGGGTTCTATGGAAGCAGCAGAGAGGTGTGTAAGACTACAACTCTGCATCCTGGTCTGGACCCTGGATTGTCAGGTCACTTTGGGCGTAATAAAATTAGCCAAGTTACTAGAAATAAGAGAGGCACCATCCCGTGTGGGATGGACACCGGCTCTCTTGATCAGACCAGGTTTTCCCCAAAAGTGCTCCAATTGTCTACAAAGGCCACCTGGTTTTCGGGGCACCACCATGACAACCAGCGACGAAGCGATGCCATGTGGCTAAACATTTCATCGCTGTCCAGATTGGGGAGAGGACCAGAGAATGCTACGGAGTCCGACATCATTTTTGCGTAGTTGCACACCGACTCCATGTTAATTTTGGTGACCTCCGACTGACGAAGCCGGGTGTCGTTTGCTCCAACGTGAATAATAACTTTACCAAATTTACGTTTACTTTTCGCCAGCAGCTTTAGATTGGCTTCTCTGTCGCCCGCTCTGGCCCCCGGAATGCACTTAATTATAGTCGCTGGAGTCGGCTTCACGTCGCGCAAAACAGAGTCGCCAATTACCAGGGTCAGTTTCTCAGCGGGTGTGTCGCCGAGTGGGGAAAAATGATTAGCCATGGGAAGCGGGTGGTGGTCAATTAAACCATCACCCAGCTGCCCTGGCTAGCCGGCTGCTGCCGAGGTACCGCTAGCTGTAGCTACACTAGGCGGCTCCGCAGCAGCTAGCTTCTCCTTGTTGGGATTTCTGGTTTGTGTCTGTCTTTGACCTGCAGGATGTGGTGTTGAGCACAATTGGGTGCAGCTGGCACTACAGGCGGGCACACCTGTAGGCAATTTACATCTTGCTGCCTATTTAGGCAGGTTGTGCCTGCCTGTCAGGGCTGGGGTGTCTGTTCGTGTGGGGAGTGTGTTTGTTTGTCTCTTGTAGGTGTTTTTTCGTCTTCCTTGGTGTTTGTAAGGGTGTCTGCCCGTGGTGAAGCTGTTTAGTCGCTTCCCCTGTCGTATGTTGGTGCTCTGAGTTTCCTGGAGGGTCGCTCCTATTCCCGTGCTTCCGGTTTTCCTGGAGGGCCGCTCCTGCTCCTGTTCCGTGTCTCCTGGAGGACCGCCCCCCCCCCCCGCAGTCTAGGAGGACTGCCTCTGCCCTCAGTGTCTCGGGGCACGTTCATGTGGTGAGCGTGTCGCGCTGGACCCCCGAGTCCTTGCTGGTCCAGGGGGGCTGCTGCGTGTTGAGGACTCACCAGTGTTCCGAGTTCCCAGCAGTCCAGGGGGACTGCATCTGGTGTGGGGACTCGCCGATGGACCTGGGACGGGCGGACGCTGCCTCCCGATCCCCCTGTGGTCCAGGAGGACTGTTTCTGTCTGGTGTGCTCCCCTTTCCTGTAAATAAAGCCTTTGACCTCTCCACCATTGTGTCCTGGCCTACGTTCGGGTCCGCTACCACCACGTATCGTAACACTCCTGGCTACCTGACGCAACTCCAGCTAACTCCAAGCTGCGGAACCGCGTCTCAAGCTAACTAAGTCTAGCCTCCATAGCCGTAAATAAACTACACTTTCTGCACCTATTCCCTTCACTAAAGGAGGCAGAGGAGTAACTAAACATTTCACACGCTGAACAGACAAAGACACCGGGTGGAACAGATGTGAGGCCATGCTAACACTGATAATCGGCGGAGCCCTGTATTTGTTTAATATGGGTTATTTCTCACTGTTATCAGGTGACTAGAATGTCCAAAGTGTTCAATTTTAATTAAATTGAATTTCAAGTAAAGTGAACACAACACACCGTGCACAGAGCAAACAACGAACGATTGAGAAGACAGGAAGTGACGCAATACGTTACCGGAAATCCCGTGTCTCCAAGTGAAATTTACATTGTAATTATGGCCAGACTCACACGTGCAAGCAGGAGGAGGAGGAGAAGGAGGATGAGGAGGAGATGATTGCCATTGGCCTGGATATCGCTGCAGGGACAGCCGAGCAGAACAGACGGTTCACCTGTGCAGAAGAAGAAAAGGGGGTCTAATCCGGTTCAGATATTTTCATCTCAAAGTCAAAGGCGACGTAAATGCTGCAGAGGGGTCCTGAGGGCAAAGCCGACCCGAGGATCATCAGTGGAGCAGCTGTGGCCACTCACCGGTCTCATTTGGTGGTTTCCGTTTGTCGTGTTCATGCTTTACTGCCGTAACGGCAAAGGTTTAAACCCCCTCTGCACCTGACTGTCGCCCAGCCACCACGTCACGTTGGTCATTTCAATAATTAAAGCAGATGTTGTCTTCCATGAGATGGAACTAGTTTTGGTCAGTTTTTTGGAAAATAACAAGTTAATAAGTTTGAATCAGCAGTGAAGCTCCATCATTTCATTTTATCATCACTTTTCTTAATTCTTTGGTTCAAGGAATAAATATTCCCTATTCAAACTGTTGGAGGTAATTTAGAAAACATAGTTATGGGGGTGTTTGATACTGGATCTACTCCATAAGTAGAAGCTACTGTATATGCAGTATTTGTAGTTACAGGCTTAAATTATGTTGAGATTTTGTTCCATCTGTGGATGTCAGTTATCATCATCCTCTTCAATTATTAATGAATTTGCAATGCTTCATTTGTGTATGTGTTTGTGTGTTCTTCTACATACTGATACGGTGGCCGAGAGGTGCAAAACACTTTTACAAGTGGATGAAACCACCGTATACTGAGGACCTCATAACACCACCAAGTAAAGACCTTAACAGAATTCAGTAAGTCCATGGAATTCCTCACAAAGATAGAAGCACAAGGAGAAGGAGAGAGAGAGAGATTAGAGAGATATTATTATGCTGAAAAAACATGTCGGCCCCACCCAATACCAGTTGATTGGATGGATGGATATTCCTGACATCCCATACTAACATGCAATATTCACAGTAAATGTGGTTCCCCCCACCCCCATTATCAAAGATTTTTCCTCTACGTTCCCTTTTTCTGCAGAATCAGAATGATTACAAGCTGCATTTCTCACATAAGCGAAACAAATTAAAGTGACGGATGATGGCTGGTGACTGAAGGTTAAAGCTCTTTATCTGCTCTCCAGCCTCTCACGAGATGGAGCATAATGCCTTCCCCTTCAGCGCCGCTCAGTCATAATACTCCCAAAAGAATTCTAAAATGAATACACTAAGTCCTGTTAATGATTTGGCTTTGGGGAAATCTGAGGGAAAAATTGTTCAAGTTGAGTTCTCTGGATTCAATTCGCTACAAGCGAGTTAACCTTTGGAGGCCTCAGACTGTAAAACAACACATCACACATTCTCGTCCCTCTTCCTGTAACTGCTTTATACGATCCAAGAGTTCCGTGGTTCTCCCCTCTCTTTACACCAATTTGCTTTTTTACCCTTTGCTTCCTTTCCCTGCTGTAGACACGCCTCTTAGCACATACTAATTACAATCATGCCAGCATCACACACCGTTAATTAGCTTAGCTTAAATGGATAATGCTAGCCCCTCCTCTCCACTTCAATTCATTTGCTTTTAAAACTCAAACACCAAATAGATCCCAAACTATATCTTATTTTAACCATTTGTAATGTTTCTGGATTCATTGGGCTTTTTTGAACATTAGAACACCTCCTCCAGGTGACCTGAAAAGGGCCAATCACACAGTGCCCAGAACTATCTCCACGGATTCTATGATACTTCCTCATGTTTACTCCTATAATTCAAAAATTGCTCAAAGCTCAAGCCTCCAAACAGGGTGCGAAGCCACTACACCCCACCTCCACTGGGACACTTCCCTCCCTCCATCCTGCCTTCTGACAGTTGCTGGCTAATACTTAAGGAACCTCGGGGCCTCCTGTAAGTGACCTTCCCAGGGTACTGTCATCTCAGGCTGCACGACTTGCTGGGTAATCTCAGGCCCCAGGACTGACTCTGCACTGTGGCATGGGAATTTTAGCTGCCACTCAAGGTCACCCAGATTTGACCTTGATCTGTTAGCGGTCAGGGTTCCCTCTGACAACCTCCCGGTTGATGTGGGCTCCTCCCTGGTCCTGAAAAAGCTAACGTGTGGATGTTCTGCCAAAAGCTTTTGAAACCTGATCGTGTTATTAGCTTAGAATATTTATGTTCATAAATGGAAATCAACTGCTCGAAGCTGCTATGGATCTTCAGAGCTGCCACATTGTCTGATTGGACAGCTTTTGCCTTCCCAAAAACAAACCTTCTACATTACATCAAGTTTAATTGCAGAAGCCAACAACCTTGACATATCAGAGGCCAGACCCATCCTTCATCAGCTGGACGCAGTCACACACAAGTAAACCTGAAAGAAGGGGGTGCAGACTTTCAGCAGCCCGTAAAAGTGAAGCTGGCAGCAAACGTCCGCTTTTGACCCTCCTGTCTGCTACAGAGCTGCTGGAGTTATTACAGACAGTCCTGATAATAAAGCTGTTGATATGTGGACTCTTGGTTTGACAGCTGGAACGATGGTTTATGGGACACCTCTCCGCGAAGGTGAGGATGAATAGAGGTGCTGAGAGCTCGCGGACCTAGGACTAGAACATTAGAAGATGGGCTGCATGTAGGAAAAAGGATGTTGCACCTTGACCCTCAGGGCCCCACGAGTGCTCCTTCGGAGACACTACAAGTGGAACTTCAGGGAATGGTCTGGAATCCCACCAATGCAATTCATAGTTTTAGTTTCCATTTCTGCCCTCTCTTCTTCTCTTCTGGTTTATACACTTATTTTTTTTTATCTTCCTCTTCGTTGTCTCGGTGGTAGGTCAGAGAACTACGCCCAGCACAGCTGCTGCCTAAATTTCAATTAGGTCTTTGACCTTTGCTCTCTTCCAGCTGCCCAGAGTCCTTGGCGGCACTGAGGCAATCAACATCGAGGCCGTCACTGTACATCACAAGCATTTGGGCGTCAGTGACAACACTCAAGGCCACAGTGGCCATGACAAGAGCTACATGGTTCCATACACAGGTGTTGCATTTGTTGGTTCCAGTGAACCAAAAATACTGAAATAAATATTAGTAGCCTGGAAATTGCAGCAATGAAGTACATTTTTTTTTCCTTTTACAGACTTTGAAGCCTGTAGTAGATTTGGCTAGTGAGTGAGTGAGTGAGTGAGTGAGTGAGTGAGTGAGTGAGTGAGTGTTTCTAAAGACATTGTAATTTAAAACCCTAAGAGCACATGGAAGCAATGCAAATTTTATTCTAAATGGCGTCAAGCTTTCAGCAAGGTTAAGACAGGCGACGGGGATTGGGAATGCTAATGTGATAGCGATGCCAACCTTGAAACATGGGGCTGCTCCACTCCAAAAGAATAATTGCTTAGGGTGGAGCCCAGAATGCTTCAATATTCAGCAGAGTGTGGGTAAATGAGTTGTCCTGAACTCTCCGTCCATATCTGGGAAAAGAAGAAGACAGAAAGCAAAGTCACCTTTTGAAAGCAGGAATGTGAAATATCGCATCTCCGATTAGCAGAGAAGAACTACAGCAAAATTAAAGAGTCTTCATGAGCACTAAATATACTTTATGGCCACATTTTACCTTGGCTCTCTAATTATGGAGCACAGGAGGGCTCAGCATGTATCCCTATGTTACGGCTTTCTCACACATTAAAACACTGCATGCATTTATTGTTTCAAGGTCAGACCTCTCTGGGTTTTATTCAAATGAACAGCGAACAAGTCTGTTTGCTATACGAGATCTAAGGTTCGGGTAGGAGGATGTAGTCGACTCGTTGGTCTATGCGCCTAGCACCAAAACCTGGAAAACATCCTAATTCCATCAACCCTGTATGGATGAAGAGCTGAAACGTGTGCCAGTTTCAGGTCCCAGTTCAGGCTGTTCATACAGGTAATTCCACATGCTTTCTTACATGTGAAGACGTTTCACATGAACCCTGAAAAACGTCATCAGACAGCAGTGCGTGTAGTTTTGTAGACAAACAACAATAACAAAAGTGAAAATAACAATAACTCTAAACGTGAGCTGACACAGCTCCACGAATCCTTCCGCGCGTGCACGACAAGAGCTTTCTGCTCAGTAAGCAGAGGTGATTTGGAGATGAGACTGTCACGGGAGGCATAGAGGTGCAGAGAGCATCACTTCTACTGACATCTCTGAAATTGGCTGTGGTACACCTGCATGTACACACACACACACCAGGATCAACCTTTAGCTGCACTGATGTACAGAAGAAAAGGTCAGAGTGGGAGATGAGTCCACCATCATGATGGTGGGGGTGTCACTTTATCCTCTAGGAATTATTTTCATATAAAACTGTGGTAAAAGCTTAACCAAAGCCAACGATTCTAACTGTTAATGTTAAAAACAACCTTACAATATGGGTTGTTCCTCTGATTGTTCATTCTGTCCTCTTAGACAGGTCTTGTGTAGTTTTTCCTTCTTTAAGCTTCTTTAAAAGCTTTCTAGTCTACTAATATGATTTTCTCTGCATTAGCGTGTTGCTGAATCTCAAACAGTGGGATCATTGTCCATCCCTGAGGGCGTGTTTCTTTTTTCAGTCCTCTTAAGCTGTGCTTTATGACACATGTCTGCTGATGTGCTGGTATTACAAGTGATGCGAGGCTCATAAAGAAGAATTGAATTATGCTAATGCCGGAATGCATCTGCTCATGAAAGTTTAATGTAGGAGTGTTTGGATTGTGCCATTTGTATTTAGCTCTTGCAAGTTTGGAGCATCTCGAAGAGCTAATAAGCTCAAAGGGGCTCTTGAGCGCTACATTTTGGTAGGATGTCTTAAGCTAATTTGATTCGGGTTGAGTTTCTTGCTGACATTCAAAGTTACACTGACCCTTCAGATGGAAGAATGGCCACAGCATATACTGATCGTTTACTGTCGAGGTTGCCGTGTCACTGGAGTACCCGGCGGTGCTGCTGCAACACCTGAAATGGACTCCAGGCAGCCACGTAAAGAAATGCATCATAGGCACTTTGTGACGTTGACAAATGCTGTCCTTCATGTGTTAGGAAATGCTCTCTGATGAGTGGCCGGCATTGCAGTGTGGCGAGCCCTGCACAATGCAATGATGTGAAGGTTGAGGCCATGGAGGGAGGAAGGAGGTATACGTCACGTCACCACACCTGTGACACCCCCACACCACACCCCCAGAAACACAGAATATATTTGCTGTCACAATACCAAATTAACAAATATGACACATGACATATAGTCAAATCTTACTTGCTGTCTTTATCAGGTCTTACCCCAGACTGTTGGGAAATCCAGAGCATCTTTAAATTGTGTTTTTTTTTTATCTGACAAAACCTTTTGTTGGAATAAAAGAAAAATGTTCAACATTCAGTTCAAACACTGGATCAGTGTTCTAAGACTTTTATGAGCCCTGACCAGTTAATCCACAAAAACAGCCTTTTGGAAGGGCTGTGCAAATCCCTGCCAAAACACATCATGCTGTGCTTTATATTTCTGATTAAGACCGTCATAAAAACAGATGTTTCTCTGAAGCTTTGTTGCAGGAACTGTTCTCTGGAAATTAGAAAAAAAAACTGAAGTTGTCGGGAAGCACTTCAGTGCCTTCTTGTGGCCACTCGTCCTTCCCGTCCTCTTGCTTATTTTGTAAATGCGTTTCCTAAAAAGTCTCAAGTGGTCCAGATTTACTCTGGAAAGTCAAATTTTAAATGTACTTGGCCACGTTTAGGAAGCAGCACAAATCTTAAGTTGAGTTTTAGTATTTAGGATGCTGTTTGCTTTGTGCTTAGTTTTTTTCCTGAAAATGACCATTTTTGTTCTTAAAAATTGGAATTTGGTGTTTAACCATTTAAATTATTGCTAGTAAACATGGATCTCTCATATTCCACATTGAATCAAATGCACCCCAGTCCCCCATATGTCATAGCTTCTCATTATTCTGCCATTATTTAACACAGTGCCTCTGGGTTTGTAGCTCTGGGAACATAACTGGCATCAATCCCCTGCAGATCTGACACCTTCGATCACACAGCGGCCGAGGAGAGCGCCTTCCATTTGATTAAAGCAGCAGCAACAAGGTTAGGTGAAGCATATGTGGCCTTTCACATTCGTTCAATCGATGGCTTCCCAAGAACGATACCCCGTAGCCTGTTGTCATTAAATACTCTCATCCAGCAGTCCCATTTTCCAGGTTTTGCTCTTCTCACACAATTATTGTAGTCATTTTGAAATAACTACTTGGGGTATTAAATTTAACAATCCTGCAGAAACTATTTTCAGATAATATTCGCAAAGTGAAGTGTGTGTTGTTCTGCTAACTGTCCCCTTTTCTCTCACCAAATGCCTCCTCTGTTACAATAAATTTAGAGCCAAATTAATATTGATCATCGCTTTCAGTTAAACATCAGTGAAATAGAGGTTACAAGCTGCTGAAGTTTTACGTGAGACTGTTGCTGTTATTTCACATCTCTCACTTAGAATAAGGCGTCATCAGCGTAAAGTGTCAGAAACATAAGAAGTAAACGGAAGCCGAGAGCAGCCGAGTACTTTGTTATTTTCTTGTGATAGCCACTGATTGTTTTATTACCTCGGGAATCAAAGCCATTTCTCTTGTGATAATGACTTATCATTAGCTAGGGATTACAAAATCCACTTCCAGGTGATAATGCAGTAACTTATATTGTTGTCTGCACGCAAGAGAAACAATTGTAAGGAAGCCCAGAAACAACCCTCCCCCATGAAATTATGCAAGGGTCAGAACAGAATAAAATAACTGAATATACAATATGGAGAAAATGACCATTTTTATCCAGAGGTAGTGAAAAAATATTTTGTTAGTGTGAGAAAATGGACTTTGTGCTCTGGAGATAATGAAATAATGTCTTGAGCACAAAAAAATATCAGTAAAATAAAAAATAAGTAAGTCTCGGTTTCAGTAGATGTGAGCCTCATAGCTTCATCCTTGAATCCCAGTATTGTGGGACCTCTGCTTAAAAATAAATAAATTGGTTCCGGAAGTTGTTTCGTAACCTGAAAATTACGTAAGTAGAGACGTGTTTTCCATGTAAATGCCCTAATCCGTTCCAAGCCCCCCAAAATTCGGACATTTTTTTTTTTTTTATAAATCATAAAAATGCAACAAAACATGTAACAAATACATGTTACAATTAGATTACCGCACAATAAATGTAGCAATTCAGTGCAAGGCTTCTCCAGGAACAAAATGAACTTTATTACAGGCTAATCTTACATTAGCCGTCATTACTAGCAATGAACGGTAACACTTGTGGTAACACCGCCATCTGGTCCCTCCTAGCCAATGGGATGACAGGAAGTGTCACAGCCCCATTTCCCCAGTTCCCTCCTGTCCCTCTGCCCCAGTAATTTTCCACTTTCCCTGCTTCTGCTCCACTCTACCTGCCAGCCACTCCCACCCTGTCAGTTCAACTCCACTCACCTGCAAGCACAGCTGCAGCTCATTCCCAATCAGCCCTGCTGATAAGCCTCCCCTGCACTCTCACTCTTTGCCAGATTGTTCTTCTGCTTTCATGCGAGACTTTCCAGCGTTATTTCCCTGCCGGATTACCCGTTACCGACCCTGCCTGTCTCCGTTCTGCCTGCCTCGCCTGTTCCTCGGACAACCTACCTGCTTTCTGCCCCTGACTACGACTTCTGCCTCAGCGTTTCTGATTCCTGTCTGCTCACCTGGTTTTGACTTCTCCGCCTGGCCCCGACTTCGCTGCTGCTCGTCCCCAGTCTGCTCCACTACATCGTCAGCCTCCTCTCCTGTAAGACCCTTTATGTCACTCCTGCCCACTGTCAGCGGAACTGCATGGTTCCGAGGATTTACGTCCTTCCCCCTTGGTTCTGCATTCCGGCTCTGCTCGACCCACTCCCCGAGCCTGCAACCCATAGACTTTGTGCGGGCCCTGAGCCTGAAGAACGGACTATTTCCTGTGTTTCCTTGTCTGCCTGAGTTCCTGTTTGCCCGTGTGCTAATAAGTCATTACCACGGCCCAGTTTTCCAGAGTGCTGCTTTTGGGTCCCAATCGCACCCATCACAGGAAGATGCTAGGCGATAGCCAATTGCAGAGCAACTACAAGCATGTTTACATTCGCTAAACTCCGCGAGCTGCGAGTAGCAGCGGTAGCATATTTTTGCCTTTTGTATCCTGAAATTTCTTTCATAACAAGAAGGAAATATATTCCAGTTGAGATGTGTCGGAACCTGAAAATGTAGAGACGTTCGTAAGTAGAGGTCCCACTGTATTTGCCTTCGGCAGTGACACATTCAACGTGATGTGCCTGTTCAGTTTGGAGTTTGCGTTTGGAGCTGATTTACTGCACATCTCCCCGTTCAGAGTTGAATATTTGTGCCGAGTCAGCGGAGGTTAATCTCATAAAACGGGACCCTGACAGCAAAATAAAACAGAATCGGGGACATACCATGAGACAGGAAAACTCACAAGACGCCACGCTTGTTACACAGATAGATTAGGACTTGGAGGTATTTGTTGGGTTTCAGCGATACTGCTTGCACATTTGAGACGAGTTTTATTTCTTTAATAAAAAGCCTGGTAATGTTTCATTTTACACCTCTGGAAAACAAACAGGTCCTTGCGGAACTTGCTGATGAGTAGCTAGCCTTGCCAGGTGTGAACGGGGAACATCTTTTTCAAGGTTTTCCAATCTGTTCTTCAGGGGTCTGAGGCTCAATGTGTGAATGGGGAAAAAAAACTTCACAGTAATGGACCAGAAACCTGTGAGAAGCAACAGGCCCCTTCCATTGTGCAGAGGCTGAATGACCATAGCATGGATGCAACAGGATCATTATTAATACATATAGCACAGTTTAGATGAGCGGTTCATGCCTGAGCAGCCATGGCTGACCGGATCGCTGCAGCTGCCATCAGAACCCAGACAGCTGAGGGTGTTTGTTCCGATGAAGCACTCAGCTCTGGCCACAATGACGGAGACTCTCTTTTGTGTCTTAAATTGGACTCCGCTGCGTCTCTCTCGCTCTCTGTTCCTCTTAATGGCTGCTCAGATCAATAGCGCCGGCCCGCAGGCACAAACTTCTGCAAGGAATTGTTCCAGGAACTCGGTGCATGCAGCCCCGGCAGTTTTCTGCGAAACCAGCTGGATTCTACGTGTCCTGATGGAGAGATTTGAAACTCTCCTCCGAGCTGTTCAGGAGCATCTTTCCAAGTATTTGTCAGATTTAACTGTCATCGATGGCTCTCCCACCTCTGCCTGGATCATCTCATTGTACTGCTCATTTTTAGGTCTCAGCTGTCCACCAGGATTTCTTTGAGATGGACCAGTCTGTCTTTGTCTCACAAGCTGCTGCCTCCACTCATATGAACTCTTTAAAGTGTCCTCTTGAAGGCTAACAAGGTGCTGCTGCGATGCGAATCCAAACCACCAAGTTTCTGTGATGGCGCTCTTCTTAAAGTGCTGATCGAAGAAGAAACTTTTTCACTCACCTTTTTATGACTCTCACGTTCATCATTTGGTTAATGTTCGATGTCATCTGAGGAATGAAGGACAAGGAGACTTGAGTGACTAGTATGTGTTTCGAGTAAGATAAACATGACCTGAGCAAAACCCTCCCTCCATCTGTCCCCACTTATTCATAATCAGGGTCACAGTGGGTCTCGTCAGGCGAGTGAGGTTATTTACAAACACACATAATGTTTTTTTAAAAAACAGTATAATTTCTGTCTTTGTAAGGCCTTTTGTAGTTATAGTTTATTACCCAGCTCCATAACCCTAACCATCCCAACTAACTCCCTGACCCTGACTAAAACACAGTTCTAACGTCAACCTTAAAACCATTTCTTAACCCTCAAATAGTGCTTTTGAAGTTTGGAGGCCAAAATGGCCCTGCATTGCAACAAAGCAATTTGGTCCCTAATATGTAGTGAATACAGGACACATAAATAAGAGAAGAAATGGACCACTTCTTGTCAAAGTGACAGGTCGACCTTTCCCTGAACCCGCCCACATCTGTTCCCCCCCCCCCCCCCCCCCCCCCCCCCACCTCCCTTCCCCGCCTCCCACCATTTTTTAAAAGGGTGGATCCCCCCCGCCCCCACCTCCACCCTCCTCCCGAGGAGGATGGATCCCCCCCCCCCCCCCCCCCCCCCCCCCGCTCCGCCTTTCTCGCTTGCTCATCTGTTTTTAATAAGGGCAATAGTTACAACACAGTGACAAAACAATTTTGCCATAGTCCTGGCATAGCCATCCGTGGACAACATGAGTAGTTCTACATCCTTGATTGGTGAGACGGCTGTGACCGTTATAAGAGAATTGTGTGGAAAAGTAGTTGAAAAATCCACGGTGTTTGTACAGCGTTCTCAGGCATCACCTTCGGAGCCTTGCAGCAAGAATGGTCTTTGGAGCCTTATAGTCAAACAGGGAGTTTTGGGTATGTGTTCCGTTACAAGACGGGGGAGCTGATTCTCTATCAGGGGAAGAATCTTCCAGCGAGGGGCCTATGTTGTCGGCTACGATGTCTTCCAATGACTGGGGTGTGTTGAAACTGATCAAACCGAGAATGGTGTGTGTGACTGAAGAAGGCTGTGAAGAAAGAAACAACACAGAACAGAAACCTTCCACAGAACAAACATTTGTGAAACAGTTGTGAAAACTAGAGAAGAGAAAACTATTGGAGAAAGTTAGACTGTTAGAACCCTAACACTGTGGTTCAGAAGAAAAGAGAAAAGAGTTGGTGGCCTCAAGTAAGAAATTTAGGGGCCTACGTTGTCCGAGTGTGTAACTGAAGAAGCTTAAATCCCGTGGAGACCTGGAGGCTCTCCTGGAGAAAAACATTCTTAGCATGAGTTATATCGCCTGAATCTGTTGTTTGGTAGAGTTCCCGTGTAGGGATGTATCCCCATGGGACCAGTTGGTCCCATGGGGCAATCGTCAATATCAGACTTTTCGGCGCCAATCAACTTTTTTTTTTTTTTTTTTCCTTCTCGCCAAGCATTGTAAAGCGAATATATACATGATCATCTCACAGTCATTAGCTCAGTCCTCCAGAACTTCATCGGAAGCTTCACCGTCTGCGAGCGCGTGTAACAAACAAAGATGGCTGCAAAGATGACTACCGGTAAGCCTCAAATTCTTCCCAAACTTTTTCTCTGTAGTTTTCTAAATAGTTTTAGAAAACTATTAATGAATGAACTATTAATGATTAACTACTATTTACGAATAACTGTGTTTTAGAAGTTACAGTAGAGGTTCACCATATGCCAATTTATCCTGGTAAGCAATCCGTGATCTTTTTAACCTGAAAGTTGTTCTATTTTTATTCTAGATTTTTAAGTGTAACTTTCTGTATCTTTAAAGTCAGCGCCGATGAGTTTGAAGGAATAACCCTCACGCAATCAGACATTGGTATTTTACATACAGTTTTTTGTTTTGTTTTGTTTTGTTTTTTATGAACAGCTCAGTTGTTCATAGATTGCTGAAATATAACTTTTTATGATACATTTTTCAGATCTGTTAGCCAGGGCTGAAAGATTGGTATCCGAAGACAACCAAGAAACTGAAAAAGCAGTAAAAGCATTGCTGTGTTCTGAAACCCCACCCCCCGTGCAGGGGACAAATTGCTGTGTATCTGAAATTGGTGAAATTGAGATTGAGAGGGAAACCTCGGCACTTCAACATGTGACTGACTCAAGTAAGCAGACGAACAAACTCTCCAGAAGACGTGTGAGACAGCCAGGAGGACCGAAGTCGACTGTACAAGGTAATATATTTATCTGTGATTAGAAGTATATACAAAATATGTACCGTTTTGATGATTTGTATTTTAACGATTTTCCCCTCTGTCTAAACAGAACCATCAAAACAGAACCTTCAAACGTGCGCCTCTCTGAGCACTGTGACTCCCACGGCAGCTCCACCCTCCCGTGAACCTTCTGCCCCTGCGAGGAGACGTAGAATACGGCAAGCGTGTACCACTCTGACCCCTGTACTTACAGCGGGACCCACGGCAGCTCGACCCTCCCTTTCACCAGATCCTTTCGAACCTGCGAGGCCGATAAGGAGACGTAGGAACCAGAGACACAAGTCTAACATTGTTAGGAGATTGTTTGATGGTATTTTTTATACTATATCTTCTTGACTAATAATAATAATAATATATAAAAAAATAATAACTCATCTCTCATCTAATTACAGATTCAGGGTTGAGATTAAACGAGAGCGTTCCTGAACCGTCCTTCAACAGGGTCGAGGGGGATACGGGGGGCAACGATCATCCCCAACAACAGCACAAGCACCACGAGAGCGTTCGTCAACCGTCCTTCAACAGGGTGGACGGGGATACAGCCGGATACAATCATCCCCAACAACAGCACGAGCACCACGAGAGCGTTCCTGATCCGCTCTTTGACAGGGCTGAGGATACAGGCTGCTACATTCATTCCCAACACCCCCAAGACAAGGTAGTGCTGGAGATTTTCAATAACGTCATACGGTATATTGTTTCCTCCAATTGTAACCAAAGGTGTACTAAAACAGTGTTGAAAAAGCTGTAATTTTTTTTTTTTTTTTTTTTTTTTTTTTTTTTCTTTGTCTTTTGTTTAAGATATGGATGAGGATTTCAATGTTGAATATTTTAATCAAGTACCGATTGTTTTACAAATAGCTGTTGATCAATTAAGTGATGAGGATTTCAATGTTGAATATTTTAATCAAGTACCGAATGCTTTACAAATAGCTGTTGATCAATTAAGTGAAATTCCAATCTCCATTCCAATAAATTTACATTTTACAGAGCAAAATGAAAACGTCCTAGAACTTGACACCTTACAACTCATAAATGATGCCCTCGAAAACCTTAATGCAGTTAATGCAGTAGAGTTTGAAAATCATTCTCCTTCATCAGCTCTCCACACGCAAAGTGATCATGTCTTACACGCGGTAACAATCAGATCAGAGACGGATTCAGCAGAGACACAATCGGCTCTTCCTAACCCGCTCCTGAAAAGGGGAGTCAGGAGAAGGGGGGCCAGAGAGCAGCCCTCACCCCATCTTTCTCCTCAGCAAGGGGAGGAGGTAGGAGAAAATCCATCCGATCTCTCTCCTGAGCGGGGTGAGAGGTTTTTAATGATTTTAACGCATGGAGAACAAGACGCTCCTTTAACATTCCCACTCGGGGAAATGTGCCTGACATTGCAACATTCTATCGAGATGTAACAGGGGTTATCAGCGAATTGGTGGATGTTGCCAGACGACATAGTAGTCGCAATGATTTAATACAGTTGGAGGTGGTGGGTGAAAACGTACACAATCATGTTACAGTTGCTGTGGATGAACAAGGTGAAAATATTCTACCGGCTTTTAATGGAATGCTAGATCGGATTGTGCAGTCAAACGGTATCATTTCATCGCGGATGAGAATATAGAATTCATCCTTCACGTGGTGCAGAACCCAGGAGGAGGTGCCAAACGTAAGATGGAGAAAACTCTAGACTGTGAAATCATTGACAAAAAAAGACGTCACTTATTTATCGTAGACAACAGAGACAACCAGCTTTGCTTCGCCATCAGTCTAGCTCACGTTATCTACCCGAAACTTACTGAAAGAGAATGCCTTGATATTGCGAGGAAGTTGCAGCATCAGGCTGGTTTAAATGATGAGACCCCCGTCACTTTCAGTGACATTGGTAAATTTGAAAATATTCTGGGGCGTAAAATTGTTGTGTTTTACAGAACATGCCACAGTAAACCCCTCTCACATTATGAGACAAAATTCTCTGATCGTTCCAATCAGTTGTTTCTCTTTTTACTACAAAATCACTATTATGGGATAAAAAATCTCAAAGCCTTCCTGGGGTCGTCAGTCTGTAATTATTGTTACAAGACTTTTAAGCACCCCTATACCCACTTTTGTAAAGGTTACTGCGCAGTGTGCAACGATCCTGCCTGCCCCACAGAGGGGTTCAACACAGTGGTTTGCTCTGACTGTAACAGAACGTGTCGCTCACCCTCTTGTTTCACCAGACACAAATTGGTCGGTTCAAGCAGAAAGTCCAGCCTCTGCGACCAAATCAAAAAATGCGCACGATGCGAACTATACTACAGTGTCAATTTGTCGTTAGACGATGCAAAGCATCGCTGTGCGGTGAAAAATGTAAAATCTGTGTGAAAAAAACTGCAGAGCGACTCTAAAGTCGATCATAGTTGTTACATTCCTACCCTCCAACCGGACATCTCACATCCTGATTTGGTTTTTTTATGATTTTGAAACATTTGTGGGTCAAAATGGAGAGCATGTTCCTTTTTTAGTGCATACAAAAACATCCAAAGGTGAAGAGAAGGCGTTTTATGGTCTTGACTGTGCTAAAATGTTTATTTTGCATTTCAGGAAGCCACGATACAAACAGAACATCTTTATAGCCCATAATGCCAAGGGGTTTGACAGTTATCTGGTGTTAAAAGGTATGTTGGAACTGGATGTGACGCCACAACAGATTCTGATGAACGGGAGTAAAATCCTCAGTTTTGAGGAATCCCATTATGGTCTCAAATTCATAGATTCCCTGTCATTTCTCCCATGCGTCTCAGCGCTATGCCCAAAGCCTTAGGATTCACTGACAAGACCAAGGGGTATTTCCCACACAAATTTAGCTCAGAAATTCACCTCAATTACGTGGGGCCCTATCCCGTTCCGTCCGACTACGACGTAGATCGCATGACGGTGCGCGAACGGGAAGAATTTGACCTGTGGTACAACGAGGTCAGCCGAGGTACCTTTGACTTCCAAAAGGAGGCCTCGCTGTACTGCAAAAATGATGTTGACATTCTCACCCAGGGCAGTCTTAAATTTAGAGATCAGTTCCTAGGTGAGACGGGGGTAGACCCTTTTGGTTCTATCACCATAGCCGGAGCCTGTATGAAGGTTTTCGCACCAATTATCTGACTCCTAACACTCTGGCTATCCCCTGCCCTCACAACTATTTGAATCAGAGCAAAAGATTCTCTAGCGCATCGGTTCAATGGTTAGAATGGTTGATGCACAAAGAAAAAGTCTTTATACAGCATGCTCTAAACATGGGTGAAAACAGATTGGTGCATTTTTCGTAGACGGATATGCTGAGATTGACGGTGTAAAACATGTCTGGGAATTTCATGGATGTTTTTACCACGGCTGTCCCAGTTGCTTTGATCCCACAGTACAGTGCGATATGAGAGGCGTCACCTTCGGTGAACTCCACTACAAAAGTGAGAAGAGGGTGAGTGAGCTACAGACCACACATGGGGTTCGTGTTGTAGTCATGAGAGAACACACGTGGAACCAGATGAAAACAACATGCACGGAGGTTAAAGAATTTCTCCGTTGCTTTTAACGCTCCTGAGCCTCTCAACCTCCGAAAAGTGCTTTTCGGGGGTTGAGAGGCTCAGGAGCGTTAAAGCAACGGAGAATTCTTTAACCTCCGTGCATGTTGTTTTCATCTGGTTCCACGTGTGTTCTCTCATGACTACAACACGAACCCCATGTGTGGTCTGTAGCTCACTCACCCTCTTCTCACTTTTGTAGTGGAGTTCACCGAAGGTGACGCCTCTCATATCGCACTGTACTGTGGGATCAAAGCAACTGGGACAGCCGTGGTAAAAACATCCATGAAATTCCCAGACATGTTTTACACCGTCAATCTCAGCATATCCGTCTACGAAAAATGCACCAATCTGTTTTTCACCCATGTTTAGAGCATGCTGTATAAAGACTTTTTCTTTGTGCATCAACCATTCTAACCATTGAACCGATGCGCTAGAGAATCTTTTGCTCTGATTCAAATAGTTGTGAGGGCAGGGATAGCCAGAGTGTTAGGAGTCAGATAATTGGTGCGAAACACCTTCATACAGGCTCCGGCTATGGTGATAGAACCAAAAGGGTCTACCCCCGTCTCACCTAGGAACTGATCTCTAAATTTAAGACTGCCCTGGGTGAGAATGTCAACATCATTTTTGCAGTACAGCGAGGCCTCCTTTTGGAAGTCAAAGGTACCTCGGCTGACCTCGTTGTACCACAGGTCAAATTCTTCCCGTTCGCGCACCGTCATGCGATCTACGTCGTAGTCGGACGGAACGGGATAGGGCCCCACGTAATTGAGGTGAATTTCTGAGCTAAATTTGTGTGGGAAATACCCCTTGGTCTTGTCAGTGAATCCTAAGGCTTTGGGCATAGCGCTGAGACGCATGGGAGAAATGACAGGGAATCTATGAATTTGAGACCATAATGGGATTCCTCAAAACTGAGGATTTTACTCCCGTTCATCAGAATCTGTTGTGGCGTCACATCCAGTTCCAACATACCTTTTAACACCAGATAACTGTCAAACCCCTTGGCATTATGGGCTATAAAGATGTTCTGTTTGTATCGTGGCTTCCTGAAATGCAAAATAAACATTTTAGCACAGTCAAGACCATAAAACGCCTTCTCTTCACCTTTGGATGTTTTTGTATGCACTAAAAAGGAACATGCTCTCCATTTTGACCCACAAATGTTTCAAAATCATAAAAAACCAAATCAGGATGTGAGATGTCCGGTTGGAGGGTAGGAATGTAACAACTATGATCGACTTTAGAGTCGCTCTGCAGTTTTTCACCACAGATTTTACATTTTTTCACCGCACAGCGATGCTTTGCATCGTCTAACGACAAATTGACACTGTAGTATAGTTCGCATCGTGCGCATTTTTTGATTTGGTCGCAGAGGCTGGACTTTCTGCTTGAACCGACCAATTTGTGTCTGGTGAAACAAGAGGGTGAGCGACACGTTCTGTTACAGTCAGAGCAAACCACTGTGTTGAACCCCTCTGTGGGGCAGGCAGGATCGTTGCACACTGCGCAGTAACCTTTACAAAAGTGGGTATAGGGGTGCTTAAAAGTCTTGTAACAATAATTACAGACTGACGACCCCAGGAAGGCTTTGAGATTTTTTATCCCATAATAGTGATTTTGTAGTAAAAAGAGAAACAACTGATTGGAACGATCAGAGAATTTTGTCTCATAATGTGAGAGGGGTTTACTGTGGCATGTTCTGTAAAACACAACAATTTTACGCCCCAGAATATTTTCAAATTACCAATGTCACTGAAAGTGACGGGGTCTCATCATTTAAACCAGCCTGATGCTGCAACTTCCTCGCAATATCAAGGCATTCTCTTTCAGTAAGTTTCGGGTAGATAACGTGAGCTAGACTGATGGCGAAGCAAAGCTGGTTGTCTCTGTTGTCTACGATAAATAAGTGACGTCTTTTTTTGTCAATGATTTCACAGTCTAGAGTTTTCTCCATCTTACGTTTGGCACCTCCTCCTGGGTTCTGCACCACGTGAAGGATGAATTCTATATTCTCATCCGCTGAAATGATACCGTTTGACTGCACAATCCGATCTAGCATTCCATTAAAAGCCGGTAGAATATTTTCACCTTGTTCATCCACAGCAACTGTAACATGATTGTGTACGTTTTCACCCACCACCTCCAACTGTATTAAATCATTGCGACTACTATGTCGTCTGGCAACATCCACCAATTCGCTGATAACCCCTGTTACATCTCGATAGAATGTTGCAATGTCAGGCACATTTCCCCGAGTGGGAATGTTAAAGGAGCGTCTTGTTCTCCATGCGTTAAAATCATTAAAAAACCTCTCACCCCGCTCAGGAGAGAGATCGGATGGATTTTTCCTAGCCCTCCTCCCCCTTGCTGAGGAGAAAGATGGGGTGAGGAGCTGCTCTCTGGCCCCCCTTCTCCTGACCTCTCACCCTTTTCAGGAGCGGGGTTAGGAAGAGCCGATTGTGTCTCTGCTGAATCCGTCTCTGATCTGATTGTTACCGCGTGTAAGACATGATCACTTTGCGTGTGGAGAGCTGATGAAGGAGAATGATTTTCAAACTCTACTGCATTAACTGCATTAAGGTTTTCGAGGGCATCATTTATGAGTTGAAAGGTGTCAAGTTCTAGGACGTTTTCATTTTGCTCTGTAAAATGTAAATTTATTGGAATGGAGATTGGAATTTCACTTAATTGATCAACAGCTATTTGTAAAGCATTCGGTACTTGATTAAAATATTCAACATTGAAATCCTCATCACTTAATTGATCAACAGCTATTTGTAAAACAATCGGTACTTGATTAAAATATTCAACATTGAAATCCTCATCCATATCTTAAACAAAAGACAGAAAAAGGAAAAAAAAAAAAAAAAAAAAAAAATTACAGCTTTTTCAACACTGTTTTAGTACACCTTTGGTTACAATTGGAGGAAACAATATACCGTATGACGTTATTGAAAATCTCCAGCACTACCTTGTCTTGGGGGTGTTGGGAATGAATGTAGCAGCCTGTATCCTCAGCCCTGTCAAAGAGCGGATCAGGAACGCTCTCGTGGTGCTCGTGCTGTTGTTGGGGATGATTGTATCCGGCTGTATCCCCGTCCACCCTGTTGAAGGACGGTTGACGAACGCTCTCGTGGTGCTTGTGCTGTTGTTGGGGATGATCGTTGCCCCCCGTATCCCCCTCGACCCTGTTGAAGGACGGTTCAGGAACGCTCTCGTTTAATCTCAACCCTGAATCTGTAATTAGATGAGAGATGAGTTATTATTTTTTTTATATATTATTATTATTATTAGTCAAGAAGATATAGTATAAAATATACCATCAAACAATCTCCTAACAATGTTAGACTTGTGTCTCTGGTTCCTACGTCTCCTTATCGGCCTCGCAGGTTCGAAAGGATCTGGTGAAAGGGAGGGTCGAGCTGCCGTGGGTCCCGCTGTAAGTACAGGGGTCAGAGTGGTACACGCTTGCCGTATTCTACGTCTCCTCGCAGGGGCAGAAGGTTCACGGGAGGGTGGAGCTGCCGTGGGAGTCACAGTGCTCAGAGAGGCGCACGTTTGAAGGTTCTGTTTTGATGGTTCTGTTTAGACAGAGGGGAAAATCGTTAAAATACAAATCATCAAAATGGTACATATTTTGTATATACTTCTAATCACAGATAAATATATTACCTTGTACAGTCGACTTCGGTCCTCCTGGCTGTCTCACACGTCTTCTGGAGAGTTTGTTCGTCTGCTTACTTGAGTCAGTCCCATGTTGAAGTGCCGAGGTTTCCCTCTCAATCTCAATTTCACCAATTTCAGATACACAGCAATTTGTCCCCTGCACGGGGGGTGGGGTTTCAGAACACAGCAATGCTTTTACTGCTTTTTCAGTTTCTTGGTTGTCTTCGGATACCAATCTTTCAGCCCTGGCTAACAGATCTGAAAAATGTATCATAAAAAGTTATATTTCAGCAATCTATGAACAACTGAGCTGTTCATAAAAAACAAACAAAACAAAACAAAAAACTGTATGTAAAATACCAATGTCTGATTGCGTGAGGCTTATTCCTTCAAACTCATCGGCGCTGACTTTAAAGATACAGAAAGTTACACTTAAAAATCTAGAATAAAATAGAACAACTTTCAGGTTAAAAAGATCACGGATTGCTTACCAGGATAAATTGGCATATGGTGAACCTCTACTGTAACTTCTAAAACACAGTTATTCGTAAATAGTAGTTAATCATTAATAGTTCATTCATTAATAGTTTTCTAAAACTATTTAGAAAACTACAGAGAAAAAGTTTGGGAAGAATTTGAGGCTTACCGGTAGTCATCTTTGCAGCCATCTTTGTTTGTTACACGCGCTCGCAGACGGTGAAGCTTCCGATGAAGTTCTGGAGGACTGAGCTAATGACTGTGAGATGATCATGTATATATTCGCTTTACAATGCTTGGCGAGAAGGAAAAAAAAAAAAAAAAAGTTGATTGGCGCCGAAAAGTCTGATATTGACGATTGCCCCATGGGACCAACTGGTCCCATGGGGATACATCCCTACACGGGAACTCTACCAAACAACAGATTCAGGCGATATAACTCATGCTAAGAATGTTTTTCTCCAGGAGAGCCTCCAGGTCTCCACGGGATTTAAGCTTCTTCAGTTACACATCTCGGACAACGTAGGCCCCTAAATTTCTTACTTGAGGCCACCAACTCTTTTCTCTTTTCTTCTGAACCACAGTGTTAGGGTTCTAACGGTCTAACTTTCTCCAATAGTTTTCTCTCTCTAGTTTTCACAACTGTTTCACAAATGTTTGTTCTGTGGAAGGTTTCTGTTCTGTGTTGTTTCTTCTTCACAGCCTTCTTCAGTCACACACACCATTCTCGGTTTGATCAGTTTCAACACACCCCAGTCATTGGAAGACATCGTAGCCGACAACATAGGCCCCTCGCTGGAAGATTCTTCCCTGATAGAGAATCAGCTCCCCCGTCTTGTAACGGAACACATACCCAAAACTCCCTGTTTGACTATAAGGCTCCAAAGACCATTCTTGCTGCACAGGCTCCGAAGGTGATGCCTGAGAACGCTGTACAAACACCGTGGATTTTTCAACTACTTTTCCACACAATTCTCTTATAACGGTCACAGCCGTCTCACCAATCAAGGATGTAGAACTACTCATGTTGTCCACGGATGGCTATGCCAGGACTATGGCAAAATTGTTTTGTCACTGTGTTGTAACTATTGCCCTTATTAAAAACAGATGAGCAAGCGAGAAAGGCGGAGGGGGGGGGGGGGGGGGGGGGGGGGGGATCCATCCTCCTCGGGAGGAGGGTGGAGGTGGGGCGGGTGGGGATCCACCCTTTAAAAAATGGTGGGAGGCGGGGAAGGGAGGTGGGGGGGGGGGGGGGGGTGGGGGGGAACAGATGTGGGCGGGTTCAGGAAAGGTCGACCTGTCACTTTGACAAGAAGTGGTCCTTTCTTCTCTCACATACACACACATGGTGGGGGCTATTTAGTGTCTCAATCAACCTTGTACTTTGAGATGAATCTGCAATACCAAGGGAGAAAAACACACAGGGACAGAGAGATATGAAAAAACTTACACTCACAGGAGGTGGGATGGAACCCAGAACTTTAGTCTATGATGCAACTGTGCCTGTAGATTACTAGATTGATAAAATGAAGTTTGTAGCATTGAAAGGACATTAAGCAGTGATCTGTCATACTACTGCCACCCCTCCAAACATACTCCATAACTACAAATCAGTGGCTGTAGCAACAGTGTAACACATTTACTGAAGTCACGGTGTAGTTTACAGCTGTCATTAACTCTTGTGGCCTACAGTTCTCATTAACAGTTTAACCAATTAAAACATTAAGAGGTTTATGATTGTGTGTCTGTAATAATCCAAAATCTCAGCAATGATGGGTCAAAGCAAAATGCACACTGATCAACCCCCAGCCTTATTTTCATCACCTGACTGTTTCCTTCTGGTCACTCACTGAGGACAGAATAAAACACTAACAATTGAAGTAATTTTCTTCCAAGATTGGCCTGAAAGGAAGCTAAAAAAAGTTCAATGACATTTAATGTGACAACATTTACCCATAGTGCTGCTTGGCTTTGGAGTCTTATTTGGGAAAAACTCTAAATGCCTTGATAAAGACCCTGTTTGGAAAAAATACTAATAATTTTAAATATCTGTGTCTGTCCGTCCGTCCGTCCACATAAAAAAAGATACTACAGAGAGAAATCATTAGTGTGCATGCAAACACTTGTTCCTGCTTGTTAAAGAATGAACACGACTAGAGCTGCTCTCCTACTCTTACTACTCAAGAGAGTCACCTACTGGCCATCTGCAGAAGTTACACGTGGTCTACCATAAGTACTGATTAGCACGCATAAAAAACTTTAAAAGAGTCAGTAACTTTATATTAATTTAATACATTCCCGTATTTATATATCGAGTTTAAGGAGTTTATGTGATGGTTGTGTAAAGATGAATTATTTCAGTGCTGACTTGTGTCAATCAAATTTGTCAGGGTAACATCCGCGCTGATCCAAGACAGATCTTCGGCACCAATCTTAACCTTTCCTAAATAACAGGGACAGAACATGGTCCTTGGACCCATATGCAGCATTCTGTTAAGCCATTATGCCAGCTTTAAACATTTGGATAAGTGACTCCATGTTCCGGTGAGTCCATTATCCTGCCCACAATACCCTTGGCTCCGGCTTTTTCTAATAAATGGAAGCATGAAGGATTGGCTGTTTGCAGCAGTTGATGTGACAGGAGGAGTAGGAAGGTCACAGTGATGGAAATCTGTTGCAACACCCTGATGTGGTAAGCATCCTTCAGTCCCAGTAACGGCCAATTTTAGATAATCTGTCAGTGTATTAAGTGTCCAAGTCAGCAATCCAGCCAACTGCTCCCTGTATGTGTATGTATGTGTGTGCATGCGTGTGTGTGCTCGATCCACGTTGCCGTTCAA
Organism: Takifugu flavidus; assembly: GCF_003711565.1. Taxonomy (NCBI): domain Eukaryota; kingdom Metazoa; phylum Chordata; class Actinopteri; order Tetraodontiformes; family Tetraodontidae; genus Takifugu; species Takifugu flavidus. The sequence continues at coordinate 8,893,672 of NC_079536.1, forward strand.
CAGCCATATGGCCGTTCACTGGCCCTAAAGTGGGGAAGTTGAAGAGGACGCGGCCTGAAAAATGTTTTTTTTTTCTTCTTTTTTTTTTTAAATGCTGGTAATAATTCAGAGCAATGGCTTTGGAATTCATCATGTTTCTGTCTCAATTTAGAAATGAGTAAAAATCTGATGCCTTTGCTTTTCTCCTCTGGCTCATTTCCCTAAGCGATTCAGGAACTGATAATAAAGCAGAAATTTAAGAAAAAAAACTGCCAAATGAAGTAAAAGCTCCAAGCAAAGACGACAGATGTGCATCTTTAATGGGACTGCTAACATTCAAAGCAGGACAAGAACATTTCTATAGGAACAACACATTCTGCAGCCTGAGAAAAATACTTAAATAGGCCTTAAAAAAAGACATGCAGTTCAAATATGAGGCAGTGGGGGTGATAAATGGCTCTGTTATTTAAATACACATAGCTACTGTACTTAGCATCTTATTGTATGAACAGATAAGTTCCATTCAGTTGTCATGGTGATAAATATCCACATCCCTAGACTCTAAACCCAGCCCATGTATTATTTCTGCTTGCATGATTCCCATGATTAATAATTTACTCATTAATAATGCATTTCTACATGTGCAGGGAGACCTTTTGTCCAGGTCCGGTCAGAGATTTATCAATCTTTTTCCAGTGGAGGAGGATGTAAAAGCACACAGAACACAGACTTGTTTGATTTGCTGGTCAGATGTTTGTGAGGGCTAAGAAAATGAGGTTGAAGCCATTCAAAAGTTTGCAAAATGAATTCCCCCAGTGTTAATACATTTGACAGCCTGGCTTTGGGGTCTGCAGTGTGGCAGACCTCTTTTAATGATGGTGACTGCGATCCCCAAGATGGATCATACATCTCACCAACTCAATGCATTTTAAGTCAGGCAGATCCAGGGAGGCCTGAATATAGCCATGAGCTACAAGCTAAAGTGAATAGATACACCAGCTCTCTTGCCAACTGGCCTTTTGTCCACTAAAATCGATATCATGTTATATAAATAAAACATTGCCAAATTATTTAAGAAATTGGTGCAGAAATGGTACTATCGTAGCTTAAGTAATCTCGACCAAAACGTCTGTTCACTTTTCCAACAGGCACAAAGACGACTAAGCTCACGAGGGAAAACTGTTTTTCCATCTATGCGAGCTGCATCTCGACCTTACCACCCGAGTCCTCATACCAGGCGAAGAAAGGATCACCAGCGTAGTCGTTGCGCACTGGCATCTGGCCCGGCACAATGGAAATGGGAGAGCTGACGCACCAGAAGGGTTTATGAAATTCATCCAGGAGCGTCAGACTCATTATGCAACCATTCTAAAATCAAAACCAGAAGTTTGAAAGATGCAGGATGTTGTTGCCCATGCTTTCACAGCGTGCCAGCGGCCAACAGCAGACTGCCATACCTGCACCGTGCCCTGCAGGGCACCACACCTCCAGGGGAGGGCAAGGTTGCCTGACAGCAGCGTGCGCTGCCCCAGGTTAACGCCATTGATGGCAGTCAACTGAACCAGGCCATCACAGATCTGAGCTGTTGGAATAATGCATCTGAGAGTCAGTGGTTTATCTAAATATAAAGACAATACATATACAGCAATATACACATGAACAGGTTTATGACAATGAAAGGTGTGATAATTATGAAAGATTTTTTTAACTGTATCATGAATGACCTGGATAAGACATAATCATTGAAATATGAGAAAGTTATAAATAAATTACCTTTACTGCAGAAGAGACTGGAGTAGCTTCCAGACATGAGCTCGCATACGGTGTCATGGAGAACAAAGTGTAGCTGGTAACCATGGAGACCATATTCAGGGTCGATGTCATCAAAAGGGGGTTTGAATGTGGGTTCAGTGTATGGGCTGCAGGAAGAAAAGAACATGTTAGTAGCTGCAGTGAGTGATGATGAGTCTTACTAAGTAGGAAAGAAAAACATTTTTGTTGGATACAAGTGTAACGTTGTCATTTCACAGAAACGCCGGATGGGGGCGCTGTGGTCGTACTATATTTCATTGTTGCTTAACTACTCATCACATCAGCAATCCATTCAATCTGGATGCTTAAATATGTTCTAAAAGAAACCCGAAAGAAGGTAAGAGATGTTTTGACATAGCCCATGTTAATCCCATAAAAAATGAACTAATCAATAGCAATAATTTATTACCTTCACATGAACATAAGTGATTTATTACACACTGAAACATATGCCACTTCAGCTTAGCAATAAAAATATATTCTTAAACCCGTCCACAGTCCAGACAGCTGTGTTGGTGCGGCTGATGAAGGACAGGAGATGAAAACTCTTGATTAAAAAATGAGGCTGGTTGGCTCTCTGGACTCAAAAAATAAGGTGACAGCGATGCTGATGCTTCCGATCCCACCATGCTGGGTGGGATTATGAGTCACATCAGCAGCATCAGTTAGATCCCGCAGCGATTTGAGCCTTAACAAGTGGAAGGTGATTCTCTGCACGCCGTGTGAGCGCATGCATGAAAGGTTCCTCCTCATGTGCAGCCTACCAAAGCGACGATCCCTGGACGATTTTTTCCACCAGCTTATGGAAGTGAAGGGTGAACATGACGAAAGCAACAGCTTGCTCGTTCTGCACAGAGAGCCGCCGAGTAAAACATGCAGAATCCACCCTAAAGATTATGGATGACATCAGCGTGGAATCATGTTTACCTTCCAGAGGCCAACTACGGTGCCAGACTCCAGCAGGCGGAGTTCCACCAGTCTGTCCTCGCTGATGAGCTGGAGGCTTTTTGAGAGATTCACCTCCACCATGAAGGACCTAGAGGACGGCCTGAGAGAAATGGGGGCTTTTCCATGGTGGAAAGATGAAAATCTAAGATATGGACTGCCGTCGCTGTCTTACGGCTCCAGGCCCGGGCACCTGAGGGCGATCCGCTGGACGCCGTGGAGCAGAAAGCTGGAAATCTGCTCCAGGTCAGGCAGGTGGCCTCCTCCACCCCAGCAGAGTGCCACACTGGTTCCACAGAAGCGGGCCCAGCTCAGATTGTGTCTGGTCTTCTGTCCACTGTTATCGCAGACCGTCAGCTCCCAGGTGACGTGCAGCTTTCTGCGGCGAGAGAAGAGGAAAGCTCTTGGCACTGAGGCAACGCTTCAAAACTTGTCTGGGGTTAGGCCCTGGGATTCTGGAAAGTGCCTTGAAACAATTTTGATTGTAAAAGATGCTAAAAAATAAAGATTGATTTAATTTTTGATTTGATTTGAAAACCATAAAATAATCTTAGAATGCTGCGCCATTGGGGTTCTACGTTACCCACCTCCTGCTGCCTCTCAACTCATCTCTTTCAGCTGACCTACTCCAGAGCCAACACAGCTGAGTTCATGTTTGCAAAATTCCTGTAAGGATTAAACCTTCTTTTGAGCAGAGGAGCGGAATAACAGGCAGCGACCCAACAACCAGCTGTTGTGACAAATCTTCTGATCCAGTTCTGTCTAAACTATGATTCAGGGTCGCCCCCACCGTGATGAAGACTGTGTCTCGCCGAGGCGCCATCCAATATCAATTGAGTGGAGGAACAAAGCTCCAAATTGGAGCAGCCCAGGAGGTTGCAGACGACCAGGGGGAATTCCCCCCGTGCCTTGTGTGTGTGTGATACAGCGAAATGATTATTACCCAAGTAAATTCCGCCTTCCTTCATGCCTCTAACCGACAACCCCCCCACAGGGAGCCCTCAGGAACTGTATGGGGGGGCACATGGATTGATGTGTGCATGCTGCAGATGAGGCGGGGGGCTCAGTAATTTGTTTCAACAATTCAGACAGCCTCAGCGAGGAGCACAATTATTTCACCTTCCCATCTGCAGCACAACTGCCGCACAACTCAGAATTGAGTTCTGCACAGCCTGTAATCAGAGGTTATAAAAACCCAGCAAGAACTCGCAGTCGGGGAGCAGCAAGGGAGCTCTCTCCTGTCTGCTCGCTAACCCCTGAGCAGACGCTATGCTCAGACAGACACCTCCTCCCTTGCCTTTAATAAGAAAGTGTCATTAAGTGCAGAACGAAAGAACAAACTGCACTGTATTTGCTGGCAGCCCGAACTCTCCGCCACCGTCTTTAACCTTGACATTTCCTTACAGCAAAGGGCCACCAAAGTTTTGCCAGCTGCGAACATGTTCCCGCGGCTTCAATCCAGTTGTTAAACTGAGGGAATACCTGGAGGAATAATGAGCTGTTTCTCACACCAGTGGCTGGACTAAAGGTGGCAATATCTGAGGAGATTGCCACGGTAGGTTAGGAAACCAATGAAACACAGCAGAAACGCTGCTCATTTTTGCATTGGCTTCAATTTGGAGTCGTCATCATACTCTTCCACTTAACCCAACAAAGTCTCCTCCTCAACTGCCAATAAAGAGTCCTTCATAAACTGGTGGCGTCCACAGGATATCAAGACAGCAAAAGCTGATGCAATCTATTTTATATGTTAGGAAATATAAAAAAAGAGTGGGCCAGATTCACGAAGCGTTATTACGAACAAATTTGTTCTTAAGTTCCACTTACGAACAGTTTACGAAGATTGTGGCATTCACCAATTTCTTCTTATCCTGGATTTATTCGTAGGTAAGAACACATCCTACGAACACTCAGGAGTACTCTTGCGCACATTTCAGTGCCGACATGTTGGTATGGTTGGGTTTTCTTCTCTTGTGCAGTTCAATAAAATTCAATATTACAATGATAATTATGTCATATTTATTTATTTATTTGTTTATTTCCTATTTTTGGTGATTTACGGAGAATTCTAAAATTACGTAAATGTGCCAATGACTTAACATTAATCAACCAAATTGGAAACCATGCCAAAACTGTCTTTTTATTTGATTTTATCTTGATTTATTTTATTAGGGGATCGAGGATATGCTCTGGTTGTTGACACCACTGACCAACCCTCAGACTCCACAGGAAATTTTATTCAATCAGATGCATCCGCGCAGTCGCTCCACCATTGAACGCACCATCGGCATGTTAAAGGGGCGCTGGATGTGTTTGGACAGAGCCACAACCCCGTGAGGATGTGCGTCCTGACGCAATGATGCGGGCACGTGGTTCACGTTCGAGCGCGATTAATTGCCCGTTTGTGAATAAAATGCATTATTGTCACAATCCGAGCACAGCTTTTACACGTTTATTTTTTTTACATTCTTATTTTTTTACATTCTCGTTGATTTCTTTAAGCGTGTTGGCTATAGTCATCAGGGTTGAGGCAATTTTATCAAGCATGTTAGCCATCCTTTCTTGATTGTTCAACACGGCGTCAGAAATCAGGCGTGGAGAGGCAAGCTTTGGGCATTTCGCTTTGGGCATTTGGCTGCTTTTTGCTCTGTCTACAGGGTCCTGCTGCAGTTCCTTTTATGGGCATTAGTGGGCGGTGATTTATGCTAATCATATGTTAATTAGACTCACCTGGCACGCGCTTTCAACTTACGAACAGATGGCATTCATCAATCTAAGAACACAGCTGCGAACAATTCTGGGGCTTACGAACGCGTTGATGAATCCGACGTAGGGTTTTCTTAAAAAACTTCTTAATCACAACTTAAGAAAGAATCTAAGAAGATTCTTAAGAACATATTGGTGAATCTGGCCCAGTGTTTGAGGTGCTCTTCTGTGGACACTATTGGTGTCTCAGGCACAAGGAAGCACTATGAGGCTTCTGGGTCTCACCGAAGGACTAGCTCCATGTCACCGGGCAGCCCCGTGTGACAGCTGACACGCTGAAGATGTCTACTCCACCTGTCGAGGTCACGTGAGGCCACACTCTTGAAATAGCTCAGCTTCCAGTAGTCCCTGGCACAGTCGGGCATCTTTGTGTACTCGAGCTTTAGCTTCTTGGTCTCTCCAAACTCTGCGGTGTATTGCTTGTACCACAAAGAGCTACGTTGGAAGTAAAGTATTACGTCAGATTCAATGCTTAAAAGACTTTTACCGACTGTAAATATGCTTTGTTGATAGTAAAAATGTCACACTCTGCTCCAGCCCATGGACTCAGTTCTTTTCCACTCCCCTGCTCACACCACACCCTCTGATCACACACCTGCTCTCAGTCACTGATCACACACCTGCTCTCAGTCACTGATCACACACCTGCCCTCACTCATCAATCAGTTCACCTACCAGTATATATTCTCCAGCCTCAGACTCACTCGGTGCCAGATTGTCTCTGCTATGCATGACCTTCCAGCGTTTACATGCCTGTCTTCCCGGAATTGACCCTGTCTGTTTACGACCTGCCTGTTCTGCCTGATCCCCGGTAAATGAACTCTGTCTTCTGTTTTGACCACGAGCTCAGCCGGTCTCCCTCTGGATTGTTTGCCTGATTCTGCCTGCCTCCCGGTTACTGAACTTTTGCCTGCCTTGACCAAGTCCACTGCCCCGTCCTCAAACTGTTCTTTGTTTGCCAGATTGCAGTTAATAAACCAGTTGACTGATCATCAGTTCTTTGCCTGTTGTGTACTGCACTTGGGTGCACCAGTACCATACCCGTCACAGTACAATGGTTCCGATGGCCAATCACGGACCCAGCAGAACCACCGTCACCACGGAATCGGTTTGAAAGAATCGAGGGAGTACTCATGCTTCATGAGCAGCGGTTGGAGGAGACGGCTGCCCATGCCCGACAAGCTGCGGAGGCCCAAGCCAGGGCCATCACAGCCCTCACAGCTCAACTGCAACAGCTGACCTCCACCCTTTCCTCTGCAGAGGCCACCGTCTCTGCACCAGCACCTCCACCTCCTGCTCCCGTTCCCGTTCCAGCGCTGCCGAGGATGATATCAGAACCCCGGCTGGGGGCCCCAGAGCGCTACAATGGGGATCCCAAGCTCTGTCGTCCCTTCTTGACTTCCTGTTCTCTGCTCTTCAGTCTGCAGCCACACACATTTGCCACAGAGGGAGCCAAGGTGGCATACGTCATCAGCAACCTGACAGGAAGAGCTCTCCTCTGGGGAACTGCAGAGTGGGAGAGGCAGACTCCTGCCTGTGCTTCATTCCAGGCCTTCTCGGAGGAGCTGCGCAAGATCTTTGGGCTGGGAGCTGCAGGTCCAGATGGCACTTTGGAGCTCCTCTCCATACGGCAGGGGAATCAGTCCGTGGCAGATTACTCCATCGACTTCCGGACCAAGGCTCGTCAGAGTGACTGGAACCTGGCTGCACTCCGGGATGCCTTTCTGCATGGTTTAGCAGAATATATCAAGGACGAACTGGTTTCTTACCCTCTACCTGCCTCACTGGATGAACTCATCGAGCTCAGCACTCGACTGGATCTCCGTGTCAGGGCCCGGAGAAGAGAAAGGAGACAGAACCCCGCACCGTCCATGGCAGCTCACTGCCTGAATTTCCCCTCCGCTTCGGCCCCTGTTCCTGCTGACCCAGAACCGATGTAACTGGGTCGCACCAGACTCACACCAGAGGAGCGTCAGCGTCGCCAGAGGGGGAACCTCTGTATGTACTGTGGGCAACATGGACATTTTATCTCTCTGTCCATTAAAAGGCAGAGCTCACCAGTAAATGGGGAAGTCCTGGTGAGTCATGTGGGAGTAAAATCTTCCCCTCAGATTAAACGCCCCGTTTTTCTAGGCAAGCTTCTTCTCGCCGATGACTCTCACACCCTGGCCACCTTCATTGACTCTGGTTCCGATGGCAATATTATGGACGAGGGGTTGGCCATGCAGCTCGGGCTAGAGAGGATTCCCCTCAACCCACCGATTCCTGCCAGGGCCATGGATGGTCATCTTCTGGGAACGGTTGCCCACCAGACTGCCCCTGTTCACATGCTGATTTCTGGTAACCATCATGAGACCATCCAGTTTCTTCTCCTGCCCTCATCCAACATTCCTCTGATCCTGGGCTTTCCATGGCTCCGCAAACACAACACGCACGTCGACTGGACCACAGCCACTATCCCCAGCTGGAGCGGCTTCTGCCACCAGGTCTGCCTTCGGGATGCATCAATGCCGCGCCAGACTACGCTCCCCAGCACCTGCCTGGACCTGGCCAGAGTCCCTGCGGAGTACCACGACCTCAGGGAGGTGTTCAGTAAAACCAGAGCTACCTCGCTGCCCCCCCACCGCCCTTATGACTGCGGTATTGATCTGAAGCCTGGCACGTCACCTCCTAAGGGGCGCCTCTACTCTCTGTCTGGTCCAGAGCGGGAGGCCATGGAGAGCTATATTAAGGACTCCCTGGCTGCAGGAATCATACGCCCTTCTTCATCCCCTGCAGGGGCAGGATTCTTCTTTGTGGACAAGGACAAGACCCTGCGCCCTTGCATCGATTACTGGGGTCTCAACGACATCACAATCAAGAACCGGTATCCCCTACCACTCATTTCCTCTGCCTATGAGCTACTTCAAGGGGCCAAGATCTTCACCAAGCTTGACCTTCGTAATGCCTACCACCTCGTATGCATCAGGGAGGGGGACGAGTGGAAGACGGCCTTCAACACCCCCACTGGCCATTATGAATATTTGGTGATGCCATTCGGTCTCACCAATGCCCCCACTGTCTTCCAAGCCTTGGTGAATGATGTCCTCCGGGACATGATCAACAAATATGTGTTTGTCTACTTGGACAACATTCTTATCTTCTCCACCTGCCTTGAGGATCACATTCACCATGTCAGGACGGTGTTGCAGCGTCTCCTGGAGAATTCGCTGTTCGTCAAGGTCGAGAAGTGCGAGTTCCACACCCAGTCGGTGGCCTTTCTTGACTACATTGTGGCCGAGGGACGTCTGGAGATGGATCCGGCTAAGGTGGAGGCGGTAAAGTCCTGGCCAGTTCCGGAGACCCGTAAGCAACTGCAGCGTTTCCTGGGTTTTGCAAACTTTTATCGACGCTTCATCCGGAACTACAGCTCCATTGCTGCTCCCCTCACCATGTTGACCTCCCCCAAGAGTCCCTTCCGCTGGTCCCACGCTGCAGACTCTGCCTTCCAGACCCTGAAGAACCGGTTCAGCTCAGCACCCATCCTCCAGGTCCCGGTGATTGAACGACAGTTCGTTGTTGAGGTGGATGCTTCCGACGTTGGAGTGGGTGCAGTCCTGTCTCAGCGAGCAGCAGGTGACCAGAAACTCCATCCATGTGCCTTCTTCTCTCGGCGTCTTTCACCGGCCGAGAGAAATTATGACATTGGCAATCGGGAGCTTCTGGCTGTCAAGCTGGCCCTGGAGGAGTGGCGACACTGGCTTGAAGGGACTAAGCAGCCCTTCTTAGTTTGGACTGATCACAAGAACCTGGAATACATTCAGATGGCAAAGAGGCTCAACTCCCGACAGGCACGATGGGCCCTCTTCTTCACCAGGTTTGATTTCTCCCTCTCCTACAGACCCGGCTCCCGAAATGTCAAACCAGACGCATTGTCACGCCAGTTTCAGAGGGAGGGGGATGAAGCTACCTCTGCAGACACCATTCTACCGTCTCCTTGTGTTGTCGCATCCCTGACGTGGGAGATCGAGGAGAGGGTGAGAACCTCTACAGAGGGGGAGGCTGGTCCCACTGCTTGCCCTCCAGATTGCCTGCATGTGCCTGCAACCCTAAGGTCAGAAGTGCTCCAGTGGGCTCATGCCTCTAGGGTTTCCTGTCATCCAGGGATCCAGAGAACCTGTGACGTCCTCCAGCAACGCTTCTGGAGGCCCTCGTTAGAGGAGGACACCCGGGAATATGTCAATGCCTGCCCTACCTGCAACCGGAACAGTCTTCTCGTCAGGCCCCGTCCGGTCTTCTACAGCCACGTCCTGTGCCGCATCGTCCCTGGTCACACATTTCTATTGACTTTGTCACTGGTCTGCCACCATCTGAGGGGAAGACGGCCATACTTGCAATCGTGGATCGCTTCTCCAAGATGGCTCACTTCGTCCCCTTACCCAAGCTTCTATCAGCTAAAGAGACGGCCCAACTCCTCCTCGACCATGTCTTCCGTCTCCACGGAATTCCTGTGGATGTGGTCTCAGACAGGGGACCCCAGTTCTCTTCCGTGTTCTGGCAGGAGTTCTGCAGATTGCTGGGAGCCACGCCGAGTCTGTCATCAGGGTTCCACCCTCAATCCAATGGCCAGACTAAAAGAGTGAACCAACAGATGGAGACAGCCCTTCGGTGTACTGTGACCCAGAACCCATCTTCCTGGTCCCAGCAGCTGTTGTGGGTGGAATATGCTCACAACACTTTGACAAGCTCTGCCACAGGCCTGTCTCTTTTCCAGTGTGCCTATGGGTATCAGCCACCCCTCTTCCCAGCCCTGGAGAAGGAGGCCTCTTGCCCGTCCCTTCAAGCCTTCCTCCATCGCTGTCGTTGGACCTGTGCCCGAGCCAGAGCCTCCCTCCTGAAGACTGCTGGCTGCTACTCCTCTGCTGCCAACCGTCATCGTTCCCAAGCTCCAGAATATCAGGTGGGCCAGAAGGTCTGGCTCTCCACCCGGGACCTTCCACTGCGGGTGGAGTCCAACAAGCTGGCTCCCAAGTTCATCGGACCGTTCCCCATCGAAAGAATAATCAATCCTGTGGCAGTCAGGCTCAAACTTCCCCGGTCCATGAGGGTTCACCCAACCTTCCATGTGTCCAGGGTCAAGCCTGTCCGAGAGAGCCCTCTGGTGCCTGCTGCTCCTCCACCGCCTCCTCCTCGCTTCGTCGATGGGGGACTCACCTATGCTGTGCGCCGCATCATCCGCTCCCGTGTTCGTGGCAGAGGCCTGCAGTATCTCGTCGACTGGGAGGATTATGGCCCAGAGGAAAGATCTTGGGTTCCTGCTCGTCACATTTTGGACCGACAGCTCCTCCGTGACTTTCATCGGCAGCATCCAGATCAGCCCTCTCACGACATGATCAGGGGCTTCCCTCGTCGAGGGGTGCGTGCTGTCGGCCCTACTGCTGCTCCTGAGCCAGAGGAGGATTCCCGGTCGCAGACGGGAGATCTGCAGGTGACCTTGTCCTCCTCTCAGGAATTCGAACCCGCCTTCCAGTTTCCCCCTCCTCCCACCCTGGCTCATGGGACTTTTTGGGGACGTCGGGAGCCGTCCCTTGAGGGGGGGGTTCTGTCACACTCTGCTCCAGCCCATGGACTCAGTTCTTTTCCACTCCCCTGCTCACACCACACCCACTGATCACACACCTGCTCTCAGTCACTGATCACACACCTGCCCTCAGTCACTGATCACACACCTGCCCTCACTCATCAATCAGTTCACCTACCAGTATATATTCTCCAGCCTCAGACTCACTCGGTGCCAGATTGTCTCTGCTATGCATGACCTTCCAACGTTTACCTGCCTGTCTTCCCGGAATCGACCCTGCCTGTTTACGACCTGCCTGTTCTGCCTGACCCCCGGTAAATGAACTCTGTCTTCTGTTTTGACCACGAGCTCAGCCGGTCTCCCTCTGGATTGTTTGCCTGATTCTGCCTGCCTCCCGGTTACTGAACTTTTGCCTGCCTCGACCAAGTCCACTGCCCCGCCCTCGAACTGTTCTTTGTTTGCCAGATTGCAGTTAATAAACCTGTTGACTGATCATCAGTTCTTTGCCTGTTGTGTACTGCACTTGGGTCCATACCATACCCGTCACAAAAAAAGGTTTTCATGGAGCCATCCTATTGGAGGCAGGTAAATCTCCAAAGCTGTTGTGGAAAACAATTATCGCTGTGTTTCTGGCTGTTAGACCAGGAAAAACATGGGTCAGAAGCACATATCTGGGAAACATGATCAGAGGAAATCTTTGTTTTTAGTAAATATGAACCAGAATCTCTGAGACAAAACTGTCACTGATCAAAGACGAAGGAGCCGACGTTTGGGTCAGCATCTTCTGTTCTTTAGATCAGATGGACGCCTTTCTATCTATTTTGCAATGGCTTTGGAATTCTAGAAAACATTTTACAAAAAGACTGAGCGTCACTGTTCAACATATCCCTCTAATCTTCTGGGCCCATTGCCTGCTCACTATTTGCACAGGTCTGTGCAGGGATGTACGTCCCAGACCCGCAACAAAAGGGCAACAGTGCAAAGCGTGCGTGCATGAAACGTGGAATGCCATAGCACTGCATATCCAGCAGTCTTTGTAATGTGTTTATGTTGGATATTTAACATCAAAAGATTTGTGATGTGTTGTGTAGCCCCACAAACAATGACAAATGTATTTTAACCATTTTATTTTATTTTTTTACTTTTTTATCCGAAGAATCACTATCAAATTCCTTCAGCATATATCCTATGTGATGTTCCTCACACCTGCAGACTAAATGAACACAAACACTTTACCACCACCTGCTTTAACCTTTTTCTGGGTGTGTAAAAGCCAAATGGGGAAGACTGAAGCTACTTTCCTGCCTTGTTATGCTCAGATAGAGGTCACAACTTCTTGATGAAACAGAGGAGACATGAAACAAATCCGTAGCTCTGACGTTTACTCCAGTGCTCTGCTGGAGAAATACACTTAACTTGTTTAGGAGTTTGACCCCATTTCAAAACATTCGCTTCTCATCGCACACGAGCAGATGGACGAGCGGACAGATGGACACAAACCACTTTAGTGGATATTTTAGACCTTGTGAGACATATGGTGGCATTAGCATAGGGGAGAGGACTGGAACCTTGAACACACTGATTCATTTTGGAAAATAAAAATGACAATGCAAAATTTGCCTTTGTAGATGATAAGCTCCCATATTTGCAATGAAGAAGATGTCGCTCTTGAGACCCATCACATGATCGACCTCCCCTTTTCAGGATGCCGGCAGGCTCTGCTGGCTGTCAGGGAAAATAACCATAACGCTCCTGTCAGTCTGGCCAATCAGCCTGCCTGATGGAAGAGAAACCCCTTTCAGGGCAATGGCAGAGACTGGTATGGTTATGCCATTTAGGCCACATCTCCTCCCTCTGCAAGTTTGACATTTGATGATTTTTGTGGCTGCATGTCCCTTCGCAGGCCCGAGGTCAGCTGTGGCTCTCGGATACCTGATGTCACTCTTCTGCATGGTTTGTCAGTCAGATGTGACAGTGCAAGATTTGTCAAATGGTGGTGGGAAAAGGGGCGAAGGATTAGTGTGACTCACTGAGATTTGGTTTAAATAAAGCGTGCACTATTTATTTTGTGAATGAATTTACAAAGATGTTATACAGTATATTAGTCTCTCCCTGGCAAATCTTCATAACCCTGATGATGTCCAAGACCATACTTTGCCCTTCAATGTGTCAGGCCTTGAATAATGCCACCAGTATACTTAACTGGCCAAATGACAGCTTGTTAAAGGTCTAACATGAGGGTTCACTTTCTTTGAAGCCGACTTGCAGACAGTTCAGCTGCTCAGAGCATTGATAAGGCCCTGCTACATAGCCCTTCAAAGGCTTGTGACATAGCATGAATTGGAAAAGAAAGGATGCTATGGAGAGGTGCAGGTCAGTTGTAGTGGGTATTTTCAGAAGTTTCACCTGCTTTCAATTGATCAATGGCATGCTTAGTTAAGTGTGATGTGCATTTGGAATATTCTACTGATCCACCGGTGTACATCTATGAATAAAACATGCTGATCACAGAAAGTAGACATTTTTAATGGCTTATATTTGGATTTTTGGTGATGTTTTTAATTCTAAACTCACGATGTAGTAATAAAAGCTACCACTAGGTGTCGCACAAAGATCTTAATTGAACTCATAAAATTGTCGCTTGAAGTCCCAAATGAGGAATATGTACATGCATGTCGAATGTGACATGCCATGGCAAGGTAACTCCCCCTCGTTTAAGATTAATCAGAGAGAAATATAAGAGAATCCCAGCATATAAATGACGGACCAAGAGAGCAGGAGATCTCTGTGCTCTCATGGGGCCCCCTAAGCGTCCAACGCCGAACTAATTAATGCGTAAACAAACCCGATCAGTCCACGCGTGTGCTCCTCCACTGTGGGCACCCTTGGAGGACTCTCGCTGGCAGCGCACGCATGCAGAGAATGGGCGTGAGTTTGTCCCTCGAAAGGGAGCCCAGAGAGTGTTGCTTTTTAGCACCAGTGATCTGAGCGCTCACTTCACAGTCTGCGGGAGACAGTGCGTGCGCGTACCAGCGGGATGGAGAGCACAGGTGGGTCTTAGAAAATCTTTTGAACACGAATTTTGATTCATTATTTACAAGAAATACCTGAAAAGTATTTCATTTTTGTTGGACATTAGGTTAAAGCGATTGGTAATTTGAAACAAAGTGGGATTTAACGGCAAGATCACAGCATTTCACCAAGCATTTTATACAATCAGATTAATAAAAGATTGCAAATATATATTTCATACGAGTTTTTTTTAATTAGAAAGAGAAAAAATATTTTACATGAAAATATTACGCACAGCTTTCTTAACTAAACAAAAAAGGATTTTCGGTGTTGTCTGACATGAAACCTCATATCAATTTACATCCTCATTTAACAGGATTTCTAACCACAAGCGCCTGAATACTCCCCCAAAATCGACTAAGACGCGCAGGAGGGAGGGGAGTCTCAGCCGGTCTGAGTGCGTCTGTGTGTCAGGGGGTGTTTGAGAGAGTGAGAGAGAACCACAGAGAGAGGAAGAGAGAAAACGGAACGAAGAGGAGAAAGGAGTAAGTCTGGACCCGTTGATCGAGTGCTATAACAAACCTCAAAGGGGCTATCGGTTTGTGCGGAAGGGATCAGTGATCCGACCATGGTGCCCGTGCGCTGTCCGGGACCCTGTGCCATGCTGGCTCTGACACTCCTCTTGGGATGCGGCGTTGCTTTCTGCCTCGGCCAGAACGACACGGAGCCCATCGTCCTGGAAGGAAAGTGTCTCGTCGTGTGTGACTCGAACCCGTCTTCGGACGGCGGGGTCACCTCCTCACTGGGCATTTCAGTGCGCTCCGCTGGGGCAAAGGTGGCTTTTTCCGCCGTGCGCGGGACCAACCATGAGCCGTCAGAGATGAGCAACACGTCCATGACCATCTACTTTGACCAGGTTGGGCTTTCTCTTGACCTTATGAAATACAGCCATCATTTACTGATTTATCGTTTCTAATCTGCAGATTTGTAAATAGTACAATCCAGAAAAAAGAACCTCCTTGATTAAGTTCATATTTAGTGGACAAAGTATCGTAGTTATGGTCTGTGATATCTGAGCCATGACGCGAAAGCGCTTTCTTTAAAGTTGTGCGTAATTGGCACAATTTGGAGATGCACCGCAGAATCATTTTGATGTGCGTCTTGGCTCTGGGCTGAGCTAACATTACAGATTTGGTTTTTGATTGCAAGTTGTAGGTTGAAGCTTTTCGGACTGTGGCCTGAAAAGGAAACACCCCAAAATTTTGACCGAAATTCTTTAAAAAATAAAAAAATAATAAAAAAAATCCGACCGGAATATGATTTGAACACCTCCGTAGGCAGTGCAGGCCACAGTCAAACACTGTATCTGTTAAACATGGCTGTCAGATGAAGTGAACCATGAAGGTGGAATAAAAACGCATTATTTCTCATCTTGCGCCCTTTTTGGTCACAGGTTTTAGTCAATATCGGGAACCATTTTGATCTGAAAACAAGTGTTTTCCAAGCTCCGCGGAGGGGGATCTATAGTTTCAGCTTTCACGTTGTGAAGGTGTACAACAGACAAACCATACAGGTGAGAAGTTATGAAAGAGACGTTCACGATGGCACTTTAGAAGTGATAAGACCACTCCACTTAACCCGCTACGTCTCCGCTCTCCTTTAGGTGAACCTGATGCAGAATGATTATCCGGTTATATCAGCGTTCGCAGGGGACCAGGACGTGACGAGAGAGGCGGCCAGCAACGGAGTACTGCTGATGGTGGAGCGGGAGGACCGGGTCTATCTGAAGCTGGAACGCGGCACCTTAATGGGCGGATGGAAATACTCCACCTTCTCAGGCTTTCTAGTCTTTCCTTTATAATCCGGTGCGCGATGCCCCACCGTCGCACGGAACTCACGACGAGGAACACAAAGTCAAACACATGACATTTATTTTGAACTTAACTGTCTGCCAAGGAAGCCGAAGAATATCTGTATACCCACAGTCCTCTGCTATCTTAGTCAAAACGTTTCCTTGGAGATTCATATAATCAAATCCATCAACTTTTACGCAATCTGGATGATTAAACGTATCGATCGGCCAGTGGCGCGCACTTGTCTGGTATGTGGAATTTTTTTCTTGCTTGTGGAAACAAACTCTGCCAGTAAACAACCGGGGGGCATCAAGGAGAAACGGACACGGGAGAAAATAATGAGAACAAGAATTGATGTCCTGGACAGACCGCGTATTCATGCTTTATTTTATGTTTGTATAGCCTTAAAGAATATATGGTTTCCGTCCAGATGAAATAAGCCGTGGAATTATGGACAACCAGACAGGTGTTTTTGTCACACCCAAGGCAATTCTTTTGCACGAGTGGAACTTTGTTTGTTTTTTTGTGATGTCAATGGTGTTGCGTTTGGATGCTACTGAAAATAAGCCAAATGTAGGCCACCGAAGAGTTTATTAAAAGAGTTTTTAAAAAAGGCGACATATTTCAGCCACCGAAGATGAACTACAGCCCTTTTATTTGAGAAAAAATAGTTATACAGTTTATAAAATACATATTCACAATATTGTGTGTTCGACATTTCGGAATCTGCGTAGCTTTGACTGATGTTCAGTGACGTTGCTCACTAAATGTACATTGTGGAAATAATAGAAAAATCCCTATATGTCCCGCTTAATAAAATATATTGTATTGTACTATAGGCTGAGCGCATTCATCGACTTTTCTTTTACGTTTGCGTGGAAAAGAATGAACAAAATTTTGATTCAAAGTTTGAAGGATTTAGTTGAGAGAGCAGGAATCTTCCCCGTGGTCGCTGTCCGAGGGACTGAAACACTTTATCGTTGAAACAAACAGGCTGATAACAACTTCTGCCTTTGAATACTTTGAGCTGAAAACGGGCTTGTGAGCAACCTCGTTTAAAAAAAACATGTGTTTAAAATGTGTTTGGGTTTTGTTTCTTTGGGGTGGGTTGCTGTTGATGATCGCCCGCCAAGTGGACGCACGACGCCTGTGCATATTTACGCAGCGCTTTCTAGAGAGATATGGCGGTGACTAACTAACCTAACTAACCCAGATATGGCCCCAGCTATCGGGCCGTGTTGGAAAGGAAAATTGTAACGAGTTCAATTCACTATTCCCCATTTCTTGTGTAGTCAGGGAATCTCGCTGTTGAAATTCATTTTTATTTCATTTTTGGTCACGACCCCCCCCCCCCCCCCCCCCCCCCCCCACACACACACACACAGAAGCACTCCCCCCCTCCGCACACACACACACACACACACACATAAACAATGGACCCTAAAGGAAGTATAAAACGAAATTTCTTTACAGAATATAGTTTCTTCTGTATGCTCTATTTAGACCTGTAAAGAACCTGTGTTCTAGCAAGAGCACGCGTGCCTGCTAAATCCAATGGCAGACATAGGTGACCGTGGGTCGATCGGAATGTGGACTGAGAAACAAATGGAAAAAACAACCAGAAAAAAAACAATGTTCCTGCAACCCAGTGACTTTTGCCACTGATCTTTCCAAAGAGCAGATTGTTGGACTTCTTCAGTTGTGTGAACTTCTCTTTTATAAACACTGTATGTGCTGTGGGGGAACCCAGCACATGTGAAACCCTGTTGTATTATAGAGCAGAAACTCAGACTTAGTCTGTGACACACCTTTGCTCAGGCTGCACACGGCCAGAAGTGCATTAAACCAGTGTTGAAACAGGTGACCTAAGAAATGAAGTGAAATGAAAACTAGAATGTGGTCTATTGTCCTATAAACTTTTTATTTTTTCAGAATTATCAATGATGAAGAGGCAACCGGTAGATGAAGAATATGGTTTATTAAAACAAAATCACCCTGCTTGGAAAGACAGTATTTACTTTATGAGTAATGGCTTCTAGAGGGGATAAGAGCCTTATTACGCTTTATGATAATCCATGGCTTTTTGACACACAAACAGCCATTGTTTTATATCAAACAACATTCAAAAAGCAGCTAAAAATAAGGGTTACATCCCAGCACCATTGGCCTCGGAATGGATTGGAACATTTAGCTGAGAATATTTTAACATTCTCTGTGCAGAAATCTGAGCTTGATGACTTATACCTCCTTATGAAAGAGAAGAAAATCCAGTTTTGTATGATATAAGAAGGCAACAGCTGAGAACAAAGAGAAAGGCCTGCTGATGCCAGCAATAGGAGAGCACAGAGCAGCAGAAACTGCCAGCAAATCGCAGTGATTTGGAGAGCATTTTAAATTGGCCTATAAAGTCCTAATTGTGCCCATACTGGAATGAAAAGTCTGTTTGCAATCGCTTCCCTCAGACAATTAAGATGGCCATCAGTGCAAACTGCAAATGTTCAAAGGAGACAAAAGCACTTCTGGGTTATTGTGAGTCTGCTTGGATCCATTCGTCATGTTCAGAATAAAGGTTCTGTGCACGAGCATTTGATGGTTTTAGCCCATGTGGAAAGGCTGTTGATAGGAGTAAATATCAGATGCAATTTTAGCTACGTCAAAGCAAAAACTCCGTGTTTGTCTGCTATAATGCGGAAGCAGCCTTCAGACATGTGCTCCTTTTTTTCACGCAGGCACAGATGGTGTTTTACTGTGCTTTGTTGGCCACGTGCACATAATTACAAAAACTTAATCTGCCATCAAAAATCCCCAAACTGGCTCTGATTTTTCTTTTTATATAAAGCATCATTTTTTGCCCCTGCTCAGACCTCTTTGAGGAGCTTGTCCCCAGGATGCAGGTGTCTTTGAGGAGTGGTTGTCTAATACGAGAACGCTCACCACTGTGATTGTGCAGCTGCTCTCAGCCAGTAACGCTGAATCCTCTGTTGCACATTCTGACGCCCATCTTTCCATCAATAGGGTCGTTGCAGACTGGAAACACCCAAACAGGTTTCTGCGGCTCTCCCTCTTCTCAGATTCTTCATCCTTTATTTGCATCGCCTCCACTTAAGAGGGGACTCTGCTCAACTTTCAAAGATGATGAGGGCTGTTTGGTAAAATGTCACCAACGCTGAGCGTCTGTGCCGGATGCTGACGGGATGGCGTGGTCCTGCTCGAGGACCGCTGTTTTTATTCTTACAACTGTTCCCAGAAATCTCTGCCAATGCTTATTTTAGTCACAAGACATCAAAAATCTATTTTTAGTTTTCATGTTATTTAACTTTTTATTAAATTGATGCAAATATTGTGTTTTAAATGTTATTTCATATCATTTGTTTTGTTTTTTTGGTTTTGTAGAAATATTTTTTATTCTATATGTATATTTTTTTGCCAGTTTTGTACAATTGAAATGTTATCAGGTTAGGGCGCTACGGGGGATCTCCTTCAGGCAAAGATGACACGTCTCTTCCAACAACAGACTTTGATTTTGTTGGGGATGAACTGGAAACCTTTCCAATCAGACACTGGGGGAAAGAGCATATTTGGATAGGGCAGGAAAGAGCTTCCTAAATTAAAGAGCAGAGGACCTGAGCACAGTTGATCAGAAGTCATTATCTCTGAACGGACGTTTGACTTAGTTATTGAAACCAACTTTGGTACAGGCTTTTCCAACAATTCCTACACTAATATATTTTTCTCCAATGGAAACTATTAATTACTGATCTCTGCTCCAGTCCCTGCCATGGCTATAATGGCCTTATTTGGGATTATGATTGGGAATAAGGCTTTCACTGCATTATTTTGGTTAAAGCTGTTTACAGGAAAACCTGCAGGGGCTTCCTTTTTGGTCTGAATTGACATGTGTGTGTGTGGGGGTGGCGGGGCACTCATTCTAATGTGTCATGTGACTGTGCGGGTTAAAAGGAGAATGCATGCTAAATATCAGAAATTACCTCCGCTTCTAATGGTCGGGACCTCTCCAGGTGATTTTTAAACCCCTCCACCATGGCTTCCACTCCAAACAGGCCCTGCTAATTTCACCGGTCATGCTAACGACAGCATTTTGTGTTAAATTGCGGTGCCATTACCTGCATGATCCATAAAAACCTGAGATATTCGAATTCAGTTCTTTTTTTGTCCAATATTTCTCTTTTTATTCAGGAAGGTCCAACGTCCTCTGTGTCGAAATCGCCTTAGGGACATTGGTACCATTGCCAAGGTTCTGCAATGACCCAGCTCATTTACACTTGAATAGCAAGAGACCGAAAGAAACGTAGCGCACACCAAGAGGAAAACATGGCGGCAGGTCGTTAATAATTCACTTGTTTGCCAAGCAAATAAAGAGACGCACAGCACAGTCAAACATCAGTCAGAGAAGCTCCCCAATGTAGGAGCCCATCCCTGAAGGAAAAGCTGCTGCTGGTGCTGCTAGTACTGGTGGGGGAAATGGAGGAAGCCTGTTAATTCCTTCTGCCACAGCCGGGAACATCCACACTGCTGAAATTCCCCAAAGAAAATGCAACCTCGTCCAAACACTTCCCTCGGCAGGCACCATGGAGCCGTGCAGCCTGGGCTCAAGCATGCCGCACCTTGAAGCGCACATTTTCCAATACACAGCCTATCTATTCAGGCACAAGGTTATTCATTCTGTGAATATGAAACACATTCAGGGGTGTGCAAATGTAAACGGTGGCAGATTATTTCTGCAGGCCTGGATGTAGAATCTGTTTATGGTGATTATTGGGGAAAAGCTATAGAACACTGGCTTTAATAAAGTTATATTTTTCCATCTGCCAGTGGAAAATGCCTTACCAGGCACAGTATGTGATGCATTACTCAGTCTGCGATATGCAGTTGTGGTCGTAGCAGCTGTCACTTCTTTAGTAAAAAGTGCATCATGGTGGCAAAAGGTGCAGAAAAAGCACAGCAAATAGTAATAAAGCGTCATTATATCACTATCTTTGGAAAAAAAAAAAAGGTCGATGCTCAACCGTCAAAGCAGAAAAAAGGTAAGTTATTTTGTCTTATCGGATATTTTGAGTCAGTATGTTCCATTCTTCTGGAGGTGTAAGGGGCGGAGCTTACAAATGTGACAAATATCCGCTTAAATTTGACTTTAAATTTTATGTATATCTGTAAATACACTGGAGATTATTCTCAAGCATGTGTGTGGGAATATTTAGGGATTTGACATCTTTTTATTATCCATGGAATCTGTGAGCTGTTGTCTGCTGCTCTTTGGAAAAACTACAGTTTCACATTCACCAAAACACAAGATATGGAAGCACTTTAAAAAAAAAAAAAAAAAGTCAAAATTACTGAGGATTTTTTCACCATGGAGTGTAAACAGTTTAAAATTAAAAATGGGAGCGATGTGTGCGTGCTGGAAAAGTAATTAATCCCACGACATGGGTGAGTGTTATCTTGCCAGCTAGATTTAGATCTGGCTGTGAAAAGGAGGTTCTTCACCTTTAGGAAAGTGATTTTTCATGTGGAAATCTGTCTCATTCTACATGAGGCCGTCAAGCAAACTGTGACTTTTGTGGATCAGAGTTTTGGTTTTAATTAAGAAGAAATTATCTTTTGCTGATGTCTAATCAGGTCGTGAGAAACTAAAAGTAAAAATCCACCCTGCAAAAATCCAAAAAAGGGTTCTACAAATGTTAATGTTGACATAGTTTATGGTTGCAAAAGCAAAGGACTTTATTTCTACCAATTGCCCACTTTTCTTTTAAACGATCATCCTAAAAGATTGACAGTAATATGCCTGCATGGGGTAACAAGCTTAGCGCACATACTGCGATCTATAGCTGAGGACATTTACGATGAGGAGTGAAGATGCCAGCTTATCAGCTGAAATTGCTTCTGATCAGGGGACAAAACTGATTTCCAAAGTTGCTTGAAATTGGATGGCCTTGAAAGTTTCTACAGGACAATGTTGTTAATCCGAATGTCCTCCTCGGCCCAACACATGCGATTCATATTTCCAGGACACACAAAGAATATTTATCAAATTTAGTTGAACCAGCTGAACACATATTTTTGTCCTGTCATTAAAATGCACCTGTGCTTTTATTGTGACAGCTTCAGATCCTGGGACTATACTCAGAGGTGTTGTGTGACTGTGGTGACAGTGAAGAAATAGGAAGGATTTAAGGAGCCCCAGTCTTTCACAATAAAATGCTTAACAGGGAGACATATAAAGCAAATCCGATCCCTACAGTTCTGTGCCAGAGCCTTTTAATCATTCCGATATTGACAAATAACTGCAAATTAAATTGATTTCTCAGTGGAAAAGGAAATAAAAACCTGAGCGTGTCAACCGTGTCTCATCATAAACATATGGGAGGAGGCCCAGATTGAATTGAGTCCATGTTCATCCCAGTTTCTCCACAGCCCCGGGCACCACGGGGACCTTGAGGAAGGCTACAGGCACGTTTAGGGGCAAAAAAAGATGCAAGGCTTTCAATAGATTGGGGAAGTGAGGTCAATCTGTGCTGAATCCACCGCAGAGGCGGGGGAAAACATCACCATCAATATACACCCCCCCCCCCCCCCGCCGCACACACAGACATACAAAACTTTACCGTTTAAAGAGTTGATTAATTGTTTTGCCTGTACCATTCTTATAATATTACTTTTTATTTATTTAGTTACAGTTTGCACAAAGAAGATGGTCCTACTCAAACAGCAGCTCTATTGATTTCACTGGGGGAGGTGCTGTTGTCATTTGGCAGATGACCAGTGGAGTCGTGTGTGTTCAAGGAAATTCAAGGCCAGCCGAATATACCAGGTGCTAAGTAGCTCTTCATGATGTTGCAGTGGTAGAACTTGATGTTATGCTGCAGGTTGGCGTAGCATCAGTTGCTAAAAAGTGCATAATGGTTGGGGGAGATGGGACAGGACTAAGTATGGAGCTAGATTTGGTGTAGGTCAGTGCAGTATCATGTTTAAAGGATGTTTCATCCAGTCGTCTTAGGGGAGAACCTTGTGCAGCATCACCGCCGGCATGGCGATGTGCTCCGCTGAGGTCTTGCCAGAGGCGTCAAGATAATGGCTGGAGCATGCTGAACCATTCCTGGATTCTTGACCGTCCAGGTGGAATTAACCAACTTACATGTAGCTGAACGCGCTCCCGGGGTGCTTAGTGCATCTGAGGTCAGACTGAAACGGAAGAGGTCCGATCCGCTTTCTCTAAACCAGTAAATTAAAGGCAGCCACTGCCAATTAACCCCAACCCCCCAAACAGCGAGGCTTTTTAAATACTTCAATATTCTGCAAAAAAGTGGAATTCAGAAATATTTAAAGATAATTAGAATGACACAGCATCCTGAGAGTGAGAAAACTCATTTATTACTTACACTACTGTCTGGTTTGTGTCAAGATTTACCCAATCACAGTTCCTCTCCATTCAATGCCCCACTTCTTGAATAGTCCCCATCTGGTTTGACAATCTGTCTTGATGAAAATTGGTTGTCTTTTTCCTCCTTTTTGTGCTCTCTCTCTCTCTGAGCGTGAGCGTGGTGAGTGTGTCGGCTGCGGGAGTGAATGTGAAAAATAAGTGTTTTTTCCAAACATTTTCGGATTTCTGACTTTTATTGTCACACTGGGTGGTGTTAATCACATTGGGGAGCACTTTTCTGTAATTTTGGTCGTTTATTCACTGTCTTTGATGGAATTGTTTGGTGACCACGGTTGCCATGCCGGTCATCTCCGAGTTTGAGAAACTCGCCCGCAGACACGGCGTCAAACTCTTTCCACCGACCGGTGTGTCCGTGGAGGAATGTGCCCTGGCTGTGGGGGAGATTGTGGGTCACGGAAGCGTGAAGTCCGCTTCCAGGATTAACAGTATGGTAGTGGTGTTTGTGGACAGCACTGATAAGGCCGATCAGCTGGTGGTGGCTGGGGTGGTTATGAATGGTGCACTGATGTTGGTGTTTTTCCTGTCAAACCTGGCTAAAAAGGTGGTGGTGTCAAACGTCCCCCCGATCTTTAAGAACAATATGTTGTTGCAGGAGCTCAGCCGACACGGACGCATGGTGTCCTTGATGCGGTCAATTCCTCTCGGGTCCAAGTCCCCGCTGCTGAGCCATGTTGTGTCCTTCAGACGACAGGTGTCAATGGTCCCTAATAACGATAAGGAAGGGCTCAACATGGCTCTTCACTTCAGGGTGGACGACTTTGATTATACTTTTTTTGTCACCACTGATTCCCTGAAATGTTTTGGTTGTGGGAAGGAGGGCCATGTGATCTGGTCATGCCCGTATGGCACGGAGGCTCGACGGCCAGCCAACCCGCCCGTCAGCGCAGCGCCTGCACGACGAAGACAGTGAGTCCGCAAAAAACGCAAGGAGCAACAAGGAGAGCTGGTGGAGCAGACGACCACAAGAGAGACTGAGACCGTCCTGGATATTGTTGGACTGCAATACCTCTCTTGTGTCACTGCCAATCTGCGTGTTCTTTAAATGAAGACTTCAAGTAAACAAATGCCAATTTCAAAATGTATTTAGCAAATAGAATCAATTCAAGATACAAATATTACAGAGCTCCGGGCCAGTTTATAACCCTACAAACAACAGAGTCAATTGTCAGGGCATGAAGTCTGACAACCTAACTATCCCTTGACCCAGTCTTTTATAGAAAGACATATGTAAATTATTGATGCTAATTCAGTCCAATCCAGTCCTTCTTCTTGTATGACCTCATCTTCTTCTTCCAGCCTCCTTTGGTGTTGGTGCGGTCCTTCTTCTCCATTATTTTCCCAGATAGCCAGGTCAGAGGTCATTTTCCTGCCGAGGAACTTTATCCACACCAGTAAACTATGCTGTCACGTTTTACGATGGGGGTCTACCACTTTCCGTCTGACTGTCTCCTCCTGCCTCCAACTGTCTAAACAACATTCATGTCAAGGAAGGGTCAACTGACTTGCTTATGTTTATTCCTACTAAAGATTATATACTATGCCTAACTTCTAAACTAATTGTAACAGAAAACAAAAACATATAGTATAACACATGCTAACAAGATAAAAGATGCTAACAAGATAAAAGAATTCTCTTCAATATGGAGGATTTTGGAGTGGAGGATAACAGCCTCAATGTGTCCATCAAAAGAAAAAGTATGGATACAAAAGTCAAAAATGATAAAGTAAAGAAACTGTCCAAAGCAGAACCTCACACACATAGCTCACAGGACACACACAGCTCACAGGACACACAAAGCTCACAGGACATGCACAGCACCCCAATGGACACACAAAGTGCACAAAGCTCTTTGTTGGTCAAGGTTCAGTCTCGGCTTGAGAGCGCCGACTAGGCCACACACGTTCCCTCTGTCCCTCTGTTTAATTTTCACTGAGCAATGAACAATATTGAGGTTGTTTAAGAGCACATGGTGCCTAAATGATGAACTCTGTCTGGTGGAGGAGGAGCTGGTCTTTGGTTTCTTCCTCAACTGAATGTTTGTTTTCTGTTTGTTTTGGATCATTTTTTAGTTTGGATAGTTTTTTTTAATGACAAATTAAAATTAGTTTTGAAAAATCAAAAATCTCTGTCTGTCTGTCTGTCTGTCTGTCTGTCTCTCCCACTCTTTCTCTCTGTCCCCCTCTCTGTCCCTCTCTCTCCTTTTCTCATCTCCTCTCTCTGCTCTTGCATCCTTTTATTGAACTTGAAGTTTCCCAGATGAAACTTGGACATCAATCAATCAATCAATCAATCAATCAATCAATCAATCAATCAATCAATCAATCATTATTTATATAGCATCTGTTACACTCAAAATTGTTTCTAGGCGCTTTACAGAATCCCAGGGCCTAACCCTAAACAAGCAACAGTGGCAAGGAAAAACTCCCCTTTAACAGGAAGAAACCTTGAGCAGGACCAGGCTCATGTAGGGGGACCCTCCTGCTGATGGCCAGCTGGGTAGAGAGAGAGGAGAGGGGGGAGGACAGGCAGAGGAGAGAATAGGTAGAACATAGAAATACATACAGAAATACATTATATTAAGTAAAATAAGCTGTCGGTAGAGTTGAGTTGAGTGGGTCAGCAGGGTCGGAGGTCGGTAGGTCAGCATGCAGCTCTGAAGGCAGTGATACCTGTAGATGAATACAGAAGGGGGGGCAGAAAAACAAAAAAAAAGAAATAACATCACTAGTCTACTTGGTGAGGAGGAGAGGAGAGGAGAGGAGAGGAGACCATTTCCCAGTGGGGTGACAGAGGCCTGTCAGGTGATCATGTTTCTGGACCCCGGCAGCCTCGGCCTATAGCAGCATAAGATGTTAACCTAATGATTAGATGACCCCCTAAGTATGATAATTTGTCTGTCTATGATAATAACTGGGACTACAGAATTAGTGACAATATGCTTTTTCAAAGAGGTCTGATCTTAAAAGTAGAATTAGCCTCCCGTACTTGGACAGGGAGCTGGTTCCACAGCAGGGATGCCTGGTAGCTAAATGCTAGGCCCCCCATTCTACCTCTAGAGACTCTGGGGACCACAAGTAGACCAGCATTCTGAAAGCGGAGCGGTCTATTGGGCTGATAAGGTGTCACTAGCTCCTCCAGGTAGGATGAGCTAGGCCTCTGAGGACCTTGTAGGTCAGAAGAAGAATTTTAAAAATTATTCTAAATTTAATGGGCAGCCAATGAAGAGACGCCAGTACAGGAGTAATGTGATCTCTTTTGTCAATACCTGTCAGAACTCTAGCTGCAGCATTTTGGATCACCTGGAGGCTTCTTAAAGACAGGATCACAGTATCTATTTTGTTGCCACCAGCACGTCCCGATGCTAAAGTGTCCCTGTGGGAATGAGGCCGTTTTCCGATCCTGTCATTTTTACCCTTAAGACTGGACATTATGTCCCAAATGTTTCATCCTACAGTATTCCCTTTGGTTATAGATGTTCTCTAGTTATAGATGGATGGTTAATTTCCTTTACTTTGCCCCTTTAAATCTCTTTGGCAGGGGTGGTTTCTGTACAGATTCTCTCATTTATATTCTTTTAAAGAAGCAGTTTAAAGATATTTGATGTAAATGGCATTTTCAACATGCATGACACGTAAGCTAACCAGACACTAATTTCAGACACTTTAAACAACAATAAGTCTGAGCCAGCAGGATTTTTTTTTAATCAGCTCTACCTTTGCGTCAGTTGAAAGAGTAAACACAGTTACGAGAGTCAACAAGAAGAAGAGGGGAGATTACTCCCCTCCATGCCCCCCCCATCCCCATCCCCGTGAAATAACCACTGCAAACTCCAACTCTGTCAACAACTGCCAGTGCATCTTCAGACGTAAACCGTGATCAACGTAGAGACATTCTACCCAGGCACAGAGGCGAGGAAGCAGAAGAAACATTGTCTTCTTTTTTAATGCCGTTGTGAATCTTCTTTTGTGTCCTGATTTCCGACTCCTTTCTCTCCTATAGCAAAGGTTTTCTTTTCTTCTTATTTTTAAGGTGGTATGCTTTTCTCCTCCCCAAGTGAATTTCCCGTCCCAGAACACTTTCTGTGTTTGTCACTTCCTCCCGGTGTCTCTGCCGCTAACCTTACACTGGCTCCCATAGGTTTCCCTAGATGATAGAGACTCCTCTGCGACCCCCCCCCCAAACATACCACTTCTGACTTAAGTCAGATTTTAAGACATTGATGAGATGCAGTCCAAGCTGTTTCTGAACACTGTAAAACAAAAACTTGTTTTCTTTTAACTACATCTATTTGTGCCTGTTAGTTATGAATCAATCAATCAATCAATCAATCAATCAATCAATCAATCAATCAATCAATCAATCAATCAATCAATCAATCAACCAATCAATCTTTATTTATATAGCATCTGTTACAATCAAAATTGTCTCTAGACACTTTACAGAATCCCGGGGCCTGACCCCCAACAAGCAACAGTGGAAAGGAAAAACTCCCCTTTTACAGGAAGAAACCTTGTGCAGGACCAGGCTCATGTGAGGGGACCCTCGTGCTGATGGCCGACTGGGGAGAGAGGGATGACAAGGGGGGAGGATTGGTAGAAGAGAGAATAGGCAGAGATCATGCAAGTACATTAATTATAACAAGCTGCTTGTATAATAACTGAGTGGGTCAGCGGGGTCAGAGGTCAGCAGGTCAGCGTCCAGCTATGAAGGCGACGATACCTGTAGATGGATACAGAGAGAGGGGGAGGAGGAGGAGATAAGCAGAAAACCTACACAATAAAATGTGTTCATGACATCACCTACATGACATCCTCATGAATCAACTACTATTTATCTGATGACTAAACAGGGTGGTACATATATAAGTCACTGAGGAAAGGTGATATTTTTAAGGTAATAAAGAGAAAATTGCATCATCTGAATACAGGCAGGGGGTAGAAATATTTCACAGGAGTTTCATCACTCTGGTAAATGTAGTTCCTGGGATAGCTCATGAAATTCCTATGTCCTATAACCAGTTGCTGCAGAAGTACCCACTGCTTTATTTTCTATCAGATACAGTAATTGCTTTAAATTTAAGTCCTTTTAGCTAGCTTTTGAGGTTTTTTTTGCTTCACTCTGCAAAGGTGGAGGTTGTTCTAATAAAAAGCAGCTGTAGCTGCATGTGATTGGTCAATAGAAGGGTGGAATGCCACAAGTGTGTTGCTGCTTTTTTTCCCCTGGGTGGAAACAAAGGTTTTTCTATGGGATAAAGGGTTCTGTAATGGAAAAGGGGTTAATGATTTCACAAAAGCTCATTCAGATGCAAATCCATATTTGGTTTTCTACACACCTAAAAAACAAGGAAAGATTTTATATATCTTATATTTGTAGTATGCATGCCTTTTATTTTAAGAAAGGATTCACATGATCGTTGAAATCTGCATCAAAAGATCAGTCCATTATGGTGGGCAGCAAGAACTTAAGAGGGTGCTTGATCCATGTTCAGTAGTGTGGGATGATGTTTTTAATCTTCACTGCCTATTCATTAAGTCTCCTGTACTCTTTCAAAACAGAGGGTGGATACTCCAACCCATCCCTGCCCAGCTGTTATCCCTCTGCTCATCTTCCTTCGTACCTATCACAGTCTTCATACTCTCATTTACAGTATGTGGTTTAGTAATCCAAGAGTGCAGGGGAGGAAGATAGACCACAAGGCCACGCCCTACACTCCTGAGCTGCTCTTTCTCTATATTGGATTGTGCTTTCTTTATCTGATGTATGTGATTCTTTGCTTCTCTACACCCAACAGATCCCTGCTAAATCAAATCAGGAGATTAAAGGAATGTTCAAACAAAAAAGGGCCTGAAAGAGAGCTTAAATCAGTCAGATTTACTGAGAACCCTTCGGGGTATTTATTGGCAGAATCTGATGCTGTCACCATTGATGGTTGGGGGGGGGGGGGCATAAACCAGGACAGTTTTGGATAATGTGAGCATGAAATGCCACACCATCAGTTACCGGATGATTGAGGATGGCATGGCAGTGGACGGCGCTGTTCAACCGCAAACTGAAGGAAATAATGGATGAACTGATTATGCCAGGTTCAGATTGGAAATTTTTACATTCGCAGCATAACGGGAACAGCAACAGCCACCACCGATGCTGTATATTCCCAATTACCTCATTTTCATATAGGGCACGCAACAGAATGTTGAGTTTTACCTTTCATTGTTCTTATTGCCATGAATAGCATGCTTGTTTACTCTGCTATTGTCCTGAAAAAGGAAGCCTTAACCTGGAGATTTGGCTTTTATTCTTCCTAAAATGACTCCTTTCATATGTCAGATGTCAGGCCTCGACCATCCCAATTCAGTCTGCTTCTGTTTTAGCCTTCCTCTCCGTCTGACCCATCACCCCCTGCTTAGTTAGGCTTGCTAAGTGATAGTCTGTGGCAGCGGCTTCTCCCCTCAAAAGACAGGCACATCATTAGGGAGCTGAAGAGTGCAGGGGAGGGATGACAGTCCGTCAACGTCTGGGTCTCACCTTACTTATACAGTGGGAATCAAAGATGATCTTTGGAAATTTGAATAGAACAGGATGAAACTGGGTAAAAATACATTATACTGGATATAAATACTGGAAATTTGAAAAGGTGTATGGCTACTGTTAGAGGAGCAGCCATACTGAGGGATTTGCATCTATCACTGAGAAAGATTTATGGCCTAAATGCTGATTTGGTCTGATGAAGTTTGCTGTGACTTCACTAAGTTCAGCACCCTCTTTTGCATCTCTGCGCTAACCTCTTTCCTCCCCTCGAGG
The DNA here is from genome assembly GCF_003711565.1 of Takifugu flavidus. NCBI lineage: Eukaryota > Metazoa > Chordata > Actinopteri > Tetraodontiformes > Tetraodontidae > Takifugu > Takifugu flavidus. The sequence continues at coordinate 8,923,860 of NC_079536.1, forward strand.
TACCGTATTCAGGCTGGACAAAGGCTCTTTTTAAAATAAAATGCAGTGCCATAGTGGGCAGGAGTTTGTACCACAATTCTGAAGCCTTTTTGTTTGCTATTGTGTGACTTCTTTACCCCATTACTCAAAGAACTTAGAGCTAAGGCACATGCATATGTTAGCATATGGGTGATGCGAATGCAAGTGCATGGACTGATAACACCGTACGCCAAAGGTGCTGGATTCCCAGGGTATTTTGCTTATAAAACATATGGCCAGAGTAGAGTGGTGATGCCGCAGTGAATTGCCTGTATTTACAGTGCAGATTAGAGTTTGGCAGCTTCTCAAGTGAAACTTATGGAGGGGAGGACAACACCCAAACAATCATCACCTCTGCTCCCAAGCTGAAGTCTGGAAACCAACTGCAACCTCGATGTTTGTTGTTGTGGTTAAGCACTGTTTGCCTTGTTCTACCGTGGACTGTGACTCCCACCACAGCTCTCTTTACATTCAGCTGCAATCCTGTGAAAGTATCATTGTTGAACTAAAAAGTCCGACGACGAAGTTATTGTTGTTCATGATGAAACATCATCATATAGCTTGTGCTGCATAGTCCCTTTATCACAGATAAATTTATAAACCCCAAACTCAGAGTTCCACACGGCATAGCACAAATGCTTACTGTACACATTATCCAATCTTCTCATATGCAGAAATAAATCCATACATTAGGCCGCCACAGTTGCTAATTTATCAAGTTGTTGAGATTTCGAGATTCCAAAAATTATGTGATATTTTGGAAATGAAAGGACACCCCACCCCCCGCTGTGCCATCCATTTTGGTTCCTGAAACAGGAATGTTCTCACTGGGAGATGTACCGCCTGCCTATACACATGGGAGTCTTTGTCAATGCTAATTGGCCGACTTGCAGCGCGGTGAAGTGGAACACAGCTTCCCAAACACATCGCACCTCACAGCTCCGTTAAAACAGCCGCTGAGTCTGGATCTAATGGCAGAGTTTAACCCCCTCACACCGCTGGTCGCGAGAAGAAACACGTCGGTGACGGGGGGGGGGTCACAGAGAGAGAAATCGCAGGCTGGACGCTCCTCTACAGCATTAATGCTGCATCTTAATTCTCTGACACTCAATCCATCTCAATTTATTGCGTGTTGTTTCCATGGAGAATCTATTAGCACAATGGTGCGCTCATGCTACAGTGAGAAATAGATTCCTCTGACTAATGCGAGGTGCATAGTGTAACTGTCAGGACCTGCTGGGTGGTGCTAAGATAGCAAATGCCCCCCTTTGAATGGCTGGTGGTTCTTTCTGTGGCATTCTCCTGTTGTCTCGCCTCTCTTATTAACATGCACTTAAATTCCCTTTGTTCTCTCAAGTGCTCATTAAAGAATTCAGTGCCTTCTGATGTCTATAGTTTTACATAATTAGAACCCAAGAGGGTTCCACATGCACACTAAAGTTCTCCATTTGTTTTACTCTGCATTAGAGGAGCAATTTGTTTAATTTCTCTGGAGTTTAACCTTGCTGACTGTGATGGAAAATCACCTGCAAATCATGCAGTCCAACAGTTGGCTACCGAGGAAATCCTGAAATCTTCTGCTGTATACATGTTTTTGAATTTAAAAAAAATTAAGAAGGCATGACATGAAACCCACTCACATCTGTTTTTACAAGGTCAAGACGCTTTATGGCACCTTGAGCCTCATACAGACGTACAAGGTAACCTTTCTTGTCTACAGATATGTGGGGGGGCTTTTTCCATTGGCGCCTGTTTGTGAAGCCTCGTAGTCACCCTGTCTTATGAAACCGAAGGTCTGAGGTACTGTGGTTCACCTGAAGTGTAGATCCTAGACCATTGTTTTCAGGAAAGACTTTAGGGTTAAGGGTCAAGGTGACTCCCTTGCATATTTGGCTATATTTAAACAGCTGTGCACTGTCTACATGTGTGCGTGCATGTTAGATAGAGAAATTTTGGGGGGGAGCTCGTGAATGTCAGTGGGTTAGGAGAACACAGACTCTGATGTGGCGTGAGGAACACAATAAAGCATAAATGACAGGAACAGATGGGCTTCTTTATTGTCCCCCGAAATGCAAACAGTGAATATCTTCGCTTGATGCATGGCACTATTATATATGTATTTTCCCCTTTCGTGCCTCCTCTCCCTGCTAACAGTGTTGGCACCAGCCCACCTTTAAGACTAGATTGCCTGGGAAACCGGCGATGCTAATTATTGGTTGCTGAAGATTAAACAGGGCGAGATGTGGAACAAGAATGACAAGGAGATTGCCCCACTGTCCAGACAGCTGGATAAACAGGGCATTAAAGTTGGTGGGAAAATTGTAAAATTAACAATGCAACATGGGTGCAGTGTGCATTTATTACAATGGTTTAACTAAAAGAGACAGGATGCCAATTAAAAACAATTTATGTCCAAAATAGTAATGAGAACCTTCACCTACATGATAAAAAGGACAAAAAACCATAAATACACAATGTCACTGAAATGAATTTGCATCTTAATGCTCTCTTTGTACCCCAAACTGCGCAACTACAATGACGTATACTTGAGTCATAGAAATTAATTAGCTTATAGGCTGCAAGTGTGAGAATCGTGATAAGAATCAATAATGCATCAGAGTCTAATGCGTCATTTTACACACAGCACCTATAAGCATGTTATAATATGGCAATAAATAGTCACAAAGAAGAACTACCACCACACTGATAAGCTGGTTATCCGTAGTAAAACGTAGCCTACATATAATACCATGAATGATTTGATCTATTGGGAACACTTTGGGTCTCAATGGAAAACAAAAAATGAGCTAGCCAATAAATGATCCATAAACTAACCATGAGCTGAATAGTGCACACACTTAGTGTGTTTGTTTCACAAATGCCGAGTGTTACGCAGGCAGCATAAACGAGGAATGCAGAAGGGGGTTATCTGCACGCGTGCACGGGAAGACTGAGACATGAATCATCATCACACGACTTAATTCCGTTTGTGTTAACATGTTTAATATATGTAAAGTGAATGTTAAATCACCCACGCTAGCTCTCAGATACAGAGGGAGCACACACTCAGAATTGCAATGAATCCGCAAGATTCACATGATGTGTAGAATCCCTTTAGCATGCAAATGAACACTTTCATTGGTTATTGGGAGTATGCGGGATGTGCCATAACATCTGATAGCCATTTGGAGCTACTGGCTGTCCATGATGAATGTGATTCTGAGAAAGTGTGATCCCAGGTGAAAGAGTTATAACCTGTAGACACCTGTGGAGTTGGTGTGGACACCTGTGGAGTGGGTTGGGACACCACTGAAGTGGGTCTGGACACCCTCGGAGTGAGTCTGGACCCTACTGGAGTGAGTCTGGACACCCTTGGAGTGGGTCTGGACAGCACCGGAGTGGGTCTGGACACCCTTGGAGTGGGTCTGGGCACCTGTGGAGTGGGTCGGACATCACTGGAGTGGGTCAGGACACCTGTGGAGTGGGTCTGGACACCCCTGTGCTTGCATTTTATGTCATTCACTGTAGCCCAGGTCCTCGTCACATCTCTCTTGAATATTTAAAACACTTCTCTTAAACCCTGAAACAGAAGTCTTGAGAGCCGTGCGCTCACAGGGTCAAATATTACAAATAGCCAGGGTCGAGCCAGTGGGAGTTACGGCTTAAAACTGGTTTTATACAAGGGAATTTATCTGTATAATTGAAATGCAGTATGTAAACTAATGGTATTAAAGTCTAACTTAGAGGGACATATTTTTGTAAACTCTTCATTACTGAACATTTTGTGAAGGTAGTTTTGCTGTTTGATTATAAGAGAAGGATCTTCAAATCAGTATTTTTTATTTGTGCTTATGTAATTAATCCCCTCTTCTGCCTCTTGTCTGGTTTCTCTTCTGCCACTCCAACATTTGCTCATCCTTTTTCCACAAACTCTCCCTCCTCCCCCACTCGTCTCCTGCTCCTCTTATCTTCTGCCAACTCTTCTTCTCTTATCTCATGTTCCTTCATTGCCCTTTCACATTTCATACTATTTCCATCCCTCTACCTGCACCACTCTTCAGTGCCCCCACTCCATGACCATAACACAGTAGGGACTTGCCCTTTTTTTTTTTTTTTTTAACTTTTATCGGCTTCCTCCCTGATAATTCCCCAGTATTAACTGGCTGGAGTTATTACCCATTATATGAGATGTCTATGTTGAGAGGGTTTTATGAGATCCTGGTCCCTGTGGATAAGATGATGGAGTTGGTGTAAGCTGTCATCCCCTACCATATAATGGCATCAGTTGGGAAATACACAAAGGATGCCGTGGATTATTGATAGAGCCATAGCTGCATTTCTGCTAACAAATTCCTGGCCTGTGTTGTAGGGGCCACATAATTCCGAGGAATATCTCTGCTAATGTGGCCACCTCAGTGCAGTAACACCTCTGCTCTCTATGCGTTCCCTTGCTCATCAGCCGTTCGGAGCCAATCAAAGGAAAGTGCAAAGATTTATTCTAACAACATCTCTCCCACATGAGGAGTCTGTCTTGCTGAGACTTCACTACGAACCATGTGAATCGGGGTGAAACTGAGAGGAGACAGTCTGCCGAGTCAAAGCCAGGCTCTCACAGATGCCGCAAAGTGATAAAATAAGGCAAAACAGCAAAATAAATCCTCTCATTAGCGGTTCGCCACCCATTAAAACACGGAGAAGAAACAAGGTAAACAATCCTGCACCCTGTATAAATAGAGTCGTAAATCCCTTGGCTCTCATTACATGCCTCCTCCTCCTGTTACTCCTCAATCTGTCTGATGCAGAGCAGAGGGATACAGGCTCAACAGTGTTTAGCCACTGTGGAGACCACAGGCTGGAATTCTCACTCAGGGCCTCCATTTGAGCTCAGACGTTCGGTGCAAATGAAAGACAATAAGTGATCAAATGTGGGTGGTTAATGAGGCCATCTAGGGACAGGCCAGCCAGGTCCGATAAAGGAGTGCCACCTCAGACTGATGCAGGAGGCAGCTGCATCCGTTCAGGTCTTCCACCGCTTCTGTGCCACTCCTATCGTGACAAATTTGTCAGTTGACATGAGCCGCCGCATCTAAATGACCGGAGAATCATCTTTCTGCCGATCACTCCTCTGGATTTAAGCCTCGCCAGCCGCTTCACTGTTTTTTTTAAGGAATATGAAATTACAATCACATTGAGGGAAATCAAAGTCTTGTTCTGCTGCAGTCCTCTGGGCAGCATTGTGCGGTATTGCTTTGGAAACAGGCCTAATTGGTATGTGTGGGCCAAGCACACCCCACCGCCTGAAACTAGCTGGCTTCATGTTCACAACAATTGGATTTGGAATCGCTGCCCTAGATTGTTTGTGTTTTGCAGTGAGTGTATGCGAGCCTGTGTATGATCTCAGTATCCCTATTAGAATGCATGACTCTTGTAATTGCTTGAAGTATATTATAGCCAATGGTGTTAACCGATTTTTGTTTTTGTAAGCGGTTGGGGGTGGATTGGTGGTCTTTATAGGAAAATGGAGGGATTTTGAGCAGAACAATTAGCGACAGCCACCATCTGACATCCCACATCCCTTCCTTTTAGCTTTGTGTATGGCCTGGCAATGCAGAGGAGGGGAAAAGAGCAAACGTTAAGTCACCCATAATTTGCTTTCCCACCATCACAATGTGAAACAGAAGCATGACGGCTTTGTGATTCATCTTGCGTGTGCACCGTGAATGATGATTGGCTTTGGCACAGGACTTGTCTCCGTGATGCAAGCCAGTCAAGTCATAGCCTGCCTTGCTGCCTTTGCTACTGGGCACTTGTATTAACCTATTATCCCATTTTGAAATAATGTAGGCAAGGGTTTTTATTTGCGCGCGCCATCCTGGGCCCCAATGCAACGTACCGTAGGGGTGACGCGTAGACTGAAAGCTCCCCTGCCTCCTTCTCACCTCTCATTGGAAGCTATAAAAGCACAATGTGTTAATAATTCGGGGAGCATATTAACTTTCATTCTGTTGTTCAGCAGAAACCCCAGGCGCCACTGGTAATGTGCAGCATGCTCACCTCCAACATGTAGGGTTGCCGAATTAGCTTGCGCCAGTAAGTTTTTCCTCCCAAACGCACCGTGGTGCAATTTACGGAGGGTGAGAATGTGATTACAAACAGTAAGTTATTGCCTCGGGCACAATTAAAACTTTGCAGACGTGCATTTCAGACTGAAAAGTGAATCAGGTAAGGTGTTGGTTGGGCGCATATGCCCGTTAATTGGTTAATTACAGAGCAGGACAGCTTGCTGTACAAGAATGAACTGGGAAAACTGCTCGACATTTTCTATCAGCCCGGCACGTAAAGCAGACAACCGGGGCATCCCCTCGACTAAAAATAAGCTCATCAGCAATTTGGAGATATGTGGGCCATCTCTCATCATAATGGAAGAGCTTTTGCGACACAGAACTCTCCTCTGGCCCCAGAAGCAAACCAGATGTGTTTGTTGCCATAGAAGCTGCAATGCTTCTGAGCTAAGCAAAAGATGCAAGCTATCCTTAATAAGGAGGAACCAGGAAAGGGCCCGTCTGGTGGATGTATTTTTAGTGAAATGTTCAGCATGGATGGATGACCCATGGACCAGCCCCAGGTCAGCAGTTGTGAGTCGCTATGACTCGGAGGTGTTCCTGATAAAATATAGAAAAATAAAAAAGCCCAAGATGTGGAATGGCCACAAGCACAGCCTGCAAACACTCACAGAGAGCACACAAACATATGTAGAACACACACACCTCATACCTCTAGAGGAAAATGTTGTGATTTCTTAGTCAGTGCCCTGAACGGCCTAAATCCTACAGGTTCTCCTCAAAGCCAGAATGCACTGTTGCTTGAATAAATCTGAAGTGTTTTCCGACTGCAACTGCATTTGGTTTTGATTAAAGCGAAGCTACAGGCTAAAAGCTGTCCACATCCCTTTATGAGCATGCTTTTCTGACCTTTCTGTTCAGCGAGGCTTCTTAGGAACGAGGATTTGACGCAACATGACATGTTGCCAGGTCAGTAAACATGGTGTTTCTGCAGAGGGAACATCAGCGGATAAGAATGAAATCTTGTTTTATCTGTATTGGATATTTGATTTCTTTACACTCAGTTTTGGAACTCAAGTGGATTTATGATTTCTGCCACTTCAGCAGGATTTTTAATGCTGTATTCATGTGTGCCAAATGTCTAAACTGATTGATGCTAAAGGCTGCCAAGGTGTACTTTTCTTCCAGTAAATTCATGGCTTGCCAGCAACAAGCCACAAATTTCAGCTACAAGTTCAAATCCTTTAAAAGAATCATAATAGCAAAGCAAGTATGTCACATGTGAATATTCATAACGGTCTGTCGATGAGAATTCAGCAGCGCAACAATCCTCGCCTCCTTAGATTTTTATTATTGTCCTTGGACAACAACAAAAAAAGAAAAAAGGTTGGAAAAGCATCTTATTATGATCTATTTGTTATGTTTCAAAATGATGTGCCACTTGGTGGTCGTGAACATTACAGCAGTTTGGGGCTTGAAAGAGCCGTTAGCTTATTTACATGTGAAAGCTGCTGCTGTTTTCTTGACAATGGAATATTTCTGCAGCTAAAATTGTTTTATTGTTGGAGTTGGTGGGTTGAAGTCAGCTATCCCTAACCAGAAAACTATTCAGGCCATGTCTCTTGTTGCCAGTAGGAGGATGTTAATGCAGAAAAATGTCACCTGGATTCATCAAGATGTTTGGAAGAAGCACCTTTGGATTGGTAGGTTGACAAGGTACCATGCCATTTAAAACCCCCCCCACCAAACTGTGTGTTCCTCAGTTTTATGCTAGCATGCACAACAGGAAAAAACTGCAATCCCTAATTACTGTCTTATTTATCTTGTTTTACAAACAAAATTATCCATAATTGTTTGTAAATTATTAAGTTATTCACTGTAAAACATGCTAACATTATCTTACTCACAATGATCTCTGATTAGTTTATATATACTGACTTAATGAGGCTTGGCAAGAGAAAATTAGCAGTCAGTAAGCTGCTAGCTACTGTAAGTTTATGTTAGATGTCCTGGGAGGACTGCAGTGCAGATTTATTAGGGGGGACAAAGATGGATGTGCTGCCCAGTCTGCGCATCTTCTTGGCAAAAACAGGCTTCTGCATGTTGGCAGCGAGGCCGTAGCTAGTGCTAGCAAGCAAGGAAAGATTAATACTGCCCAACGCTCGCTCCTCTATTCCACCTATAATTAGAGGCCCACTATATAGGAAGACATGTGTCTGAGATATACATCTAAAAATCAAACTTTACTTTACAAATTAACGAAAGTGCCTCTATTGCTATCATCTACTGCCAGATTTGTGTGGCTTATGAGAAAAAAGATCCTGAAAAAATATAAATTATAAAATTATATAGTTAAGGCTATATAAAAAGCTTTATAATGGATGAAAATGACTTGATTCGTGGCAGTTTTGATTCATTTGGGGAAGCTAGAAAACATTTGCACAGTGGATATTTGAAAGTCTCAACAAATACAACTATACTGTTAAACAAACACACAAAATGACATGACTGATTTTATGCAAACAACACGAGATTTTACATAAGCAAAAATTCTACAAGTGATGACTTGTAGAAAATAGTAAGTCAGAGGAGGTGTGCCCCCTGGTATAATTCACATATCAGGACCCTCAAGCAGAAAGTGCAAAGACTGGAAAGGAAATGGCATTCTTGTAAAATAGACAGCTATCATGTAGCCTGGAAAGACTGTCTATTAGTTTACAAAAAGGCCCTTCGCAAGGCTAGAACAGCTTATTTTTCTTCTTTAATTGAGGAAAATAAGAGCAACCCCAGGTTTCTTTTCAGCACTGTGGCCAAATTAACTAAGAGTCACAGTGTTTTAGATCCACGTATCCCTTCTTCCCTTAGTGGTGAAGACTTCATGAGCTTCTTCACTGATAAAGTTCTAGCTATCAGAGAGAAAGCTAACCAGGCCATCCCAACAACTGGACCATCACCAGATGTGCTGACTGTGGGAACATACAGGTTTTCCAAAGAGCCCTTAAACTCCTTCAACCATATATTTTTCTGAGGCGTCATCGCTAATTCAGAAATCCAAGACCACCATGTGTCTTTTAGATCCCATCCCAACACACCTGTTGAAGGATGTTTTACCAGTGATAGGCAGTTCTATCCTGGACCAGATCAATGGTTCTTTAGTGTCAGGTTATGTACCCCGGTCCTGCAAGGTGGCAGTGATTAAGCCGTTGCTTAAAAAACCATCACTGGATCCTGACGTATTAGCAACTTAAAGGCCAATATCCAACCTTCTTTTTATCTCTAAAATTCTTGAGAAGGTGGTGGTGACTCAGTTACTGGAGCACCTGCAGAGGAACAGCCTGTTTGAGATGTTTCAGTCAGGCTTTAGAGCTCATCACAGCACAGAAACAGCACTTATTAAAGTTACTAATGATCTTTTTATAGCTTCAAATCATGGACTGGTTTCTATGCTGGTTCTGCTGGACCTCAATGCTGCTTTTGATACAGTTGATCACAGCATCCTGTTACAGAGACTGGAACATATGATTGGGATTAAAGGGACCGCACTAGACTGGTTTAGATCGTATTCATCAGATAGATACCAGTTTGCTCATGTCCATGGCGTTCCCTCTTCACACAGTAGGGTTAGCCATGGAGATCCACAAGGTTCTGTGCTTGGACCAATCCTTTTCACCCTGTACATGCTTCCCTTAGGAAACATTATTTGGCAGCATGGGATAAATTTTCATTGTTATGCCGATGACACTCAGCTATATTTATCCATGAAACCAGAGGAGACAGAGAAGTTAGTGAAGCGTCAGACCTGTCTTAAAGACATAAAGTCTTGGATGTCTTCAAATTTTCTCCTCCTTAACTCAGGAAAAACTGAGGTCATGGTGTTTGGTCCTGAACCTCTCAGGGATAGATTAGATCACATGATCACTCTAGATGGTATCTCATTAACATCTAGTCTCTCTGTGAGGAATCTAGGAGTAACTTTTGATCAAAATCTCTCCTTCAACTCACACATTAAATTAGTCTCTAGAAGTGCCTTTATTCACCTGAGGAACATCACAAAGATCAGGAAGCTACTGACGCGGCATGATGCTGAAAAGTTAGTCCATGCATTTGTTACTTCCAGGCTGGACTATTGTAATTCTTTATTATCAGGGTGTCCAAACAACTCTTTAAGAAGCCTCCAGTTGATCCAAATTGCTGCAGCCAGACTTCTGACAGGTACTGACAAAAGAGATCACGTAACTCCTGTAATGGCGTCGCTTCATTGGCTGCCCGTTAAGTTTAGAATAATTTTTAAAACCCTTCTTTTGACTTACAAGGTCCTCAGAGGCCTAGCTCCATCCTACCAGGAGGAGCTAGTGATACCTTATCAGCCCAATAGACCGCTCCGCACTCAGAATGCTGGTCTACTTGTGGTCCCCAGAGTTTCTAGGAGTAGAATGGGGGGCCGAGCATTTAGCTATCAGGTCCCCCTGCTATGGAACCAGCTCCCTGTCCAGGTACGGGAGGCTGACTCCATCACTACTTTTAAGATCAGACTTTTAAGATCAGACTTAAAACCTACCTCTTTGAAAAAACTTATTGTTGTTAATTCTGTAGTTCCAGTTACTATCATAGACAGACAAATTATCATACTTAGGGGGTCGTCTAATCGTTAGGTCACATCTTAGCTGTGCTGTTATATGCTGCCGGGGTCCGGAAACATGATCACCTGACAGGCCTCTGTCACCCCACTGGGTCATGGTTTCCTCTCCTCTCCTCTCCTCTCCTCTCCTCTCCTCTCCTCTCCTCTCCTTTCCTCCTCCTCATCAAGCAGACTAGTTATGCTGATTCTTGTGTAGTTTTTCTGCTCCCCCCCCACCCCCACCCCTCTATTTATAGGTATCGCCGCCTTCGGAGCTGACCTCCGGCCCCGCTGACCCGTTGTATAGTGTATTTTTTTTGTGTGTTTCTGTGCTCTGTGCCTCTCCTCTCCTCTCCTCTTCTCTTCTCTTCTCTCCTCTCCTCTCCCCTGCCTCTCCTCTCCTCTCCTCCTCTCCTCTCCTCTCCTCTCCTCTCCTCTCCTCTCTCTCCTCTCCTCTCCTCTCTCCTCTCCTCTCCTCTCTACTCTCTCTTTACCCAGCCGGCCATCAGCAGGAGGGTCCCCCTACATGAGCCTGGTCGTGCTCAAGGTTTCTTCCTGTTAAAGGGGAGTTTTTCCTTGCCACTGTTGCTTGTCTGGGGTTAGGCCCTGGGATTCTGGAAAGCGCCTTGAAACAATTTTTATTGTATAAGATGCTATATAAATAAAGACTGATTTGATTTGATGACGTTATTACTGAATTTAAGAGATAATCTGTTGTACCAGGTGGGGGTGTTCCAGTCGGAGTTTCCACACGTATCGTATCGTATTTCAACATTACTGCAGCTTTGTGCTCAACCTTGCACGCTCTTAATGGCCATGCTAGTGCCACTGCAACAGTCAAACTGTGAGGCTGGATCCACACAGCGTGCCATCATCAGATAAAAGCTCTGGTTGATGTGAAGTAATTTATAATGGCACTTGCTCATACTGGCACAGAGGGTTACAACAGTGGCAGTCAGAGACTACTGCCTCGCAGCTAATATCCTGGAGATTGTTGGGACATTTTCTCCATGTCTGTCTCTGTCCGCCCTGCCTTCGCTTAGCAATGCCAAGAGGGTATAGATGGTCATGAGCTGTGCACCAAACAAATCATGACGTTGCTCTGGCTCCATATGAAAACACCCAAACATGGACCCACTCAGGACTGAGTTTGTTCTTTGGTTGTTTTGGAGGATAAATGTGGGAGGTGAGTGGGGAGGCAGAGGACGCGGTGCAAAAGCAGTATGTTTTAACAGATACAGGATGGACAGATGGCATTGAGGAAAAAAGGAAAAGAGGCAAAAGAGAGGCAATAAAAGGTATTATGAGCGCAAAGGCGCATGTCGCTGGGACAGAATGGTCACGAATCCCCTTGGTGGGAAGTCATTGACACAAAAATCTTCAAACTCAACAGGAATAGTAACACACAGCACTCTCTAAATGTTGGACGGCCATTATGTTGATCTGTCACTCAGAGTCAGAGTCGGCACCCCTGAATGGGTTTAAAATCTGAGTTCTTGTAAGAACATGTCAAACATGTGTCACAAGATCATCCCAAAAAATGGAGACCTGATCATCGTATAGGCGCTTCCCCGACAACGATAAACTGCATCATTGTTAAAATGTGCTGTAATAATTTCCATAGATATTAACGTAAAATGTTTCCATAGCTTTTAACGTGGGAACCGCAGCATCGTTTGGAGGCAGGAGGTTTTCACACCTGACTGAGGCAAAGATTTGTTCTGGACCAGTTGCTGATGAGTGTTGGAGGATCGACAAAGATGGTTGAGGAGAGATTCCATTCAGATCACTGTTGGGTAAAGAGTCATGCAGCAGATAAGTAGTCCAATCTGTCAGCAAACCTGCACACACCTGAATTTTATATATTTTTATATGTGTATTCTTCAGGTAAACTCATCTCTGTACTATGCACAGGTATACAAAAAAAACGAATTATCCATTTATCTTGGATTATTAGATTTTTTAAAATATATTTTCTATTCTTATTTACATTTTTTTTATTATATTTATCATTATTACTTATTCTTGTTTTTCTATCCTTGCATTCCTGAATGTCTTTTCCTCTGTGTGTTTTTGCTGCTGATGCGCTGTAAATTTCCCCGTTGTGGGACAAATAAAGGAAATCTGAGGGATTCTGAAAGGAAGCTAAAATGGGACAGCACCTCATGTGGACAGGATGGAATCTTTCTTCTCTCCTTGATGAAAGGTCTGACTTCACGAAAGAAGACGTGTTTGGACGTCGAGTAACTCCTGCTTTCACCTACGACAGATCTATGGTTACTTTGCATGTCTGCTGTTTCCATGAGCTTCTTCTGTGGCTACAGGTGATCCTGGTGAGTATTGGGAGTCACCTGTGTAACTGACTCAGCTGCAGATGCTCTTCTGAAAGCATCAGCAGCTTTTCTTAATTAAACAAAAGTGCGATTTTTATAATCTCATCAAATGTGGTCGAGGTTGACTAGAGCGAAGTGAGGTGCTCCAAGCCTTAAATTAGCTTGTCTTAAATTCTGAATGCTCCGCCCACTAAGTGAGACATCCACGGTGAATCCTGAAAACAGACGTCAGTATTTGTGGTGGTAGCTTGCAGTACCTCACCAGACTATTACCCCTAATTCCATAGCAACCTTAGCAGATAAACATTTATTCACTGCATGACCTTCCTTTGACTGTTTTTGTTAATGTTTGTTAACTCTGGAACGATCAAGGATTGACATGCAACTTTCATACGAAGTAAATTAGGATCATTGTGAACTTATATGATGCAATTGAAACAGGCTTTATGCAGTCAACAGTTTGGACAACACAGGTCAGGGCAGTCACCTCATACCTAAATGGTTCAAATCCTGTTCAAATCAAATGGTTCAAATCCTGACCTGGGGGCCTTTTTCTATGTCCACCCCATCCCACAGACCGTGAACCTGAACATTAGCTTATGTGGAGAACTAGGCCGGGATCCAAATAGCTTGAGTTGAACTGCCAACTTGTGTATTCCTGTTGCTCACGTGTTGAGTGTGTGGCTTTAAACCCAACATGATGCTGATTACCGTAGTAAAAAGGGTCATTTAACAGAAAATGTGCAGATGAAATATTGTCCTGATTTTGCCAGCTTAGCTCTTAGTTCAGGACACTAAGCACTAACAACACTGGAGAAGCTAATATGGATCCATATAAATGACGAGATAATCAAATTAATAAGAGTGTGTTGTGAAAACAAGACAGGGACCAAAACATGTTCAAGGTCATTTTCGGAGGATGTCCACTCCAAGTACTAATGGTTGTGTTTGTATTCCACTTCAACACACAGCCTGCCATTACAACACCAGAGAAATGTGTGTTTGGTCTGGGGCCTACTGAGAATAATTAAGTTAATTTAGATCCCAGTGTGTACACCAGTGAGCATGCATGTGCGCATGTGCTAGCGCTAAAAGTCGATCCAATTTAGATTTGAAACACTGCGCTAGCAGGACACTTCAAAAGCGCCACTGTGCTGCAGCCTTCATCTCTCCCTTATATGGCCTGTTTGTAGCCAAGCGGTATTGATATTTGCATACTTGAAATATGAAATTGCTCTTAGCATAATTACACCCGCGAAGAAGTGGGAGCCATGAAAGGGAGTGAAGAGGGAAGTGAATGGCATCCAACCAGCTCAGTAAGATTTTTCCAGGATCCATACATTCATTATAATCTTTGGCCCAAATAAATTGATATTTTCTTTGCATATTCATCACTTGGCCACACAAATGGCTGCAGCGTTGCAGGACGGTGCTTGAAAAGGGGGACTTGTGACCTCGGGCCTTTTCTGGTATGAGAAAAAAGGAGTAATGACAGATCTTGTCTCACACACAAACACACACCGGTGCTGACGGTGGAGATAAATAAATGAACATCCACAGTCCCTCATCGCCCATAAAATATCACCCACTCCCCTTCCCCAGGTTGTTGTGATTTGGAAGCAGCTGTTGTTGTGGTGGATTCACCCCTCTCTTCCAGATCACGTTTCCCCTCTGTTTCTCACTGGGGAAGTGCCGGTGATATTTTCACAAAGTGGGGGTGGGGGGCGTTTGGAGAGGGACGGGAGGGGTGGAGGTGGGAGAAAGCTTGTCGAGTTCTTCACTGTCAGAGCTTTAAAGCCCAAGGTGATACTTTGAATAATGGAGCACTGTACCTGCATTTAGTGCACATGCCACGCCGCTATCCACTGCTGCCACAGTACGGCAAATTTTTGTGGAAACAAAGCATAGGAAGTGAAGCAACAGAGGAATGGAAGGGAGATAATTGAAGGGCACCACAGTTGAGCTGTGTTCTTGCATTTAGAGCCAAAACTTTCATTACTTTGCGATTAAACTCTCATCTATGGCGGCTTGCAAACGCACAAAGCCTCCCGTCTCCAGAGATATTGTTATGAATTCTGCACTTATAAATGATCTATATATAACAATGTGCAGCACTCTTTCTCCAGCTTTCTCTCATCTAGCTAAATTCTACATTTTTACTAATCACCTGCATTTATCTCAGGGGATGTTGTGCTATTATTCAGCTTTGATTGAAAAACACAGTTTTAATGATGGTCTCAAAACTCTAGGATCAGTGAAAATATTTCATCATAGAAGTTATGTTGATGGTATAATTGCTTTTATTTAGGTTCAGAGAAGTAATACTTATCTTTAGCCATGACAGCAGGAAACCGGATATGCATTTATGAGCAGCATTTATCATCTGTGCTCTTAAGTACAGGCAGTCAGTGGCATTGGTGTTGTTGCTATGGTTTCCAGCAGGTGTTGGGACCCGCTCCCCTGAACCAGTTTCCTGACATCTTTCTCTTCACCAGGTATGAAGTTGCTCCCTCATCTCCTCTCAGGGTGTAACGACCCTACTTAACACATGGACTGGAGATGCTAAATTTAGCATGCAAAAGTCAGCAGCTTTGCAAACAGTTAGCAAAGAAATAACACTTAAAGGATTCTAATCTTCTTAAAAATCCCAGGCGTGTTTATCCTGTCTAATTTGTATTAAATATACCATTCACTTTTATTATATTACAAATAAGTATGCTAGTTACCATGCTATATGCAGAAAATAAATAAATAAATACCTAGATAAAATGAATGAAGTCATCGACAATATAAATCAAACCCAAAGAACAGCACCACCGCCACCTGAAAAAGGACTGAAATGTCTGATGAAGGAAAAACTTTTTGTTCATTGGCAAACGCTCTGAATCGCGGGGAATTGAGACGGAGTGCCCCAAGGACTTCTGCAGAGAAAATGACAAAATTATTTTCACCGTGAAATATGATTCAATATCTCTCAAAAACCTGTGGATAAAGTTAGAAAGTTGTCTTAGGGTACAATGCACTGTGAACGGGGAGCAGTAAGTGTCCTTACAAGCATTGGTGTGTAATTTGATTAGCTTTATTATTATTATTATTATTATTATTATTATTGCACTATAAATTTGGGTCATTGAGCTGTAAAGATTTTTCCATCCCTAGTTGTCCTAAAAAAGCCCAGTGTCTTATGTAGAGATACATTACTTTAACATGCAAAACAGCAAGATTTTGCACATTCACATGCGCTTGTATTCCAAGAGGTGTTTGTCTAAAAGCCTATTTACATATGCACACGAACTACCTAAGTTTATGGTTATGCTCGGTGCAAAATCCATGATTTGTTTTCCTAAAGAAGCCATTTTGAATCCTGTACCCTGAATATGTTTATTGCCATTGTCTGTGAAATACAATGCAGCCTTTTTTTAATAGCCTGCCCGGTGTGCACTCATCAATCACAAGGCAAGAGCAAGCCTTTTGCTCTCTCCACAGTCACATACAAACTGAGTTACGGATCTCTAGAAACTACCGGTAACTCCAAGATTTAAAATGTGATAAGAGTAATCGCATTTCTCTCAGTCACTATCCTTACAGATGTGGGTCGATGGCATTAATTACTATATCCTATAATACGCTGATGATTTGTTTTTGGCTATTGTTATTCATGACAAGGGTCCTGGTGAGAAGAGGAGGGAGAGAGGGAAGCAAGAGACTATCATAACTTAATGCCTAACCCTAACCCTAACCCAACCCTCAACATTTAAAACCAAGGCCGAACCAGAAGACTGACCTTTTGATTTTTTTGATTTTCTACCGTTTAGGTAGCGTGAGGGATCTGGGCCTGGCTAAAGGTAGTTAAAAGTGGCCGATTCACCGAACTCCACGCCACATTTTTTTGTACTGTGGAAGTTAGCCGAGAACGTGGAGCGAACACTTGGACATGGGTGGCTCAGGGAGAAAAGCTCCCCCTCCCTCTTGGGATTCAAACCCAGAACCTTGCTATGAGGTGACACTTCCTGGATTGTTAATCAGATTTTTATATAAATTATAAGTTACTTGAAAAACCAAACCAGCAGCAGATGATACTTAACAATCAGCCTAAAGGTTCTCGATCCCAAAAAATTCTGGCCCAGGCATGTTGGAGAACACAAACCCTTGTAGTTCTATCTTTGTAAGGACTTTCATAGACATATTACATTCTCCAACTTTTTAATCTAACACTAAGCATCCCAACTAACCCCTACCCTCACACCGATAATACACTGGATACAATTGTGTGTACTTCCTTTATTTCCACTCAAATGTCAAATTGACCAATTATTGGGTATCAGGTTTAGTTTTTAATGTACAGATATATTTTGAAAGTGTGCCTCCCTTTGGCTCAGTTGGATATGATCTGCCCTAAACACTATTTTTTTTCATTTTCTCTGTGCACCCAACTTTCTGCCCCACACACGCTGCACTGCACTAGATTGCTGTGACAAGTTTTGCCCTCTGGCAAAAATAGAAGTTGTGTGTATTTTTTCCGAGGAGTCCAGAGCAGTGAAGCTGGGCCAGACTTGGATCGGAGCTGCAGCCAGTGCACACATTGATTTGAATTAAACGAATCAGCTTTACCATCATATTGGAGCAGAGCTGCACCACAACGGCATCTAGTTTGGTGACCGTAACCTTTTAACCCTGAAAAGGTACTTTAAAGATGTGAAGACCAGCCAAAATATCCTCACTTCTCAAAATGTCCTCACTTACATATTTTTATATGTAGCACACACACTCACACACACACAAGGGACATGCCGTCACATCCAAAGATAACACAAACATCTATATATCTAAAGGGACAAAGAGCAACACTTCGCAGAAAGGAATCCGAAGGCCTCGGGGTGATGGAGCCTGTAACTAAAGCAGAACACTCACCGTCGCAGATAAGTGACATAACCCAGGCTGGCGAGGTATGACTAAAAGACCATAATTGTTTGGGTTCCCTTTATTATTCACACTTTGCTACTAAGCACACAGTAAAGGTATTACACTCGAAGACACCTCAAGAAATCCGATATAGGGAGAATAGCACAAATTACAGCTCAGTTCACCTGAGCGTTACAACACAAGTTGCTGGCGTCAAAGGTCCCAAGGGGGAGCGGCCGTGGCGCCATCATTTATCCTTATTTAAATCTCATCAGTGCAGTTTGCTTCTGTACGACGGTGGGCATTGTCAAAAGGGATTTTAATAATGAATACCTGTTTTCATTGGCGCCAAGTCATTGAAATGTCTTGTTGCCTTTCAAAACAAGCTCTTTTAAAAAAAAACTTTAATAGTGTATTTCTACCTTAAATTGAAGATGTCCAAAACTGATAGGTATTGGGCATAGTTAATTGAATATGCTGCATAACCTATTTTTCCGAATAGTTTATCATTTCAAATATTTATTAATTCACGACACTCTCACTCATTATTCAATTTATATTATCAAAATAATAACTGCATTTTACTCCACCATGTAAATACATCACTGTTAAAACTTTCCGATTGTTCAAACTGACTGATTAATTCTTTAGCCAAACAATGGATGGGTTAAAAGGCTCCGAGTGTGGCGGGCTGGCCTTGGCATTCGCCTCGACCAGCGGTATTAATAGAGGCGGGCGAAGATGAGCTCTGGGATGCTGGTGACTCGACACGTGCTGCTGATGGGCAAGTGCAAATGAAATTAATGGGTAAGGGAAATCAAGTGAGCGAACCTGAAAATCAAATTACCAACGCAGCCTCTCCAATGAATTAGTTGTGTGCCAAAGTTGTAATTGATAGCAACACGCGTGTGCGTGCTATTGGATCAGACAAAATGATGTAGCATGTGTTGCCTCTGATCTGATTTGCTGCCGTATTATGTTAATTAGATATTAAAAGCGTGCCGGGGAACAGTGCACCACTCACTGTTTGTAGTGGCCACAGAGGACACGGGTGTGTAGGACCTGCTGGATGATCAAAATAAACAATAGTTCTGTCTCCCAGTTTAAAACCAGGACAAGAAAAAACACATTTTCCTGTCTGTCATTGTTTATTCATGCATCCTGGCAGCAAATTCCTTATTACAGTGTCAAAAACAAACTTTTCTGTAAGTAAAACTTTAATTCCAAGGAGAAGGCATAAGCACTTTCATTTTAACATCCTGCCACTATACTGAAATTAGATATTTTGGTTAAGGTAAACTTGCTTTGTTTACTTTATTGATTGAACTTGTATTTAACTATGATCAATATTAAACACAATTACAACATTATTTGTTATATTTTATAGAAAGGCTAAATGTATGATTATACATACTTTAGTTTTAAAATGTTTTAATATTTCATGATTTTTGGTCGGTTAACCTGTGCACAGTTATATATGGGTCATAAAACCAATATTAATATTTGTAGAGAGTTTATTATAAATGATTTTACTTATTTTTGGATTTCTTCTTGAAACGTATCTAATCTTGTAATAACCTTAAATTGTAAATTTTCTCATCGTAGAAATGTGTCCAAGTGTCCTGTATATCATTCACCTTTTTATTCATATTAATTCTGATTTTGAACTGACAACATGCATGAAAGCTTTCCACTTCTTGCACAGTGTATCTGATTGTAGGGGCCACGTAGACGCAGCGCAGGCAGATTTGCTGCAACATAGATGAAGCAGGACAGACTGAGTGTTCTATTGTCCAGAGTCAACGCGTTACTACTATTTTGGAGCTTTAAGAGACATTTTAAACAGACTGTATGATACTCGGTTCACAGGTCATAATGGAAAAGCCTCGAATAAAGGCTGCGTGTCTTTCAGTATGAGGCTTTAGCTTTTCTGAAAATTTAGAATTGACGTTTACACAATGAAATGCTTTGAATGAAATGTAACCATCAGCGTTTAAGAAACCATCCATGTGGCTCAGCAGACTGCCTCTCTAAAAGCACATCCACCCCATTTGCCGAAATTTTATTTTATTTTTTAACATCTGCAGACCTCCAAACTCATCAAATATCAAACTTTACTATTTTCCCCTCATTGTTGTCCTTCCAGCTGCTGTGAATATATGAGCAGATTCCTTATGATGTAGAATATATCTCACCCGTAGCTAGTGGCTTCATAATACATAAAACATAGCATCCATTGGTATCTCAATTGGACTATAGCACAAGTAGACAACGCTGAATTGTAAGTCATTTGAATTTCTTAATAATTTAAATACTATTGCAATGGCATGTAATGTTGTCCCTTTTACCCGCTCACCTATTTTTTTTAAAAAAACGGCTCTGCAATTGAAACAATAACGAAAATGGAATTTACAATGGAAGGAAGAAACACTGATGCAGCAGAAAAGTAATAAAACTTCCTGCCTGGCCTCTTCCCCCCACCCCTTTCTGCTTGACTCCTGCTAATAATGGATTATTTGAAAAGTTCATCCTAATTACCGTATTTTCTGTACTATATGTCGCTCCGGAGTTTAAGACGCACTAGCCAAAAAATGCATAATAAAGAAGAAAAATAGATATATAAGTCACACTGGACAATAAGTCGCATTTTGGGGGAAAATTTATTGGATAAAATCCAAGACCAAGAACATACATTTCATCTTGAAAGGCAATTAGCAATCCATTAGCATGGATTAGCAATAGCGCTACGGTATGCTAACGTAACAAATTCAGCTACATGACCTACAACGAACTGAGTAGTGTCTGCTTTGTTAACATAACATATTAACAGTTATTCAGATA
Organism: Takifugu flavidus; assembly: GCF_003711565.1. Classification (NCBI taxonomy): domain Eukaryota; kingdom Metazoa; phylum Chordata; class Actinopteri; order Tetraodontiformes; family Tetraodontidae; genus Takifugu; species Takifugu flavidus. Next base: position 8,944,634 of record NC_079536.1, read on the forward strand.
ACTACAGTGATCCCTCGTTTATCGCGGGAGTTGCGTTCCAAAAGTAACACGCGAAAAGTGAAATCCGCGAAGTAGCAACTTTATTTTTTTTTATTATTTTACAATGCAATACTGAACTATAGAATGAAACCAAAAATCAAAACCTGTTTTAAAGACCAAACTTTGTTTAAAACAATAATTTTAATATAGTAATACTGTACAAGGTTGGAAACATTGTCACTCGCGTATTTCCCAGTCCCAGCTGTGCCTCTTCTCCTGACTCCGCTTCGCTGGAGCGTCTGTTTCTACTGAAGGCGCAGGAGTCTTTCTCCGAGAGAAGAACATTGTTATGGGTAGTTGTTGGCGCTCTTTCTTTTTCTGGGCAAGAAGATTTTTATAAATGGATATGCCACCTTCGATTATATTTCAGAACTGCAATGAACGACTCATCAAAGGGTCCCATTCTTGTGCCGTGCGCTGAAGTTCAGTGGCCAATCTCACCATGGTTGCTAAGCGACCAAGTGCAAACGTAAAGTTGGCAGAATGTACAGAAACGAAAACTGTTGACAAGTGAAAAATCAATACAGTACAGCGTCAATATTTTATTTCTAGACAACAGTAAAGCCCCTGAGCCAATCAGGATTCAGAGGCACTGTAAAAAAAAAAAAAAAAAAATCCGCGAAGCAGCGAAGCCGCGAAAGATGAACCGCGATATAGCGAGGGATCACTGTATAGCATAAAGAACATCCGAGCAAGTTTACCAAACAATCAAGTCTAACTCCATAGACTAAGCACCACTTCTTCTTCTGCGTCGCTAAAGGAACTCGTTCCTCAGGTACACCTAGAGCGCCCTCTTGTGGTTGTCAGTGTAAAAATAACGAACATGTGAAATTCTGTAATAATGTATTTATATAAGTCACTCTGGAGTACAAGTTGCACCCCCTGACAAACTATGAAAAAAAAGTGTGACTTATAGTCCGGAAAATACGGTAAATATGGCAAACAGAGCTATCCCACAATCCATCTAGGTAAACCTCCCAAACAAATACGTCGGAGCATGCCAGCACACAGTGTTTGCTTTCCAGGTGGCAGCACGCACTCATAAAACCAAAACACACAAACAGGAAAACACACCAGTGTGGCTGGCATGTTTCCTTCTAAACCCTAGCACTAGCATTGTGCTCATCACAACCAAAGGCATTTAATTCACTATTAAGTCAAGTTAGCGGTTAGCGCTATGGAACTAAAGTGTAAGTTTTTCAATGGCTGGGCCAATTTTTTCCAAGCAAACTTAAAATTTGACTCATTGTATTTTCTAACGATGATTTTACTGCAGAGCTTTGACTTGTGTAATTTTTTAGTGTGGATTAGTGTGTTCATATTCAAATAAAAGATTCACCTCTGCTGACAGCGATGGCCATTCTCTGTGTACGTCTGTGCACGCCTGTTTGTGTTCGCTCTTGTGCCCAGTGCATGAATGTCCCTTCATCAACGCAGTTGCCTCCTTTGAAGTCTATCGTCTGTACTGAAGCCTTGCTGAGAACACTGGGATGGCAATCTGTGACACCATTGACACCTGGCATGTAAACATTGACAGTAACAGCCGTTGTGACGCCCCCTGCAGGTTTGCCCTTTCTTACCTTTTCGGTTTTGGCTACAGACACAGTTCCCCAACCCCCCCAGCGGCCCTTTTTCTCTGAACTTTGACGGCGGAAAGTCTTTATTTTCAGTGAGGACTGATAAAAATGTAACCTACTTTACCAACTTCCTGCACAGTTTTCACAAAGGTTGTTGGTTTTGAGCTTGATGAAGATCAACGATACACAGGAAAATTTCACGATAATCATTTACTATCAGTTAATAGAGTGTTTACGCACATGATGCTGTAGCTTAGTTTATCACAGGTTTATTAGTGTAGAACCTACAGTAAACAGTAAAATTTGATATATAATTTAAGTGCCTTGAAGATGTAATGCAAGAGTTTGATAAACAGGGTCGGTGCTGATCCTTTATAGGGTTTGAAAAGATCATATTGCACCTTAATGTGAAAGAAAATGTGATTTAAATATAAATTTTGGCCAAAAAATGTTTAAGTACATATCCTTATTGCAGATTAAAGCAAAAACCGATTTTACTGTAAAATACTGGGGATTTTTTTTGGACAAATGAGGCATTAAACTTTGCTAATGTCTGTAAACCAAAACCGGGAAGTACAAATGACCAACAAACAGATGTTTATTTTTTACACAACAGTTTCCTTTTTGTTAGAAGTGCTTGTTTGCCCAAATCGAGTGATTTACAGTTCCCATTTTCTTGTGAACAAGCTAACTACTCGTCTCACCTCACTGCCAGTGCCTAATAATATTGGCTCATACTGCAATCCTCGAGGGCTCACCACGACGAACAATTTACCTTTTTTGCGTAATTTGTCAGTGACGCTACACCGCTTCATTATCATATCATCCCGCTAACTCTTGCCTTTTGTTTTGACAGATAGCTTTCATAAGTCACGGCTAAGGAAAAAAAAACCTTCAGCGGACGTTTGGGGGCTTTCCTGTCACGTAGGTGCATCTGTTCGCTTTGGTGGGGGTTTTTATGCTGCGCCATCATTCACCTCCCACAAACAATAAAGTCTATCTCTTGCTGCACTCTCTCTCACCCCCTCACACCCCCAAGCCTCACCCCCTACCCCCACCTCACTTTTTCCTTTATTGCATGTTGGAGATCTTTTTTAGAATTCCCTTTCATGCAAAGAAAAGACAACAAAGCAAGAAAATAGCAGGCAGCGCTGGTAAAGCGGAGAGTTTGATGCATTGTCAGTGTTATGGCTTGTGCGCTTCTGCGTTTTTTTTGTTTTTTTGGGGGGGATCCCAGCATCAAGACTGACTGACATTCTGTTATGAATCTTTAAAAACTTTGACAGGGGTATGTTCTGGTTGGGAACGTTGGCATTCAACTTTTGACTCTCTTTAACAGTTGAGTAGCATCATGCAGCCAGTTGATTGTTTATTGAGATTAATAATCACATAAATTGCTAATTTCACCCGTCACTGCTGACACTGCTGCGCCTGCAAAGCATCCGCGGTAGGAGTGATATATGATATATGAATGGTGTGACAGACATTAGCAGCGAGATACAATTGTTTTCCCAAATCAAAATAAATGGGTCACGCAAGGTTCTCATATCATCAAATATTTTGCGGGAGGAAGCCAGGCCAGCGATATTGACTGTATAATTGAATCGCGTGGAAGTGCAGTCGATTTGAAACAATAGTTTTGAAGGATGAGGAAAGTGTCAAGTCATGCATCATCGTCGGCGTATCACCCCAGGTTGAGGACGAGATTGCTGGAGTTTATCTCAATCACTCTTTTACGGCAGATCTGCAGCCTATCTTTCACAAAAAAACAAGCTCCGGTAGATATTTTTTGACATTTTTGTAATTGTCGGAATACATAAGCGTCGGTGGTAAAGTGAAAAATTGCCTTTTGAATTAACAACCAGAAAGGCCTAACTCCCCGGGTACACCATTTAATCCCGATAAGGCGCTGGATTAATGGCTTAAAATGAGCAAAAGCCTTGTGGCGTTTGTGTCAACACTATCACGAGCCTCGCGTATTAAAAGATCTCTTTCATTTCTGTTCAACACCATCAATCTCCCCGGGTTTCTGCCTTCAACTGTGTCATATTGACTCTGTTGCTTTGGAATTCACATAGTTTGTCAATTTTCTCCACCTGAGTCAGTAAAACCTTCTACATTGTGCCCACTGTAGATGAATTAGAGCCATCCAGAAAAAGAAAAACAACTTTTTGGACAATTTGATAAATCATCAACGTCGCTTTTTTATCCTAACGTGCTCGGATATGTATGAATTTAAGCTAGCAGTTTCCAGTGGATTTGTAATAATAAACATTTTTTTGAGCTGTGTTTACCCAGTTTAGTCCAGTATGACATTTATCCATGTCTTCATGTGTACTAAATTGGGCACTTTCACATTAAACCTGACCAGAGTTTTACTTCCTCTTATAATCTACTTCATTTGAGAGGTGTGAAAGCTCATCTGAACTCATGAGTGGACCAAACAAGCTTGAAAACCGTGGTTTTGATTCACTCGCAAGTGAACCCTGGTGCAGTTGGCATACAGTGTGAATGCAAACAAACTAGCCAGCAAACAAAGGAGAGGAAGTGATCCAAAAAGAGGAAGTGTAATTGTTCAACAGCTCCAAGGGAGGAGACGTGGAGGTACGTGCCAGACGTTGAGTATTTTCCGTCATCCTCGTGCCTTTATGATTAGATTCAAATTTAATTCACAATTCTCTCCATCAGCATGGATTAAAGAACAACTGTGGATTTGAGACAATTGATAATGTCTTTTATCAGTAACATGTCTGCTACAGTTTCCCCCATTGATGTAGCTGATGCTCAGTTCCAACACCAGACAGATCAGAACACCCTGATAAACCATCTGCCTGTTCATCCTAACTGTTGTCTCAGATTGGTCTCTGTCTTGACCTGCCCTCCCTGCTTCTGTTCCATCCTAATATTTGAATTCCTGTTCTTTGGGGTTTCTGTCTGCCATTCTGGACTTGTCTGCCTGTTTGGGACTGGCATTGGACAGGGACTTAAATAAATAAGTCTTAGCTGCCCAAGCTGTTTGCTGACTGTTCCTCATTGAAGTCCTGCTTAGCCAGTTTTTGGTCAAATAACTGTAGATGTTTTACTCCCATTTGCTGAAATGTATAGAGTAGGCACCATAGCTCAAAATTAATGTGTTTAGATAATTGGCAACAGAGAGCAAATGTCCACTCATTTGCTAATGTATTTCCTCTCACATGCATGACAACTAAGCTAAGGATATTAATTTTGAATTTTTAGCTCCTCAGTCGGGTGAAAAAAAATCCAACCTTCCTTGTAGATATTGTAGAACCATGAGTGTGCCTCTTCCTCTCCAACCTGTTTATCCAGGAGTGTTTATCACCATGCCAACACAAGCATTTACTTTATTTAAAAAGCATATAACACTTCTTAAGCACACCAAGGATTTACTTTCAAGGGCTCATTATGGGCTGAAATGTGAAGGTATTTGTGGTTCTTTGGAAAATCAAAGAAAGTTTCATTAAATCCAAGGCTGCGGTGTGTTGCCATTTGCCTGTGGCATCCTGAGCTCTGATCTGTGCAGCCTGATCTCCAAGATCATTTCCTTGCTTCTCCTTACTGAGAATTATTAATCTATCCATGATGAAAAACTAGTACAGTGAAAGTCGCCAAATTATACTTTCATCAGCTGTGACTGCCTATAAGTGCATGAACCATGTGGGTGTGACCTTTCTACAGTGGATGAAACATAGATGTGTCACCCCCTTTATCAGTCTTATTATTATATAACGTGACAGAGAATGGACTGTCACGTGGGAAAAGGTGCATAGGTGTTGTGTAACCTGGCCACGGTTTTCACAGACACTGTGGGAAATGTGAAAAACTCTGAATGATGACCAATTAGTATTTGTTTGTTTTCATTTCCACAATTGCCACACTGCCATAAAATCCCCCCTCCCCCATTTTACTAGATTAATTAGTTCATAATTGATGGTGTCCTAGGGTTAATGTTTTTGTGAGCGATAAATTGACGGGGGCACAGACTGTTCCTGAGCTCTGGGATAACTGAGACACTTGTTACAGAAATTAGATACCTCCGATAAACACCGTGTATTCCCTCTGGCTATTTCCCTAAAATAGTGTGTTTGTTTGATTCTTTTGGGCAGAATTTGCTTTAATAGAAAACTGTAAAATTAGGTGAGACAATATGATCTGGACAGTCAGTTAGTTGGTCCCACATTAGCTCTGCAATAGATTGAGGAACTCAAAAGTTTGTGGCACAAGTCCAATCAAACTGGGCCATCGTGGCAGGTTCCTGGAATCAAAACTGGGCATAAATGTGAGTTTCTGATCTATATTTATGAAAATTCCTCTTTTCTGTGTGTAGAATCGAACAAAAGACACATGCCTGCTGTGGTTTAACAACAAACTGCCTCAATGTCGATCCAGCACCTGCAGTGTTTTGTTATGACACTTCAGCATCTGGAGTGCACTTCATGGTTTGAAACACCCAATTTTCCAAAGGTGGAAATTACCAATGGACACAGAGGGCAGCTGTGGCCTGCAGGGCTCTCCAGGGGATGACTGCAAGGTTGCCAGTTTGACTCCTTGGACCATCTGGGGACCCCATGGGAGGCAGGGAAAGGAGACTGAATAGCACTTTAGTTCTAGCAACAACTGCCACTGGAGTGGCCATATGCGAGGTTTCCAAAGGGTCTCTGATATTGGGCAGTTCCCAATAAACCCAGCTGTGTGGGTAACACAGAACGGGCCAGATTCACGAAGCGTTCTTACGAACAAATTTGGTCTTAAGTCCCACTTACGAACAGTTTACGAAGATTGTGGCATTCACCAATTTCTTCTTATCCTGGATTTATTCGTAGGTAAGAACAAATCCTACGAACACTCAGGAGTACTCTTGCGCACATTTCAGTGCCGACATGTTGGTATGGTTGGGTTTTCTTCTCTTGTGCAGTTCAATAAAATTCAATATTACAATGATAATTCTGTCATATTTATTTATTTATTTGTTTATTTCCTATTTTTGGTGATTTACGGAGAATTTTAAAATTACGTAAATGTGCCAATGACTTAACATTAATCAACCAAATTGGAAACCATGCCAAAACTGTCTTTTTATTTGATTTTATCTTGATTTATTTTATTAGGGGATCGAGGATATGCTCTGGTTGTTGACACCACTGACCAACCCTCAGATTCCACAGGAAATTTTATTCAATCAGATGCATCCGCGCAGTCGCTCCACCATTGAACGCACCATCGGCATGTTAAAGGGGCGCTGGATGTGTTTGGACACAGAGCCACAACCCCGTGAGGATGTGCGTCCTGACGCAATGATGGGGCCAGACTGCAGGCACGCGGTTCACGTTCGAGCGCGATTAATTGCCCGTTTGTGAATAAAATGCATTATTGTCACAATCCGAGCACAGCTTTTACACGTTTATTTTTTTTTACATTCTTCTTTTTTTTACATTCTCGTTGATTTCTTTAAGCGTGTTGGCTATAGTCATCAGGGTTGAGGCAATTTTATCAAGCGTGTTAGCCATCCTTTCTTGATTGTTCAACACGGCGTCAGAAATCAGGCGTGGAGAGGCAAGCTTTGGGCATTTCGCTTTGGGCATTTGGCTGCTTTTTGCTCTGTCTACAGGGTCCTGCTGCAGTTCCTTTTATGGGCATTAGTGGGCGGTGACTTATGCTAATCGTATGTTAATTAGACTCACCTGGCACGCGCTTTCAACTTACGAACAGATGGCATTCATCAATCTAAGAACACAGCTGCGAACAATTCTGGGGCTTACGAACGCGTTGATGAATCCGACGTAGGGTTTTCTTTAAAAACTTCTTAATAACAACTTAAGAAAGAATCTAAGAAGATTCTTAAGAACATATTGGTGAATCTGGCCCAACGTGTTTTTTATCGGTCAGGAACGTTTCACAGGTTGAGCAAATAGAGAGAAACATAAAGATGTCGGCAGCTGTGACTGAGCAAAGGTCAACATTGTCCAAGTACGGACTTCGAAGGATGCAAGGGCGCCAAACAGTTACGGATTGATTGGAGACACGGAGGAAAAATCCATCGTGTGATGCTGAGCTTGCCAAAGTCCACAAGAGCCACACTGAAAACATATTCATATAAAATGGGTGGAGCAAGTGCACACTTGGAACATACTTGCATACTGCATGTATGGAGGTGTATATTGGGAAGGGGAGAACCTTTACCTGTACTGTACTCGATAAAGGGGCTAAAGCAACGATTAAGAACAGGCCAAAACAGTCAAGGTAAATACTGTAGTCAGATGTGTCAATTCATTGCACGACTGTCGTGACATACATCAATAGATATTTTAGGCTAAGGACATTTTGTCGCAGCATGAATCAGCATTCCATGGGCAGATTTCTATGCACAACGTTCAGAAATGAGTCTTTAACCTTGAGTGCCTAGAAATAAGTTTATAAATTAAATGTATTATTATTATTATTATTATTATTATTATTATTTTATTATTATTATTATTATTATTATTATCATCATCAATAATAATAATAATAATAACAATAATATACATTATAGTTTCCACACCATCGATTGTGAATGCTGGACCCACTTTTGCATGCAACACCAACAGGATGTGTCATGAAATATAGCTAAGAATACACCCATGTGTTAATGGCGCGTCACTGATATGTCGAAGTTTTTTTGTGTCACTTGGCAGTAAAACCACCAGCCTTCGAATGATATCATCAGATGTGTGTTACAGGATAAAAGTGTGAACGTGTTGGACTGTGGCAGTGGAATCGAGACTCTACGTGTGAGAAAATGTCTCCTATTTTCTGTAAATTTTAATCTACAGTGTGAAAGTCGTGAAACTATATATACATATAGTTAGAGCACCATTTCACAGGAAGACTGGTCAGTTTTTTAGCGTATCAGAAACAATGAAAACTGGATACAGGAAGAATTCCAGTAGCCTACAAATCTGGTGGTGTCTGCTTGTGTTTTCTACCAGATCTACCAAGAGGCTGCTTGATAGAGAGAGGTGGTGGCCCTCGGTATTTATCAAAGAGCTTTTTTTTCTTTTTAAAGCCTTTGACAACTTTTCTTCACTTGCTTCAGCAGCATACTGATCTACACGAGCCCACGCAGAGGCAGAAAGCAAAGGTTTGGCTGCTGTGCGTAATACCAAGCAGAGCTCTTTAACACTGTCAAAACGGTCTAGTGGGAGATGGTGGCTTGGTAAGACAAGGGCGGCACAAGTGGTGGTAGATCAATTTGCTGCTTTAGAGTTTTTTATGCCTTTGTTTACCATTTTTAAGCTACTATCCCACTTCCTGCCACTGTGCAAAAAGTGCTGCAGTCCTGTACTGGTAATGTCCTGTGCTTTATTTATCTGTTTTTGGTCAACTGTGTGTTGTTTTAAATGTGCTATAAAAATAAACTTGATGTTAGGCAAAAAGCTGGATGCAGACACAGAGGAGCAAAGATTTTAATTAGGAGCTTTGAGTTGGAGGAGGAACATTAAGATGGAGAAATCAGGAAGCTGGAACACACCAAGCAAAATTTAACATTTGTTGCCAGTGCGTGTATATGTGTCCTGGTACTTGCTCCATATTCAGTACCAAAATATTCACTCTACTAGCAAAGTTGGTCCACCTTGATTGGTCCCCACACCAATCAAGGTGTGTCTGCGTGTGTGTGTGTGTGCGCGTGTGTGTATGTGTGTGTGATCAGTGGCAGCCTCAGGACCCCTGCTGGAAATACCCCCACTGCAGTCTATAAATGTGAAGCCGAGTAGCAGCAGCCTTCAAGGCCAAATGAGTGGATCGATTAGCTTTATCAAGATCTCCTCCTGTGTTCTGTGAAATATAAAAACGATAATCAGCAAATATTGTGGGTTATATTTGCAGAATCTAATTTATTCAAATTAAGTTTTCTTAAAGTCATCCTCATGAATTTGATCTTGCATTTCCAGGAGTGCGATACCTCAGTTACCCTTTAAGAAAGTAAAAATCAGAAGGCAAAGCAAACACGTGTGGCGATGCAGCTGAAATGATCTTAGTTTGTAAAGGCAGTTCTTGATAGTGAGGTGCTGATCTTGATGCATTATATATGCAGGACTAACAAGTTAGCAACAGTAACTAAGGGCAGGGATGGAGAAAAGGTCAAATCTATTGAATTTTGTCCAACAAACACTGTTAGAGTTTATATTTGCTTGCTATATTTCTCTGCTTAGGCTACCAACCACTGTCTCTTCCCCTCTTTGCTGGAACAACATACCAAACACACACTAACATGCAACATTCACAATCTCGTGCTGTGTTTGATGCCAAAGGCGTGTCGGCTGAGAGGACATTGATGCAAACCAGCCGCCCCATCAGGGTGGATCCTCGCTAAGTACATAACGGGTAAGGTCCTTCGCCAGAGCCCGCGTCTCCTTTCATTTCCTGTCACAATGAAGAAAAAAAAACACAACAGTGGAGGCAAAATAATGGGCCTGCTTGGATAGAAGAAGAGAAGGACTAATCTAGGGCGAGAATTAAACTTTCATTTCCTTCCAACAGTATTTCCACGACTCGACTGATTCATCTCTGCATAACAGTGCCATTTGTAAACTCAGACATGAATTATTAATGTCAAGCTTTGCATAACGTTGAGACGCACTGGGCAGCTCCTACATCTGGGCACTCAGCAGGCCAGGTGCTCGGCGTACGATGGAGGTCGGCAACAGTGGTAATGGAGTTTAAGAAATACCAAAATAAGAATTATATATGATCAACAAAGATTAACACATTTTTAAAAGTAACTTTCATTTATTCTTCTCACACACGCACCAGTAGAATTCCAAACTTGTCATTGGGAAGAAAACAGAAGGCTCCACTTTAGGTTTCTGCTGCCTCTGCAGTTCCACCTATATACGTATTACCTCTAGTTCAGGAATTGCCAACAAAGAGAGACGACTGGAACCATATGCCACTTTATTATTGCAGTGTTGTTTTCCCCCCTTCCCACAACCACCACCATCAGCTACTTAGTCGCAACCTTGCCATTTATATATTTGCAAACAGGATAAATAGTTGAGGTCTAACAGTCTCCTACCTGCAAGAAAACAATGGGCCAGATTCACCAATATGTTCTTAAGAATCTTCTTAGATTCTTTCTTAAGTTGTTATTAAGAAGTTTTTAAAGAAAACCCTACGTCGGATTCATCAACGCGTTCGTAAGCCCCAGAATTGTTCGCAGCTGTGTTCTTAGATTGATGAATGCCATCTGTTCGTAAGTTGAAAGCGCGTGCCAGGTGAGTCTAATTAACATACGATTAGCATAAGTCACCGCCCACTAATGCCCATAAAAGGAACTGCAGCAGGACCCTGTAGACAGAGCAAAAAGCAGCCAAATGCCCAAAGCGAAATGCCCAAAGCTTGCCTCTCCACGCCTGATTTCTGACGCCGTGTTGAACAATCAAGAAAGGATGGCTAACACGCTTGATAAAATTGCCTCAACCCTGATGACTATAGCCAACACGCTTAAAGAAATCAACGAGAATGTAAAAAAAATAAGAATGTAAAAAAAATAAACGTGTAAAAGCTGTGCTCGGATTGTGACAATAATGCATTTTATTCACAAACGGGCAATTAATCGCGCTCGAACGTGAACCACGTGCCCCCATCATTGCGTCAGGACGCACATCCTCACGGGGTTGTGGCTCTGTGTCCAAACACATCCAGCGCCCCTTTAACATGCCGATGGTGCGTTCAATGGTGGAGCGACTGCGCGGATGCATCTGATTGAATAAAATTTCCTGTGGAGTCTGAGGGTTGGTCAGTGGTGTCAACAACCAGAGCATATCATCGATCCCCTAATAAAATAAATCAAGATAAAATCAAATAAAAAGACAGTTTTGGCATGGTTTCCAATTTGGTTGATTAATGTTAAGTCATTGGCACATTTACGTAATTCTCCGTAAATCACCAAAAATAGGAAATAAACAAATAAATAAATAAATATGACATAATTATCATTGTAATATTGAATTTTATTGAACTGCACAAGAGAAGAAAACCCAACCATACCAACATGTCGGCACTGAAATGTGCGCAAGAGTACTCCTGAGTGTTCGTAGGATTTGTTCTTACCTACGAATAAATCCAGGATAAGAAGAAACTGGTGAATGCCACAATCTTCGTAAACTGTTCGTAAGTGGGACTTAAGAACAAATTTGTTCGTAAGAACGCTTCGTGAATCTGGCCCAATGTTTTCTTGTCAGCATCACCACCTAGTGCTTGCGATCTATTTTTAATTTTTTTTTTTTTTTTTTGTGGGAGGGGGGTTGCAGAACCTCAAATTTCAACTTTGTTCTGTTGAGAATTTGAGGATGTTTTATTGATTTTAGGATAGTATGGATTAGGTAATAAAAGAGGTAAACGTATCAGAGGTTCATAAAAGTTCCCCAATCATTAGGCTTTAGCGCCAAAAAGTCCAAACTGGCCTTTTTGCTGTTTGTTTATTAATCAATGATAAAGGCAGTATAGTTCATAATTAACTTTGATGTGATTTTTTTCATTTGCATAGAATCATTCACCAAATTCATTTCAAAGGTGTCTTTTTTTCATTGGCCCATTTCACCTGTTTAAGAATATCGATGCAGCTGTGATTAAAAATTGATTGGCAGTTATGTCGGGTGCCAGACCTGGAAGACTCCCCTCGGAACATGACTGTTTACTACCGCAGAGCATTAGCAGCAATAAAAAGTAGACGACTCCACGGGCGTGAAAGGGCCAGTCATGGCAAAAGGTCTTGTTCACCGAGGACGGAAGACGGAAAATAAGCAATTTAGCTGCCAGAAAAGAAGCTCACCTCTAAGACCTTCCCTGGCAGTAACTCAGGAAGAACTGGAGACAGATGCAATATAGACAGAGCACTGTCAGTGGCATGCTTGAAAATATTAAAGCGATAGCTCTCAATGCTACGTGTCAAAAGCTGAGAGCACTGTCCTGGAGTCCGTCACACAGTTTGACACTTCAGCAGCGACTGGACCTGCGTGCCTGTTTGTCTTCGCCTCCGGAGTGGATGATGCACCCCTGTGCACATGTCAGTGTGTTTGTCTCCCATCTGTTCCTACAGTATGGACTTGACTCTGGGCAAAGGGGTCAAACTGTGTGTCGCGGGGGAGGTGTCAGGAAATGACGAAGCACCCTCGCTCAGAGGAAGTCAGGCACTCGCAGAGATGGAAGCAGTCGTGGTAGCAACAGTGGAGGTCGAGCTGGATTTTGGCTGGAATAGAAAATTGCTATATATAAAACGAGAGCTGTCAAGGTGACTTCAATGACAAATTTGATCACAAATTGCTGCCTCTGCTTACTTAGGCGTTATTGTGATACTTTACAATGTATAAGACACAGAGCAGTGATCCATCCATCCATCCATCCATCCATCCATCCATCCATCCATCCATCCATCCATCCATCCATCCATCCATCCATTTTTTTCTAGTGCTGAGGACACAGTCTATCCCAGCAATCACCAGGTGAGACACCCTTGACAGGTCATTATCAAATATTCCCTGCGCACAGGTCAGCCTGCTTCATAACTCTTTATCCCCCCTGAGGTTGTGATCATCTGAAGAAAAATATAGCCTTTTTATTCACAAAGAGATTCCGTTCTGACCACAATTATTACTTGAAAGATGTAAAAATATAGAATTTCATTTCATTTCATAATGTTTATAGAATATGCAGCATGTTGCTGTCAGAAATAAATCAATATGTATATATAAATATAAACCTACAGTATAAATCACTCTATAGTATAGCAACGAAAATGCATGCAACTTCTACAAACATTTAGTCTTCAAGGTCACTCTGCTTCATTAGATTGCGTGCATTTGTGTGTGTGTGTGTGTGTGCGTGTGTGTGTGTGTGTGTGTGCGTGTGTGTGTGTGCATGGGCGCTCAAGTTGTGCCTGGGGGGGCAAGGATGAGTGTGCATGTAGTCATGTACCCGGCGGCTCCCTGTCACGGCCTCAGACAGACCCTCCACCACTCTAATAAGCTGACCTGCTGCCGTTGACACATGCAGCAGGCAGCAGCCAGGAAACAGGCAGCACAGATTGAAGAAGGTAACAAAGATGCAACAGAGAAATGCGACTCAAGAGGTTGTGCTGTGATTACTGAATTCACCTCCCTTTGGTGATTCCTGGGGTTTTCCATCAGCTGTTTTGTAAACTAACATTTCCTGTGTCCGCTTTTGTCCCATCATGGTTGGTAAATTCTCAAAATACAGGGTGACTGAACACCAGCAACTTTGTTGACAGTTCTGCCAGCTCCCAGCTGCTCTTCAACCCTTTTATTATTGGAGCTAAGAGATGATGTGAGGGAAGAGGACTGAAGACACGTTGCAGCGGCTGCCAGGGGTCTCCCGGCAGGACCTGCACACGGCGCTCCCTGTGTCCCTCTTCCGCCACCTGAAATCCTTTGGAGCCTGGCTGCCACATACACAAACGTGATAAGACACAGAAATCCCTCACCTTATTCTGGTTCAAGGTCCACTGCCATTGATGACAGTTGAGGACAGTTCTAGCAGGTGAGCGAGGGAGCAGGAGGTGAAAAACACAGCAAGGGAGGAGAATAGAACTGAATTTTACTCCTTACTTTAAACTATTGATGCGATTCTCAGCTATGGCTATGCTGCCTTCCTTAGAATATCATTAATCCAAATCAGTTTTTTTCCTCGGTTTCTGGCTCATCACTTGACTCTGGCAGTAAACACATGCAAACTTTTGGCATCTGTTCCACACCGGTCCCAAATATTTTATAGCGGCAGACACTAAAACACATGCAAACAAAGCCATCGATCTTGCTTTTATGCCCTCGCGTTCCCTAAAATATGCACAGCGAAATCACATCTGCAGAGTTACATTAGGCCTGAGAAATTTATGTGAAATAACAGGAAAAAAGGGAATAAATCAATAAGATAATTGGCAACAGGGCCTGGTAATAAATTCTCAGGATTTGTCTAAAATATATGACTAATGACGGAAGAATGTAAATTCTATGAGGATCATCTCCCACCTTCTCAACCCTCGCGCAGCATTAATTGAAGTGCAGCAAGTCGATAACCGGCATGCGGAAATGCTGCCATCTTCAAGGAATTTTAAGTAAATGAAGCTGGAAGGCGGCAGGTACTTTTAACACATGTCCTCTCCTGACATCCTCACTCCCGACTTGCCAGATGATGAAGCTCGGTCAGGTGTCGCCCGAGGCTGCAGGCAGGGGCTGCTCCATAAATACCGATGCCTTTTCCAACAAGTCAATAATGTATGCATAAATTGGTGAAGTTCTATATAAACAAGGATATTAGCATTCAAAATCTGAAAATCACCTCATTCAGGCCCTGCATGTAATGTGCTGAGGTACTTAATTGTGAAAATCAGCTCTCACATCACAAATGCAGCCATAATCACTATCACTGTGTCACTTGTTCATTCCCTAAATAGGGAGAAGGGTACTCACTGATAACCTGAAAACTCGGCTTCAGTCAAAGGATCATGGGATATGTCGCTTGGTTAAGGAGTACAGGTTGTGTGCTACTTTTTGCAGCGGATCATGGGACACAATTTAGAATTCAGATATGCCTCCAAAATGGCGTACACCCTATAAAGTGCATCTACAGTAGTGGGAGTGACTTGAGACACAGCTTATGTAACACACACTGTCAGAATGCACCAGGAAGCTGACAATATCTACACCTTCATTTTTAAGGTGTTCTAATCTCATCAAGCTTTATTATTTTATAAGCTGGAAGTGAAAAAGCCAGAAAATTGCATTTACATGCAAATGCTACAAGTGAAGACCGTAAAATCTTCACAAAGGATCCTTCAAAGCCACTCGCAGGTTGTCAAGAAAAATACACCATTAGGTGACACTTATTAAAATTGTTGCAGATTTCCCTCTGCCAAGAAAAGCATTGAAGTGAAAAAAGGATAAAGCAAAAATGGATTCCGATGCTCACAGAAATATATATTTCTTGGATAAATATTAAAAGTCACTCGCAACCTTGATCTGGGTGCTTCTGAGACTTTCTCAACATCAAGGAACCAACCCACTTTTCATTCCACCTGTCAACCGCCACAATCTGTTTGGGCTGGAAATCTGTTTCTCAGACTGAGTTACCTGCTGCTCAGCTATTGTCAAGGATGTCTGGGAAATGAAAACCACTGTGAAGTAACTTATGGTTGTGATTCTTCTTCTTTACTTGAAGAGTTGCTCTTTCTGCTAGATGCAAAAAAAAAAAAAAAATAAGAAGAAGAAAAACATGCCAAAACACAGTTATGCAAGCAAAAAAAAAGGACTTTGTGCTGACATGATGCAAACCTTGAATCTCCAGCATGACAGTATGTGTTAATTAATATGTAATTACAACCTTGTTACCATGTCCTGTCCTTAATCAATGGCATCTCCAAAGACTTTTAATCAGCCTACCAAGGACTAAATTCTGCTCTGATTGAAAGGTGGAATAGAATCTCGCTAACTCCACGTTACATTTGCGGTTGTGTGTGTGTGTGTGTGTGTGTGTGTGTGAGAGAGAGAGAGAGAGAGAGAGAGAGAGATTTCTCTTTGTACACAAATGTTTGATGGTCAAGGCCAAGTAATGATGGAGGTCGGTGGTGGGTTGAGCTTTTACATTCGGGAGCTGAAGATTCATCCACCAATAAAAAAAAAATGAAAAAAGAGAGGAATGCAAGCGGGGGTGAGGACAGGAGGTGTTGTGGATGCAGCGGTGATGTACCAGCAGCAAAAGTAGTCGGGATGCACTGAAATGGATGAGAACTGCACTACTCATGCCGTTGACATGAAAGGGTGTTATATATATGAGTGTGTGTGTGTGTGTGTGTGTATATATATATATATTATATATATATATATATATATATATATATATATATATATATGTCTTGGGTTGACCATCGATCCGATGATGTCAGTGCAGTCATCTCTGGTGACTTCGAAGGTGGCTGATTAGCCCAATTCTGGAGCCACACACTCTGGGACAGTTGGGACATGGGAAAGACGCCGTGGGTGGAGCTGTTGCTGCTTCCTTCCTTCTTTGCCTGGCTGCTGCGACTTTGCCTCTTCTGTGGTCCTCGAAGGATTTGCAGCCCTTCTTGACTGCGGCGCGCCATCCGACTCTGTTTTGGGCCTGGGCTTCTAGCTGTGCTGGAGGGATGCCACAGTACTTTAGGCTGTCCTTGATGCAGTCTTTGTACCGCTTCTTGGGGCGCCCAGTGTTTCTCTGCCCCTGGGAGAGGACGCCGTAGAAGACCTGACGGGGAAGGCGCGTGCTGTCCATTCTGATCAGGTGGCCTGACCAGCGGAGTTGGGCTTTCATAATCATGGTCTCGATACTTACAAGGCCAGCTCTGTCCAAGACCGCCAGGTTGGTCACTCTATCCTGCCATTTGATGTGCATTATTGACCGCAGGGACCTCATATGGAATCGTTCCAACTGTTTTATGTACTTCCTGTATGTTGTCCAGGTCTCACAGCCGTAAAGAAGGCTGGTGAGCACAACAGCTTTGTAGACTTTAATTTTAGTCTCCAGTTTGATGTTTTTGTTATTTATCACACGGGTTCTGAGTCGACCAAGGGACTGGCTGGCTTTGCTGATACGCTGAGCTATCTCCTTGTGTAGAGAGCCATCACAGGAAATGGTGCTTCCGAGGTACTTGAATTGCTCAACCACCTTCAGCTCAGTTCCCTCGATGGATACATTGGGGGGCGGTGCGCTGGTGCCTGGTGCTGGTTGGTGCATGACCTCCGTCTTACTGAGGCTGATCATCAGGCCAAACAATCGAGCTGCTTCTGCAAATCTGTCGACGATAATTTGGAGGTCAGGCTCTGTGTGTGCCATGAGAGCACAATCGTCGGCAAAGAGCGCATCGTGGACTAGCCGCTCTATTGTCTTTGTTCTGGCATTCAGTCTTCGGAGGTCAAAGAGGGAGCCATCCAGCCGGTAGCGCAGGTAGATGCCACGGTCGAGGTCTCGGAGGGCATGGTTGAGGACACAGGTGAAGAAGAGGTTGAAGAGGACAGGGGCAAGGACACACCCCTGTTTCACGCCATTGGAGATGTCGAAGGGCGCAGAGGTGTCGCCGTTTGACAACACGAGTCCTTGCATGCCATCGTGGAAGAGACGGATGAGGTTGGTGAATTTTCTCGGGCAGCCTAGCTTGCTGAGGACGGACCAAAGTGCCTCTCTGTTTACCGTATCGAACGCCTTGGTGAGGTCGATGAAAACGGCGAAGAGGTCCTTGTGCTGTTCAATGCATTTCTCCTGGATCTGCCTAATGGTGAACACCATATCGATGGTGCTGCGGCCAGGTCTAAAACCACACTGAGTCTCTGGAAGAGCTTCCTCGGAGACTAAGGAGATGAGGCGGTTGAGAATGACGCGAGCCAGTATTTTCCCGGCAATGGACAGAAGCGAGATGCCTCGGTGTGTGTGTGTGTGTGTGTATATATATATATATATATATATATATATATATATATATATATATATATATATGCTGCCTCAAACTTGATCACAGTGATACACTCAGCTTCTGTTCATCAGGAAGAAGTGGCAAGATTTAGTTTTCCATTGTGTTTTATATGCGTCCATTGATTTGTCTCAAGCTTTCCAGGATTGATTTTTAGATTTTGTTTGTTTGCTCCATCTGAAATTTATATTTAAGTCAGGAGCGGCGACGTGCCAGCAGTGGCAGTTGAAACTTTGTGTGACCCAAAAAAAACATGTGCACCAAAAAAAGAAGCAACTGATAGAAAATGTAAGGACGTCACATCAATTTAATGCATATTCATTGTAGCCTGTTTTTTTCTCTCAGGATTTTTTTTTTCTCTTATGTATTTTCTGCAGTAAAAAGACTCTCATACTCAAATTTTCCCTAAATAGAACAAAAAGCCCAACAATGAAAAGTAACAGCAGAAAAGTGCCATGCACGGGTGGCAAAATTATGATCCCTTGTGATTTTTGTGACCTGGGAGAAAAGACATTGTGTCTAAAAGCAGTTTAAGGCGGGAAGCTTGACTTCAATAGCTGTAAACCAGCAGCAATGAAAAATACTTCAACATTTGCAAAAAGAGTGGCCTAAAAGCTCACTTAATGGAAATACCAATTTTGACACATATGAACCTGACAGAAACGGTCTCCTTTGACTGATTGGCAGGTTGGTGGGTGAAATTACTCAAAATTACTCTCTTTTGGTCCCCAGCTAGGACTTGAGCCGGAAACCCTGAGACTCCCAGAACAAGGAAAATAAGCCCCTTCTTGATCCTTCATAACCATGTATGACTCTTGAACGCAGCAGGTGGATTAGCATCAATCCAAACCAGCAACTTTCTGTTTTTCAGTCATCACTCTTAAGCCATCAGAACCTCGTTTGTAGCATGTGTTGCTGCTGTGAGCTGCAGCATCTCCAGGATGTGGAGAGTTTTCATCTCCTTAATGTTCCAAAGACTCTGGTACACAGGCAGGCAGAGAAAGAAGTGTTGCTTTGGGCCTCTCAAATGACCTAGATACTTCAGCATGAATTTAATTTACCTCCACTGAAGCTTTTAAAGTACACTCACTTTCTATACGTATCCATATGGCACAGCTGCAACCCACAGGTAGGCTGTATCTGGATCAGAGCTCACAAACTTGTGCCTTGTTCCTCGTCCAGGACAGCGGCTGTCCGGTCGGTGAAAGATTTCCCTTTAAGTTGGGTGTTTGCTATTCCGCTGGAGGAGTGAAAATTTCCCTCTATGTAATGCCGGGGTTACAGGTGTTAACAGCAGCCAATGGAACTATTGATTAATCGGAAAGGCGGTTTGGCAAGCCTCCTCGCAGCGCAAAGTGGCTGATCAGAATTCTGAAGCGGCGAGTTACAGCGGTTCCTCGCTGGGCATGGACAGAGAGGTGAAGAAGTGGCAGAGTGGGAGGTGGCAGCGGGGGGGGGGGGGGGTAGATGGGGGGCTGATGAAGTGAAAAGTGGGGGAGAACAAGTGAAGAATTGAGGATAAAAGATTGAGGATAAAAAAATAGGGAATTGGACGGGTGATGTCAGAACTGCTAGATGTGAATCTCAGTCCATCCCTAACCTCTGTGGTGTGATTAAAAGTACCTCTGCTGCCCCTGACTGCTGAAGGTGTCACTTTTGCATTTGTGAAAAACCAAAGAAAAGCCGGGCCCGCCCCGCCTAAAGGTCAACCATCGCAACCAAAGCGGCACGCACAAACTTCCGTAACTGCTCTCTGGATCAGAAACTCTCGCTCTTTGTGAATAATTCCCTCCAAGTTCCCACAGGGGTAACATGGCGTCCATAATTTAACATTCCTTAGGCTGAACTGCAACTTCCGTGCGGTATTACACCTCCACATTAACAAGCGTCGCCTCCGGAAAAATTTGCCTTCTCTGCGCGATATTCGACTTAGCATCGCCGCTCCTTTAACTTTTCTTTAGAACTCAGACCGTTTTGTTTTCGTAAGTGTGATTTAACAACTAGTTACAGTTTTTATTGAACAATTTTGCCTGCTGTATCTTTCATTATCGAGCCCAATCAGGGCTTAACTAAAGCAAATTAGCCTGACGCCGACTTCATTTGGGGTAAAATGTATCTGACAGTCCTTTTGAGTCTGTGCCATCAATATTAATAGCCGATCTGTGTTGATTATCCCTTCCTGTCCATTTTCTGATTCTTTTGCTTTAAAAAAAAAATACAAATGAAGATGTCACGGTGCGGCCGACTGTATATATGATGTGGATTTAGCACATCGGCCTCTACATGCGCCACATTCAGCCCTTTCAGTCGTGCAAGCTAACGTTGTGAAAAAACAAAGCAGAAATCTTTTTAGATGAAATCTTGATTTGTGTCCTTCTAACATTGTTCAGGTTTAAACTAAAAAAGTTAATCTCGGTTGCGGTATTCTTTTCGGAATAGAGCAAACAACCATTCTTGTATTCACTCAAGAGTTGTTGTTTTTTTTTACATTCATCACAAAGGTTGTTACTTAATCTAGTATCAGACCACACACACATTTAGCCAGAATCGCTTCTGGTTTCATGTTTGATTGCTTGAAACACTGAAGTGACGTCACAGCAGCCTTTGTCTTCTGAGAGGCCAGATCATCCAACAATGAGTTTGCAAAGAGGGCTTGGTGCTATGCAAGCATTATTAGATGATAAATCTGGATAATTTTAAAAGGTCTAAAATGCCTTAAAGCCTAGAGAGTTAATTTGACAACCATTTAAATGGTTTGCAAAGGTACGTATTGGTACGCTTATCTCGGTTGCCTAATTAGCAAGGCTAAGCCATCATGATAAATGATAATGCTTAACCACAATTAGCCTAAATCAGGTCCCAACAATCTCTTTTGCTGTTCTTGATTGCATTGTTATCAACCAAAAACACAAGTTTCTGTAAAATGCACTAGCGGCAGCCTTGTTTGCAGACAAAGCCCGGAGCCAGCAGAGGTTTAGGCCAAGATCGGTTAACGCTCTCCTTCTCTGTCTGTCACACGCTCACGTATTTGTTGTTCTATTTCTCCCAGTGCATGAAGCTAACATGCCAGTACAAATTGCACCACCACATCTGAAACATGTCACTTTACTGGAAGTGAGGAGGAGAATCAGCCAACCAGCAGCAGCAGGGGAGTTTCATCTCGCTTAAATTTACACACACATTTGCAGTCTTTTTCTTTCCCCCCTTCCAGACCAAACTTTATGTGAATCTTTCCACCGATGGGGGTTGTTCTGTGAGTGCGACTTGCACCATGCACACTGAAGTGAACAAAAGGATGACATTTGCAATTTGCCAACGCCCCAGGTAAAACTCTGTCCTTCTCCACACTGATTTCCAATAAGCTTTTCTACCATGTGCTGTAACACTTTGCTGTCAATGGAGGCAGTTCTGAACTCGGCCTGTCATCTTGTGTCTAGAGACAGCTGCATAATGCTTTGTTAAATGGCTCTATTACAGTGACAGGGAGACAAATCATTTTGCCTCCATGATAACTTTTCATTTGAGATAAGGATATGAGTGACGTTTGTCCGGCCTGCCACGGGAAATTCTTTGAAACGGCCAACCTCTCCCTTTTTCCTATACAATAAAAAAAGCGAATCATAAAAACAGGCCACAGGCTTGGCGGTATCTCTGAGAGGTGCCATTCTTTTGCATTTCAAGGACTCGTGAGCGTGTTTCCTTAGCATCGAAGCACAAATAATCAGCGCTGCTGGAATCTTTGGAGGCTGGAATCCTCGCTGACTGGTTAGTGCACCGACACAACACCAAGGGAAGTTTAGGAGATGACAAAAGGTCTCTGGAGGATCCCAGCAGTTAGCTGACCTAGTGGCTAACATGCTCAGACTCACAGTTCCATTTCACGCTTTATGTCGCCAAACAATCCAAAAGACAGTGGATAATATTGCCTTTTGCTCTGGAGCACGCCGGGGTCCGATCAAAGATCTGCAACTTTGATGTTTCAACCTCAGGGGTGGGGAGGGGAAAGGAGGAGAGAACCCCACCGGCCCTCTTGTGAACCAGATGGTGCCTGTTGCATGCTGGGAGCAGCCAGGCAGCATTACGGATCCCACCTGTGGTTTTAATTACAGCGCGTGGAAAGGCGACTCGGCGGAGTGGAAAGAGAGAGGAGGGCAGGGGTGACCCCTGCTGTTCAGTCGGGAGGAGGCGATAACAAATAATGGGGATGGAGAGGTTTGTCCCTGAACCTGTTGCACCACTTCCTGTTTCCTCTTTGGTGCTCTGAATGAATAGGCGTGTCAACTAATGCAGGACAATTCTCACCACTTCAACTTCCAGGTTTTCTGTGATCACTTTTTCTACTTTCAAATCACAAATCATCGACCACCCCCCACTCCCAATCTCTCTGTCTCTTCAGCGTCGAATTTGTGCAGATCAGTGTTGCCTCCCTGCAGGAATCTCCTGCTCCTCTGCATGGATGCACTCCCATCAGATTAAATTGGCACTCGCTGCCTCTGACCTCCTTGCCCCACCCCAGCGTCTCGGGGGGGCCCTCTCCCTTCACCACCATCTCTCCTTCTATTCTTCTTTTGACATTTGAGCTCCTTCTGTCATCTCAGAGGTCCCGCTGAGTGCCGAGGTGCTTCTGTGGCACGAGTGGGGGGGGTAAGCCCGAAACTCCCCAAAGGCCGTCATGTGTTCCATCACAAAGGTTCTGAATACTTTCTGACAGCGTTAAGGCACATCACCATGTTTTACTCTCTTTTAAAATTTCATTATCAAACATCAATATTGCAATCTAGAGAGTTTCAATGTCACCTTTGTCAATATAACCAAGACAGGAGAAAAGGTGTTTTTACAGGACCAGCTGAAATTACAACCAAGTAGGGTCGTGTATGCGTGTGCTGTGTAAAAGCTATGATTATTATTAAAATAATGAAAAACACATTGCTGCACCCTGATAGCTAAAGTTACGCCCAACAAGCTCAGCCATGGAGAAAAACTTGGTAAAGTTTCTCTAATATATTTATTCAGGATTTTGGGGAAACTTGTTTTCCCTCTCGTTTCCATTCTCCTTCTCTCCACCATCGTGCCGTGCTGTGTGTCAGATGTGTGGAATGCCTTCGGGCTGCTCCCGAGTGTTACAGCGCGCTCATCCAACACAAACAGGGTCACAAAACAAAGACTCAGTCACTCGCCTGGAGTTCAAGGCAAATTAGCTGAAGTCCTCTGTCCGTAATTTATGTTGCAAATCTCGTATAAAAATGTAGAATTTTTTAAAATTATTTTCAAAAATGATTTCCTTTCAGAAGAGAAATCTGGTGTGTTCTGGTTCTAATACTCTAAATCTTTAATTTTCAGGTAATAATCTAATGCTGTGGTTGGACAGCCACCACCATTGCTAACGAACAAATGTGTCGTGGCTCACTGGACTTTCTGAGTGCCCCGAAAAGCTGCAATAAGCAGAATTAATAGCGCATTTAATATTCTGTCCTTATTTTCCGGGAGGAAGCAGAGGGCACGGCAGCTGCTCCCATATGCAGACCTTGCTGTTATGACCGTGGGGGCGATGTCAGACAATGCTACCACACCTTGTCCTCCCCTCCTGCTCACTGTGCCAGGACCACCAACCCCCCCACCACCTCATTTGCAATTTGACCTATTGTTTTATTGCCTCTCGTTGCCTCACTTCTTCTGTGTTTCCCTCTTACATTTGTGGAAGACAAAGACAAAGACCCATCCTTGGCTCCTCTTTCCTGCTGGCTTAAGTGCCCTTGAGCAAACAAACGGGAAGCCCAGGCATTAGCAAACATCACCAACACATTTCTGACCAGTTTAGTGGAATCCAAACATGGATGTTATTAGGCTGTTTTACCGAGTCTGTGTTGGATCTGGTTTGATACAGCCCAGAACAGAATACCTCTGGGCTTTAGGGCAAAGGATAAATTACCCATATGTTAGTCATATGCATCCTTCCAAAGTGACCTAGAGTTAGGCACAACCATATCTTAATTTAAAGAAGGTTCTCACAAGTGGAGAATGACCTGTGCAAAAACATTTCTTCAGTGAGATAATCCAAAACAACAAAGTTATCACGTTTCATTTAGATTTGCTGTCGAGTTATCAATAAAAAGCCTGTTTAATGTCACTTTCAGCCCACACACAATAGAGTTAAACAGGAAATAATGCCTACCGGTATATACAGCAAGTGATTGCTCTTTTATTTATACATTAAAAAAGACAAGACGTCCAATGGGCCCATTCTAGTCGAGACAGTCACTGATGCACAGTAGTAAAACTCAATATATTGTAAGTTTTATAATGTTAAGCAGTGCAGATCTGGACCAACCTTCAAAATTATAGTTGTTAACAAAGAACTCACAGCCATTAGGCTGATACACCCACACCAATGAAAACCCTCCAATGACAGCCCAGAATAGGCATGCTGCGGCGCATGAACATGTCACTTTCCTGTGCTCGGTTTTGTAAAGTGGGAAAAGCTAGCTTCCTAACTAGGCGTTTTTCACCATCTCCTTCTTTCTTCACATAAAAAAAAGGTTGCATAAATATAAAATTGGCTTTTGCACCCTTGGTTTAATCCACAATAATTAAAAAAATAGGCTAGCATGACAAATTGCAGCTGTAGTGAGGAGGTTTTCTGGCACACAATCACACCTGGGTGGATGGCAGCGGCGTGGCAAGGAGGAGAAGATACCCCACAGTCCACCGTTATTGGTATGCTGGAGCACTGCAGTGTTACAAGTGAGAGGAGAGAACAAGGAGGCTGCGGTGCGCATAGAAACAGGGCATGTTCCACTCCCGCGCCGCCAGATGAAGCGAAGATGGGGGGAAACAGAGAGGAGCTTCAGCCTGACAAGACACGTGTCACAACCTGGGGGAACGGTGACAAGCATCCTCTCGATCTCCAGCATGACTGAGGTTTGAGGAGGCTGCATTCAGGATGCGGCTGACAATATTCAGCTGCATCCGCGGTTTGTTTAAAAATTCACAAATGTGCGTGCTGTGTGCAATCTGCAGCACAAAGAAGCTGCTACTGTGCCAAACACCTCAAAAAGAAACCTGTAACAGCATGACAGTTGTTAAAAAGTTTAAAGTGTTATTTCTTTGCTTTGTCTGAAACTTTTCGGCTCTACAGTGTGAGCGCGGGAAAGTTGGGAGTTCTTTTTCATGCTAATATGAAGGGCAGAGCAGGTCCAGCAGCGTGGTGGAGTGTGCTTTACATCAAAATAAGGAAGCCAAAAGTTGTTGGGAATTAATGTGATATCATTTGGTGCTGGCACCGTCTGAAGCTCAGCAAAGGCCTCAAAGCAATAATTCTGAATTCTTTCTCACAAAGGTGACATTAAGATGGATTTCAGTCTATAACATCTAAAAGTGTGTACAAATTCAATCAAGTTTGCTGCCAGGACAGTTTTAGCTGTAATTGATACATTTATTCATCTCTTTCTTGGATTGTGTGAATGCGTGTGAGTGCAGAACTTAGAAATAGTTCGCAATGACTACAGGAGGGTCAAACCTCCTAGGGTAGAAACTATTTGCATGTTTTTTGGAAGAATGCCACACAAAACAACTTTAAATGGCTCCGTCATTTTAGTCGTAAAACATGTGCAATATGAACGAAGATGGCAAAAATAGGCTGGTCCTTCTTGTGTACCAAGGTTCCAATGACAAGGATTTCACCATTATGAAATGGGTCCTAA
Source organism: Takifugu flavidus (assembly GCF_003711565.1). Taxonomy (NCBI): domain Eukaryota; kingdom Metazoa; phylum Chordata; class Actinopteri; order Tetraodontiformes; family Tetraodontidae; genus Takifugu; species Takifugu flavidus. Next base: position 8,970,463 of record NC_079536.1, read on the forward strand.
AAAACATACAAATGTATGGACAAATCCTAAAATCAATATCTCTAAATGTGGCTGGGTACTACACAGCCTTGAATACCATCTTTATTTCCCATTATCCATTAGAAATTTAAATCAGCTTGCCAAATTATATTGTCATGGCTTGCACTCCCACCCCCTCACCCCTTTGGTTTGAGCCCATTACAGACCTTCTCTCATCTGAGCTGTTTTTACCAGCGAGCTGCCTCAAACAGACTGTCAGGAGCTCCCACTGAGAGACTCCAGGCCCGAATCTGGAGCAAGAAGTGAGGGCTGAGCTACGGCGGAGAGCGAGCTCTATGACAGCGGATCAAACGCAAGGGGGAGGTCAAAGTGTACGACTGGGCAGGAGGGGGAGCTGCAAAACGCATGCCAGTCACAAGGAGACCAACAGAAACTCAGTCGCTTACAATCCATGCTGTACTTTTGAGAAAGCAGCAAAGCAAAGTATATAATTTTAATTTCACTGTCAGTCTGGGGAGGAACGGGTGGGGAGGCAGAGCCCTTTCATCACCACTGTGTGCTCAGTCTAACTCCCAGAGCAAGCCAAAAATTAGACCTCCAAGATGAGATGAGGGATCTTTCATATTATTGCTAATAGTGACAAATGAGACCAGGCGATGGGCACCCAGCATCTGAAAACGTGTGGCACTGACTTATCAGCAAATGCCATTTGAACACTCCAATCTGCCCTGCCAATAAGAATTATGCGCTCTTTCCTTTCTCCTCACTCCTAGAGATGGGCTGTATAACGTCAGGATTTTGGGACGGGGTGATTTATTTATTTTCCTTGCGGTCACTAATTGCACTCAGGCCTGTCTGTCTCCCTCCTCTTGTCGGGGCACTGGAGAGATATTTGGAGTGAAATGTTGATGCAGTCAACACGGGAGGGAGCTAAATATAACATGGCTGATGTTATGCTAATGGGTGCCACTGAATAATTCATGCAAGGATGATAATAATAAAAAAATAAAGGGGGAAAAGAGGGGACCTGTCGAGCCACACCACCGCATGTGTCATGCCAGGGCACTAATTTGCTGTCAAGTCTCATGCTACTTCCACACCCCCCCAACCGTTCTTCCTTGCCACCGCAGTCGGGCTGTGAAGATTTGTAAATATTTTGTCTGTCTCTCCACTGATTCTAAACCGTGTGTCAGTGTGGGGGCTCGTCGGGGGCCTCTTTGGCGGGCTCTGCGTGGCAGGCAGGGGAATTTGGCTGGCTCTCTGGAAGACTACTTGCTTTACTCCAGACTCTCTGTCATGTCTTCCAGGGGGAGACTGAGGGTGGGGGGTGGGTTGGTGGACAATGCCCACCTCCTTCTGACACCTTGTGGGGCTGAAGGCCATGTCAACCAGCAAGAAACTAAGAAAGGGAAAGGGGAAGGGGAAAAAAATAAACAGGAAATTGGCTTCACACTGTAGTGCAGATTTATATCCGGAGTGGACGTTCAACCGTGATGTGTTTAGCATGTTAATAATCAGACTTGCCTGCCTCAATGCTAGCTGTAATTAATATCATTTGCTAGGTAAGAGGTGCAGCAGAGCACTTGTGTCGCCAGCTGTCGCGCTGCCTAAAGATGTGGAACAGAGCCGAATGCAGCCATATTCTCTCCATTTATTCCCAATGTCACTGTTCCGTGTGAGTGTGTCCCTGCATGAACGTGCAAGTTATGGCTCCAGTGTATCTCTCATTAACCAAATCCAGCTCCTCCCTGGGTTTTTTGGTATTTCCTGGGAATGGTCGAACGCCGCTCAGCGCCGTCCCCAGGTATCGCCACCATATTTCCTTCTGTTCGCTCCGGATGCTCCCATAAATAAAGCCCTCCCTTCCTGGCGTACTACATCTTAATTCCCAGCTTTCCACGAGGCATGCTGCAGCCCACACCGCCATCTCTGCACTTAGCTGTGTTAAGCTTCCTGCGCCGGATGCAGAAATGCTAACGCTTCTGCCTTCGCCTCGCCTTCGCTTTAACATTAATGATGTTGTTCCACACAGCAGCACAGAGACGAGAGATGGCAGTGTTTTAATGAGAGCTCAGAAATTATCCTTTTTTGGGGGTGTTAATTCACGATCTTAGAGGGAAAAGGCAATAACAGCACCTTCACTTCCCTGTCATTGATCATCACACTTTTACGATATGTGATAAACGCAGTAATGGTTATGAATGCTAACCCCCCTCGTCCGGGTGTTAGTGAAGACAAGTGGCACCATTTAAAATTGCAAATGCGACAGTCATTTGCATACAAGGGTGCAAACCTGCGAGGGGGTGCGGAAGAACATCCGGTTGCTTTTTATTGGCTCCCGGGAAACAAACAATCGCAGAAAAGTCCACTCAGCTTCGATCGGACATAATGGTAAATCATCCTTTCATCCCAACCAGGTTAAGCTTGTTGTGAGTGCAAAATGATCACGACAGCTTAGAAACCGCCTGAAAACTGGGTGGAAAGTTCCCCCTAACTTAAAAGTGAAATAAACTAAACACTTTTTTCAATAACGATGAGGCTGAGTTGTTCCATGCACACTCCTCTGGCACAGTTCTGTCATTGTTTTACATTATGCCATGCCCCGGGGCCCCTTTCTGGAGATGAAAAAGAAATATGCAGAGCGAGTTGAATATTAGTTCATTATTTAGCAACATTGATTGCAGAATTAAAATGCATATTACTGTTCATTCTGCTGGGATAATGATTCATATATGAAAAAACAAAAACACACAGTCATTTGCATACGATTGTATTTCAGGCACCTTTAAGTAATTACGAGTCACAGTTGGCTAATTGATCCTGGTTTTATCTATTTCCTTTTGTTTGATCGAAACGTGCGAGATTGGATCTGGCAATGCAAGGATTAGAAAGTCTGATAGCAGAAAAGAGGAGTCACTGAGCAGGTTGCATGTGCGCGTGGGAGTGGAAATGATATTAGGTGTAAAATCGCATGCATTGCATCAGGAATAGAGCCCCAGACGTCCAACGCTGTCAGACACGGCAGTAAGGTCGCCCTTGAAAACTTGTTTTGTCTGACACAGCGACAAAGTCCGCGTCGGGAGTCATCCTGGATCTGCGGCTCTGCAAATGTGTTTGGTAACCTCAGTCCTTCCGCTTCTGAAGTTCAGCTCCGATTCTCCAGCAAAATGTCGCCGCTTTGCATATTTATTTATTTATCTTTTAAGGGTTTTTGTTCCTACCAAAAAAAAGGGAGGGGGGGGGTATTTTTCTGGTGCTACCCTAATGAGACCCTCTCCCCGTTTCCATGGAGACAGTCATAAAACTGTCAAGTTCCCAGTCTTTCAAAAAAAAACCTTGTCGGGTGGTGGTGGCGGTGGGGGGTGTTCTTCAACTGTCAGAGGCAGCTTTTCAAAGAGCGTGTCATTCCTCTTGGAAGGTGAAACTTTCTTGCTCTTTTTTCCCTGAATTCAGCCAGTTTGCAAGTTTTAAAAAAAAAAAAAACAACAACAGCCACTTTGGCTGTGTCGAAGAATCCCAACACAACGACTGAGTACGTGAAATCACACGAGCATTTCAGTCACGTCATACTCGTTTCTTATTTCTGAAGCTCCCTGAAATGTCAAAAAATTAGGAACTTGTACCGATATCTGCTGACTTCTGTTCTTGGGGGAAGGTGTGGACCCCCCCATCCCTTCGGCCACAAGGGCTTCAAAATGGGATTGTTACCAGAGAAATTGCTGTTCCACCCATCCTCTAACATCATAGAACAAGGTGCTTTTATTTCTGCTCTGGTTTCGCACTTAAATCCGACCCAAAATGACCCAAATAATTGAACAGCATCAAAGTCGGTCAGAGAAGAAAACCTCTGCGGAGGAAAAGAGCAAAAAGTGGACTTTGTGTGTATCTGTTCTTCAGTGTGACCTGTGGCGATAAATGAACTCTGTGAGGGCCCATTTTGGTTGCAAATGAGCCCGTGAAGCAAGGGAAAGGTCACAGCTGTGACCACTCAGAGCAAATCGCCTAGACCAGTGGTCCCCAATGATGATCTCAGTGCGTTCACATTTACTGATGTGGTGGCCCTTCTTCTGCCCATCGTGTTCCTGTTTTTTTTTCTTTCAAAATACTCCAGGGGCTTGTCTTCTAAACTAGGGTGCTGGGTCTCCAAGTGGCGAAGTAGTTTTGAAGGCTTCATTGCCTCATTAGCGAGCCGGTCGCCACAAATTACACAGAGTGGGCTTGGTATGCGGGAATCACCTACAGGGATTAATCCATATTTTCAGTAGAACTCATGATATTGTCTGTTAAAAGCTTTCTTTTTCTTGGAAGTGGGCTCTTCTCCCATCTCTTGATTGGGCCTTTTCTTTTTCGCAAAGAAAATTTTCAAAGATGTCTGTTTCTTACTAATTTTGCTTGCTTGTGTGTTCAATTTTGGCGCTTAAGACATAACCGAGAGATTCCGGTCATTTCTCAAAAGGTCTTTCAAAATAAAAGATCGTTCAGACTCTAATGCATAAAACGAAAAGATTTAATTATTTCTTTTCTCCCGGTACCAATTGATCCACGGCCCGGTACCAGTCCGCAGCCCGGTGGTTGGGGACCACTGGCCTAGATCAGCTCTCCGTTCACATGCTATCATGAGTTGACTCACAGCTGAGCTATGAGGGGGTGTTAGTCCGTTTATGTTCAGACTTCCCTGAGCCGATTCCAGTGGAGCTAAGGCGTCCACGGGCACATGTAATCGAACTAATGCAGGAAATCTGTTTGCTGTTTGGGGCACGGTGGAGAATGATCTGGCCGCCTTGACTTACCACACAGTCCCACATACAGACACACACGAGCAAACATTCCCACTGTTCAATAAACACCACCACCAGGGAAAAGAAATCGTCAAAAACATATCATCCTATCTTTACTTTGTTTTTCCCTCCTCTTCCCTGTCTATTTTTTCTCTCGTTCTGATTAAATGCCCTCGTTTCTGTTCACACGTATTTTGGCATGGCGAACCGTGCGAGAGACAGCACCTCCTCGCCCCTCCTCCGGCAGATCCGGGCGTCAATCAAACGGCACATGGCGCGCTTCTCTCTGAGTGACAGGTGATGCAGATGCACATTTAGAAAGAGAAGAGCCAGAGCGGCCGCAGCACTGCTGGTGAAACAAGGTGGACAGGATGGGAGCGGGGCCACGCGCTGCATTTATTAAACACGTCAGGGACAAGGATCACGACGGGACAAGGTTCAACCGAACATGGCGCGGCGGCATCCACAACACTGAGATAAGACATGCAGCATGCGGTGTTATTTATACTTTGTCAGTCACAGGGGAGCAGCAGCTCACAGCGGATCCTGACTTCCTGCTTCAGGGAGTTACAGTAAATATTAGCTTATTTTAAGTTAGCGTTAGCAAAGCTGATGTTGTCACCTGTGCAAGAACATAAAGCACAGTGGGGAGAACGTTCAGTTTAGACAGTGATCAGGATCTGGATACAGAAGCAGCAGGTGATGGAGAAGGTAGCGATCAGTCCAAGGATCATGTCCGGAGGAACTTATTATGGAGCTTATTTAAGAGGCACTGCCTTTAAGCTGCCAGGTTAAAGGCAGTGCCGAGGATGCTCCGAGGATTGTGTTGGGAAAAGTCACCACCATCTCATTGGTTCTGGTGACATTTAGCTTCAGGCAGGAGGTGTCGCACAAGTCCACCCAACCCATGAATTGCAAACAAGCATAAATGTTTATTTATTTCTACATTGGTATTTGAATTATATTTGCATTTATTAAATGCGATCAACATTCTCATAAAGTACAATAAATAAGGTCTGCCAGGCTCTCTGAGGTGAATGATGTGGTCATAATCTTTGTTATTGGAATTGACTGAGAAAAAAGTGAAGGTAAAAAAGAAAGAATGGAGGTTGAAAAAGAGGACGCAGGAGGAGCTTGCCTGCAGGCGGGAGGCCACCGGGCAGGTGAGAGGTGATGGCCAGTGGAGCGAGAAGACGTGAGGGGATAATGACTGACTCAGAAAGCCACTGGCACACACACACACAAACGTGCCATACCGACCACTCTCACCCCTTCAGTCACACAACACAACACATACTTTACTGTACTGTTGCACACACGAGGACATCCTGCACGAAGGACCGCTTTCCATCATTCGTTCAACTGCATCAGCGTAATGTGCTTCAGATGCCGCTCCAATGAATACAGTAAATTTGGCACCATTCAGAGACTGTTTTGGTTTTCCCTCCCTCCTCATGTCAGTTGTCAGACGATGGAATGATCTACATTCCAGCAAAATGAAATGTCATGGTCATTTTTACTTTGTCTTTGAAGAATTAGCGATCTGGCCGTCATCTGGAGTCGCTGAGTATGAGACTGCATTCCTTTTAGTTTTACAGAATATATCTCACATCATCTATCCAAAGCCGTCCAGACCTTTCTGCAGTTAAGATGCTCCAGCTAAATCTACAAGGTCAGCTGCACATGGCTACATTGTATAAAAGCTTTTGCTTCTGTTCCTCAAACAGATGTTAACATTTGACTGTCTGTAGTTCTGTCCTACACAGATAAACGCACGCTGTACGAGTTTATTTAATTTTTCCAAAGAAAATTGTAATTTCAGTCACAGTTGCGCCATATTCCATTAAAATAATGCCTCGTTGGACGCTCTGGACGAGAGAGTAGGAGAAAGGTTCCATAAACATGCTAGGTCATGAACCCACAGCTGCCATCAGGGACATTAAAAGCATATTCCCCTGAACCGAAGCCCTCTAAGTGCCCCGATCATTTCCGGTGTCAGTTGCAAACCACCAAGGCCACCATGTGTTTAATTAAAAAAGACAAGGTTTACCCGAGATTATATCCCCCCAGTGTTTCACATACATTTCAATGAGATGCATCTTATTTCTCTGGCCAAAGGAGAGTGATGGAATTTCAAATGGCAGCATAATTATGGTGTGCTTTTCTTTCTGACAGAAAATCAGTAGCCGGTCCTCCAGGTGGAGCAGGCCTGCCTGAGCGGAGCTGATTAGGGATAATCAGAGGAGAGAGTGCACTTTTAACAACATTGATGCTGGAGCAGAGAGAAGCGTAATTAGCATACGTCCCAGCTATAGGCCACGGTGCTCTCTCCTTGTTTCTGAGTCAAGATAGTTTAGCGGTCAATTAGCTCCTGTGTGTGGCTGCGGTTTGGAATGTTTTTAATCCAGTTTGATATTCCAAATTATTTTTATACCATTGAGGTCCCCATAAACTTAATTATAAAATAGAATAATTGACAACCCTTTATTTGTGGAGTATCTCAACACTAATGAATGATGCGAAAAGCCAGGGGTTTTTACACAAACACATACACACACGTTGAACATAGTGCCATTCTTTTGAACTTTAATAGCTGTAATAATACATTTTTGCTCCCATCAATTAACACATATTTGGCAGTTTTGCCTACCTTGGCAACTACCTGAAGTAGAAAAAAAAGCACTCGTAGATTGCAGACATCCACCACGCAGGTCATTTCCCCAAATATTGGGACTTACACCCGTAGCACAGTGTATATACTGTATGTGGGCTGTAGTAATATATGGTTACACAACACAGCAGGGGGCATTGTGTTTGATTTATTTTTGAAGGGTGAAAGGTCAAAGTTCCTTCAAAATCTGGAACATTGTGGCGGACACATTTGGGTGTATCTCACACCCAGGTGATGCATGGGGTGATGGGCGTGGTTATCCCTTGATTGAATGCACTGTTCAACGCGCCATTTAGAGTTGGTCTGCTGGTTGCAGAATAAAGACGTCTAAACCCTCTGCTCTGTCCGAGTCGTTCCTCGTCCTGCCACATTGGTGACCCCGTTTTGAACATGTTTGAGGCAGCAGACGATGGTATCTCCTCTTCGGTAATGTCGCCCCGACACGCGCAACCAGCCAGCGTCATCGCGTCCGTGAAGCTGCCCGACTTCTGGCAGAGCGACCCGGCCCCGTGGTTCCAGCATGTCGAAGCGCTTTTCCACCTGCGAGGAGTCACCGAGGACGACTCCAAATATTATTTGGTGGTCGCGGCTCTGGACCAGCAATCCACTCGCCGCGTCATGCAGCTGCTGCGGGATCCGCCACCGCGCGGAAAGTACGCAGCGATCAAAGAGCTCCTGCTCCGGAGGTACAGCCAATCCGCCGCGGAAAGGGCGGACAAACTGCTTTCCCTGCCGGGTTTGGGCGATGGTTCGGCGGTGGACCTTATGGACAGCATGCTGTCATTGCTGGGCGCAGACGAAGGCGGGTTCCTTTTCCCGCACATTTTCCTGCGCCAACTTCCACATCCGGTCCGGGCGGCCTTGGCGAACTCCCCGAGTTTGGCGGCTGGTGATTTCCGTGGTTTGGCTGAGGAAGCGGATCGTGTGCTGCTGACTGCGAGGAGGAACTCCGTGCAGAGCGTGTTGGCGGATTCTCGGCTGCTGGTACCAGAGGACACAGACCAGGCGATGGTTGCTGGAGTTTCCTCCCGGAGGAGGAAGAGTGACCTGTGTTTCTTCCACCAGCGTTTTGGCCACAAGGCCCGGCGCTGCGTTCCTCCATGTGCGTTCGAGACGCAGGGAAACGCCAGGGCCAGCGCTCAGTAGCAGCTGTGGGCGCTGGTGAACAGGAGGAGCTGCTGTTCGTCAAAGACTCCCTGTCAGGCCGGCGGTTCCTGGTGGATTCTGGTTCCCAGAAGAGCCTCCTCCCTCCAGGCAGCGCAGACCTGTCATCCTCGGGCGCAGGCCCCCAACTGACTGCTGCTAATGGTTCCTCTATTGAGACATTTGGTACCAGGTCGGTGACTGTTTGTTTTTCTGGACGCAGGTTCACATGGGACTTTGTGTTAGCCTCCATTACTGTTCCCATCATAGGCGCAGATTTTCTGTGTTCTCATGGTCTGCTAGTGGATGTTGCTAACCGACGTCTAATCGATGCTGTGTCTTTTGCCACCTTTCCATGTCTGACGGGGGGACCTGGGCCGCTGGCACATGCCAGTTTTGCTGCGGCGGGCAATGTTTTTCAGCGGTTGCTGGGTGATTTTCCATCGCTTACTACGCCCGCGTTTTCCACGGCCGTCACAAAGCACGGGGTGGAGCACTTCATTCCCACCGCGGGTCCGCCCGTTTTTGCACGCGCTCGGCGACTCGATGCTGTGAAGTTGGCGACGGCTAGGGAGGAATTCGCCACAATGGAGCGTTTAGGGATTGTGCGGCGCTCTAACAGCCCATGGGCCTCTCCGCTCCATATGGTGCCCAAGGCGGATGGCACTTGGCGGCCCTGTGGTGATTTTCGTCGTCTTAACAACATCACAGCCCATGACCGTTACCCCATTCCGCACATTCAGGATTTTTCCGTTCGCTTGGCAGGCACTACCATTTTCTCCAAGGTAGACTTGGTGCGGGGCTATCATCAGGTTCCGGTGTGTGCCGAGGATGTGCCCAAGACTGCCGTGATTACCCCGTTTGGGCTTTTCGAGTTCCTGCGCATGCCCTTTGGCCTGAAGGGGGCAGCACAGACCTTTCAGCGGCTAATGGACTCGGTATTGCGTGACCTCACCTTTGTGTTCGTCTACTTGGACGACATATTGGTAGCAAGTCCTTCGGCAGATGAGCACCTGACCCACCTTGGGCAGGTTTTTCAGCGACTGGCAGATCATGGCCTGATCGTAAACCCAGCGAAATGCCAGTTTGGTCTGCCAGTGATTGATTTCTTGGGCCACCGCATTTCTTCTGATGGTGCAGTTCCATTGCCATCCAAGGTGCAAGTGGTGGCGGAATTTCCTCGTCCGGTCTCCGTTAAGGCTCTGCAGGAATTCTTGGGGATGGTGAATTTTTATAACCGTTTTCTCCCCAGGGCAGCCCACCTCCTGCAGCCACTGTATGAGGCCCTACGGATGAAGAGGGCTACGGATCAGGTCGACTGGACTGCCGAGCGGGTCCAGGCGTTTGAGGGGGCCAAGTCTGCCTTAGCCAACGCCACACTGTTGGCCCATCCGGCACCTCGGGCGGACATCGCTTTGACGACTGACGCCTCAGATGTGGCCGTCGGGGCAGTGGTCGAACAGAGTGTGGGTGGTGCATGGCAGCCCCTTGCATTTTTCAGTCGCAAGCTACGGGACAATGAGCGGAAGTACAGCGTTTTTGACCGGGAGTTACTTGCATTGTACCTGGCTACGCGTCATTTTCGTTTTCTGCTCGAGGGCCGGTCTTTCACGGCTTATGTCGACCACAAACCTCTGACATTCGCTATGTCAAAGGTGTCGGAGCCTTGGTCTGCGCGTCAGCAGCGTCATCTGGCGGCAGTGTCGGAGTTCACGACTGACGTTCGGCACGTGGCTGGAAAAGCTAACCCGGTGGCCGATTGTCTGTCGCGGGTGTTGATTTGTCCTGTACACTTAGGGCTGGATTTCTCTGCCATGGCGGCTGACCAGTCGGGGGACCCGGAGATAGGGGCTCTTGAGTCCACCGGTACAGGCTTGAAGCTGGAGAAAGCTGTAGTACAGGATGGCGGTCCTACCCTCCTTTGTGACGTTTCCACCGGTCGTCCCCGACCTGTGGTCCCGGTGGCCTGGCGCCGCAGGGTCTTTGATATGGTCCATTCCCTCTCACACCCGGGGGTCCGCGCATCGGTGAAACTGGTGGGTGCCAAGTTTGTCTGGCCTGGCCTTCGCAAGGAGGTCAGAGAATGGGCAGCAGCCTGTGTGGCATGTCAGCGTGCTAAGGTTCACCAGCACACCAAGGCACCCCTTGAACCATTCGCGATTCCAGCCAGACGGTTTGACCACGTGCATGTGGACCTGGTCGGACCCTTACCGCCATCCCATGGGTACACTCATCTGCTCACTATGGTGGATCGCACCACCAGGTGGCCAGAGGTGGTCCCTCTTTCCTCCACGACATCGGCAGACGTCGCTAGAGCATTTCTTTCGGCTTGGGTCGCACGTTTTGGCTCCCCTTCCGACATTACTTCTGACAGGGGACCTCAGTTTGTCTCGGAACTGTGGTCATCTATGGCTAGGTCCTTGGGCACACAGGTTCACCGTACCACTGCGTACCATCCTCAGGCTAACGGGCTTTGTGAACGCTTTCACCGTTCACTCAAGGCAGCATTGCGTGCCGCGCTTTCGGATGACAGCTGGGTGGATCGTTTACCTTGGGTGATGCTTGGTTTGCGTTCAGCTCCTAAAGAGGATATGGATGCTTCGCCTGCGGAATTGGTCTTGGGACAACCGCTTCGTGTTCCAGGGGAATTTCTGCCAGAGAGTGCGCCTCCTTGTAACTTTCCTGCCGGAAGTTACTTTTCGGCTGGGCCCGCTCTGTCTCCATCCCCCGTGCTCCACTGTTTTCCGCGGTCGTTTGTACCGACGGACTTAGCAACAGCTCGTTTTGTTTTTGTACGACATGACGCCCACCGGTCACCCCTTCGCCCTCCGTACGACGGCCCATTCCAGGTGCTCGAGACGGGGGCGAAGAGTTTCGTGCTCGATATGGGTGGTCGGTCGGAGCGGGTCACGTTGGATAGGCTGAAGCCGGCACATTTGCTGGTTGGGCAGGATGTGTTGCCGGCTCAGGTCCCCCGTCGGGTCCGTCCTCCCAAGGTCCAGAATGTCCCGTCTGATGATCTTTGTTCTAATTTACAGCCTGCTGTGGACTTTGTTTCTCCTGCCTGCGACTCATCTGCGTTCCCGGAAGAGGGGCGCCGCAGCCGTTATGGCAGGCTGATTAAACCCCCTGTCAGGGACTGAAATGTAAAATTGTTATTTTTCCTTTCCCTCTTTCTGCTGTTCTTCTCCCTTCTGGGTGTTCGGGGGGGGGGGTGTGTGGCGGACACATTTGGGTGTATCTCACACCCAGGTGATGCATGGGGTGATGGGCGTGGTTATCCCTTGATTGAATGCACTGTTCAACGCGCCATTTAGAGTTGGTCTGCTGGTTGCAGAATAAAGACGTCTAAACCCTCTGCTCTGTCCGAGTCGTTCCTCGTCCTGCCACAACATCACCAAAATTGAATCAGCCCTTACTTGGCCCATTATTATTTCCTGAAAATATACTTAAAATCCAAATCACACCGGAGTTGGTATGGATTGGTATGTAATGGTGCTGTCATTTGCTAGCACCTCTTTGCAACTCATCAGTATCATGAGGACCTGTTCTTAAAAATCCAAGCAGACATTTCTTCCTCTGATTGTAGGCATATTCACTAAAAACATCCCTTCATCCTGAGCTGTCAGCTACTAAGACTTTCTGGCTGGTTTTTATGTAGCATTAGCAATGCAGCTATGGGTAACATGCCAAAGATAAACCATATGCAAGGGTGAGTGTGACAACCAATATTAATAAAGTTGCTCTAATTAGTTGGTGATCTGACAGAGTCAGTTCAAAAGTTTCTATTTGTATAGCTCAAAAGTCACCTTTGAGTTACCATTACAATCATATTTAAAGCCCCTTTCAGTCAAAAATGCTCAGGTTTTTTTTTTCCGGGGGAACAGATTTCAACACACCACGGGGCGCTCGCCATTGAGCCGGCACTCATCTCGTTAGCTCTTGTTTCATCTCAGTTTCTGTCACTCTCCTTCCTCACCGTCTTTCGCCTCCTCTATCAGCGGGGTAGCGATTCCACCATCATTCCATTTGTTCCGCCATTACCTGGGGATAGTGATTAGAGAGCACAATGACTCTTTCTATTTTGGTTCTGCGGCAGCTAACACTCTACCGTGGCGCATCAAATCAAACCCCCTGTTTTTGCTGGAGTCGATTTTAGCCAGGAGGGATCGCATTAAGTGCCACATTTGACCAGAAAGCTGTAGAAAATAACCTTCACCGATGATGGAACTGGATCATGGCTTCATAAAGACCAGAAATCAAAACCATACTATTTTTTTTCTTTTAGAGTTTCTCCCATTAATGCACACAAACACAAATTGTTATTGTTAAATTCTTATCTCCATCAGTGATAAAATTCAGGCAATCACTCCAGGCCACTCCACTCTGATGGGCTGCCTGTGACGAGACAACGCCCTCCCATCCCCCACATCAACCACAAGTGCAATGATTACTGGCTAGTCAGTCTCCCTGAAGGCTCTGGAGCTGTGATTTGACCAAAAAAAGCACAACTTCGAGGACAGAAGGGACTGCCGCTGAGGTTATAATCAGCAGATGACATGAGACAATGGTCAGGAGAGAACATGTGATTTACACGTATGCTAAATATTCCCCCATCCCCCCAAAATGAATGTCTAGCTTAATAAAGGGCTCGTCTTTCTTCACGTCTTGGGAATGTCTAAAGTTTATTGTTGGATTTTTAAGGAAACTGACTGGCCAAAATGAAGGCAATGGTCATGAGCCTAACCCGGACAAGTCCACTTTTATCGTTGTTTAAAAGAGACCAATGTCCATGATCTCACACTGACTCTGACTGGGCCTGTTTTCATGACCTGTGAACACGATCATGATCCGATTTGGTGCATACCCTTTAATCTGGTTTATTTAATTCTTTAATGTCTGTAACGTGTCCAAACAAAAGTGAAGATACACATCATATTGAGAAAGAAATACGATAAATGGCCTGAAACGTTTGCAGGTCGTTTTCACTAAAGGTATTTCTGAAGTATGTGTAAATGCATTGTGTACAATTAGAATTAGCCGGAAAAACCCAAAAAATAGCCAGTAAAAATATTTAAGCTAACTGCTTCACCAGCCTCTGTACTGTAACTTTTTGCTCACAAGAGATCACCACCCCCCCCCCCCCCCCCCTCCAAAAAAAAAAAAAATTCAACACATTTTGATTTAACAAAGAAGAACAGAAGACGCTTCCATTCACTTCCTGGAGGTGAGTCATTAGAAAACTGCAAACACAACCCTGGTAGCAAACGTTAATGGGCTGCTAGGCGTCTACAGACAGAAAAGGTGCCTATTTTATGAAGAGCTTTTGTTTTCTTAGTCAAAATGGTCATCGACTACTTGTAGCAGCGTTGCTAGGAGGCGTCAGCTGCAAATGTCAGCTGACTCAGCAAGCGATGAGATTTGGCATATGGCATCAGAGCATCATTAGACCTGCGGCTGCTGCAGATGGAGCCAACTCTGTCACGAGCGGACTCAGCAACAGGGAGGCTTATTAGGAGATGAAGATGGCCGACATCTCTTTTGTTTAAATCCCTGTTAGTGCACGACCTGATAACAGATCATCACATTGATTTATTTTGTCTTACTGAGACCTGGCTTCAGGAGGAGGAGTATGTTAGCTTAAACAAATCTACTCCTCCTACCCATCTTAATTATCATATTCCTCGTGTTACTGGTTGAGGAGGGGGAATTGGCAGCAATCTATCACTCCAAGTTATTAATTAATCCTAGACCAATACATGGCTCCAATTCATTTGAAAGCCTGACTCTTGGCATCACGCATCTGAACTGGAAGTCAGAAAAGCCACTTTTGTTTGTAGTTGTATATCAGCCCCCTGCTGGGCCACATTCAGTTTCTTTCTGAATTCTCTGATTTCTTATGTGACTTGGTCCTTAGAACGGACAAAGCCATTATCATTGGAGACTTTAATATCCATCTAGATGTTGTAAATGACAGCTTTAGAAATGGCTTCATTTCATTACTTGAGTCAGTTGGTTTCCTCCAGCAGATAAACCAACCAACTCATAGCTTCAACCACACCTTAGATCTAGTTCTGACTTATGGTGTTGAGGTAGAACATGTGTCAGTGTTCCCTCAGAACCCACTCCTGTCAGATCATTCATTGATCACTTTTACATTTATGATTAAGGATTCTTCTGTCCTCAGAACACAGTCTCACTATAGCAGATGTCTTTCAGATAATGCTGTAGCTAAGTTTAAGGAAGCGATCCCCCAGTGTTTTAGATCCATGTATCCCTTCTTCCCTTAGTGGTGAAGACTTCATGAGCTTCTTCACTGATAAAGTTCTAGCTATCAGAGAAAAAGCTAACCAGGCCATCCCAACAACTGGACCATCGCCAGATGTGCTGACTGTGGGAACATACAGGTTCTCCAACGAGCCTTTAAACTCCTTCAGCCCTATATATTTTTCTGAGGCGTCATTGCTAATTCAGAAATCCAAGACCACCACGTGTCTTTTAGATCCCATCCCAACACACCTGTTGAAGGATGTTTTACCACCGATAGGCAGTTCTATCCTGGACCAGATCAATTGTTCTTTAGTGACAGGTTATGTACCCCAGTCCTACAAGGTGGCAGTGATTAAGCCGTTGCTTAAAAAAACATCACTGGATCCTGATGTGTGAGCAAATTACAGGCCGATATCCAACCTTCCATTTATCTCTAAAATTCTTGAGAAGGTGGTGGTGACTCAGTTACTGGAGCACCTGCAGAGAAACAGCCTGTTTGAGATGTTTCAGTCAGGCTTTAGAGCTCACTACAGCACAGAAACGGCACTTCTTAAAGTTACTAATGATCTTCTCAGAGCTTCAGATCATGAACTGGTCTCTATGCTGGTTCTGCTGGACCTCAGTGCTGCCTTTGATACAGTTGATCACAGCATTCTGTTACAGAGACTGGAACATGTGATTGGGATTAAAGGGACAGCACTAGACTGGTTTAGATCATATTTATCTGATAGATACCAGTTTGCTCATGTCCATGGCATTCCCTCCTCATACAGTAGGGTTAGCCATGGAGTTCCACAAGGTTCTGTACTTGGACCAATCCTTTTCACCTTGTACATGCTTCCCTTAGGGAACATTATTCGGCAGCAAGTGATAAATTTTCATTGTTATGCTGATGACACTCAGCTTTATTTATCCATGAAACCAGAGGAGACAGAGAGGTTAGTGAAGCTTCAGACCTGTCTTAAAGACATAAAGTCCTGGATGTGTTGTGGTTCTTGAACGCAACTCATTTCTTCCCTCCTCCCTTCACTTGCAGGAGCGACTGCCAGGGGCGGGCCGATCCCTGGAGAGCGCTGAGCCGCTGATGCACCTGCAGCTCGTTGTGTTAATTCGGCAGCTACTTAAACTCCCCTCTCGTTGCCTCCTGTGCCGGATTGTTGTTTCGCCACTGCATCTAGCTCCCATCCGTTGTGATTTCTAGTTTTCGCCTCCTGTTTTCCGTGGTTTCTTCTAGCCTGTGAGTTTGTTCCAGTGCCTCGTCACTGCGTTTTCATTTGTACTTTTTCTTGACAGTTTTTTCTTTATGGTGACGTTAGTTCGTAGATTTTCTGTTGTTACTTTGCTAGAATTGACTTTCATTGCTACTTTGATTGACTCCTTGTTTTGCACCTTTTGTTATTAATAAAGAGCCATATCCTCTACTCTGCATCTGGGTCCAGGCCTCCTTGACTTCCCATAACAGGATGTCTTCAAATTTCCTCCTCCTGAACTCAGGAAAAACTGAGGTCATGGTGTTTGGTCCTGAACCTCTTGAGATGATCACTCTAGATGGTATCTCATTTACATCTAGTCTCTCTGTGAGGAATCTTGGAGTAACATTTGATCAAAATCTGTCCTTCAATTCACAAATTAAAACAGTCTCTAGAAGTGCCTTTCTTCACCTGAGGAACATCACAAGGATTCAGAAACTACTGACATGATGCTGAAAAGTTAGTCCATGCATTTGTTTCTTCCAAGCTGGACTATTGTAATTCTTTATTATCAGGGTATCCAAACAACTCTTTAAGAAGCCTCCAGGTGATCCAAAATGCTGCAGCCAGAGTTCTGACAGGTATTGACAAAAGAGATCACATAACTCCTATACTGGCGTCTCTTCATTGGCTGCCCATTAAATTTAGAATAATTTCTAAAACCCTTCTTTTGACCTACAAGGTCCTCAGAGGCCTAGCTCCATCCTAACTGGAGGAGCTAGTGACACTTTACCATCCCAATAGACCGCTCCGCTCTCAGAATGCTGGTCTACTTGTGGTTCCCAGAGTCTCTAGGAGTAGAATGGGGGACCGAGCATTTAGCTACCAGGCCCCCCTGCTATGGAACCAGCTTCCAGGTACGGGAGGCTGACTCCATCTCTACTTTTAAGATCAGACTTAAAACCTACCTCTTTGAAAAAGCTTATTGTTACTAATTCTGCAGTTCCAGTTATTATCATAGACAGACAAACTATCATACTTAGGGGGTCGTCTAATCATTAGGTTAACATCTTAGCTATGCTGTTATAGGCCAAGGCTGACGGGGTCCAGAAACATGATCAGCTGACAGGCTTCTGTCACCCCTCTGGGAAATGGTCTCCTCTCCTCTCCTCTCCTCTCCTCCCCTCCTCCTCAAGTAGACTAGTTTTGCTGATTCTTTTGTTTGTGTTTCTGTGCTCTGTGCCTCTCCTCTCCTCTCCATTATATCATCTACCTGTCCTCCACCCTCACCTCTCTCTCTACCCAGCCGGCCATCAGCATGAGGGTCCCCCTACATGAGCCTGGTCCTGCTCAAGGTTTCTTCCTTTTAATGGGGAGTTTTTCCTTGCCACTGTTGCTTGTCTGGGGTTAGGCCCTGGGATTCTGGAAAGCGCCTTGAAACAATTTTAATTGTAAAAGACGCTATATAAATAAAGATTGAGATTAAAGATTGAGATTGACATGCAGACTCACGTGCAAGCACCCATGCCCACATCCATTCTTCTTCAGTTGATTTAAAAGGTGCCTTTAGTGCTCCCATTTGTGCTTGTTGATCTTTATAGATATGCACAGTTTGCCTACTCACAACATAAAAGCTTGTTTCTTATTTCTGGTTCAGACATTTCATACAATCTCATGTGCAAATGTGTGCTGATATGACACCTGCCCTGCTTGAAAACCTGAATTTTTTGCCACAGTGGAGCCTGTGTTGCTGAACGCTGTACAGTTAAACTATTGCAGAGTCAACCACGTATGCCAAACAGCGTGACTGATGAC
Organism: Takifugu flavidus; assembly: GCF_003711565.1. Lineage (NCBI taxonomy): Eukaryota > Metazoa > Chordata > Actinopteri > Tetraodontiformes > Tetraodontidae > Takifugu > Takifugu flavidus. The sequence continues at coordinate 8,988,309 of NC_079536.1, forward strand.
AAATGCAATTTTGATATAGTGCAGCCTCTAAAGATAGAGAGAAAAGATATCTGTTTAAAGCCAGCCTGATAAATGTGCGTCTTCTCCCAAATGTGAGACAGTCGATCATCAAGTCAGGAAAATATAGAGCGTTTAGGAAGGATTTGTGGAATTTGCCTGGAAATTCTTTATTTATTTTGTTTTTCCGTAATTTTAAGGTATCGGAATTAAAAACCAAGTGGCTACGACTGTATTGGCCTACTTTCAGACATACTTTTCTGACAATAGCAGTGTTCAAAGCGAGTCTACATCTGCTTGTGCATGGACAGAGCAATTAAGCCTAAACATGATGATTTTATTGCTGCGCTAAATTATGCGATAATAGAGAACTGCATCCCAGATAAACACGGCAGTCATTCAAACTGCACAGAAAGCACAGGACGGGTTTGTGTGCATGCAACCAGACACACAATAGCTGTTGGACAGCAAAGCATGGCCGTTACCCTGGCATGATGAATGACCAGCTTCCTCTCTCTTAGCATTGCAATATGTTTTAATAGAGTGTTACGGTGCCCCTTGTTCCCCGACTCTGCTGCCTCACAAGGACTCTCTTCTTCTTTATTAAAAACCATTCATTTCAGCCAACACGTGTAATGGCTGTGAATGATTTGTGAGGAAAACATCACAATCGTGGCCTCATTTGTAATTATTGAAAAGAGGAGTGAGGAGACGGCTAATCTATTAGGGTAAGAGCTAATTATTTTTAGAAAGAGCTTCAGAGGCTTGTAAACAGATGTCTGAACTCCTCGATGGAAAGGTGGAGGGTTTGCAAAGGCCTTTGGAACGCTTTGCTGTGCATTCGGGCTGTGATTCGCCCAGACAGATTGTCAAATGCTGATCCTTTCATCACGCAAGGGTAAATATGTTTAAGTATAAGTAAATATATGATGGCATATAAAATTAAATGATGGCTGGGATACACTCAGCTACACATATTCTAAAGGGATTAATCACATGTTTGTTTGATAGTTGTTCAATCAACACTGATGGTCTTCATCTGGAAATTTGGGCGAGAGCTCCGAGCCACAAAGTTTCTATCGAGGCCCTCGTGGGAAGATGAATTGTTAAGCATCTTTTATGCTGCAATGTGATGTGTGTTTAAAGGCGCGCAGAGGCAAATTCCATCAACAGCTAATGCACAATTGTCCCATGAGGTGTTTCACGGCTAAGAAGAGCCTTTTTTCTGTGCGGGTTTCTTCATTTTTTCAACTGGCCAATGGCAAGAGGCTTTAATTACCCAGCTGCATAACATGTGAAGGGTGTGCAGAGTCAAAAAAAGAGGGGAACAATGACAAAAAGAGGTGGGGAGGCTGCTTTGTTAGTCAGGGCTTGAGCAAGAAGTGCAGCCCGTGCTGCCTGTACAGTATGTTTAGATGTTGATCAGCACATGCTAACGTGTCCACTTTGGTTGGCATCATCTGAGGTGGTTGTAAAAAAACGTCTTTCTCAAAAACACATAAGAACAAAAAGAGCGATGAAATCGTAAAATTCAAAGCCAGCGGTGTTCCGACATTCCTTGATTCTTCTTTAGAATTTTAATTAAAAGGTATCCAAATCCTCCTCCGTGAACCATCACCTTATCGTGGTGGAGGAGTTTGCGTACCCTAATGAGCCTGGGAGCTATGCTGTCAGGGGCAGTTTGCCCCTGGTAGGGTCTCCCAAGGCAGATTGGTCCTTGGTGAAGGGTCAGACAAAGAATGGTTCATAAGACCCATCATGATACATCCAAAAGGGAAGCCATGTACCAGGCCCGGAGGGTTACCGGGGCCCCACCCTGGATTCAGGCCTGGGGCTGGGGCTCGATGGCGAGCGCCTGGTGGTCGGGCCTACATCCATAAGGCCCGGCCGAGCCCAGCTCGAACCAGCTACGTGGATACTCCTGTCTCCAGTGGACCCACCACCCGGAGGAGGAGCATGAAGGGTCCGGTGCAGTGTGGATTGGGTGGCGAACCAAAGCGGGGGCCTTGGCGCTCCGATCCTCGGTTATGGAAATTGGCTTTTGGCACATGGAATGTCACCTCTCTGGCGGGGAAAGAGCTGGAGCTTGTGGGGGAGGTTGAGCACGACCAACTACAGTTGATATGGTTGGCCTCACCTCCACACATAGCGTCGGCTCAGGAACCCAAGTCCTTGAGGGGGGTTAGACACTCTTCTACGCTGGAGTTGCTCAGGGTGAGAGACGGAGAGTGGGGGTGGGCTGTTTGCTTGCCCCCAGACTCTCTAGTTCAACACTGGGATTCTCGCGGTCAAGAGAAAGGGTTGTTTCCCTGCGCCTTCGGGTCGTGGAACGGGTTCTGACAGTTGTTTGTGCGTATGCACCAAACAATAGTTCAGAGTACCCGCCTTTTTGGAGGACCTAGGACGGACGCTGGACAGTGTCCCGACTGGGGACTCCATCGTGCTGCTGGGAGACTTCAACGCTCACGTGGGCAATGACAGCGTGACCTGGAAAAGCATGATTGGGAGGAACGGTCTGCCCGATCAGAACCAGAGTGGTGTTCAATTATTAGACTTCTGTGCTAGTCGCAGTTTGGCCATAACTAACACTATGTTCGAAGATAAGGTGCTCTTGGCACCATGACGGCCTGGGCGGTAGGTCAATGATCGACTTCATAGTCGTGTCAGCTGATCTGCGGCCATATGTTTTGGACACTCGGGTGAAGAGAGGAGCAGAGCTGTCAACTGATCACTACCTGATGGCGAGTTGGATCAGGTGGGGGGGAAGCCACCGCGCGGACCTGGCAGGCCCAAACGCTTAGTGTTTAGAGGCAAAAACTCGGGCATATTGCAATGCTAAGAGAGAGGAAGCTGGTCATTCATCATGCCAGGGTAACGGCCATGCTTTGCTGTCCAACAGCTATTGTGTGTCTGGTTGCATGCACACAAACCCGTGGCAAAAACTCGGGCATGGGAGGAGTTTGGTGAGGCTATGGAGGAAGACTTTCGGTCAGCTCCAAGAAGATTCTGGCAAACTATCCGGCGCCTTAGGGGCGACAGGCGGCAACTCGCCCACACCGTGTTAGGTGTGCATGGGGAACTGCTGACATCTCCTGGGGCAATTATCCGGCGGTGGAAGGAATATTTCCAGGAGCTCCTCAATCCTACCATCACATATCCTCAAGGAGGAACAGAGTCGGAGGATCAGGAGGTGGACCATCCAATTTCCGGAGCGGAAGCTGCCGAGGTAGTGAAACAGCTGCCTGGCGGTGGAGCTCCGGGAGCGGATGAGATCCACCCGGGGTATCTTAAGGCTCTGGATGTTGTAGGGCTGTCTTGGTTGACACGCCTTTGCAACATTGCGTGGACATCGGGGGCAGTGCCCTTGGACTGGCAGACCAGGTGGTGGTCCCTATTTTCAAGAGTGGGGACCAGAGGGTGTGTTCCAACTATAGGGGGATCACACTCCTCAGCCTCCCTGGGAAAGTCTATGCCAGGGTGCTGGAAAAGAGGATTAGACTGATAGCCGAACCTCTGATCGAGGAGGAACAATGCGGGTTTCGTCCCGGTCGTGGAACCACAGATCAGCTCTTTACCCTTGCTGGGATGCTTGAGGGGAGTTGGGAGTTTGCCCAACCAGTCCACATGTGCTTTGTGGACTTGGAAAAGGCTTATGACCGGGTCCCCAGGAGCATCCTGTTGGGGGTGCTCCGGGAGTATGGGGTGGACGGTCCCTGTAACAAAGGAGCAGGAGCTTGGTATGGATAGCCAGTTGTAAGTCGGACTTGTTCCCAGTGAGGGTCGGACTCCACCAGGGCTGCCATTTGTCACCGTTTTTTTTTTACTTTTATGGACAGAATTTCTAGGCGCAGCCGGGGAGTGGAGGGTGTTGAGTTCAGTGGGCGGAAGATCTCGTCGCTGCTTTTTGCGGATGACGTAATACTTCAGCGCCACCAAACAGGGACCTCCAACAAACTGAAATGAGTTTCCTCTGCAGGGTGGCCGGGCTCAGCCTTAGAGATAGGGTGAGAAGCTCGGACATCCAGGAGGAGCTCGGAGTAGAACCGCTGCTTCTCCACATCGAGAGGAGTCAGTTGGGGTGTCTTGGGCATCTGGCTAGGATGCCTTCCGGACACCTCCCTTTAGAGGTGTTCCGGACATGTCCCACCGGGAGGAGGCTTCGTGGCCAGCCCAGGACTAGGTGGAGAGATTACATCTCTTGCCTGGAGCGGCTGGGTGTCCCCCTGGAGGAGCTGATGGAAGTTGCCGAGGAGAGGGCTGTCTGGGCATCCCTCCTGAAGCTGCTGCCCCTGTGACCCGGATCCGGATAAGCGGGAGAAAACAAAACGAAAACGAAACAAAATGTATCCAAATCGTGGCTTTTTGAAACAGTTCTAAATCAGAACCTTTGGAGTGCTGAAAATGTCCCAGAAACTGTCAATCTTTCCATTTCAATCTTGTGCATTCATGAATGTGCCCGTGAACTTGTGTGCCTTTAATATTTACTTCCGCAACTACAGTGGAACACTGGTATTGCATGTATGCATTGGTAGACCCAAGTCCTGGGGAGTATTTCATTGACTTAAAGAGGAAGAAGCCGCTGATTAAAGTTCGTCATCTGGGGCCAGATGACGAACAAAACTGCTGATTCAGCACATATCAGAGGGTTTAATCTGCTCTTCTGTCAGCAGGTTAGTGAAATTTAGAGGAAATCGACGTGGCAAAGTTTGCTGAATTAGAATTAGAATTGTTCACCATTGACACACACACATGCTCACGCGGAAACACACACCCCTCCTTATCGATGCACTCCAGAGGATTTCATGATTTTCAGATCCAACCCCTCCTTTTATGGTCATCCTCAGAGTGCTTTCAGTGGGATGATTGAGGGGAATGAATCTACTCCCAGCATCATTCAGAAAATTCATAGAGATCCTCAACAGGGAAATGAATGGATCCCCCCCACCGATACTACCGCCACCACTATTTTTTATGTGTCCATTGGACACTTCGCTCACTCATTTTTATTTCCTCCCTGTATGTGGGGGCTTCGTTTCCTTTCAGTTTGTGAAATTGGCATCTGTAGATAAAAAAAACAAAAGAAGAGGAATACTGACATGATTCTACTTGTGTGTTTATCTGAGTTCTGTCCTATTCCAGGCATATTTCTTGAAGGCTTTCTTTTCCTTCAGACCAAATTTGTCTCGCCTATTTTACTTGCAACAGAAAATATACGATCATTTTGCATCTTTGCACACTTCAGAGAGTGAGTGTGAACTCTGGCTGAGCAGGACCAAGCTGTGAATCACTCCTTATGTGGCGAGGGGAGGAGAAGGTTGGCACCATCTGGCCCAGATGAAACAAAGAAATCTCCCACTTCATTTATCGTGATGGACCACAGAATCAGTTAAGTTACAATTTAAAGCTTTGATCAAACAATAAAAAAAGGAAAAACATTGGCAGCTTTCTACCAAAATTACACAGGTAAGAGCATTTCATAAACCCCCAAATTTCCTCTTAAATTTCCTATATCAGAAGGTAGGATTTTTTTAGATTACCTGGAACCTGTAAGAGGTGAAGCTGCATGTTGGAGAACACTGATTGGTGCAACACACTTTAGTAGTTTTTACCCTTCTCCCAAACCACATCAGATGGATTTGGGTACATTTTCCAGAAATTGGGGTGCGGCGGAAACAGAAACCACACAAATGACCGGGATATATATATTTATTTTTTTTACCCAGGTAAATAAATTCCTGAAAACATGGTCACACACATACACACAGAGCAGAAACACATGGTCACACATTCAATATACACTATGGCTCTGAGGGAGATTGAGAAGGAAAAAATGGAAAAAAAAGGAAGGGGAGGGGAAAAGGTCCTTGGGGCATAATAAATCACCTGCGAGCTGACACAGAGAGCCACAAGATTAGGTCTGAATCATATTTTTTTCCCATCATCATTTTCCCCCCTGCCATGATTAGCATGATGTCGGAGCAGCGAGAGCGACAGCCCTGGATTTACCCACGTCCCCGCCAACGACCTGCAGGCTGAGCAATAGAAAGGGAAGAGAGGTGTGAAGGCTCGGAGGAGAGCGGAAGGGAGGGATGAATGCCACAACTTTCTCACCGCCCACTTTAGTGAAAGGAGCGAGAAGTGATTGCATCTTTGCAGAATTGTGCCATTCTTTTGAAAAAAGGAACTTTGTTCTGCCACTTTGGAAGCCAAAGTCGTGCTCTAACAATGGCATTAAACGATCTCTTAATAATATATTTTCCGGGGCTGAAAGAGACTTTTGGACTTTGCTGGTGCTTTTCACAACTTTTGCCTGACTTATTTAATTAGATAATGGATATTATCAGTTCGTAAACGCTTTTGTTGTGTTGTATTAGGTGTTTAGCATCTGTGTCAAAGGAGATTAAAAGTTTCTTTTAGGTTTGGGAATTTTTCAAGGTAATTCAAAGAAGAAAAAGGCCAAAATTTAATAAAAACTAAAGCCTACCTGATAAAACTGCCATTCCCACCTCACAATACCGGTACTCAGCTAAATCTGTTAATCCCAAAATCCATGAGGCTCAACTGATTCTTTGTACAATCAATTGGCATTTATTACATAGGGGGCGCTATTTAAGCTGCTTTGGTCTTCAGTCTCATTCAGCTTCTTTTGAACGTCTTTACTCAAACAGTGTCCGCCAAAGCTCCGTTTTCAGGACGTGTTTGCTGCGACTGAACAGTTTATATGCAGACAAATAGCAGGTCAGACTCTCCAGGGGGACGGCACTTACTGACGCATCCCACCCCTTCTGAGCCCTAACTCCTGCTTTCCTGCTTGTTGCATCTGCTTTCGAGTGCATCAGATTGACCCAAATGTCCCCGACCCGAGAGCAGCATGTCAGACCACATGACGTCTCATTCTGACAGACGGCTTTCTTCTAATTTAGATCAAAAACAGACTGAAGCTACTTGACACGGGAAGACTTTGTCACCCAGGGAACCAGCTTGCAAAACTTGAAAGAGGCTGAGAATATCTGAGAATAAGATACAAGAATAAGCCACAATTAAGCTACTTATTAACAGCAACTTTTGCATCTAAGATTGTCTGTAGGTGAAACCAAGTCTGATCCCTGAGCATCACTCCTTTTTAACAGGAGGAAACCTTGAGCAGGGCCAGGCTCATATTGGGAGACCCAGAATTAACAGAACTAATGTAAAGATCTTTTCCTTTTCACCGGAAAACACATCTGGAAAGGCACTGATGTCTAACAAACATCAGGATTTTGGAATCCAGATATAAAGTTTCAATTAGAAAATTGGACACATTAAAAAGTTCCACTGCCTCCTTTTAGACTCCCTTCTTCCCTTAGTGGTGAAGACGTCATGAGCTTCTTCACTGATAAAGTTGTAGCTATCAGAGAAAAAGCTAACCAGGCCATCCCAACAACTGGACCAACACCAGATGTGCTGACTGTGGGAACATACAGGTTCTCTAACAAGCCTTTAAACTCCTTCAGCCCTATATATTTTTCTGAGGCGTCTTCGCTAATTCAGAAATCCAAGTCCAACACGTGTCTTTTAGATCCCATCCCAACACACCTGTTGCAGGATGTTTTACCACTGATAGGCAGTTCTATCCTGGACCAGATCAATTGTTCTTTAGTGACAGGTTATGTACCCCGGTCCTACAAGGTGGCAGTGATTAAGCCGTTGCTTAAAAAACCATCACTGGATCCTGATGTGTTAGCAAACTATAGGCCGATATCCAACCTTCCATTTTCTCTAAAATTCTTGAGAAGGTTGTGGTGACAGCAGTTACTGGAGCACCTGCAGAGAAACAGCCTGTTTGAGATGTTTCAGTCAGGCTTTAGAGCTCATCACAGCACAGAAACAGCACTTCTTAAAGTTACTAATGATCTTCTTATAGCTTCAGATCATGGACTGGTTTCTATGCTGGTTCTGCTGGATCTCAGTGCTGCTTATGATACAGTTGATCACAGCATCCTTACATAGACTGGAGCATGTGATTGGGATTAAAGGGATAGCACTAGACTGGTTTAGATCGTATTTATCTGATAGATACCAGTTTGCTTATGTCCATGGTGTTCCCTCTTCATACAGTAGGGTTAGCATGGAGTTCCACAAGGTTCTGTACTTGGACCAATCCTTTTCACCTTGTACATGCTCCCCTTAGGGAACATTATTCTGCAGCATGGGATAAATTTTCATTGTTATCCCGATGACACTCAGCTTTATTTATCCATGAAACCAGAGGCGACAGAGAAGTTAGTGAAGCTTCAGACCTGTCTTAAAGACATAAAGTCCTGGATGTCTTCAGATTTCCTCCTCCTTAACTCAGAAAAAACTGAGGTCATGGTGTTTGGTCCTGAACCTCTCAGGGATAGATTAGATCACATGATCACTCTAGATGGTATCTCATTAACATCTAGTCTCTCTGTGAGGAATCTTGGAGTAACATTTGATCAAAATCTGTCCTTCAATTCACACATTAAAACAGTCTCTAGAAGTGCCTTTTTTCACCTGAGGAACATCACAAGGATTAGGAAACTACTGACGCGGCATGATGCTGAAAAGTTAGTCCATGCATTTGTTTCTTCCAGGCTGGACTATTGTAATTCTTTATTATCAGGGTGTCCAAACAACTCTTTAAGAAGCCTCCAGGTGATCCAAAATGCTGCAGCCAGAGTTCTGACAGGTATTGACAAAAGAGATCACATAACTCCTGTACTGGCGTCTCTTCATTGGCTGCCCGTTAAATTTAGATAATTTTTAAAACCCTTCTTTTGACCTACAAGGTCTTCAGAGGCCTAGCTCCATCCTACCTGGAGGAGCTAGTGACACTTTACCAGCCCAATAGACCGCTCTGCTCTCAGAATGCTGGTCTACTTGTGGTTCCCAGAGTCTCTAGGAGTAGAATGGGGCTGAGCATTTAGCTATCAGGCCCCCCTGCTATTGAACCAGCTCCCTGTCCAGGTACGGGAGGCTGACTCCATCTCTACTTTTAAGATTAGGCTTAAAACCTACCTCTTTGGAAAAAGCTTATTGTTATTAATTCTGTAGTTCCAGTTATTATCATAGACAGACAAATTTTTGTACTTAAGGGGTCATCTAATCATTAGGTTAACATCTTAGCTATGCTGCTATAGGCCAAGGCTGCCAGGGTCCAGAAACATGATCACCTGACAGGCCTCTGTCACCCCACTGGGTCATGGTTTCCTCTCCTCTCCTCTCCTCTCCTCTCTCTCTCCTCTCCTCTCCTCTCCTCTCCTCTCCTCTCCTCTCCTCTCCTTTCCTCTCCCCTCCTCATCAAGAAGACTAGTAATGCTATTTCTTGTGTAGTTTTTCTCCCCCCCCCCTTCTGTATTCATTTACGGGTATCGCCGCCTTCAGAGCTGCATAATGACCTCCATGCCCGCTGACCCACTCAACCGGCAGCTTATTCAATATTCAATATAATGTATTTTTGTATGTATTTCTATGCTTTATGCCTCTCCTCCCCTCTCCCTCTCCTCTCCTCTCCTCTCCTCTCCTCTTCTCTCTCTTCTCTCTCTTCTCTTCTCTTCTTCTCTTCTCTTCCTCTCTCTTCTCTCCTCTCCTCTCCTCTCCTCTCCTCCTCTCCTCTCCTAATCATCTTCCTCATCTCCTCTCCTCCCCTCCCCTCCCCTCTCCCCTCCTCTACCTCCCCTCTCCCTCCTCTTCTCTCTCTCCCCCCTATTCTATCCTCTACCTGTCCGCCCCCCTTCTCCTCTCTCCCTACCCAGCCGGCCATCAGCAGGAGGGTCCCCCTACATGAGCCTGGTCCTGCACAAGGTTTCTTCCTGTTAAAGGGGAGTTTTTCCTTGCCACTGCTGCTTGTCTGGGGTTAGGCCCTGGGATTCTGGAAAGAGCCTTGAAACAATTTTGATTGTAAAAGACGCTATATAAATAAAGATTGACTTGATTTGATTTGATTTGATTTGATTTGATTTGATTTGATTTGAGATTGACTAACAGTGCATCGACTGCTCACAAATGAACAGTCTTTGAACCACACTTAACTTTCTTTCAACACTTTTTTTAATCCTACTTTTTCAGTGATAGTATTTAATTAAACCCTGAAAAGCATCACCTTGCTCTCTTTCACTGGGTATGACTCGGCAACAGGTTGCCTAATTTCGCTGCTGCTTACAGAGTAGATGCAGCAAGATAGCCGCGAAGCTCTGGCGAGCTTTAATACTCTGAGGAAGTGCGGTGTAATGGTTGTTCTTTGTCTACTGCCATCATGGGGAATGTTGCATATCGTCTCTGACGGAAGCACTTTAATTAATGCTGTGGGAACTTTCAGGAAGGCAGATTTTAAAAGGCTTAATAATTCAAAAGTGCACAAGCTGTAGCATGTTCTGCTTTCCTGGGCCAGCGTGTCCATCCTTAAGTATTCACTCAGATATCACGCACACACAGGAGGCCTTTTTTTCATGTTAAGTTGTTTTGGTTGATCTCTGCGTGTGTCGTTCCTGGTCGACCCCCCCCTCCCCCTCCGCTCTCAGCTTCTATAGAGACTAAAAGAAAAGTCTAACGTAATGAGATCGTTATCTCATGTTATCCAGTCTGAGTCACTCTCTGGTTCCCTGCCAAGAGAAATTATAAAGGGTAAAAAGCCATGGTGAATATCTAGCACATTTAATCTAATTGGTGTCACTTTTCTACCTCCATTATAGCGCTTTAATAGCCTGATCTGTCTTCTTGCGGCTTGGTGGCATTAGGGGTCAGTGGTCGGGCCTTAATCATTAAACCTGAGAGCACAAAACAGAGTCTCAATATTGAGACAAACTGAGGGCCTTTTAAATAAACACAGGCATTATCTCACTTAAAACATCACATGAGGTAATGTCCTAGCCATGACTTTACTTTCAGTTTTAGCTCAAGGCTGTTGGGAGACACTTGACATTCTCCTACTGTAGGAGAAGAAAAGGGGGAAATCTGAGAGAGCTTAAAAAAATTAAATAAATAAGGTAGTGATCGTGAAGAGGTGATAATAGTGGAGAAGAGCCCTTTGAACATTTCAGCAGGTTTTGCCGCTGAACTGAGGCCGGGCCTGACACCTGTCTGGGATTTCCTAAAGAGGCTATTAGTGCTTCCCCACCCGCAAAAAGAAACTCACCATTATTTCTCCTGAAACCTTCAGGGCAGAAAGCCTGGACACTGTTTGAATTGGGGCTGCATCAGTGCTCTGAAATCTGTTATGCACTCTAATCCCTCCAACCTCTAGCCTTAACACATGTCTTTGAGTCATGAGTAGACTAGGGAGCCATCCCAAGCCAGCATTTACACTCCATCTCTCTCTCCCCCCCATCTTTCTCTCTCTCTCTATGGAGGATTTACACCAAGCTCCTATTCTCTGTGTCGGTTCAATGTGTAATACAGGATCGTCATTCAGCTGTGAGGCAGACAGAAGGCTTCACTGTAAACGGATTACGAGGTGCCAAAGGAAGCGCTCCCTGCAGGCTAAGTGGGAGGAGACGGGGCTGTGCCGATGGAATGACTGGCACACAGTCACACAGGGTGTCGTCACGGAGCCACGTGCCGCCTGAAGTCGACAGCGACCAGCATCACACACACGTTTTAAGTTACCTCGTGAATCACTCTGAGGTGAAGATGAAACATTGGTGAGTCCAATCAGATAAACAAAGGCACAGATATGCATTTTTAATGGGATGCATAATTGATTGTTTTGGCTTCCAGGGAGTCCTCTGCAGTATTTGCTGAGCACCAAAGATGTAAAAATAAAACATGAAGTGAGAAAGTCATTAAAGCATTTTTTTTAAATACAGGGAGCAGAGTAGTACCACGTGCCCTCTGGGTATTGTATAGTGTTGGTGCAGGTGCCTGTGGAAAATTTGTCAGCGATTAATCACATCCATGGTGAACCGTACAATCAATTATGGGAGTCAAGGCCACTCTCATCCAGAAGTGCTGGTTCCCTTTCCAGGTCCATCAGGTCTGCGACGCCGAAAACATGATGGGGAGTGTCAGACTGGTCGGTGACTGAAAATAGAAAAGGGGGAGTGAAGACTTACACAGATAGATTTGGTTACAATAGATGTGTCCAGGTATAACATTGAATGAGATATTCCAATTTGATGCATACAGTATGGAATCAAAGAATTTTTTAACAGCTTAATGATTCTTACGAGCTGTTTGGAAGTCCCCAATGCAGGAATTTGTAATTTCCTTTAAAGTAAGCTCTAACTCAAGTGTTGTACATCAATAAAAAACCCTTTTTAAAAGGATTTGAAAACCATTTAAAGTGTATCAGAAATATGAAATGGGGGAGGACAGTGGGCAGAATGGTGGAGCAAGATCTTTGAGGTGAAACTGATTTGGAGGCGTACGCCACACATGTCCGGTGACAAATCCAGGCTCTTTGCCCTTTGACCATTAGGAAGGAGTCACGAACTGCTGTAAACTTCATATGGAGCATGACATGGAGAAAATGGAATGGAAAACTGTGACAGACGGGCTTACACTAGGCTCTCTGCTTGAGATGCTATGATATGATATTAATCTTCACTACAGCTCCCACTGCTACCTATAACTAACCTTGATATGGTAATTGGGGTGTTTCTGTAAGTACTTGAATAACAAAAGAGGATAATGTTTCCAAAAGTTAGTCTCATTTTAATTCTATCAAAAATAAATCACATGAGATTTAGACATCGCTTTACCCTTTGGGAGAATGTGGCTGTTTGGCTTAAAGCTTCCACCCTTGCTGCTACGGACTGAGCGGATGCATCGCAGCTGCTGTAGTTGCTGCTGCTATTGCTGTTGCTGTTGTTGCTGCTGCTGCGGCTGCTACTGCTGCTGCTTTTGTTGCTGCTACTGCTGCTGCTATTGCTGCTGCTGTTACAGCTGCTTTAGTTGCTGCTGCTGCTGTTATTGCTGATGTAGTTGCTGCTGCTGCTGCTGCTGCTGTAATTGCTGTTGTTGCTGCTGCTACTGTTGCTGCTGCTGCTGATACCGCTGCTATTGCTGCTGCTGTAGTTGCTGCTGCTGCTGTTGTAGTTGCTGCTGTTGCTACTGCTGTAGGTGTTGCTGCTGCTGTAGTTGCTGCTGCTACTACTACTGCTGCAGTTGCTGCTACTGCTCCTGTGGCTATAGTTGCTGCTGCTGTTGCTATTGCGGCTGCTGCTACTGCTACTGCTGCTGTAGTTGCTGCTACTACTGCTGCTAATTGTGCTGCTGTAGTTGCTGATGCTACAGTGCTGTAGTTGCTGCTGCAGCTACTGCTGCCATAGTTGTTGCTGATGCTGTATTGCTGCAGCTGCAGTTGCTTCTGTGGCCGGTTAAAGCGAGGTGGAGGTGATCCATCAGAGGCTCTGTGGGGCCATCCGTGGAACAGACTGACAAATGTCTCCCTCCTTTGTCATAAGGGCGCACATCTCACAAAGCTGCCGATTAATGTGCCTTTTACTACGCATTTATTTGTCACTCAGGTATTTATCCCTACAGTATCTCACACTGTATTACAACACTTGACAAGACCATGAGCCATTGCCAGAACATCCTCCAAGGAGGGCAGCAGATGAGGGACCATTCCTGGGTGCTTCCTGCTGAATGTTGATGAGGCTGTCCTCGATGCTACAGCCAGTCTCCATCAAATGCAAACACACACACACACACACACACACACACACACACACACACATATGCTCTAACTCAACAGTCTGAGTGCAAGAGTAATTGGAGATCAAACTAAAAGGGATGAATGTGCATAACAAAAGATAGACCGAGGCAAACTATAGTTTAAACATTCCCTGTCTGAGGCGATACCCTGCCAAAGCTGTGGGGGTGGGGTATGTTGTGATGTTTCTGAGCAAGTTGCCATTAAGATAAGCTTGGAAGGAGCACACACCCTAGACGATCTGATTGCTGTGTTTCAATCTATCATCTCTCCGCAACAGCGATTGTTCCAAACACCATTTGGTAAGTGTGACGGAGGTGCCATTAGACAAGGTCAGGGATGCCGGGCTTGTTATCTGATCGCATGAGTAGAGTGTTTTCAGTGACAGGACCGCCTTTCCCTGGCCTCTTCACCTGCTGGAAGGAATCATAACAATTTGTTTTCAAGAAGAACCGCCACCAAGAGCCGCTGTGTCTTCATCACCATGGCTTTAAAGAAAGAAAATGGCAGAGAGAACACGATTTATTCAAGCACTTTTTTTGGCTGCTTATTTATTGTGAAAGAGTGCAAATACTTTGTCTCCGTAAATATCACCATAGCACTTTTGATAAAGAATCATTATCGTTTTTCCCCCATCTGCAAAAACAGGCCATGCTGCTGCTTCTGTTTCTGTGTGAGTTGCAAAAACAAAGACAGGTGCCTGTGCATGCACGTGTGCGCGCGTGTTGAGGCATGTGTGCGCAACAAAGGAAAACAAGACAAATGCGGGGGATAGAGAGAAAGAGGCTAAAAATCCACACACTCCAAAGGACATTAAGATTTCTTCACTCTTTACTATTGCATGGAGAGGCAGGCTGACAGACAGACAGACAGACAGACAGACAGACAGACAGACAGACAGACAGACAGACAGACAGACAGGCAGGCAGGCAGGCAGGCAGGCAGGCAGGCAGGCAGGCAGGCAGGCAGGCAGACAGACTGATGGGCAGGCAGACCGACAGACAGGCAGAATGACTTGTTAGTAATCAGCTACTTAAAACAGAATCAATTATAAATTTTCCATCAGGTGATTTTATGGCCACATGAAGGGAGCCAGTAGATAGTAATGAGGGATGGAACATGGAGAAGTGTAGCCCCGGAGCCCTCAGAGCCTCAGGCAGAATGCAGCTCTGCGGTTTAAATACATTTGCATTCATTCAATTCACAGGGAGGTCATATTTTCTTTTTTTTTAAAACAACACTTCTTTCTTGCGCTGCCAACGATCACGCAGACATGGTTCTCGGTCTGGCAGACATGGTGCCTCTCATAACCAAAGTCTTGCACATTACGTACAAAAGAGCAAATAATGGCGTTTAAAGGTGAGGCGAGAGACGAAGTTCTGACTGTACTGAAATGGGCCAGTCAAGCTCTCCTCCTCCAGCTACAACCAAGTTTGCAGCAGCTTGATGATTGATTCTCGTTCGAGGCCATGCCTTTGGCCTTTATTAAATCAAAATGTAAACAGGTTCTCATAACAAATTGCGGAGAAAATGCCAGTAGCCAGCTTCACCTTATAGCTGGACCTGGATTACTTTGACAAGTTAAGAAGAGGATGAGGTTTCCAGATCTCCTCTCAGTGGTTTGGGTGGCATTTTGAGGAAATTGAGGATTTCTCTGCGTACGCTTCATTTTTTTGTATCTGTATTTGTGCAAATTGCATATGAATACACACTGTTTCACACACTGTGTCACAGCTGCAGGCGAACTCTTGGGTTCTTGTCTGCTGCCTGACAGTACAATCTGGCCAGCAATGAACCCAGTGCACAACCCGTTCCCCCTTGACCGTTTGGAGCGAATTGAGGGGATCCTGCAGCAGCATGAGGAAGCGGTGGCGGCTGCTGCCGCGGAGACAAGACGCGCCGCGGAGGTGAACAAGCAGACCTTCGCAGCACTCTTCGAACAGCTCAACCGACTGTCTGCGCGCCTGGAACCGGCGGCGCCTCCCGCTTCTTCCGTACCTACAACAACTCCTGTGTTTCCGCATCAGGGTCTCGAACCTCGGGTTGGCGAACCCGAACGATTCGAAGGTGATCCGGAGACCTGCAACGCTTTCGTGGTGAACTGTTCCCTGCTGTTTTCCCTGCAACCTCGCATGTTTGCGACGGAGGCGTACACCATCTCGCACATCACCGGACAGGCATGGCTCTGGGGAACAGCCGAATAGGAGTGCCAGTCAGAGGCCTGCTCCTCTTTCTCCGCTTTCGCGACCGAGCTTCGCAAGGTGTTCGGGCAGGGGAACTCCCGGTCCTCCGCAGCACATCGGCTGCTGACGCTCCGTCAGGGGGAGAGATCAGTATTGGACTACGCCATCGACTTCCGCACACTGACCAGCCGGAGCCAGTGGAACCCGGCCGCTTTAGTAGATTCTTTTCTGCACGGACTAGCAGCACACATCAAAGATGCACTGGTAGCTCCCTGGATGGGGCCATTGACCTGGCGATCCGTGTGGATCTGAGGGTTCAAGCTCGTTGGCGGGAGAGACTCCAGAGGAGGCACCTCGTGGCGGCAGACGAGTTCCCGATGGAGGCCGCTCCTCGGCTAGAAGAGGAGCCTATGCAGCTGGGCCGCACTTCACTCACAGGGGAGGAGCACAGGCGGCGCCATCAGTCCAACCTGTGCCTCTACTGTGGAGGGTCACTTCTTGGTGACCTGTCCCATAAAAAGCCCTGCCTCACCTGTAACTGGGGGATACTGGTGAGTCCCATTGCTTCTTACCCTCAACAACCCCGCCTCTCACTCCAGGATTGCTTCCTGCTTCCCGGGGGCCCACTTGACCTAGCTGCCTTCATTGCCTCTGGTGTGGACGCCTGTCTAATCAGCAGAGAGGTGATCCGGCAGCTAGGCCTCGGACGCGAGCCACTGGTGTCTTTCGTCCCAGCCCAGGCAATGGACGGGCATCACCTGGGGAACATCCGATAACAATGTTGCTGCCTGGGAACCACCAGGAGGAGAGCCACTTCCACATCTTGGAGGGGAGGCAGTCTGGTCCTGGGCTACCCATGGCTCCACCGCCACAACCCGCACCTCAACTGGGAGACAGGGGGGATCCTGGAGTAGAGAGCGGGCTGTCACCGGTCCTGCCTGGGACCAGCGCAGGATACCGCGGGGGACCGTGGCCCCGGCCGTCATGCCACCGGATCTGGCAAGGGTTTCAGATCAGTACCACAACCTCGCCGAGGTATTCAGCAAGGCTCCAACCACCCTCCCACCGCACCGCCCAGGGTTGCTCAACGGCAAGGCAGACGCCCTCTCTCGGCAGTTCGCGGGGGAGGAGGACAGGGGTCCTAGGAGGACCCCGGAGAACGTTCTCTCTTCTTCATGTGTCGTGGCGGCGGTCACCTGGGGAATCGAGGAGAGGGTCCGGAGGGCGGCCACCAGTCAGCCCGGACCAAGCACCTGCACCAGCAACCGGCTCTTTGTGCCTGACCCAGTCAAGACGGAGGTCCTGGAGTGGGCCCATGTGTCTCGGCTGGTCTGCCACCTCGGAATGTGCTGGACGGCGGGTCGTCTGAGGCAGAGGTTTTGGTGGCCGGCAACGGAGGAGGATGTCTGGGAATTCGTCAACGCCTGCCCCATTTGCATCCAGCAGAAACAGCCTTCCCGGTCCAGGACCAGGAGAGCAGATCGCGCCAGACCTCGGAGGCCCAAACAGGACTTGGGATCGGAGAATAAGGACCGTGGTTTGGAGTCATCCGGGTCACAGGAGTTCAGACCCCCGTCCCACCCTCCCCATGGGGGCGACCCTGGAAGTCTCATGGGGACATTGGGGGCCGTCCCTTGAGGGGGGGGTTCTGTCACAGCTGCGGGCAAACCCGCCCCTGTGTCCTCGCTCACTCAGCGCACCTGTGGCAAATCAGTAAGTACGAGGACTTTTAGTTCCCTGCCAGATTGTCCTCTGTGTTCAACATGACTCTCCAGCGTTTTCCTGCCTGCCTGTTTTCCTGGTTCCGACCCTGCCTGTTCCTGACAACTCTGTTTTGCCTGTTCCCCGGTATATCCTGTCAGCCTTCGGTTCCTGTTAATAAAGTTGTGTTCAGCCGAACTCTGGTGTCGCTCTTGGGTTCTCGTCTGCTGCCTGACACACTGTTAAGTGTCATGGAGCCAGAGATAAGTGCAACAATTTCCTTCCAAATATCAAATACTGAGACACACACACCAGCATCATTTGTTTATTCTTTTCAGTGCCAAAACTGAATTAGGTTAACAGTTAATCTTCAATCAGACTGCACAAGTTCACCATTTCCGCACAATTTTCTGGTAGCTGAAATTTCTAGCATTGGGTCCAATTATGAACGTCAGTAGCATGTAACTGAAGAGCAGCCATTTTGGATCTATGTTGCCCTTAAGGAAAGTCTGGCATGATGGAATTTTTTAACATTCATCAGCCTGGATTGACATCCCTGACACAGTGAACCTTGACGCTGACTCAGATACAAACAGCCCATACTTTTCTCTGTGTGAGCCTTGCAACTAATGTCTTAATGCTAACTTCAGGCAGTTCGGCCACAGCAGTTCAGTAGCCATGACTTACAATTTATTGCCACATTTCCCCAATAATCTCAAAACTGGCACAGCGTTGTAATCAGTGTCAATCATGTAGCATCGCCAGTCTCCCGACCAGCACGTGGCGTGTTTGATCTGAAAGGGTGACCGTCAACAAAGAGAAAGAAAATGTGGAGTTGATCCTGGGATTAAATCAAGTCTTCACCTTGAAACTAAATGATAAATATGAGAGAACTGAATTTTTGGTGTCAAAAAACTGATCGGACCCCACACAGCAAGGGAAATCTTCAGGTGGAAACACGCAAACACGTGCGCGCACTCACGCACACTGCCTGTCACCATCTCTTACTGAACATAGCAGGGTTCTGAAAGGGCAACTTGACTGGCCATCTGGTTCGAGGTTATTGTGTTGACATCATCATTACCGAACACATTTGTGTTTAGCAAAGGTTATCTGAATTCTGCACAATTATCTGTGGCAACATGTGTGGAAAAACAAGGCCATGGGGTCGAGACATCTCCGGAGAAAAATTCAGTTACACTATTTGGCTATTTCATTTTAAAATGTGCTGATACGCGTAATAGACAGGACTGTCGTATATCGGGTAAGTGGGTGGTATATTATCACACCCGTTCAAATATAAACATCATATTTTATGCCATTGAGGGCGTCTGTCTCACTGGTTTGACTCCAATATGTCACATCAACACATTTGAGGATCTTTTCCATTTTCGTTTTCCAAAAACAAATCACAGAGACAGGGTAAACTAATGATTCCTGTGGATGAAGGTTGCAATCATCTAGTAAAACATAATAGGTATATATGATGTTGAAATATGCTTTGACCCCTCTCAAGTGATCTGATCTTTTACATCGTTCTGGAAAATTAACTGGAGGGAAATTTCTTGGAAATAAGAAATAAATGCAAAGGAAATCTATAATCTATATGCATGAAGAGAAAAGAGTGGTCCATTCTTGCCAAGTGTTCCCCAGGCTGTGCCGTGTTTGTTTAGATTCATGCTTAATGAAGATTAATGGAAAGAGATAAAGGGCATCACAGTTGCTGAAAGGGAAAACACTTTTTAACACTGATCTAATTTCATTTCCCCAACACAAGCGGATGGAATAATTGTTTGGTTGCTGCTCTCATTTTCAAAACTGTCGACATAGCCACGCACAGCTGGTTGGAACCTTGGCGCGGCAAGCCCAGATGTGTGAGGAGCTGTTAAAAGGCCCAGACGCCACACACTGACACTGAGCTTTTCAATGAGAAGGAAGGGATGCAAGAATAGGCCTGAGAATGTTTACCAGCTAAACACTTGCGCACCCCCCCCCCCACACACACACACACACACACACACGCACACACGCACACACACACACACACACACACACACATATGGCTGACACTTCTGCAATTTCACCATCTGCAGCTGTGGAACTTTGGTTTGTAGTGAGAAGAATTCCACCAATTCTATGCTTTAATGAGAGCAATGTTGTTGGCACCTGCGATGTTTAAATGTAAACTGTAAATTGGTAATTAGACAGGTATATGCTGCGCTAAATCAGCCTTCTTGTTAAGTATATACAACGAGCAGACAAGCTCACGTCTCATTGCTTTGCTCTTCTTGCTCTTCTTCAACAAGACGGCAAGGATTATAATTAGATGAAACCTGAAGCAGACATGACCTCTGACCTTCTCCATTTGTTTTTGTTTATCTAATTACTGACTGATTCTGTTGCCACTGTGCATCGAGTGGTAGTTAAACGCTGAAAAGTGGCTGCATGACTTGATCTCCACAGCTCCTCGTCAATGTGCATAAATCAGTAGGACAGCAGCAGACAGCGAGCTGCTCTGGTCTTGGTCAAAACCTGGATCAATCGTTGCCATGTTGGTTGTGGCTGTGTCATTTCCATTTTCTATAATTTCTTTTTTGGACACAGATGGAAAATAAATCAAATAAGTCGGACTAACGAGTGCACAGATAAAAGACATCACAATTTTATGGCAAAATCTAAGTAAATTAATCTGATTGCTGATAATCAGATCGTTAAAATCCTCCTGACTACCAGTAATTCAAACTTGCCCTCCATGGAGGACATGTGTAAACCTGACTGACTATCTCCCACCAACAGCAGACTGCTGCATTACCTCCTTTTGCTCTGTACAGTGGACATCTAGGGCTTTTCAATTATGCGTAATGTAAACTCATTCTTATGTTGAATTTTTGGTATTTTCTCTGGGCCTAACTAGTTGCCATCAACGTTCCATTTCACATAAAAGGCACTCCGATGTCCACTGGAGTGGACACATGATATTTTACAAATAATAATGATATTTTAATAATAATAATAATAAATGCAGTTGTAGGAAATACTAAATACTCACAGAGCCAAATCCAATGCATCATATGTGGCACATCGTTTATCGCTCTCCCCGTGTGGTTTGCAGAGTTGAATGGTGTGGGGGAGGAACGATTTCCTCAGTCTGTTCGTGAAACAAGAGAGTGACAACAGCCTGTCACTGAAGCTGCTCCTTTGCCTGGAGATGGCGCTGTGCAGTGAATGGTTTGGATTGTCTATGATGGACAGGAGCCAGTTCATAGTCACAGAAGTCTGGTTGTCCAGCACTGCGCCAACAACAGAGCCTGCCTTCCTCACCAGTTTGTCCAGGCATGCTATGTCCCTTTTCTTGAGAGGGGGGGGTAGCCCCAGCACACAACTGTGTACATGAGGGCGCTTGCTACCACAGACTGGTAGAAGCATCCTGCAGATGCTGAAGGACGCCAGTCTTCTGAGGAAGTGCAGACAGCTCTGTCCTTTCCTGCACGGAGCCTCTGTGTTGGCAGTCCAGTCCATCTTATCATCCAACTGAACACCCAGGTATTTGTTCGTGTGGTCTTGGTGGTGTTGAGAAGCAGGTGGCTGGAGTCACACCATGTGACAAAGTCCTTGATCAGTTCCCTGTACTCCTCCTGTCCACTTCTGGTGCAGCCCACAATCGCTGTGTCGTCTGCAAACATGACAGAGCTCTGAGTTGTACTGGAAGTCCGAGGTGTAGTCCCCTCCTAGTACCCTCCAGTACCCCCAGTCTTACATACTGAGGTCTAGCAGTCAGATAGTCTGTAATCCAGGTGTATGGTTCTATTCCCATCCCTGACAGTTTGTCCCTGAGGAGCAGTGGCTGAATGGCGTTAAAGGCTATAATCATTGTACAAGAGGTCAGAACCGGACACCCAGGTCACCAGTATTTAAAAACAAAGCCCAACAGTATGAACTGCTAATCAGCTGTGACATGAGATACATGCACCCTTTGCACTTGGATTTTTACATATTAGTCCCGATCAAAAATAGTGAAAGGGTTTATTCTCACTCCTGTGATTCTGCAGATGTGCGTGGAGCTCAGCCATCTGTTCCATGTCTTCTGTAAAAAGGCTCCCGGGATCACAGAACCAGCACAGGTGGAGCCGCTGTCTCGGAGTGGTGGCAGAAATGATATCCTGGAGTCTACGTGCAACAACCGGCACCCACTCAAGTGACATCAAGCAGCCAATCCTGGTTTGGCAGCTGCCTCTGGATTGTTGCTCAGCATCTGGTTCTTCTGTGGATACCAACCAGATCAGATGCAGCAACAGTAGCCCTATTTTCAGTTTAATGGCAGAGTGGGCTCTGGTACCGATCCTGTTTCTGTTAAATGGCTAAGTTTTAATACGTTAACATCACAACTTGAAGGTGAGTCAGACACAAGCGCAGGAACGGATTCTACTTCACAGACTGTCAGAATTGATGGTTGC
Organism: Takifugu flavidus; assembly: GCF_003711565.1. Classification (NCBI taxonomy): domain Eukaryota; kingdom Metazoa; phylum Chordata; class Actinopteri; order Tetraodontiformes; family Tetraodontidae; genus Takifugu; species Takifugu flavidus. The sequence goes on from NC_079536.1 coordinate 9,010,301, forward strand.
AGATGTCTGACTGCTGTGAAACATTTAGTTCATGGCATTCATGTCAATAATGTTAATAAACTCTCATTCTCTTTTTTGGGGAGGGGAGTAGATTGAATTTTAAACCTCACTTGGTTTGTCAGGACTTTCTTGCTTCTGAAGCAATTTGGGGCTGACAGATGTTATCAGACAGTTTGCTGACCTGTTAAAAGCACCAGAGGATAAAACCTACAAAATCTGTTTAAATTAAAACTCAAAATCTGGCCAGCTCCTTTAAACAAATTAAGATTCTTATTTTTTATTGTATATATCTATATTTCATATAAAATTATAACTGTAACAACTAATTCAGAAATTATGACTGACTTTCTGTATTAATTTAACTTCATTTACATCAATTCATTTACATTACATTAATTTAACTTCATTTACCTCATTTGCATTAACCAGTGACTTCGAGATTGAGAAGCACTGCTTCATCTTACAGTTTTTAACATTTAATTAAACACCGATGTTACAGCTTAAAATTGATCGAAACTCAACTTTCCCGACTTTTATTAGAAACAAAAGAAACTTGCAACTCGGAGCAGATGGAAGTGGCTTATGTCTCCTTGGTAGCACACTGAGATGAAACCAGGGCAGCAGCCAAAAGCAAACACATACTGACACTCACACACATACACACACGTGCACACTCACATATCCAGTCGATATTTCACCCCTTGCATCTGCCAATTATGAACTAGATTTGTAATGTACACAAGTCTAAACTTAGCAGTCTACCATGCACACACTGTGAGTCAGTGGTTTCAAAACACAACAGCAGAGGACCCACTCTCATACTCCCCCGTCCCCACCATCTCCCCCACCCCCTGTATAATCCCAGAATATCGACTGGATGATTCAACTGTTTTGAAGTGGTTGGTTTTATTTCTCTCCTTCTGTGTCTTTTATAGGCAGCCTGTAAACCTTTGCATAGAAATGTTCCCATTCCTCTGTTGGAATAATCCCCTCTGTGATAGCTCATTTTCATTGTGCGCAGAAGATGCAGGTGCAGCGTACAGAGAGATGGGCCCAGAATCTGCTTCCAGTACTGTAAATACCTGGAGGGTGGCGCGGCCTCAAGGTGTGCCCCCCTTCCGCCACTTTGTCCAGGTTTGAAGCCGGTCTTTTGATTAGCAGAGCGAAGTTACCTGCTAGGAACGATCCATCTATGTCAGGTATGCCTGGCTTTCAAGCTGGACCACCGGGAAATCTGGCAGCCACTGAAGCCTCTGTGTGGTTCCGACTTGCTCACCGCCATTGAAGGACATGCAAGGATTCTGTGCATCAGATGAAAACTTAAGAAGCGGTGCACCACATCATGCCCTCTTTGCTGTTTTACACCTTTGTTCCTATCAATCTGAGCTTCTCCAACACACCAAAACTCCAATCTTTCTTTTTCTTGCTTATATTAGAGGCTGCAATATCAATAACCCACACTGAGTGTGTATCTGTAGGAAATAATCCAATCATGTTCATTTTCTTTGCTGCATTTTTTTGCTATCTTTTGCTTGCTTGACTACAAAAGCTCCTCTTAATTTTATTGTTTTCTTTTTGAGATGCCGCCTGGCTGCATTAAACCGATTTTATGAAACTAAGCTGGGAGAAAGGGACAGGGACATTTCTGAGACAGCCAATAAATATGACAATAGGCTTGCCGGGATCATGGAGTTGCTCACTTACGGGTCCCTTGAAGAGAGACTGTGACTGTGAATGCATCGCGTCAGAGAGACGAGAGAGAATAATGAGTTGCTAAAAGAGTGTGACACAGAAGAGGGGAGGGGGAGTCTGATGGGTTGGAGGAGGGTCCCAGACAAACTGCATTCATTAATTCCATTTGTTTGTGTAAATGGGTGTGATTGTGTGACCTTTGCAGGTTCCAACCCAGCTATATCATTTTTACTCATTATGTAGGGGCCGATTAAGATCCAGGGTGACACCTGTCACCAGCAGCGATTTAACAACAAATGGGGCCCCTGCAACTTTGTAAACTTATCCTCAGTGCAGAGTTGGTATCTTGGCAGAGCAAAAATAAACAGGGTGATGAGAGAGGGAAAACTAAAAAGCTAACAGAGACTATGGGGGCATATCTATAGAGGTGGTAAAAAGTGTGATTAGCTTCAGAAACCTGGACTCCAGTTATGGCGACATATATTCTGAGATGGATTTTCTGAAACGGGTCAAGATTTAACAAACTCCCTGGTATCTGTTTATTTCTGATTGACAGGTTTTTAGGACAAATGAGTCCTCTGTCCTCAGTGGGGTGTAATAAAACAGCTGTATTTATTACACAAGGCTTAGAAATCTGAATGATGCCGGGTGATTTTAAAGGTGTTTTTCGGCTCTTTTCAATATTTTAATTAGACGGCAACACAGCTACAACACTCACAAATACAGCATTCTTCAGTTAATCCTTGTAGGAGCTCCAGATTTGGATTTTCAAAATAATCATCAAAGATGTCTTGAAATAGAAAGAGTATTGAAATAGAGAATGTGAGTAGATGTTTTTTCATCTATCAGCTATCATATCCCCAGAGATTTTAAATTACTGGCCTGATGGTGTTCTATGAGAGCATTTATTTGTAAATGCTGGCACCACTTAGACTTGTTAAGGCTTTCTGTCGCTCTTGCATCTCTCTTTTTTTTATAACCATCACGCTGCTTTTGCATTGAATAACAAAAAAAAAGAAAAACATAGATAATGAGACCAGAAAAATCTATTTTGTATACAAATAAACCCTGTAAGCCAATTTCAGAGCATGATTCTTACCCCTGGTTTATATGTGAACTAATACTGCTTTTCTACTCATGGAACGACATGACATCCTTTATCCATCAAGATAAGCTGTCACCATACATATTATGATCTCATCTCATTTCCAAATATAGATACAGATCATTTTTAGCAGCGACGGTACTTACCCACAGAATCAACATTTTATCATTGACACAATCCTTTTTAAAGCAGCTTTTTGGATGTTGTATTGTTGTATGAAACTTTAAAAAGTAAGTTATTATTTGACTTTCTGGAAATAAGATAATTTTCCTCTTTTCTTTTTTCGAAGAAATGCAGCAAATGCTTTGAACACGAGAACGTATGAGGCATCACTGTAGTTTCCATACCAGGCCACTAGATGCATTGTTTTATGTGATGCACCAACAGCCACACACAGCAAAAGTACTGGATGCATCTGTGCAGGCACCTCCACTTTATTCCTTTTTAAAAAGTGCCATTTTCAGGGGGCAAAAACATAATTTCTGCGAATGTACAGTTGAAAAGTGACACAAATTTACTTTTTTACCTGAAAACATGCTCCTGTGGACGGGGCCTTGGCCAATAAGCACGAGAGCAGGTTCAGTGCCTTCATGTAACTCTTGACCAGCAGTGGACAAATGTCTTTTACTAGCTCTTTGTTGTAAACTACTCCACTTGATTTCTTCTGATCTGTCTTTGTCTCACTAAGCTGTTGCTCTGAATTAAAAGTAAGTAGACGTGATGTTTGGACCACTTCCACAGGTCCCGTGGGGGAAGTTCTGCCCTGTGAGGAGCATCAGGCCTTCTGCCCTCCTGCAGGCGTCTGGGATCCAGCCTGAAATACATTAACTTCCAAATTAGTGGCTAATAAAGGAGGGCAGCGTCGGCTTCTACTCCCTGCAAGTATCTTTCATGTGCCCAGTTACTGACAGATCCCCAAAATCATATTCCCCTTTTACCATCTCTAATTAGTACTTTATCACTACTGCTTTCCCTGGATGTCAGTTCCAGGTACAATATAATCCTGTCAGTGCGCTGTGAGATGGCTGCATTAATCAGCTACTGACCCCCCCACCCCACCCCCCTTCAAGATATGTTTACAATCCATCTGGATTTTGTGTCACTGTGGGCTGTCCGCACTGAAAAAAAAATCCTTTTGTGAACAAATTCAGGGGGCAGAGCAACGAGAATAATCAGACGAGCTGATTTCTTTGAACTTCATACTCCGGTGGTAAAATAAGTCTGTTTATTGTGCTGCTTCTGTTGATTTGACAAAATGATTAACAAAGATTAACAAAATGCACACAAGAAATTTACAGAACTCCCGCTGCTAAGCGTGTTTATTTGGGTGAATCCTGACAGCCGATATGGATTTCAAGAAGGAAGGAAGCGGAGTATGCGGTGCGGCTGACGTGTTTAATTCTGCACTAACGTCCTCCTAGAGGAGTTACACAGGGCCGCCATTACACATTCATTATATCGATCATGCAATGGTCGGGTCTCATAGGACAATCCCTCCTTTTTGTCTGTCAGCTAATTATCGAAAACTAAATTTGCTTTTGATTAAAGGAGCAGATCATTGACTCTGCAGACAATCTGATGTGCAGTGAGCACCTCAGGAGAGCGGAGCGAGGTGGGTGGGTGTGGATGTAACAAGATCTTTCTTCTTTAAGCACACTGATGTAACAGATGTTGAGTGTTTTAGGGGTTCAATTTGAGCATTTGATTATGTAATGTCACAGCCATGCTGTCATTTTTGTTTCAATGCATAAACTGAGAAAATATCCTGCAATCCTAATGAATTGAATTGAATTGAATTGAATCAGATTTATTGCCATTGTTCATGTAATACACAGTATTACACAAGCTAGGAATTTGTCTTGGTGTGACGCTGCGACATTCAACATAAAGAAGACAACACTAGAATAAGATAAATAAAATAAAATAAGATAAGACATATGTACAGTATATACATAAATAGTAAGAAATAGTGAAGGTCAATGCAGGAGTAATGTGATGTATTGTTTGTGAGTCCGACTGGCTGCTGTACGTGGTGCTTAAGTGATAAGTCACTTGGTGTTCAGCAGCCTGATGGCAGAGGGGAAGAAGCTGTTCATGTAGCGGGAGGTTTTGGTCCGAATGGACCGTAGTCTCCTGCCTGAGGGGAGGGGGGAAAACAGTCTGTGACCAGGGTGGGAAGGGTCGGCCGTGATCCGACCTGCACGCCTCCGGGTCCTGGAGATATACAGGTCCTGGATGGATGGAAGCCTGCAGCCGATCACCTTCTCGCGCACGACGCGCTGCAGCCTTAGTCTGTCCCTGGCGGTGGCAACCACACGGTGATGGAGGAGGTGAGGATGGACTCGATGATGGCCGTATAAAACTGCGCCAACATCCTGGGAGGCAGTTTGAGCTTCCTCAGCTGCCGTAGGAAGAACATCCTTTGCTGGGCCTTCTTGATGAGGGAGCTGATGGTTGGCTCCCACTTAAGGTCCCGGGTGATGGTGGTGCCCAGGAAGCGGAAGGAGTCCGCGATGGTGATGGGGGAGTCCATGAGGGCAAGGGGGGGCAAAGGGGCTGTGACTTTCCTGAAGTCCACAATCATCTCCACTGTCTTCTGAGCGTTCAGCTGCAGGTTGTTGTGTCCACACCAGGACACCAGTCGAGCCACCTCCCTCCTGTAGGCAGTCTCGTCTCCATTGGAGATGAGCCCGATGAGGGTGGTGTCATCCGCAAACTTGATCAGCTTAACAGACTGGTGGCTTGAGGTGCAGCAGTTTGTATACAGGGAGAAGAGGAGGGGGGAAAGTACACAGCCCTGGGGTGATCCAGTGCTGATGGAGACAGAGTCTGAGACAGTCTTCCCCAGCTGCACATACTGCCTCCGATCCGTCAGGAAGTGAGTGATCCACCTGCAGAGGGAGTCAGGCACACTAAGCTGGGACAGCTTGTCCTGTAGCAGAGCGGGGCAGATGGTGTTGAATGCAGAGCTGAAGTCCACGAACAGGATCCTCGCGTAGGTTCCCGGGGAGTCCAGATACTGCAGGATGGAGTGAAGGGCCAGGCTGACCGCGTCGTCCACAGATCTGTTAGCTCTGTAGGCGAACTGCAGTGGATCCAGGAGGGGGGTGGTGATGGACTTGAGGTGTGGCAGGATCAGGCGCTCTAAGGACTTCATGACTACAGAGGTGAGCACCACAGGTCTGTAGTCGTTAAGCCCAGTGATCCGTGGCTTCTTGGGGACAGGGACAGGGTTTATCATCTGTATTGTTTACCTGTTTACCTCCCTTTATTAGCAGAGCCACCTGCCGCCCTTTTCCTAACTGACTCTGCCCCATTTAAACCCACCTCCCCCTCTTACTTTTTAGCATTCTCCTCATGTTCTTCTTTAGATCCCTCATAAAACAAACCAGTTAGTTCATACTCCTCAAGTTTCTTCATTTTGATTTGGTGGCATTGGCCTGGACTAAATTGCTGAACATGTGAGTTTAAAAGCATGTTTCAAACAGATCTATGATGACATAAAATCTGAACTGGAAGACAGAAAAGCCACTTTTGTTCGTAGTTGTATATCGGCCCCCTGCTGGACCACAGTCAGAGTTCCTATCTGAGTTCTCTGATTTCTTATCTGACTTGGTCCTTAGAACGGACAAAGTCATTATCATTGGAGACTTTAATATCCATGTAGACGTTATAAATGACAGCTTTAGAAATGGCTTCATTTCATTACTTAAATCCGTTGGTTTCCTCCAGCAGATAAACCAACCAACTCATAGCTTCAACCACACCCTAGATCTAGTTCTGACTTATGGTGTTGAGGTAGAACATGTGTCAGTGTTCCCTCAGAACCCACTCCTGTCAGATCATTCAATGATCACTTTTACATTTATGATTAAGGATTCTTCTATGCTCAGAGCACCGTCTTACTATAGCAGATGTCTTTCAGATAATGCTGTAGCTAAGTTTAAGGAAGCGATCCCTGCGTTGATCCCAGGACCACTGTGTGTTTCCCCAGGGATCAATCATTAGCCCTGCTGAGGTTGACTCTTTTGCTGAAGGTGCAGCAACCTCACTGAGAATCACGCTTGATTCTGTTGCCCCCCTGAAAAAGAAAATAGTAAATCAGAGGAGGTGTGCCCCCTGGTATAATTCACATATCAGGACCCTCGTGCAGAAAGTGCGCAGACTAGAAAGGAAGTGGCATTCTTGTAAAAGAGACAGCTATCATGTAGCCTGGAAAGACTGTCTATTAGTTTACAAAAAGGCCCTCTGTAAGGCTAGAACAGCTTATTTTTCTTCTTTAATTGAAGAAAACAAGAATAACCCCAGGTTTCTTTTCGGCACTGTGGCCAAATTAACTAAGAGTCACAGTGTTGTAGATCAACGTATCCCTTCTTCCCTTAGTGGTGAAGACTTCATGAGCTACTTCACTGATAAAGTTGTAGCTATCAGAGAAAAAGCTAACCAGGCCATCCCAACAACTGGACCATCACCAGATGTGCTGACTGTGGGAACATACAGGTTCTCCAATGAGCCCTTAAACTCCTTCAGCCCTATATATTTTTCTGAGGTGTCTTCGCTAATTCAGAAATCCAAGTCCAACACGTGTCTTTCAGATCCCATCTCAACACACCTGTTGAAGGATGTTTTACCATTGATAGGCAGTTCTATCCTGGACCAGATCAATTGTTCTTTAGTGACAGGTTATGTACCCCGGTCCTACAAGGTGGCAGTGATTAGGCCGTTGCTTAAAAAACCATCACTGGATCCTGATGTGTTAGCAAACTATAGGCCGATATCCAACCTTCCTTTTATCTCTAAAATTGTGAAAATGTGCCATCTTCAAAGTACTTATTCTACTTTTTGAATTTTTTGATGCAGACGTGGTCAGTCATAGTCTTTGTAACTGTTACACGCTAAAACAAAACACAAAAACACCACCTGGTGGCCACTCCTAATGAAGGGGCACGTTGAATATCTATCAGGATATCCACATTTATATGAAAGACATTTTTGAGGCATCATTATCAAGCAATCTAAGGAATTGGCAGAAATATTCATATGGATTCAATAGGATCCTTGATTTTCATAGATAAAAAGTAATTATGCAGTGGGGGAGGGGAGGGGAGGGGGGGGTTCAGTGATCTAACATAAGTCTCACCTTTTTTCCATTGACCTGTCCAAATGAAAATGTCATTCCTCTCCATCACCTCGGCTTGCCAAAGACAAACAAGTGACCTTTTCCTCCGCCTACCTGTGATCAAAAGTGTTGCACATTAAAATAAAGGAGGGTGGGAGGAACAGGCCCAGCTGGGCTCAAAGATTGAAAGATTGAATTAAACATTACGCAACACCAAGGGCCGGCCAGTTTTTGTCCTTTTGACCAGAGAACAATTCTTGCTCACAAAGGACTCCGATGACAGATGCCCACGGCCATGTGCAATAACATCCCACTGTCTGTAAAAAAAAAGGTTCCCCCATCTCATATCAGCCTCAGCTCTACATGATATATCAGTAATGGAAGAATTTGATGCCGGTTCACCTGGTGAAACTCGTCCTCCCTTTTGACCCAACACCATAAACGGCCCTCCATCCCAGGAGGAAGAGAGTAATTGCTCATTTTGTAGATACAGCACCTTGTGACCAACTTCCTGCTTAATTATTTATGTGCGCTCCCGGTGAGCCTTTTCTATGAGTGGACCAGCAATACTGAAATGTGACAGGGGCAGCAAATATCTGCAGTCCGCTGTTTGGGATGTGAACCAGAATTTATCGTATTTAAAGACAATAGGGAATTAAATCAAATTGGAAATGTCCATGGCTGCAGGTAGTATGGCAAAATGTGGTGCAATTGGTCTGCATCTCTGTCGGTTCTCGGCTTTAATGCCATGCTTCTGGATCATGCGCCGTTCGGCAAACATGTAATAACATGGACCAATTAGTGATGAAATTAGTGATGAAATTGTATTCATGTAAGTATTTATGTAAATATTATTGTAAATTGGATTTATACAAATGATTTTAATATGGGCCCCAGGAAGAGTAGTGCAGAAGTAACAGCTACTGGGGATCCAGATAAAGAAAAAACAAATCAACATGTTACATCATTGCATGTAATTCTCAAAGTTGAGTTGTAAATAATTTTGGGAGAAAACACAGGTGTCTCGATGCTGCCATTTTCAACAACAAAAGGTGGGGAGGTGCCCATGTTGAGCTACACATAACTTGGTTTGGAAGGTGACAAAAAAATTGATTCTAAACACAATGTAGTTGCAGACATCTGTGCCCCCCCCCCCCCCCCCCCCCCAGACAAAAAACAGAAAATCAATAAAACTGATAATAAATGGTGTAGGCGTGCTTTGTCTTCCCTTCCCTCTCCGCGAAAAGACGAGGCATCCTGGCTGGCTCCACTCTTGCGGAGTATGAATAATGTATTTTTCATTAACATTCACCCTCATCCTACAGTATGTTAGGGGCATTAGGAGGTGGTGGGATGCTCAGCAAAGAGAGGTTAGATATTAGATTGTTCCACAAGGGCTATGTGAAAACGCCTTGCATCTGTTCCACTGTTTTCTTCTTCTCGCTCTAAATCGAGCTGCGGGAAGGTGGTGGTGCTTTTAAATGTAGGTAGGTGTTGCAAGCTGGGCTAGGTGAGAGGAGAGACCGCCTGGTCCCTGTTTACCAAAAGGGTTTAATCAGGTCACCTACTCACCCCTGACGTCACTGAGTTTTACGCTTCTCTGTCCTGGTCGTACTCTGTTCACCCCGTTGGACCGTTAAATGCATTTTATCATATCAAATCACACATGGCTTCATGTTGATCTGAGTTTCCAGCCACATATGGGGGGAGCTCAGATTCACAAATGGGTTTAAACAGCAGCGTGAATGTCTGTGCGGCTGAATACGATGGCGCAGATAAAGAAAGCGAGACTAAGCCAGATGTGGTATTCCTGTGAGCATTGGTCGCTACTGGCTGCTGAGCTAAGCCGTTCGAGCAAAGCATCATGGGAACCGCCAACCCGGTTGAGCAGCGAGTGGTCATCACGCAGACCTGAACCCAAAGCAGCCCGGTTAACAAGTGCAGCTTGCACAATGTTGTGATCACCACTCGCTAAATTGAGACACGCGCCTGCGTACACACCCCTCGGTTTTGTGCAGCCGCAGCAGAATCTTTCCAAACTGAATTATGAGGCAATTTGCCACATCTTTGATGTGATAAAAATTGAAGCCCCTGCTGGAAAGTACATAGACCAGAGGGTGCGCAAGCAACCGCCGATGTTCGGGCACTATGTGAGCAAAGTCCTTGCTCCTTAAAAGTGCTTCATTCAGAGTCCGGGGGCTTCCCAATCTGGGCCGATTATACCTCTGTGGCTACAAAAGTGATGACTATTGAGGAGCGGAGAAGGATGCTGACTGGTGATAACCTCAGGAAAAGGACAGCCGCGAAGGCATGGGTGCATGTGTGTGTTGTGGCTGGGCAAATGCTCATTATATAAAGAGGGGCGGTAATTAACAACATTTATCTTGGATTATATTTGCTTCATGAATTCTGTTTCCAGGAGTTGCCATTTTTTGACTCCAGTGTATTGTTATACTCCCCATTTTTTTGTTCATCTTTGAAAAAAGATGGCACGTTTCTTTTCCCCTCTGACTGGAGCTGTGCGGTGTGTGTGGATCAATAGCACTGCTCCATCGGTGAGTTCCTTGGTATGGGCGCTACAGCTTCGCAGTTATTTGGAATTGAATTAGGGGGGCTGGGGAGGGAGACAGAGATGATGAAGAGTATCAATCATTCTGTCTCTTGTGTGAAGTTATTTGCGGGTCGACGGAATCGGCAATAATGAAAGTTCACTTGTTCACCACCGAGGGTTTGTGGGTAAATTTACTTTCCCCGCGACGCTGGACCTGGAAGAACAGGAGCAAATCCTCGACAGAGGAAGTATTGTCAATACAATTTTGGTGACTCCTTACAAGTGCGCACAGCGTTATGGCGCCAGCCTTGGTGGGGTTAGCGGCTGTGTGGCACTCAGGTCAAACCCCGATTGCTCTGTCTGTTCTATTTTATCACCCCCCATTAGTGCAATCATAGCTGCTGTTATGAGTTTTGACTCTGACCTAAACAATGCACTTCTACACTCCGCGGCCTATGCCGTTTTCTTTTTTCTTTTCCGGAACTTGCCACTATCCAGCCACGAAATTAAAAAGCACAATTTCCTTTGTCTTCTCTCTCCCCTTCCACGGCTCCTTTCTTCTGTAGGAGAGTGATCACCCTTATATCTCAGAAAAGGATTTGATAACATTACCGCCGAGCTGCCTTCCCTCCTGTATCAGTATTAGAACGCGCAGCTGCAATGGAGAATCGTTTAAGTGAGATTGATTGAGCCCAGCTGGTCCAGATTCCGAGTGTGTCAGAGTCATTTATGCAGGGATTGGCTCATAACCTGTCAATCAGATGGATGGATGTAAAAGATGGTTTAATAGAAGGTGGGACTGAAGAGGCAGGAGGAGATGACTAAATATGTCTGGCAGAGGCGTGGATCTTTTAACCGTTTTTGACAAACCTCAAGTCCGTTTGAGCACATTGGCATCCGACATCAGATTCCTGTGGAGACCCTGATGAAAACCTCCAGCAGTTTTAAAGTAGGTGGAGAAACATTTGATCTTTTTCCACTGCAGGAACTACCTGGGATTTTTTTTTATCCTCAATGCATTTTCATTGAAAATGCCTGGAAAATCTTTCTCTTGTCCCCAATCTTTTCCTGAAAAAGTCCCTAGTAGGGAATAGGATTTTTCTTAAGAGGTGGTGCCGTGTGCTGAGGACCACTGATGGTGGAACACACTTGCAGCATTCACCTGCCATGTTTGCCTTTGCTTGTCTTATTTAAACAATCTTGATTTTCTTTATGATTTAAAGAGGACCTGTTGAGATGCATTTTGTAATAACGGTGCATTTGGTAATAAATGTCCAAAATGCCCCTCCTGGGCTACCACCTTATCGTGGTGGAGGGGTTTGCGTGTCCCAATGATCCTAAGAGCTCTGTTGTCTGGGGCTTTATGCCCCTGGTAGGGCCACCCATGGCAAACAGGTCCTAGGTGAGGGATCAGACAAAGCGTAGCCCAAGACCCCCTAATTATGGAAACCAACATTGGTCCTACATTTCTCTTGCCCGAATGCGGGTCACCGGGGCCCCCTCCTGGAGCCAGGCCTGGGGGTGGGGCACATTGGCAAGTGCCTGGTGGCTGGACCTCTGCCCATGGAGTCCGGCCGGGCACAGCCCTAAAAGGCAACATGGGACCCCCTTCCCGTGGGCTCACCACCTGCAGGAGGGGCCAAGGGGGTAAGGTGCATTGTGTGTTGGGTAGCGGCCGAAGGCAGGGACCTCGGCGGTCTGATCCCTGGCTGCATAAACTGGCTCTAGGGACATGGAATGTCACCTCTCTGGTGGGAAAGGAGCCTGAGCTGGTGCGCGAGGTTGAGAAGTTCCGACTAGATATAGTCGGCCTCACCTCGACGCACGACAAGGGCTCTGGAACCAGTCTTCTCGAGAGAGCTTGGACTCTCTACCACTCTGGAGTTGCCGATGGTGAGAGGCGACGGGCAGGTGTGGCAATTCTGGTTGCTCCCCAGCTCAGTGCCTGTATATTGGAGTTTACCCCGGTGGATGAGAAGGTAGCCTCCCTTCGCCTTTGGGTGGGGGGACGGATCCTGACTGTTGAGGAGCAATGTGGTTTTCGTCCTGGGCGTGGAACAGTGGACCAGCTCTACACCCTCAGCAGGGTCTTCGAGGGTGCATAGGAGTTTGCCCAACCAGTCCACATGTGTTTTGTGGACTTGGAGAAGGCATTCGACCGTGTCCGTTGGGGGGTCCTGTCGGGGGTTCTCCAAGAGTATGGGGTGTCGGGCCCGTTGATACGGGCCGTCCGCTCCCTGTACGATCGGTGTCAGAGTTTGGTCCGCATTGCTGGCAGTAAGTCGAACTCGTTTCCAGTGAGGGTTGGTCTCCGCCAGGGCTGCCCTTTGTCACCGATTCTGTTCATAATTTTTATGGACAGAATTTCTAGGTGCAGTCATGGTGTCGAGGGAGTCCAGTTTGGTGACCTCAGGATCGGGTCTCTGCTTTTTGCAAATGATGTGGTCCTGTTGGCGTCATCAGCCTGTGACCTCCAACGATCACTGTATCGGTTCGCCACCGCATGTGAAGCGGCTGGGATGAAAATCAGCACCTCCAAATCCGAGGCCATGGTTTTCAACCGGAAAAAGGTGGAGTGCCTTCTCCGGGTCAAGGAGGAGATCCTGCCCCAAGTGGAGGAGTTCAAGTACCTTGGGGTCTTGTTCACGAGTGAGGGATGAATGGAGCAGGAGATCGACAGGCGGATCGGTGCGGCATCCGCAGTAATGCAGACTTTGCACTGGTCCGTAGTGGTGAAGATCTTCGTTCCTACCCTCACCTATGGTCATGAGCTTTGGGTAATGACCGAAAGAACAAGATCACGGGTACAAACAGCTGAAATGAGCTTCCTCCGTAGGGTGGCTGGGCTCTCCCTTAGAGATAGGGTGAGAAGCTCTGCCATCCGGGAGGAGCTTGGAGTTGAGCCGCTGCTCCTCCGCGTTGAGAAGAGCCAGATGAGGTGGCTTGGGCACCTAGTCAGGATGCCCCCTGGGCGCCTCCCTGGTGAGGTGTTCAGGGCATGTTCCTCCAGTAGGAGACCCCCGGGAAGACCCAGGACACGTTGGAGAGACTATGTCTCTTGACTGGCCTGGGAAGACCTGGGGATCCCCCCGGATGAGCTGGAAGAAGTAGCTGGCGAGAGGGAAGTCTGGGCTTCTCTTCTTAGGCTGCTGCCCCCGCGACCCGACCCCAGATAAGCAGTAGAGGATGGAGAGGACGTCCAAAATGTAATAACTTTTTCATTTCATTTTGTAATAAAGCCGCATTTTGTAATAAACTGCCCCAACGCATTTTGTAATAAATTTTGCCGCATTATGTAATAAGTTATTACATTTTGAGAAGATTATTACAAAATGCACTTGCAACTTTTTTATTCTCTATAAAATGTAATAACATTATGCATTACATAATAACAATTCTAAAGCATAGTTTATTTGTTTGTTAATTGTATTTCATTTTACTTTAAGAATTTGTAAAAGCTTGGCCTATTATTAGTATCACTGTATTAGCCTAGTAGCAGTACTTAGCAATTACTATCAGTACACTATTCAAAGGTTGCATTAACAGAGAATATTCTGTAAATTCCAGATTTTTTTTATTGGATACCAAAACCACATCAAGAATAGTTTCAACATCCAACAAACCTTATTATGCTTCTTGTAATACAGAACAAAACTCTGGGTATCAAAATTTAATCCATTCGTAAACATTAACATATGCACATACAAAATAGAAACGCTGATGAATAGGTAAAGAACAGCTTTATTTATGCATTTATAGAACCTTTCAGCAACAGTAACTAAACATTTCGCACTCTGAACAGACAAAGACACGGGTGAAACAGACGGTGAGGCCATGCTAACGCTAGTGATCGGCGAAGCCCTGTATTTGTTTAATATGGGTTGTTTCTCACTGTTGATACCAGGTGACTAGAATGTCCTAAGTGTTCAAAATTTTAAGTAAAGTGAATACCACACACCAAGTGTTCAATATTAAGTGAATATGGCACCCCGTGCACAATGCAACCAACGAACGATAGAGGAGACAGGAAGTGACGCAATACTCACGCCTGTAGGTAGGAGGGGTCACAGTCCTGTCTGCATATGGACTTGGTCAATATCTGACCCGTTCTATGCAGGCTTTACGTCTGTAAGGCCGTAATGTGTTTAGCACCCAGCCTAAGCACCATTAGCATATTAGGACATGCTCCACATGTGTGTCCTGTGTCTTCTTCCTTTATGTAAAAGGAGCTGCTAAAAGATGACACTGGAGCCTGTGGGCTTCTGGTTATTCTCCATATGAGGATGTGTAGCATGAAGCATCTTCAGTACTCCCTTTTTTGGTAATAACTGAACGCTATACCATTGGGTTGGCCATATTGTATAGCGTGAGGTCATCAGTAAAGAATGTGTTTACTTGACTGTATAAGAAGGAGGTGTCGATGTAGACACCTCGGAGTTCTTCACCATCGGGACCGCGAAACCTCCCTCGGGCATGCTGCAGCGTCCGATTGATACCTGACTGTTCTCTCCAATAAACATTTTTGAATAACCAAGTCGGTGTCTGCGAAGATTCCTTCCTCATCAACACATCTCGGCTACCACCAGGAGAAGATTCACAACATGATCTAAATATTCCAAGGGTGGATAGCTGGTCAGTCAGGCTGCAAACTGACAATTTCCATCTGGGTCAGGGTCATAGCGAATGCTTAACTCCATGGACATAAATTCCTCTAGTCTGTCTGTGTGTGTGTGTACTGAAACAAAAGTGGGTTTAGGCCTCTCTTTGATGGTGCTGTCTTGGGTTTTTTAGAGTGTGTCTTTTTTCGCAGCCAGGTCGCACTAGTTATATCCTACATGAAGAACCATTTTTGTGTTGTAGGAGGGTCTTTGGGTTCCTAGAACTCAATTTGTATTTTGAGAGCTTTCGATTTTTTTTCACAATTGTACCACGCCTTACGTGATACTTTTTGGAGACTCGATGGGCACCATCCCTCATTCTGACCAAAATAGCGTCCTTAACATTGTAGTGTTGTGATAGGTTTTGTTTGAATGCACGCTGGATCATTAGTTTAGCACAGTGCTCAGAGGCCTTCTGTGCCATTCTTCTCACCCTTTTTCGTTTACTATCAAATTTTTCTCGATGTCTCAAGGATGGTAAAGTTGAATGTTGATTCCTCACAGACTCCTTACGAACAGAAGATGGAGAACCGCATAAAGGATGCCTTATGCTTGGCCTTATGCTAGGTGCTTGACCCAGTTAACTCAGTTCCCTTGAAATTTCACCAGATCATACATGATCTTCTTTCTTAGCCACCTATGTGTTCTCTCAACCTTTCCTTGGCTTTGTGGATGATATGCTGAATTTTCAATTATTTTCACTTGCAGAGATGTCATTAGAATTTTCACCGCCCCTTTAAACTCAGTCCCTTTGTCATGTTGTAACACTTTGGGTGGTCCATGTTCACAATAAATCTTGGTAAGGTGTTTGGCAATTTCAACACTACTTTTTCTTTTCAATGGTTTCAGCCACATGCTGACTGAACACATCCATCACTGTGAGAATGTAATGGTATAAAGCCTGACCATAACTAATTTTCATTTGTCCCATGTCCAATAGGTCAATTTGGTGCCAATCTTGCACTTCTTTGGCTTGAATGGTCATCAAAGGGGGCTTATTCAGAAACTTTGCATTTTGAAGTTGGTACCACTCAGTTTTGTTCAAGATTTCCTGCACCTTTCTTTCACTTATGCCACTATGATGTATTTTCAGTCATTTGCTCAATTTTCTTGCTCCAGAACCCTTAGTATCATCTAGACCAGGGGTGGGGAACCTCCGGCCTCCGGGCCGTATAAGGCCCGCGATACCATTTCTACCGGCCCGCAACGCAATAAGATTGTAGTATGAATGAATAAAAAAAAAAAAAATCAGGAAAAAACGTATCGGCAGCAATTCATTTTCTGAGATAAAACGGACGGTAATGTTATGTCCGAGCAAAGGTCAGGGTCAGTGAACACAGCATGTGATGTAGGTAGTGGGCGGATTGATTGACACGGACAAAAAATTGATGTATCATGGCGACTGTCAAGAAAAGAAAGGTGGATGCAGAATGCCGTTTATTCCAGGAGAAATGGACAAATGATTTTTTCTTTGTCGAAGTAAAAGGCAAGCCAGTGTGCCTAGTTTGTGGCGAGGCACTGGTGGTGATGAAAAAGGCAAATCTTGAGCGCCATTACAGCACGAAACATGCTAAACTCGATGAGTTGAAAGGACCGATGCGTGTGGATAAAGTTAACGCTCTTCGTCGGAGTTTGGAGGCTCAACAAGCAGCTTTCATACGACCATCTTCCGACAGAGAGAATATTACACAAGCAAGTTTTGTGGTGAGTGAATTAATCGCCAAGAAGCTGAAACCTCACGCCGAAGGAGAGTTCGTGAAGGAGTGCCTCGTAGCCGCCGCTGAGGTTCTCGCGCCGGACAAAGTAAAACTTTTTCAAAGTGTCAGTTTGTCTCGAAGAACCGTTGCAGACAGGATTACTGACATGGCACAAAATATTGAAAAAACACTGAAGGACACTGCAAGAGACTTTGAGTATTTTTCTCTGGCCTGTGATGAGACAACTGACATCACAAACACAGCGCAACTTGCCATTTTTGTGCGTGGGATTAGTAAGTTTGAAATAAAGGAGGAGTTGTTGTCTTTGCAAGCCATGCATGGCACTAGTAAAGGTGAGGATTTGTTCAGTCAAGTTGTTGTGGCCATGAACAATTTTGAACTGCCATTTGAGAAGTTGAGCGGAATCGCCACTGATGGAGCACCCGCAATGGTTGGCACGCAAAAAGGATTGACTGCATTAGTCAAAAAAGAAATGAGCCGTCTGGGTCTGGATCCAAGTGATATAGTTGTGTGCCACTGTGTCATACATCAAGAGAGTCTGTGTGCACATTCCCTGAAGCTTAACAATGTGATGAAAACCGTCGTGTCCACCATAAACTTCATCAAAAGCAGAGGGCTGAACAACCGCCAGTTCAAGGAGCTACTCAGCGAGCTTGAGTCAGAGTACGGTGATCTGGTTTATCACTGTGAAGTGCGATGGCTGAGTCGTGCAAATATGCTCGCACGGTTTTATACACTGCGGGAAGAGGTCAAACACTTCATGGAGATGAAGGGGAAACCTGTCATGGAGCTCAGTGATGGCAAGTTCCTCAGTGATCTGGCCTTCATGGTGGACATCACCAAGCACCTGTCAGAGCTAAACATCAAGCTGCAAGGTCCCAACCAGCTCATCAGCTCTCTGCTTTCCAATGTGAAAACATTTGAAGTGAAGTTAAGGCTGTGGCAAGAACAACTGGAAAGGGGAAACACCGTGCACTTTCCCACCCTGCAAGAACAAAAGCCTGATGTTATGACTGAATATGCTGGTGAATGTGCAAAACTCGTTCAGGCATTTGATGAGAGGTTTCATGATGTGAAAAACATACAAAGGGAACTAGACATGTTTGCTACGCCATTTAATGTGCAACCATCTGATGTACCAGACAAATTCCAAATGGAAATAATTGAGCTGCAAAACAACAACGAACTCAAAGCTAAGTACAACAACCTCTCTCTACTGGACTTTTACAAACTGTACGTTAGTGCTGAGGATTTTCCCATCTTGAGGAGACATGCCCTGAAGTTTGCATCTCTGTTTGGGACAACGTACCGCTGTGAACAGTTCTTTTCAAAACTGACACTTGCAAAGACTCGCTTCCGCTCAAGACTGACTGACCCAAACTTGGAAAACCAGCTTCGAGTGGCATCATCATCACTGCCAGCTGACATTAGATGCCTCTCCAAAGAGAAGCAGTTCCAACCATCGCATTAGGTGTAGAAATGCAGCAATTATTGTTATTATTATTGTCTTTATTACCTCCGCCAAGGAGGTTATGTTTTTGCCGGCGTTTATCTGTCTGTCTGTCTGTTAGCAAGTCTGTCTTTGTGAGTAGAGGCCTCGAACAGGCCCTTACAGGTCTCTTGCCTCAACTCTGCACCTCTTTTTTTTATTGTTTTGTATGATAATGTAAAAATATTTAACTTGTTTGTCATTTTATTCTATTTTTTTGGTGATTTTATATGCATGTGTGTTCAATAAATAATTCAAATTCAAATGCAGCAATCATGAGACTTAGTAACACAGTGGTTATAGACTTTTTTTCATCTTTTTTTGCATCCCTAGCTATGTGTTCATAATAGTATGGCCCTTGGAGGACTTTATAAAAATTGAAATGGCCCTCGATATGAAAAAGGTTCCCCACCCCTGATCTAGACCCTTTTTAACAACACAATCAACATTAGACTGTAGCATGACTGGCTTACTGGCACACAGCAGTGTCTGCCCATCCTCACTGAGAGAATAGACCCCTTGATTTCTCCAGAGACGCACCAAGGCATTTTGTTGAATTCTTGTGTGTTCAGAAACTGGAACATGAAACTCTCCTCTCAACTTGCGAACTATGACATTGTACATTTCCTCTGTCATTACTTGCTTTTGTCCATGGCCTACAATGAGCCCCAGCGGGGTGCAGGTCAGGGTTATAATTAGCAGACCTACAAGGGTGACAAAAAAGGGAAAATGTTTAACTCCCAAAACTAAATTGCATCTTGTGCCTTTTTTTTGCACTTTTATTTTATTTGTGGAATTTCATTTCAAATACTAAAATATTTTAGCTTGAATTAATATTTAAGAAGATATTTAAATTATTACAATTTTGATAACTCACCACCACCTGCGGCATCACAGTACCATAATTCAAATTGCTTTATGAATGTTGATCCTATGTTATAGCCCTAGATTTGTCTCAATAAAGGATGCTATCATTAAAGAGGACGCTGCTTTTGTAGGAATACTGAAAAACAAGGTTTTAACAAATTTATTGTTTTCACACCTGTTATAACATTTTTAGCCTTTTAATAGCTATTTCGATGCTTACTATTTATGACTGTGTTAATTCATTGCATGGAATGTTAGGTATTCAGCTTCACTCATTCAGCCAATGGTTTTCAGTGACTTCACACAGGGAAGGTATTGCTCTCTTATCCAACATTCTCTATATGGCTAAACTAGGAAGAAGTGAATTAGTAAGTTAAACTACGCAATTAGACTTACAGTGAAGGGTGAAGCACAACTATCAAAGCTGTTGTTCACAATGAAGATCTATCCACAGAAAAACATATGAGAGGGGTGAACAGAGAGGCAAGCTTTGAAACAGCTTGGAACTGTAAAGCTGGCATTCATCTTAAACCATTTTAGAGCAAAACAGCAAGTTATTTGTTAAGCCCCCAAAGTTTTATTGGCATTTAAAATATAGATGGTTCATACCTTTTCATTCCTTCTGTTAAAAAACCCTATAATGTACACTAGTCTACTCAAAATAATAAAAAAATGAAGGGTTCCACCCAGTGTAAGACCATATGCTGGTGCAGTGGGCCCTTACTTCTGATGCACACAGTATTTTGTTTCCAACTCATTCCACTATGTAAATAATATACATTATTAACCAAAATGCCTCATTCATTGTGATCTGGGATGTGTTGTTTAAATGTTCACTTTATTTTTTGAGCAGTTTTTTGTTTGTTTTGTTTTTTCCTTCCCCTGTCGTGTCTCTTAAGAGTTGTTATATATTTAAATGGAAATGTCAACAAAAAGACCATCAAGCCAAGTGTAAAAGCTAAAATGCTTGTTAAAAAATAGGCCCTAATCCTAACCCTAAATTGTGTTTTCCAGGAGTTGCCATGTGTTAAATTTGCCCATTTTAGCATGTATGTACAAATATGTCATTTGTCCAAACTACTTTGATCAAATTGTTTGATACTTTAACATTTGGAGAACATGCCATTGAGCAGTGTACTATTGTGTGTGTGTGTGTGTGGGTGGGTGTAGTTTTTTTGCACATGCACAGTTTTCCTCCAAATGTGTCCTGCTTTAAGTTATTAACTTTTAATATGTTTTACTTTACAAACTGTTTTTAATGCAGTGAGCATAACTTGGACAATGCAGGTTTAAATTCAGTCATATAATTTCTTATCAAGGGCAAAACATCTACATAACTTTAGATCAACTGCAAAATGTCTTTATACTTCCATATATTCAATTACACAGATAATATTTGGCACAGTTTTTTTCATACTTGGCATCATGTTGAACTCTGTTGGCTATCTCAATTAAGCATGCAAGCAGCGCATGATCTTTGTAGAACTGATCCAGCAGCCAATCAGATTACAGCCTGCCCTCCCTGGCTGAGTGACAGACCATGTAAAGCTTTGAATTTGGCCACAAGTTATTGGCCTATATAATTCCGAACATCAAATAGGCAACTACAGTTATATTTGGAGTATTCTGTCATACATAGATTTATTGGGCTACATAGCTCTAAGGAAAATTGCATAAAAAACGAGAAAAGTCACTCTTGTATAAATTCATTGTTTAACAAGCAACAATAGTTATTATTACATAATGCACCATGTTATTACATTTCCTAGAAAATTTAAAAGTTGCAAGTGCATTTTGTAATAATCTTCTCAAAATGTAATAACTTATTACATAATGCGGCAAAATTTATTACAAAATGCGTTGGGGCAGTTTATTACAAAATGCGGCTTTATTACAAAATTAAATGAAAAAGGTCTTACATTTTGGACGTTTATTACAAAATGCACCTTTATTACAAAATGCGGCTCAACAGGACCTACAAGAAGTGGACAAATGAGGAGGTCCAGGGTCTTTAAAGCATACAGTATATGTGGAGGAAGAAATTCAGTGGGACTGAGTCTATGAAGGAACAGCTGACAGGCAAGATTATAGGAAGCTGAAGGACCAAAACAATCACAGGGTCCGACTGACCCAAATGTCGTCATCCTGATTTTAAGAAATTTGTTGTGGTGAAAATAGATTACGAGGATTTTTTTTAAATCCAGGTAAACATATTTCTTGTGATAAAAGTGTCATTGCTACTCTACATGAAAGTAGACTTAAATGAAGATTAAGAGGAGGTTGAGAAGCTGTTTCCCCCAAGGATATTCTCATGGTGCAATGGGTGAAGGGAAACTGTTTGGATCTGCCTGACGGGTGTTTTGTCTTGCCCTGGCTTCCTGCCTCCTGCAACCCTAATGAGCCCATTTGTCTCACCTGTTCCTTATCATCCCTGCTCCTCTCATGTGTCTCGCCTGCTCCTGATCATCCCTGCTCCTCTCCCCATGTACTGAAACCCACCCTTCCTGTCCTCCTGTGTCAGGTGGTGTTTGTGTGCTCTGTCAGAGCATTCATTGTGTTTTGGAACATTTGTATATTGAACTTATTAGTTTCAGGCATTCTGTTAGCTTGTTATACTTTTAATTGTACCATATGTAATGCACCTCAAACACAACTCGGTGAAGAAACTAGCAGTTATTTTGTTCTGGCTTGTTTTTTTTGTTTGTTTGTTTGTTTGTTTGTTTTTTCCTTCCCCTGTCGTGTCTCTTAAGAGTTGTTATATATTTAAATGGAAATGTCAACAAAAAGACCATCAAGCCAAGTGTAAAAGCTAAAATGCTTGTTAAAAAATAGGCCCTAATCCTAACCCTAAATTGTGTTTTCCAGGAGTTGCCATGTGTTAAATTTGCCCATTTTAGCATGTATGTACAAATATGTCATTTGTCCAAACTACTTTGATCAAATTGTTTGATACTTTAACATTTGGAGAACATGCCATTGAGCAGTGTACTATTGTGTGTGTGTGTGTGGGTGGGTGTAGTTTTTTTGCACATGCACAGTTTTCCTCCAAATGTGTCCTGCTTTAAGTTATTAACTTTTAATATGTTTTACTTTACAAACTGTTTTTAATGCAGTGAGCATAACTTGGACAATGCAGGTTTAAATTCAGTCATATAATTTCTTATCAAGGGCAAAACATCTACATAACTTTAGATCAACTGCAAAATGTCTTTATACTTCCATATATTCAATTACACAGATAATATTTGGCACAGTTTTTTTCATACTTGGCATCATGTTGAACTCTGTTGGCTATCTCAATTAAGCATGCAAGCAGCGCATGATCTTTGTAGAACTGATCCAGCAGCCAATCAGATTACAGCCTGCCCTCCCTGGCTGAGTGACAGACCATGTAAAGCTTTGAATTTGGCCACAAGTTATTGGCCTATATAATTCCGAACATCAAATAGGCAACTACAGTTATATTTGGAGTATTCTGTCATACATAGATTTATTGGGCTACATAGCTCTAAGGAAAATTGCATAAAAAACGAGAAAAGTCACTCTTGTATAAATTCATTGTTTAACAAGCAACAATAGTTATTATTACATAATGCACCATGTTATTACATTTCCTAGAAAATTTAAAAGTTGCAAGTGCATTTTGTAATAATCTTCTCAAAATGTAATAACTTATTACATAATGCGGCAAAATTTATTACAAAATGCGTTGGGGCAGTTTATTACAAAATGCGGCTTTATTACAAAATTAAATGAAAAAGGTCTTACATTTTGGACGTTTATTACAAAATGCACCTTTATTACAAAATGCGGCTCAACAGGACCTACAAGAAGTGGACAAATGAGGAGGTCCAGGGTCTTTAAAGCATACAGTATATGTGGAGGAAGAAATTCAGTGGGACTGAGTCTATGAAGGAACAGCTGACAGGCAAGATTATAGGAAGCTGAAGGACCAAAACAATCACAGGGTCCGACTGACCCAAATGTCGTCATCCTGATTTTAAGAAATTTGTTGTGGTGAAAATAGATTACGAGGATTTTTTTTTAAATCCAGGTAAACATATTTCTTGTGATAAAAGTGTCATTGCTACTCTACATGAAAGTAGACTTAAATGAAGATTAAGAGGAGGTTGAGAAGCTGTTTCCCCCAAGGATATTCTCATGGTGCAATGGGTGAAGGGAAACTGTTTGGATCTGCCTGACGGGTGTTTTGTCTTGCCCTGGCTTCCTGCCTCCTGCAACCCTAATGAGCCCATTTGTCTCACCTGTTCCTTATCATCCCTGCTCCTCTCATGTGTCTCGCCTGCTCCTGATCATCCCTGCTCCTCTCCCCATGTACTGAAACCCACCCTTCCTGTCCTCCTGTGTCAGGTGGTGTTTGTGTGCTCTGTCAGAGCATTCATTGTGTTTTGGAACATTTGTATATTGAACTTATTAGTTTCAGGCATTCTGTTAGCTTGTTATACTTTTAATTGTACCATATGTAATGCACCTCAAACACAACTCGGTGAAGAAACTAGCAGTTATTTTGTTCTGGCTTGTTTTTTTTGTTTGTTTGTTTGTTTGTTTGTTTTTTCCTTCCCCTGTCGTGTCTCTTAAGAGTTGTTATATATTTAAATGGAAATGTCAACAAAAAGACCATCAAGCCAAGTGTAAAAGCTAAAATGCTTGTTAAAAAATAGGCCCTAATCCTAACCCTAAATTGTGTTTTCCAGGAGTTGCCATGTGTTAAATTTGCCCATTTTAGCATGTATGTACAAATATGTCATTTGTCCAAACTACTTTGATCAAATTGTTTGATACTTTAACATTTGGAGAACATGCCATTTTATCCTAACATAGGAATGTGTCCTGTCACAAAGGTGCACAGTGAGCATTTCTCTTCTAATTTCCACATGTAGCATGATTGCTTAAATTACCGTGACCACCATCATAAATAAGTGCTCTGCCAGCCTGTTTCATTATTCTACAAAGAGAAACGACCACATGTTTTCCGCACAGGTAGCACTCTTTACATAATAGGTTACTGTAATGTCACCAGAGGTCTTTTAAACTGGATTATTTGCATACAGATAGAGTTTGCTATGCCACAAGTGAGGAGTTGGTTAAATCACTTTAATAACTGGCTTTATTTGAATATCAAGAGGACAGCAGAAATGAGATTATTTGATTTTTTTCTAAAACCCTTTGTTGGAACACACATTTCCCAACATTCCTCTTATCTTCAAAGCAAAACGTAAACACAAATCTGCAACAAGGTGGGGTTTTTTTTATACTTTGCTACGAGTCTTTTTTTTTAGAGAGAGAGAAATCTGCATGTACCAAACACTTCAAAACATCAAATTTGTGTGTCTTTCCCCTAAGCAGGCTGTTTATGATGGAGAAGAGTTGCGCACGGATGGAATTAGCAGTGACTTTTTCAGCAGTGCTTGTTGCTGTGGTTTAGTAGGTTTAATATGTTGCATTCCGCTGTCTGGGCCTCTGTGTTATTTTAGCTTCTCCGCACAGCTGACTCCCTTGTAGGCGGAAAAAGCAGGTGACAAGGAGGGTGGGAGGCAATGGAAGGAAGACAGGATGAACATGGAGCAAAGTGTGACAATGGGAAGATGGAGGGAATAAGGAGGGGTGAAAGCCCAGTGTGCCCACTCTGCCAGGTGTGTAATGTGACTTTTACACTTCTAAATGTTGCTGTCCTGTAAATGTTGTATGTTATTTGTGAAGGTGTGTGTGTGTGTGAGAGAGAGAGACATGGGGGGCATTAGAAAAAGAATTCATGATTCTAACTAACATTTAATAAAGACTGGGAAATGTCCCAGTCTTTATTGTGTTGTTTGGTCTTTACATATAAAGAAATGTACTTTTATGGGATTGTTTTTTTTCCTGAGAAATAGATTTTTTTTTTTAACCGGTACCTATTTATTCTATAATCGTCCTGATTTGCAAGACTTTAGGCTAGCCTCCTTCTGATGATGATGGCTGTGAAGGAGACAAGCAGATCATGCTGAGCATCCATGACTGGTGAGTGCTCTGGAAAATATTTATTACTTCATATATATTCTCTTACAATCCCAAAGGGGTCAGTCTGGGGAATATGGGGTTGCATGGGGCTTCCTGGTAACGTATTGCGTCACTTCCTGTCTCCTCAATCGTTCGTTGGTTGCATTGTGCACGGGGTGTTGTATTCACTTAATATTGAACACTTGGTGTGTTGTATTCACTTTACTTAAAATTTGAACACTTGGGACATTCTAGACACCTGATAACAACAGTGAGAAACAACCCATATTAAACAGATACAGGGCTCCGCCGATTAGTAGCGTTAGCCTAGCCTCACCATCTGTTTCACCCGGTGTTTTTGTCTGTTCAGGGTGTGAAATGTTTAGTTACTCCTCTGCCTCCCTTAGTGAAGGGAATAGGTGCAGAAAGTGTAGTTTATTTACGGCTATGGAGGCGAGACTTAGCGAGCTTGAGACACGGTTCCGCAGCTTGGAGTTAGCTGGAGTTGCGTCAGGTAGTCAGGAGAAGCTAGCTGCTGCGGAGCCGCCTAGCATAGCTTCAGCTAGCGGCCCCCCGGCAGCAGCCAGCTAGCCAGGGTGGCTGGGTGACGGTTCGCAGGAAGCGTAGCCCAAAACAAAGGCCCACGGTGCACCACCAACCGCTTCCCGTGGCTAACCGTTTTTCCCCACTCGGCGACACACCCGCTGAGAAACCGACCCTGGTAATTGGTGACTCTGTTTTGCGCTACGTGAAGCCGACTCCAGCGACCATAGTCAAGTGCATTCCAGGGGCCAGAGTGGGCGACATAGAAGCAAATTTACGGCGGAGCCAACGACACCCGGCTTCATCAGTCGGAGGTCACGAAAATTAACTTGGAGTCGGTGTGCAACTACGCAAAAACAATGTCGGACTCCATAGCATTCTCTGGTCCCCTCCCCAATCTGGCCAGCGATGAGATGTTTAGCCACATGTCGTCACTTCGTCGCTGGCTGTCACGGTGGTGTCCCGAAAACCAGGTGGCCTTTATAGACAATTGGTGCACTTTTTGGGGAAAACCTGGTCTGATTAGGAGAGACGGTGTCCATCCCACACGGGATGGTGCCTCTCTCATTTCTAGTAATTTGGCTAATTTTATTAGACCCAAAGTCTCTGCTGCTTCCATTGAACCCAATTAGGGAAATTAGCATCTCGTACAGCACTGTTTAAAATATTAAAAATAATAAAAATAAAAATAGAATAAAATAAGAAATAAAATAGAATAAATTAAAAATAGAATATAAATATAAAATATAAAACTATAGAAATGTAAATAAATGAACTGAATGAATGGATGTCCCAGTATTATGTTATTGCAGTGTTGTTCCAGTCCTTCTGTTGGCCCTCCTCCCCCCCAGTGAGGAGTTGAACAGTCTGATGGCTCGGGGGATGAATGAGTTCCCCAGTCTGTTTGTCAGTGTGCTGACTGTGGGAACATACAGGTTTTCCAACGAGCCCTTAAACTCCTTCACCCCTATATATTTTTTTGAGGCGTCATCGCTAATTCAGAAATCCAAGACCACCACATGTCTTTTAGATCCCATCCCAACACACCTGTTGAAGGAGTTTTACCATTGATAGGCAGTTATATCCTGGACCAGATCAATGGTTCTTTAGTATCAGGTTATGTACCCCGGTCCTACAAGGTGGCAGTGATTAAGCCGTTGCTTAAAAAACCATCACTGGATCCTGACGTATTAGCAAATTATAGGCCAATATCCAACCTTCCTTTTATCTCTAAAGTTCTTGAGAAGGTGGTGGTGACTCAGTTACTGGAGCACCTGCAGAGAAACAGCCTGTTTGAAATGTGTCAGTCAGGCTTTAGAGCTAATCACAGCACAGAAACGGCACTTCTCAAAGTTACTAATGATCTTCTCATAGCTTCAGATCATGGACTGGTTTCTATGCTGGTTCTGCTGGATCTCAGTGCTGCTTTTGATACAGTTGATCACAGCATCCTGTTACAGAGACTGGAACATGTGATTGGGATTAAAGGGACAGCACTAGACTGGTTTAGATCATATTTATCTAATAGATACCAGTTTGCTCATGTCCATGGTGTTCCCTCCTCATACAGAAGGGTTAGCCATGGAGTTCCTCAAGGTTCTGTACTTGGACCAATCCTCTTCACCTTGTACATGCTTCCCTTAGGGAACATTATTCGGCAGCATGGGATACATTTTCATTGTTATGCTGATGACACTCAGCTTTATTTATCCATGAAACCAGAGGAGACAGAGAAGTTAGTGAAGCTCCAGACCTGTCTTAAAGATATAAAGTACTGGATGTCTTCAAATTTCCTCCTCCTTAACCCAGGAAAAACTGAGGTCATGGTGTTTGGTCCTGAACCTCTCAGGTATAGATTAGATCATATAATCACTCTAGATGGTATCTCATTAACATCTAGTCTCTCTGTGAGGAATCTTGGAGTAACTTTTGATCAAAATCTCTCCTTCAACTCACACATTAAATTAGTCTCTAGAAGTGCCTTTTTTCACCTGAGGAACATCACAAAGATTAGGAAGCTACTGACGCGGCATGATGCTGAAAAGTTAATTCATGCTTTTGTTACTTCCAGGCTGGACGATTGTAATTCTTTATTATCAGGGTGTCCAAACAACTCTTCCAGTTGATCCAAAATGCTGCAGCCAGAGTTCTGACAGGTATTGACAAAAGAGATCACATAACTCCTGTAATGGCGTTGCTTCATTGGCTGCCCATTAAATTTAGAATAATTTTTAAAACCCTTCTTTTGTCCTACAAGGTCCTCAGAGGCCTCGCTCCATCCTACCTGGAGGAGCTAGTGATACCTTATTAGCCCAATAGACTGCTCCACTCTCAGAATGCTGGTCTACTTGTGGTTCCCACAGTTTCTAGGAGTAGAATGGGGGGCCAAGCATTTAGCTACCAGGCCCCCCTGCTATGGAACCAGCTCCCTGTCCAGGTACGGGAGGCTGACTCCATCGCTACTTTTAAGATCAGACTTAAAACCTACCTCTTTGAAAAAGCTTATTGTTACTAATTCTGTAGTTCCAGTTACTATCATAGATAGACAAATTACCATACTTAGGGGGTCGTCTAATCATTAGGTAACATCTTAGCTGTGCTCTTATAGGCCAAGGCTGCCGGGGTCCGGAAACATGATCACCTGACAGGCCTCTGTCACCCCACTGGGTCATGGTTTCCTCTCCTCTCCTCTCCTTTCCTCTCCTTTCCTCCTCCTCATCAAGCAGACTAGTTATGCTGATTCCTGTGTAGTTTTTCTGCTTCTCTTCCCCCCCCCCCCTATTCATTTACAGGTATCGCCGCCTTCGGAGCTGCATGATGACCTCCGGCCCCGCTGACCAGCTGTATAGCATATTTTTGTGTGGGTGTCTGTGCTCTGTGTCCTCTCCTCTCCCCTCCTCTCCTCTCCTCGACCTCTCCTCTCTCTCCTCTCCTCTCCTCTACTCTCCTCCTCCCCTCTTCCTCTTCTCTTCTCTTCTCTTCTCTTCTCTTCTCTTCTCTTCTCTTCTCTGGGTGAGACGTGTGAGAGCGGAGGAGCGAGCGAGCGAGTGGAAAACCGTGCAAAAGCGCTATTTTTCCTATTCTTTCTTGTGTGCGAGTGAATGCTAGATAATATAGTTTAATTTATTGTGGTGTTTGCAAGTTTATATTAGTTTATCGAGTGTTTGTGTGAGTGTGTGGGGCGGCCGACCGCGTGCGGCCGTCATGGCGGCCAACGCCGGTTTAACCGGCTTGAGTCGGAAGCACGGAGTCAAGGTGGGTGCGGGCTCCGTGCTTAGTGTGGAGGAGGTGGCGCTGGCTGTGGGCCAAAAAATTGGCCACAGCTCAAACAAATCCGCCGCCGCATGAATAGGGCGGTGGTGTTGTTCCTTGAAAAGGTGGAACAAGTCAACAAGTTGGTGGAGACGGGGATCACTGCGGGCGGACAGTTCGTCCAGGTAACTCCGCTAACACAGCTGGTGGCACGGATTACACTGTCCAATGTGCCGCCGTTCATCAGCGATGAGTTCCTGGTACGGGGGAGCTGTCTCGGCATGGGAAAGTGGTGTCTCCCATCCGAAAAATGTTGTCTGGCTGTAAGTCACCGCTGCTGAGACACGTAGTCAGTCAATAGGGCGGAGGAATTTAATTATCGTTTCATCGTTCGGGTAGACGATTTTGATTATACCCTTTTTGCAACTTCCTCCGCCCTCAAGTGCTTTAATTGTAATGAGGAGGGTCATCTCGCCAGGGCTTGTCCGAGCCGCGTGGCCTCGGACGCGCAGGCGGCGGAGCCCGCTGCTACCGCGCCCGTGGCGCCTC
Organism: Takifugu flavidus; assembly: GCF_003711565.1. NCBI lineage: Eukaryota > Metazoa > Chordata > Actinopteri > Tetraodontiformes > Tetraodontidae > Takifugu > Takifugu flavidus. The sequence goes on from NC_079536.1 coordinate 9,039,841, forward strand.
CGGCCCCGCGGCCTGTTCCGGCGGCGAGGCGTCGGTGGCTCAGCGCGGAAGGAAGCTCCGCTGCCCCGGACGGAGCGACAGCAGAGTCGCAGATGGAGGAGAAGCGGGACGAGTGTGTGCGTGAGAGTGAGGTGAGTGGAGAGAGCGAGATTGTGGAGATGGTGGTAGAAATGAATGGTGAGAGTGGTGAATCAGGGGGGAAGGTGGATTTAACTGGGGAGGTGTGTGATCTGAGTGGTGTGATGAGTGAGGTGGTGTGTGATTCAAATGAACTGGGGGAAAATGGTAAGGTGATGGGTGAAACAGTCGAACTTGGTGAGGCAGGAGAGACTGGAGACAGGATCCAAACGGGTGAGCAGGGTACAGTGGGTCAGGTGATGGGTGGACTCGATGGGCCAGGGATAGCGGCTGGTGAACGGGGTGAAGGAGAAGTGAGCACAGGTGAGCGGGGTGAGGGAGGAGTGAGCACAGGTGAGCGGGGTGAGGTGAGGGAGGAGTGAGCACAGGGGAGCAAGGTGAGGGAGCAGTGAGCACAGGTGAGCGGGGGGGTGAGGGAGGAGTGAGCACAGGTGAGTGGGGTGAGGTAGGAGTGAGCACAGGGGAGCGTGGTGAGGAGGAAGCAGTGAGCGCATGTGAGGGCACAAGTGGCGCGTCCGAGTGGTGGCTTGAACAAGCGGAAAAGCGCCATGAAGGACAAGGGGGGCAAGACCGGAAGGCTGGAGGATACAGCAGTAGATACAGACACCAGCGACTGCGGGTCTATATCGGACGGCAGCGAACTGTCCGGCACAATGCCAGAGGGGCAGGAAATTGACCTGTACCCCTCAAGCTTGTTTAAAAAATTCCTTACCCAGACCAAGGGGCATGAAAGGTCTTGATCTGGAAACATATTTCCCTGACAGGCTCCATTTTATCCGGTCAGCAATCTTTTTAATTAGAAATAAGGCAACATCAGGCCTCACCGACCCTGAAATTTACAGGCTAAGGAAACACATGGGCAAAGCAAGAAAACAGCAAAATTGAAAAAATATCTTACCATGGTTTCTTGTACTTATTTTTTACTGTCTTTGATTTTAATCTTTTCCCTTGGCATGACCATATTCAAAATGGGAACATTGAATGTCAACGGAGCCAGGGACGAATTAAGTCCTGTTCCTCCAGGAGACCCACAGCGACTGCGGCATAGAAGCGGACTGGAGAAGGAGTGGAAGGACAGGTGCTGCTGAGCCACAACACCACCCTCAGTGGTGGAGTGGGCCTCCTTTTTTCAAGGGGTTTCACTCCATCGTCCCTGGAGGTGGAGCATGTGGTGAGGGGACGGTGTTTTGATGGTGAAAGCGCGCCTCCAAAACCACTCCTGGTTTTATTATATTTATGCTCCACCAACGGTACAGAGAGGAAGAGCTTTTTAGAAAAAGTTGGCACTGTTTTAAATGGTTGTGGGGATGATTTTTTATTCCTGGGTGGTGGATTTTAATTGCACCGAGTCCTTTTTAGACCGCAACCATGCAGAGCCTCATCCAGCCTCGCAACATTGTCTGAGACAGCTGGCCTATTCTCATGGCCTGGTGGATGGTGGAGGAGGATGCCGCAGACAACAAGCAATACACTTGGTCCCGCATGAGTGAGGGTAGGATCTCCTCGGCCAGACTTGACCGAATTTATGTTTTAAACATCATTTTAGTGTTTTTAGGAGCTGTAGAATCATGCCTGTCGGCTTTACAGATCACTCGTTGGTTTTAGGCGAGTCGCCGTGAAGAACATTTTACCCAAGAGTGCATATTGGCATTTTAATTCCAGCTTAGCGCAAGAAAACAGTTTTAGGGATTTTATGGCACTTCTGGTTGGGGTTTCGAGAGAGAAAGTCCGATTTTACATGCCTAAGACAGTGGTGGGACCGTGGAAAAGTAGAGATGCAGCTCCTGTGCCAGCAGTATACTCTCAATGCCACGCAGGACACACGCAGGTCGATCAAAGACCTGGAGATGGAGATAGTGGAGCTAGAGGCGATTGGCAGCTCCACAGGAGATCGAGGGTGTATTGAAACCCTCCAATCCAAAAAAATGGCCTTGGCCAGCCTGCTGGACAGTCAGGTACAGGGTGCACTGGTCAGGTCCCGGATTCAAGACCTCACTGAGATGGATGCTCCCTCTAGTTTCTTCTTTGGCTGGGGGGAGAAAAAGCATGGACAGAACCTAATAATCCATTCACTGCTTTCGAGCACAGGGCAGGAACTCGTGGAGCCGGGCCAGATAAGGCAGCGGGCGGTGGAGTTCTTTTCCTCCCTGTATGAGAGTGAGTATCGCAGGGATGACGGCCTGTTCCATGAGTTCTGCGGGGACCTTCCTCAGGTCTCTGAGGAGGCAAACTCGCAGCTGGACAGGCCGTTGCAACTCGATGAGCTCCACGCCGCCCTGCTCAGCATGAAGGGAAGGAAGTCTCCAGGTGTCGATGGGCTCACAGTAGAGTTCTTTAAAGCCTACTGGGACATTGTGGCCCACGACATGCTGGAGGTCTTTAATGAAAGCCTGGCCTCGGGTTCCCTGCCATTGTCCTGCAGGAGAGCGGTGGTCACCCTCCTGCCAAAAAAGGGCAACCTGCAGGAGATCAAGAACTGGCGCCCTGTGTCTCTACTGTGTGTGGATTATAGGATTCTGTCCAAGACCTTGGCCTCCAGGCTGAGGGAAGCTATGGAGCAGGTCATCCACCGGGACCAGACTTACTGTGTGCCCGGCAGGTCCATAGTAGATAATGTCCACCTAATTCGAGATGTTTTGGAAGTCTCCAGATCATTGGACGTTGATACTGGTCTCATTTCGCTAGACCAGGAAAAGGCTTTTGACCGGGTTGAACACCAGTTCCTCTGGAAGGTGATGGAGAGGTTCGGGTTCAGTCCTGGCTTTATAGCGATGATCCGCGCGTCCTGTACTGTGACATTGAGAGTATGCTGAAGTTTAATGGCAGTCTGTGTGCTCCCTTCAGAGTGCGTAGAGGCGTCCGGCAGGGCTGTGCCCTCTCTGGAATGCTCTACGCTCTCTCCCTCGAACCCCTTCTCTCTAGGGTCCGTGCAAATGTGGATGGCCTGTTTTTACCATCCTTTTACAGAAAAATTGTTTTATCTGCCTACGCAGATGATCTAATAGTAATGGTGCGCAGCCAGAGGGACGTAGATGTTTTATCTAATTTAACAGTTTTATTCAACCGCCTGTCCGCGGCCAGGGGTCCAACTGGCAGAAGAGTGAGCCCTGGCCGTTGGGTGGACAAATGGTCTGCCGGTCCTTCCCCAGGACCTTGCCTGGCGGAGGGACGGCCTAAAGTACCTCGGTGTTTTTATTGGAGATGAAGAAACTGAAAGAAAAAATTGGCTCGACACCTTGGAAAAGGTAGACGGAAAAATTCAAAAAATGGAAATGGCTCCTCCCCCGCATGTCGTACAGAGGCAGAACTCTTGTCCTCAATAACCTGGTGGCCTCTGTGCTCTGGCACAGGCTCAGTTGCATGGAGCCACCCTCGGGGCTACTAGCACAACTGCAGACAAGAGTTCTGGCCTTCTTTTGGGACAGCATGCATTGGGTCCAGCAGGGGGTGTTGTACTTGCCCAGAGAGGAGGGAGGACAGGGCCTCATCCACCTGGCCAGCAGGACCGCCGCTTTTAGAATACAGTTTGTACAGAGGTTTTTAACAGGGCCGGCGGACCTAATGTGGAGAGATGTGGCCAGATGTGTCTTCAGACGGGTGAGTAACTTGGGGCTGGATGATGCTCTGTTTTTAACTGACTTTAAATTTGCAAAGTTAAATGGGCTACCTCCATTTTATCAGAGTGTTGTTAAGGCATGGGCCCTTTTTAAAGTTGAGAAAAGAACCAGCTCTGAATCTCTGTATTGGCTGCTAAGGGAACCCACGGTGCACGGAGCCAGGCTGGATGTCTCGGCCGAAGCCCTGCCGAGGCTGACGGCTGCACTGTGGCGGACCCGGACCTACTCCTCCAGCACGTAGTGGCCGTGGCAGGGCCAGACCTAACGGGTGCGGAGGCAGTGGGTTCCCTGTTAGGCATCCGCTCTACCCAGGCAGCTGAGGGGGTGCTTCGGTTATGGAGGAACAGACTCAGCACGAGAGAGAGGCGTATTCTTGAGGACTACGGCCAGGGGACTGAACCTGACAGCGAGGACCCCTTCCCGGAGATCAGGCTGGTTGCCCACCTCGGGAATCTAGACGGTCCTCTCCTCAGACCAGCAAAGACCTTCTCCCTGGTAGCAGTCGATAAGAAGACCCTATACAACGACTGTGTGAGGGTACTAAACAGGAGAGGACTGTCGAACAAGAGCACCAGCGTGTGGGCCGATCGACTGGGAGGGGATGGAGCCGCCCCTGCTGGAGGGTCCTTTACAAGCCGCCCCTGAAGAAAAGGACCGGGGACCTCCAGTGGAGGATCCTACATGGGGCTGTCGCCTTGAACGCTCTCCTCTCCAGAATGAACGCTGCTGTGTCGGACCAGTGCCCATTTTGTTCCAGGCGAGAGACTGTGTTCCACGCGTACAGTGAGTGTGAGAGGCTCACTGTACTTTTTAATGTCATGAAGGGTGTTTTTAATGGTTTTAAGGAAACCTTTTCTATTAGAACTTTTATTTTTGGCGCAGGTTACAACTCAAAAGCCGCTCGCAACAAGTGGCAACTCCTGAATTTTATCTGTGGTGAGGCAAAAATGGCAATTTACGTCTCCAGGAAGAACAAAATTTCAAAAACTGGGGACAGTGAGGCCGCCTCTGTATGGCGCTGTAATGTCCGGTGCAGGCTGACGTTGGAGTTTGGGTTTTATAAAATGATGAACGACCTCGGCAAATTCCAGGACATATGGTGTCACAAAAATGTTTTATGCACTGTGACAGAGGATCTTTTGCACTTTGCACACCCCCTGGTGGGTTAAATTGTATTGTATTGTTGATTTCTTAATATTTATTTATTTATTTATCTATTTTTATTGTGGTTGGTGGTATCATTACTATTATAACTATTGTTATTGTTATTATGATTACTATTATTATTGTTATGATTATTATTACTATTATTGTTGTTCTGTGGTTTTCTAAACAGGGCGTTTTGTGGCCCTGTGTAAATTTGTGAATTAAAGTATTTTGTAAAAATCAAAAAATCTCTTCTCTTCTCTTCTCTTTCTTCTCTTCTCTTCTCTCTCTTCTCTTCTCTCCTCTCCTCTCCTCTCCTCTCCTCTCCTCTCTCTCTACCCAGCTGGCCATCAGCAGGAGGGTCCCCCTACATGAGCCTGGTCCTGCTCAAGGTTTCTTCCTGTTAAAGGGGAGTTTTTCCTTGCCACTATTGCTTGTCTGGGGTTAGGCCCTGGGATTCTGGAAAGCGCCTTGAAACAATTTTGATTGTAAAAGACGCTTTATAAATAAAGATTGATTTGATCTGATTTGGTTTGATTTGCAAAAGAAAGCAGGTGTGTTTGGTGAACTGTTATCCGATTGGATTTGTCTGCATTGATCGACTAATATTACCCATAATTCCAATCAGACGGTGCTCTGCAGACCAAGTCAAAGTGGTCTTGTTGCAGATACTCCAGTGAAAAATGAGGATTCAGTGAATTTTATTATTACACAAACCACCCAAAGGCCAAGATAGGTGATGCATTATCGTAACCATACAGCATAGCGTGTCATTTTATTAAAAATGTAAAAATACAGTCTCCCCCTGATGTAATGACAGACATTGAAACCCTGGCAACTGGTAGAGATTTATAGGCTTCCATATGTAGCCACATAGCATTCACAAAATGTAAATATACCTCCTGCCTTTCATCCTGCTCTTCCCTATCTATTCTCATCCTGGCAACTTCAGAATCAGTGAAGCGTTCAATTCTGTGTAAACTCTGGAGGATCATTCTCAGCTGTTTACTAACCGGGCCCGCTCATTACAGACTGTTATTCAGCTCTACGATCAAAATAAAAGGGACGGGACTCAAACGCTCAGAGGTTCCTCACCTCTGCACATTAAGCTCTCTAGAGATAAATATGCTTTAAGGAGGTATATTCTATACTATGCTGGAAAAAAGAAAAGACTACATGTGGATAAGTGCTGGGAATATTTCAGAGGCCGCTTATGTCTCATCTGTGGTGTTTTTCTCTTTTCATACGAGTACAGAGAGCTAGCGTCTTGAGCACATGCCAGATAGGAGAGGCGATGAAGAAAAAGGAGGGAGGAAAGAGGCAGTAGAGGTGAAAGAGGGAGGAAAGTGGCTCTTTGTTACTCCTAATAACAGAACGGTGACTGAATCAAATCAAATCAATCTTTATTTATATAGCGTCTTTTACAATCAAAATTGTTCCAAGGCACTGAAGAAAAGGTAAGAATGAGATAAAGGTGGACTGATGTGGAGCGGCAATGGGAAGAGGAAGAATCAAAAGAAAGAGTGGATGGAGGGATGAAAGAAAAGCGACAGTGCAGCAATGCACCGTAACAGTGGGTCATTGCTAATCAAACAGATAACTGAAGGCAGTGCAAGCTAGTCAGTGCTCCTTTGTGAGCAGACCCACTGACGTCTCCTCTCCTCAACACTGTCTCCCTCCCTCTCTCTTTCTGTGTGTTCTCACTCGGAGCTAGCAGGGCGAGTCAGGGGCAGGGCTGATTCAACTGGAGGGGTCTGCTGGGGGGTGGTGGGGGCTCAGGTGGGCTCCACAGGAGAGCGTGCTTGAGCAGTGTCTGAACCCAGAACTCTGAGGCCGTGCACCAGTGTGCCTCACAGGAAGAAATGCGTCTCTTACAGGCTGTTTAATGGACATGCATGGTGGAGTCTCGGTCTGCCATCAGACTTTTTTTTACAGCGGTTCAGATGCAGTTTGGGTCAGAGCTGTTGATTTTCTCACTAATCAATGAGATGAGAAGAAATTGTTGAAATTGTAACACTGGGTCAAATATTAAAGTATTTCTTCAAGATCCATGGTGGCTAAACGTGTTAATGGAGACGAGAGGACATGAAGGCAGGAAGTGGAAGACCTGGCACGGTGGTGTGGCGACAGGAACCTCGTCCTCAATGGTAAGGAGATGATTGTGGATTACTGCGAGTCTGCCCCCACCAAACCTCCCCCCTCTTTGATGTAGAGAGGGAGGGTTGGTAACAGTGAAGAGCTGCTTCGTTGATATTCTCTTAAATACCTGGGGGCCATATCTCCAACACCCTTGCCTGGTGCACCAACGCCATGGCTGTCATTAAGAGAGAGTCCTGACGTCCTCTGAGCACTGTACAAGCAGTACCTTTGTTGTGTTATACCGTTGCCTGCAATCCATTTTAGCATTATGTGACGCAGCATCAATGCATTTCATGACATGGATTAGCCTTTCTCCGTGCCCTGCTCCAACCATGAAAAACAACCATCCACACAATAATAGCCGAAACGTAAATGACATCTGTCTGTTTCCTTCAATCTGCAATACAAATGAAGTGCTCGGGGTGAGGTCCGGTGTTATCTACCGGTTAATGATAAGAGACAGCATAGGTAGCCTTGACGAGCAGACTCAGATATGTGAAGGGTCAATCAAACAGGGGGCAAAAAACAGCACGACAGGAGCACTCGCGTTGTAATAAAGTCATGCAAGGCTTGGAGACCGGGGCAAGAAAACATTTACTGTTTGAATAGGCAAAGATTTTAAATATTTAGGAAAAAGAGTGCCAACATGTCGGTAGAGCCAACATTTTCCCTCTTCCTACTTTAGTAGGCAAGAAACTCAATCGTCTGCATGTCACATAATCTGCGTGGCAGGTTCACCTCCTCCCACAGATGATCCCAGAAAAGCTGGCCAAGGCCTCTTTGCACGGCCAGACAGGGAAAAATGGCAGCACTGGTGGAGGGAGGGCAGCATTTATTGAAAGCCAAACACTTCATGGCCCTTTGGGATATCTTTTTGGTACACAGATCGTGCTGAGTATCCTGTATTTATGGGGGAATGTCAGAGTCGACAAATGACATGGAGTCTCCTCCAGTGACGCTGGGGTCTCCTCATGGAACACGGCGCGTGGAAGCGAATACAGGAGGAACAGCTTGGCGTTTCCCACAGGAACAGACCTGCCGTGTGTGCACAGCTGTGCCGAGAATTGTCATTTTTAAATATTCACATATTTAATCAGCTGAAAAGGCTCTTAAGACACACGCAGGCAGCGCTAAGGACATACATGTGCAACCGTGAAAGGAAGTGTTACTCTAGCAAAGCAGGTTCATCAGGAGAATTGGGGCAGATTTTCTTGCAGGACAAACGTGCAGTTTTTGCCTTTATTACTCTTTCAAACAGAGGTACTTTGTGTTAGCAAAACAACTCAAAAAGTTCCAAACATATTTTAATGGGCTAAAGAGCAGTTCATTTCATTTTGGTGATGTTCTAGATTCCAGCGGAACTTTGACCTTTGATCTTTCAAACACCAAGATCAAAGCAAATGGGTTTTGTTTACATTTCCACTATAATATGGATGTAAGTCACTAGATTTGGGGAAGTGATGTGTTTGCAGAGGTGTGCGCTGTGTTTACTGTCTGTCTTGAGTTTGACGTGGCCAGTTTTTTTCATTTTTTTCAATGGCAACATCGTTTTTCCACACACTAGGCCCTGTGCTTGGCAGGACAGTGAGTGATCCTCATTCCTGATCCAAACAGAGGGCAAGATGGATCTCTTCATACGATCTGCATTAGGTCAGTGGATAATATGGAACGACCTTGGTTTCTCCACCAATCACTGCTTGTACAGTGCTCGAGTGCTTGGCTGAAACTCCATGAAGAATCCCACTTAGCTTTCAAAGAATTGACCTGATGTGAAAAATTCCATGTAATCCCAATGAAAGCGCTGCCAAGGCTGCCATAAATGAGAATAACTCGGTAATCTAACCAGCATGTGTCATGTTAAACCGAGCCAAACAGTACATGTAGTTGCAGAACTGAAAGTTTATTAGACGATTTAGCATCTAAATGGGACCACTGCTTTAGCACCCGAGAGAACAAATGTGCATGCCAAATGCTGTGGTACGATTTGGAGGCAGCATCAATTAACTGTGAGTGTTGCTTTGACCTGTCACTGATATGTGCATGACTTTCATCATCGTGCGCAGTGTGGAGCACGAGAGGCGTCGCCTTTAATCACACGTAGTTTTTTCTTTTGCTCGGGTAAAAAGGGAATTGTTTCCATGTGGCAATTCCCCAGACAGACTTGTTGTTTACTGCCAGTTGACAAAGGGAAGCGGAGTTGAGACTGCGACACAAGCTAACATGAACAAAGTTTCACAGCGGGACCACAGGAAGAATTCTAAAGCAAGCAATTGTAGGAGAGGAAGAGGAGAAGAGGAAAAACAAAAAGAAATATTAAGAGGGAGGGCAATGGAGAGGGAAGACAGGAAGAGGGTGACAAGCCTCGTTATCTTCATTTCTAAATCTGTGCTAACAGCATCTTAAAATGTTTGATGAAAGTTGTTTTGTTTTAAATACTGTAGCAAAAAAATCAGCGTATGGGAAAGAGTGGTCACAAAGAAATGATCACAGATTAATAAAACCATCTGCGGACAGCGAGAAGGTGTAAAACCAAAGATCTAGCAATGAGCCCACAGTCTTGCCTTACACAAAGCTACAATGCTATATTAGCGCTTGCCATCTGTTCCTTTCCCACCTTCTTTGCTTGACCACTCAGCTGTCACGTAACCATGTAATTTAAGCTGTGTCTCGAGAAAACAAGTAGATTTGGGCTGAAACAGAAGTGAAAGTTCTTGCACACCCCAACCGAAGTCATTCGGTAATGTCACATTGCTGTCTGTAGTCAGAAAGAATTGGAGGTCATGTGACCTGGAGGAAGACACACTCAAACCCAGCATGTTTTGCACATCCAGTATCAGGTTGTTCCATTCAATTGATGTGACATTGTGACTGACTTCTGTATCCATAAGTAAGGAAAAATCAAGTTTTGATTGAACTCCAATCAACATGAGGATTGGAAATACTGGCAGAAAAGATCCTTTCCTTTCCATGTAGGTTCTGGTCACACCTCTGATTTCCCTAGGAATGTGGCCAAAACTTGTTCAGAAAAGAGATGTTTAAACTTTTGAAAAAAAGCATCATAATCTTTAGCATTTTATTTCATTCTTGTCTATACATTTTTCTAAGAACTAAATTGAAGAAAGAAAGGATATAGCGCTAGCTTAGCTTCTGGGTGTTAGTCATCCACCTTCCAAGGTGTGCCACACCTAACCTGACGTGACCGTTGACGGCCCAAACATCACCGTGAAGGTAACAAGACCTGACAAGAAGCACAATGACACATCCGCTGACATCGCTGCAATGTTTTTTCTGAGTCACTAAAAATAAACTTTAAAACAGGCTTGGGAGTCTGCCAAAGGATCAAAGAGGCACAAGTGGCACACCAGCTGGTACCAGAGAGAATATCCTGGATTCCTGCGGCACTGCATCTGACGTAGCCCAACGTGGGTCAAAGGATTAGCAGCTTTGTTAGCGACAGAGATGAGTAACAGGAAGGGAGGGAAAGGTAGAGCTTGGCTGCTTTGTTTGAGATGCTTTTACACAATTGGAGAAGACTATCAGCTGCTCCCTACAAGTGTTCGCAAGATCACAATGAGAAATATGTTTATACAGCTCTTAAAAATGTCTTCTGTAACTGACATGTTCTATATTTAGGTTAGGCATCCTCCCGTCTCCGAGGGTCTTATCATCGCTTTGTTGAGTTATTACTTTCTTCTTCTTCTGCATTCACAAATAAGCCATCGAAACAGCCACTGGTGAACAGCAACCTCACAATGTTCCCGTGGATCTCTCTATCAAATAAGCTGAATTTTATTGCTCCAAAATGTTGAACTACTCCTGTTCTGAACTTAACTCAGCATAGACCACGTGTTAGCATTGTTAGCTGTTACTGATAGCGACCAAATTAAGTGAATTAAATGCATTTGCAATTTCTTACACAAATGAAGAAATATTTCTTTTCCCATCTTGACTCTTAGTGATGAAACCACACGTGTGAGGAGCTTTCAGCAGGGTGAGAATGGGTCTGAGCAACGCTGTTTCATCCACCTACCAGTTGTTTCAGTTACTGCTTGTATACAACTCCAGAATGTCTAATATTTTGCAAGGAGAAAAGGCCATCCAGCACCTTTTGTGCCTGCGCTAGTGAATAGAGCAGCATCCTCGGGCTGCAGGAGTGATGGCCATGCTGTTCAAGTGTCTCTGAGCAAGGCTTTGATTCCTCTGTGGACACTGCTCCTTTGCTGAGGCCGCGTTCTGCCCCCACTGTTGGGAAACCATAGAGGAGAGCTCGCTTCAGGAGCTACAGAGGGTGGTGGCACTGCTACCTGTCCGAGCAGACCAGAACCAATATTTTCCAAACTGGTATTCAGGTTTCTTTTCAGCAGTTCCACAAAGGATGAGAGTTCTGTGTTCCATGTGATGTAAAGGTAATGTGTACAACAGCAGTCGTTTGTTCATTGTTAAATGGCCACAAAAGTGGGATAAGTGGGGGTATTGATCTGCTCTGTTGCATTCACAGGCACCTGCAAAAATCATCCCATTCATCTAATATCTTTTTTCTCTTCTGCTCACATTTTAAATACAGTTTTCTTTACAAATGTAAAAGGACAAAGTTAATCAGGTGAACCTGGATACATGCACAAATACATCAGAGTATCAGGGAGGAATCAAGACACGTTTGACTTCTCAGAAGTGCCGTTATCTTATTAAGTGTCGCACATTTTGCTGTTTTCATGCTCATTTGAATGTTCACTGGTAATTCAGAAATAATGTTCAGATTTTCAGCTGATTAATGTTCAGTGAACCAAAAAGGTTATTTTTAAATGCTCAAGGGATTAGCTGGAAATTTAGCGACTGAATATTTTTCTATCTTTGGCTGTATTGTAGGTCTTGTTTATGGGATGAACTGAAAGGAGGGAGTGGTTTGTGGTGAATAATTACAAATTCGGCACCAAATCAAGTCTTGACTTTTCACCTGTTGTGTGTTGTGTAGACCTTACACCATGCTGGGGAACAATCTCTCCCGTTCTTCAGCGGTCATGTGTGGTTTTGTTATGAGACCCCGTGTCACAAAAGTCAAAGCCACAAACAAGGAAATGGCTTTGATGATGTGCGGGCTGATGGCCTGTTCAGGGACTGCAGTAAAAAAAAAGTTTCTCAAGAATATGCTGAATTTCCATTGATGATTGCCATAAAAGTGGCAAAGCATCCTACCCGAATACTTACAGACTTCTTAAATAGGACGGATCCAGCTTTAGCAACACTAACCTTTAAGCCAGGTCCAGTATGGTGAATAATTTGTGTGGATGGAACCGAGAGGCACAATAACACATCTGAGTGTGGAGATGGTGGATCAGAGATCTAATGTTTGACTCCTCATAGCAACTTTAGAGCCATTTGTTTTGCTCTTAAACCCATCATTTCTCCACAGAAAGCGACTATATTGGGGCACATTTTCATCATGGACCAATCATGAACCGGTGACATTTGTTCCATAAAGCAACCTCTTACTGGTCTTTAATGAGGACGCTCTTTACATCCTTTTGCTGCAACAAATGCCATTCACTCCAACTGTACAGGTAAATACTAGGTAGTGTTATCACGCAGTTCAAAAGAAGAGAAGTTGGTCATTGATCTATGAAAAGCCTCTTTCCTGTGCAGGAAGGAGTGACAAGCAGTAGTAATTCTGCAACCCTTTTTATTGAAAGCTCCATTTAAATAAAAGTGCTCCTTTATGGCTGACATTTATGAAACCCATTCTCTGTAAAACGATAAGCGAAGGCAAACTTAAAGGCCTAAATGCAGTCACATTAAAACCGGTCTTTTCTGCATGACCGGCACGCGCGCACAAAATTGCCCTGCCTGCATGAGTCTCGAATGCAAGCACATGCAGGTTAGATGTATAAAAATCTATAAGAACATATAGGAAATGGACCAGTTCTGAGAGGAAACAAGCAACACAATTAAGTCGCTTCTCCTTGATTTGCTTCTTTTAGATTCATCTGACAAGAGATAGTTACTGGCTCCATGACAAAGGAGTTTTTTTATTGACACCTTTATTTATTTATATATTTTTATTTGAACGCCACCCACGTCTGCTCCACAGTCCTCTTGTCTCCTCACTTGACAGCACTAGACTGGTTTAAATCATATTTATCTGATAGATACCAGTTTGCTCATGTCCATGGTGTCCCCTTCTCATACAGTAGGGTTAGCCACGGAGTTCCTCAAGGTTCGGTACTTGGACCAATCCTCTTCACATTGTACATGCCATGAAATCAGAGGAGACAGAGAAATTAGTGAAGCTTCAGACCTGTCCTAAAGATATAAAGTACTGGATGTCTTCAAATTTCCTCCTTCTTAACTCAGGAAAAACTGAGGTCATGGTGTTTGGTCCTGAACCTCTCAGGGATAGATTAGATCACATGATCACTCTAGATGGTATCTCATTAACATCTAGTCTCTCTGTGAGGAATCTAGGAGTAACCTTTGACCAAAATCTCTCCTTCAACTCACACATTAAAACAGTCTCTAAAAGTGCCTTTTTTCACTTGAGAAACATCACAAAGATCAGGAAGCTACTGACGCGACATGATGCTGAAAAGTTAGTCCATGCATTTGTTACTTCCAGGCTGGACTATTGTAATTCTTTATTACTCCGCTCTCAGAATGCTGGTTTACTTGTGGTTCCCAGAGTTTCTAGGAGTAGAATGGGGGGCCGAGCTTTTAGCTACCAGGCCCCCCTGCTATGGAACCAGCTCCCTGTCCAGGTACGGGAGGCTGACTCCATCGCTACTTTTAAGATTAGGCTTAAAACCTACCTCTTTGAAAAAGCTTATTGTTACTAATTCTGTAGTTCCAGTTACTATTATAGACAGACAAATTATCATACTTAGGGGGTCGTCTAATCATTAGGTTAACATCTTAGCTATGCTGTTATAGGCCAAGGCTGCCGGGGTCCGGAAACATGATCACCTGACAGGCCTCTGTCACCCCACTGGGTCATGGTTTCCTCTCCTCTCCTCTCCTTTCCTCTCCTTTCCTCCTCATCAAGCAGACTAGTTATGCTGCTTCTTGTGTAGTGTTTCTGCCCCCCCCCTTCTGTATTTATTTACAGGTTTCGCCGCCTTCAGAGCTGTATGATGACCTCCGGCCCCGCTGACCCACTGTATAAATCGTTTATTTTTGTGTGTGTTTCTGTGCTCTGTGCCGTCCTCTCCTCTCCTCTCCTCTCTCTCCTCTCCTCTCTCTCCTCTCCTCTCCTCTCCTCTCCTCTCCCTCTCCCTATAAATAAAGATTGATTGATGGATTGATTGATTGATTGATTGATTGATTGATTGATTGATTGATTGATTGATTGATTGATTGATTGATTGATTAGTTCTTGGCACTGCAGTGGTGGAGCTGACAGTGGTTTTTATTTATTTATTTATTTGTTTTACTTTTGTGATTCATGGTCCGAGGCCTCACATTATTTCCTCCTTCACAGTCCTTAGTAGCGTTTTCTTTTTGTTTTTTGGATGCTGCTGCGAAAAGCACTGTATAATCATGTCAGATAACTGTACGTACAAGTTGATTTCTTCACTAAAATCTGCCCTTTAAATCATATTCACATTAATTTCTAAAAAATAAAAATAAAATTAAAAAAAAGCACTCACATTAGATAAGTGCAATTAAGGAGCATTTCAACATTATTTTCTTTTTATGACTTAAATCATGACCCTCATTGACAAAACAATGTTAGGGTGTAATGACTTGCTAAACAAAACGACTTCTATGGGTAATTGTGAGTAATGCAAATATAAAGTCGACACAGCTCATAAGTATAACTCTTTAATACTGTACAGGAAAATAAGAATCCAAGTGCATGTTTACATGGGTAACATATAAGTAAAAGATAAATGCATCATAACATTTCCTCTACTACATAATGCTAATTATATTAGCATTATGTAGGGGTCATGACTTTTTTCATCATGTTCTTTTATTTAATTGGTTCGTTCATTCATTGAGGAATACAGGTTAATCAGAGTGGCCTTTACACTCATGGTTTTATGTCTCACACCTTGGAATATTAAATGAAAAAATGCACACCCTTTAAAACGGAGGAAGGAGGGAGAATGAACATTAACCTTACGACTCACTGCAACCCCTCAACTATATTTCTCTTCACGTATAATCTGTGTTTGATAGAGATTGAAAGGCTGCTCTGACCTTTGACATTACTACAAATTAAAAAGGGAAGGGATTTTTATAGATTGTGATGTTTGTTATTTGGTCATGAGTGTTGCCACACTGCAGATGTTTGAACTGTTAGTTTGCAGAAGAAGCTGACTCATTCCTCACTCCTTTATCCCTCAATTTGTTGGTTGACATTAAACAAACTCCAAAGTCTTTAGGGCACTTGACATTTTAAAAGTTAAAAATTTTAAAATCGAAGGGATGCTGTACTACAAGGCAAGGGAGTCACTCCCAATAAAACCATCCTCTGAATTATGAATGAACCTTTGATTTAATAAGCTGTGATGCATTAACAGATGATTGTGGAGGTGTGTTTTTGGGAAATCTGCCTGATCAAAGCAAGAGAAGAGGCTTTTGGGACAGGAATTCCAAACTGTTTATTCTGAGCAGACAGGGGAAAAAGATCACAATATTTCATGGGGTACCAATGGCTCTGTGTAAATTTATGGACATTTACTTTGAAGCTGAATCTCTGCTCCTGCTGAGCTCTGAGCGTTGCCATCACACCTTTATCCAGTGATGAATTAATAATGCCAATTAATAACCAAGACTGAAATGAACAATAAAACTCTCTCGCTCTCTACCAGAGGTAGGCACTGCCCGATGTTTCCCACAGTTCCTTCAGTCTGGAGCTAATTTTAAAAGACTTCCCTCCAGGCCGGCTTTCATGCCTGCTGCAGTGTGCTGGTTCAGATTTACATCAACGCTGGCGATTGGGGACACTCCTCTGATCTGCACCATCAAACTGTGTACACACATCATAAACACGGCATTTGAAAAAGTCCAGAGCAACGACAGTGGATTCAGGAGGTATATATCACCTTATAGTGGCATCGGTGGAATAATAGAGCTTCCTGGATGGCTTCCATCCCACTTAAACAGCTCCTATAAAACCCCAGAGGGATGCTGGAGATCCCAGGAGGATAGCCTCCATTGAAATGTGAGAAATGAGCTCTTTTTTGATTCAGAGAATAATCATATAGGTTCTTTTTCGAGCTATTGGTTTTCATCCGTCTTTATGAACACACCTCAAAACATCCTGTAAGGAGCTATAAGGTGTCTGGAGGTCACAGTCTGGAGGAAATGCTCTGATTTTTAAAGTTAGAAGCTCAAAGATGTCCTGTGATGCCCTCCTTAAGGAAACCAGGTAATGATTTTGTTAATAATAAAGTGTATATTTTCTGTACTGCAACAGTAGATGGTTGTGTCTGCAGGCCACTTCAATATGAAGTTTTCTCATAAATTTTCAGAATAAATTTTTTATGAGGAATATATTTTTCTTTTGATATGTAGTTGAATATCAGGCTGATGAAAAGCACCTCAAGTACCAAAAAGAATGATTAGAGTGAATGAGTAGGCTCAAAATAGATGACAGAAAAAATGATGGGTGTCATTGCAGATAATACCTAAAAGAGAAACAGGCTTCTGGACTGGTGGATGTTGTCAGAAGAAGAATAGAGGGCGGCTTGGGGGTGGAGATCGGGATGCTCGGAGCCGCAGAGCAGGTCCGTGCGTCCACTGCACAGTGGGCAGGTGCCGCGGACCCAAGGTGGTTTTGATTTAGAGACTGAGCTCATCATCATGCCAGAAGCTCCAAAGGCACAGGCCAGGTGCAGGTGGGTAGAGGTCGGTAGTGGGGGGTAGCTGAGCACACACACACACACACACACACACATGCATACAGTGGATGGGGAGCTATTAATTGCTATGCAACATATCTGTTATAGGAGCACTTGTGGGATACTGGCAGTTCAAAGAGTCGGAAGTGTGGCTGCAGTTCAATCAAACCACAAAGTGGAGGGGGCCTGGCCCCTGACCAAAGACAGATTGGTGCGAGGTATGTCATTAATTAGATGTTCTTCTGCTGTCAGTGCTCCTTTTGTTTCGGCCTCCGTGGCTGCACGTTTACAGCATCGGCTACTCTTAGTTCTCGGATACTATGTGAGGACCCACGAGCAGAAATAAGGGCGTTCCTGTGTTACCACAACCCCCTTTCCCCCCAGCCGGGACTGACAAACCGCCACCTGTTCTCATTTTGTCTCCTGAACCACTGGAGAAGGCCAAACACCGAGGTAATCTACGATGGATGCAAGATTCTATTCAAAACAATACCCTTGTCATCGCCACCTGTTTACACCCCCACCCACGCACGCACACACACCTCCCTCCACCGCAGCCAGAGCGGCAAACACAAACCCAGGCAGGCTGCTGTTGGGGGGGCAGTTGTTTCTGTCACAGGGGCAAAGGAGGAGAAGACGGGCGTACTCTGTGCTATATGATGCCCCCCCCCCCCCCCGAGTCCCAGATGTCACTTGTTTTAATGACATAATAATGACCGTGTTGTGACTCCCCTTGGCCCCTCAGTCTGGATGATCTGCACACACTCACGAATACAAACATACCCCCCACCCCCCATATTATTATTCAAACCTTGCATGTCTCCTAGTTTATTGCTGGCTTGAGCAGATAAATTAAAGGTGATAACAGATTTTATTCAGGATTGTGAAAGACAGGATTAGACCCTGAGAAAATCCTTCAATCTGAAACTATTTTCCAGGCATTTCAATTATCCTTAATTTCCAGAAATGTGTTCTGAGTTTGAAGTCTGATAGTTTGTAACTAACCCATTAACTAACAGAGAAGATAAAAAGGCTAATTCTGTCTCAAATTCAGCATATAAACAACTCAGAATATGAAGCAGGCATGACCCTCACAAAATCATTTACATGACAAATGATCAGTCAAATGTGATGCTTCTCTGCCACTGACACCCCGGAGCTCAGGCCATCTGGATCAGCCACTTCCTCGTGATGAACCAGGGCTGCATCTAGGAGAATCCTTCACTGAAAGAGTGACTGAGGCAGGGTGGGCTGGAGCAACTCTGTCCCCGTGCTGTGCACGTTGTTTTGCCAAACTTGAGCTTGACAAAGGGGGGGCCGGATGAAAGTTGGTTCGATCTGGTGGGTCGACTTCATCAAATTCACAGCTCATGTGAAGAATGATCCCGATGAATTCCGTGATGAGCTCTCCATTCAGAGACATAGGCCGTCCCCTCTAACAAGGCTAACTTGGGCTCAGAGGCCTCTAATGCATGATGGATAGGGAAGGAGTGGATCTTCGTGGCGGATGCCGCCGCTGGCAGCAGATCACAGGCATTAACAGAGACCAACCTTTCATTTATGAGCTGAAAGACATCTGCTGCCAGCAGGTACCCTCGACTTTATCATCACCGGCTGGATCTACCCATGTTTTCCTGGCATGAAAATTTAAAGCGATATACACACATACGTACGTACGTAGGCTGGCTAGTTTGAGCTGTCTACATCATCTCCTTCTGCAGGTGAAAAATGGCTGCTTCGTGCGGTGCACCAGATGGCAGGAATGGGTCATCAATCTGAGGCGCAAGACGTGTGATGGATGGCTTCCCCAGAGTAAACCACACCTAGCAGAGCTTTGCCTGCAAATTAGCATCAAGATTGTGCACTAAAACCATCCAACTTAATTCATTTACAGGTGCAATGCATCATGAGGAAAAAAAACAACCAGAAGGTAAATTAGGCAGTGTTTATGTGGCTACTATGTTGTATTAAGGCTATGATTCGTGGCTTCTCATCCTTTACATCAACAGATTTCTTGCTTGAGGTTTCTTCCTGTTAAAAGAGAATTTTTCCTGCCACTGTTGCTTGCTCAGTGGTTGGGACCTGGGTCAATTCTGAACGTAACAGACTCTTTATAAGCTGAGTTCAAGACATCTGCTGCATCAAAAGTCAAAGATCACAGCAGCTTCAGAGGCCACTGCTACCTCATGGGTTGGGATTTACCTCAAATGTATTGCTTAATATAATCATTTCAACATATCCAACTGCCTATCCGTTGTGGCCTCAACTGCATAAGTTTAAGCTTTTCTCTGTTTACTTTCTTCGACACCTCCCTCCTGTGGGAGGCGGCCCAGCGAGCAGACTGACAAATGCAGAAAGACCATACCGGCGTGTCACATCATAACAAGGTGCACTTAGCGAGCACAGCCCGCTCCCGCAGAATTTTGAATACAAAAGCAGTGCAGGGGGAAGAAAAGTGCGATTCAAAGTGGAGAGGAGGCCTTTCATGGTGGAGGTGGCTCTGTGCAGCAGGTGACCGGCGCTGAAAGAGATGAATAAATCATTTCAATGGAGGGGGCAGGGGAAACAGTTGCCTGGAGAGGAGCGGCAGTTAACAAAGTCCATCGGCTCAGCGTTATGTAGATGGTGTTACAATCCAAATCTGATGTTTTTACTCTGCTGCCCCCCCCCCAATGCAAGGATTCACACTCAGCGTGTTGTCCAACGGGGAAAGTGTCCCGAGCCGTGCTTTATTATTTAAAGACTGGAATAACAGAACTGAGATCATGAAACACCCAAAGAGCTTTAGAATATAATTTTTTTTATTTATAATTTATAATTGGCAGATACAAAAAACTCTTAAACTGTATCCAAAGTGTGCAATAAAATCACTTGATTTTTTTTTTCCCAAAAGAAAAAAATACAAAAACAAAACAAAATGAAAACATCTACTTTGGAGAAGTGAAAAACCAATGTAAACTGGAGTCAACTGGTAATTCTACAGAGACTATTCAGTACTAATGTTCTCTTAACCGACTAGTTAGTTAACAAATTGCAAATCTGCTTTTGCGCTCCCTAGATGACAACCGGAGTCGTGACGTGTGCACACTTCAACATTGGTGACGTTCTACTCCGCCAATGTTAAACACAAGAAAGGCAATCATATCCAGAAGCAGCACAAATGTGTCCAATGCATTACATGGTTTTTACTGTACCACTATTCTGTGAGAGGGCAAACTGTAAAAGGAGGGGAGCATTTCCCCAAAAAACCAACCCAGTGTTGTAAACAATGACCTTCATTCACCAGGATGTAGAAACTGAAAGGTTGGAGCTTGTTAAGTGCTAAACAGCTGCTGCTAGCTCAAAATGCTCCAGCAGAAAACAAGTGGCAACCTCCGGCTTCAAAAGAAACACTGTGATTTGTTCCTGCTTGTCAAAGTCTGATGCAAATTAAAAATAAAAACGCAAGAAAAAAAACTGTATTAAAATAACAAACTTCACATTTCAACTGAAACTTTTAAAAAACACCATTTGTGGATCCGAGCATGTTGAGGGAGGTTTTAAGTGCAAAATGTGAGTTTTTAGACGATCGTGGCGCTTTCCGAGAACGGATTTAAAAAAAAAAAAAAAAAAAAAATTCTTCGGGTGAGCTTACATTCTTCTTGTACAGCTCCATCCCCCAGACGGTGGACGACACACCAAATCTCACATTTCTGAAAGGAAAAACACTTGATTTCCTGGACATGGTCTGTCCAGACAATGTTTGCAACTAAAAAAAAAAGCCCCTCAAAATCCAATAACAGCCCTCGACGTAGCCAACCGTGCTACTCCAATCTCATACAATTCAAATGTTTTAAATGCAAAGTCCTTAAACATGCAACGCCATCCAGCGTTTCTATCTAATCTGCTAGACTCACGGTTAAATTCCTCAAACACCAACATTTCCAGCTAACTAAAACTAGACCTAAGCTAACAACCTACCGAATGGGGACGGGGACGGGGATGGGGACTCTCCCCCCCCTCCCCCCAAAATACTAGTTTTAAGGACACCATCAGAAAAAGTTGCGCATCCACAATGTGAAAAAACAATTCCCTGTCAAAGTATCCAAATAAAGCACTTCTGAAACCTACCATGTGCTATTCCCTTTACTCTGACACGAGCCACCAATTAAACAATCTCTGCTGAAATTCAGCGCTGAGGGGACGACGCAAATGAGGTAAAACTGCCGTTTTTCTATGAAATTTCAGATGGTTTCTGTGTGCTGCAAACCTGGCAATACCCAAACTCACGAGCCAAGTTATTTTCCTCATTTACGCTCGTCGACAGTACTAAAAAGCCATCCTTCTGTATTCAGGTCAACTGACCAGAGGTCTGTTGTTCAATTACACGCTAACTGATGGTAACTTACACACCACCTATAGGTAAACACATTAAATCGTAAAACAGTCCTCTGATATATGCTTAGACAGCCTGGCTACTCCACTGTGCCGTAAAGACTTCACTACATGCAGATACGAGGGTCATGGAGCTACAAAATTTTAGCCGCGGTGCAGACTCGACATTCCTAATGCAGAAAGATTCACTTTCAGCAACAACAAGGTTTTTACAAAGTGATAACATTATTCACCTCATAACAGCATATTTAAATCCAGCATTGTCAGTACCTTGAGGCTAGCACGTTTGGAAACGCGCTACAGGCAGCCACTTGATTTAAGGCTACTTGATCGGGTCAGACTTGGCAGACCGGAGAGTTCCGAACATCTCTTGGAACAAATACGGATCTATTAGACTTTGAGTGTTTTTGTTAGCAGCCAAATTAGTGTAATTATGCGCTGAATAAATGTTAACAATACTCGTTGCATAGGATGAATGCAAAACATTCTCAGTCGCTGTCTGACAATAAAACGAAGAGCAAAAGCTGATCAAAACTAGTTGGTCTGCTTATAAACATCAGCATAGCAGTAAGCTGCTGCCTTCTTAAATATAACACTCGTTAGATTAAAAACTAATTCATGAAGGAGTTTCAACTCATTAAAATCCAAGCCATTTGAGATTAGTGTCTGCAACTAAAACAACCTGGGTTATGTTTTTGCAGTAGATTATGTGCTGGTCTGTGTTTATGGAACTGGCAGGAATGGTGGATTTAACAGTGACAGTGGCCCGGACACAAAATAAGACCCCCCCCCCAGAGCAGAACATCCCAAAACTGTGGTCATCTGTAAACCTCGTCTGACCCTCCGAGACCAACACAAAAAGTGCAAATTGCTCCCACTGTCCTGTCTGCGACTTCAGTAGTGCTTCTCCTGCAGATAATCTTTCATTTTGTTAGGTAGCGGCAGTTTCTGGATCAGGTCTATCCTGGTGTACTGTCTGATGACGAAGCGGCAGAGGTACTGGAGGGAGCGCACTTGCATAAACCTAGATACCGGGTTGGTGAGTCTCACCGGGTAGGTTGCAGAGCCTGGTAAGCGGGACCTGGAGTAACAAAAGGCCCCGTACTCGGAGTCTTTGATAGAATGTTCGATCAAGTCCACGATGGACGTGTGTCCCTCCACATCCGGCTGCTCGTAGAAGCTGAAGCGTCCGTTTGAGTGCTCGATTCGCGTGTGCAGGGTCTTGCTCTGCGACCTGAAGCTCAGGCTGAGCAGATACCTGTCGTCTGAACTGTCTCTGACCAGGAACGAACCGTCGGCCAGGTTGACCAGCTTCTCCTCGGCCTCCCAGCGTGTGATTGGGCCCCAGTACCAGCCCTGCCTCGCCAGCTTCTTCAACTCTTCCGTCAGGCTGGTGACCACCATGGGCCCGCTGCTCTGAACCGAGTCGTACACCCGGCTGACCCCAGGGGCCGAGTTGGGGTCAAAGTTGAGGTGGTGCCTCACCCTCTCAGCTACTTGGCTGTCCGATGAGCTGAACCCTGAAAAAGTCCTCGGGATGTGTCCGTTACTCATCATGGGGGGCAGGAGGGGAGAGAGGGGAGGCGGGACGTCCACTGTGCAGCTTTGGAGCATCACGCCAGCAGAACCAATGAGGAGACTATTAACTGAGGTTTCCATGAAGAGATCCGGAGGCAGCCCACCCACCAATTCGTGCTCCTCCTGTCCCTGATCTGTGTGGAGAGAAGTGTCGTCTGCTTCAGTCACCACCTCCATAGGAGAGGAGCTGTCCAGACAAAAGGAGTGGGACCCCTCTGGGTACATTCCCTCATCTAAAGGCATTGTGTATTGGATGTAGTCCTGGGGTGTCAAGCCCAGTACCACAGGCACGTCACTGTCATCAATGTTTAAATGTAAATCACCATTTTGCGGTTGCTGGAGATTCTTTAGGGATTCCGCTTGGTCCTGAAAGAGCCCTTCCATCTGGAAATCGTGAAAGTCTCTCCGAACGCCCTTTAAATTGGGACTTGGGCTGGGAGAGTGGACCATGGCGTTGACTTTGATGCAGGCTTCTTCTGAACTGACCGACCGCAGTGGCCAAGGAGAGGGGCTGTAATGGTGACTCTGGATGGATGCAGATCTCAGGGGTCTCTGGGCCTTCACCTCACTGAAGCTGATGGGCACGGATGAGGATGAAAAGGTGTCTTCATCGTCCGCTGAGCCAATAGCAGAGGAGCTGCTTTTCACTTTGGCCTTTGGCTTGGCAGACAGCCTTCTTTTTAGCGATCCCATCAGGCCCTCACTCTTCGACCGGCCCTTGTGGCCTCCTTTCTCCTCCTCAGCAGCAAGGTCACAACCAGAGATCTCTTTGGTGTAACAGCCTCCAAAAAGTGACTCATCTTTCGAAAACTCGGAGGTCACAGACGCCTGCTGGAGCATGACAAAGTCACCCTCCTCCTTGCCCTTTATGCTGAGGGACTTGCGGATGGTCTTAAGGCTTATCTTCTTCATTCTGGCAGGCCCTCCAAAGGGGGGGGCATGGGATGGTGCTCCTGGTACCCTGATGAAAGTGCTATCCACTCAGTCCTCTCATCAGGCCACACAAAACAAGTCATGCATACAGTGGAGCCATTATTCCCTGCACAAACAAAATGGTTACGATCAATGGTGACATTTTTTGTCAGATTAATAGAGACAGTAACTATGTTGCTTTGCAGACTCAGACTGTTCCTTAAGCATGTGCCACCAACAGCAGCAACCTTACATGGGAAGCACATACAACTAACTGCAATCTGATTACTCACCATTATAAGCAGAATTTTGTGACTCGGATGGGCCCAGTTCCACCTCTCATTTGGTGCTGTGAAGTTGAAAAACAGTCAGCTTAAACAAAAGCACGCTGCCTGATTGCTGTGATATGTGATGAGAAATCTGTAGAATCTGCACATCGAAACAGCTTAAACAAAGATCATGGGTATTAAGAGATCAGATGTTTACATAGCTTGTCCTGACCTGCCAAGGCCTAGTCTTCGGGCAGGACCCCACGCTCTTAGCCTAGCTTCTAAGTAGTTGAAACATAATGTCCTCACTCTTAAATGTGCACAAAACGTTAAAGTATTTTAAAGCTGGTGTTCACAAACTAATTATCACGTTCAAGATACTTGCATGCTAACAATGTTAGCTACCATTCAGTTATTTTGATAGCATATCGATTAGTTCCAAGGTAAACGTGTAATGGATAAGCTTAAAAAACACGCACAAAAATGCTAAAACTAAATCAAAGTCCTCTTGCGAGACCCGACAAAATTGACCCACATGTGATAATTCAATCATGTTCAACACGCACAGGAAAGATTCGCACCCTAATGCTAACGATAGCTTGGCTAATGTTAGCTTGCTACTCAAGTCAAAAAGCTAGCTAGGCAAACATTTAGAGCCAAAGAGAATTTTACCATCAAGTTCCCTTTACATTGCAGAACAAAGCACGAATGTTCTTTTACAGCTCCTTGTATTCGGCTCCACGCTAGACGTACATGGTGATGTCGGCGATGATATTAAAACAGGGAGACATCTTTCTGGGAGGTTGGCTAACACTTGCACGCTAACGGCCTCCTCCTTTCTTTCTTTGTTGCCTGTTGAATTATGGCAGCAGCGTCAGACGGAGCGAATCCAACACACACTCAGCGGCTCCGATCTTCCTAGTTTGTTTTGTTTGTTTGTTTGTTTGTTTTTTCACACCCATCAAACAAGACAAATATCCCAGATCATGAATATTTTAACTACAACAAAACAAATCTGGGATATAGTTTTATATCATGGGTGCACTCATGAGTTAGATTTCTTTTTGGGATGTCATTGATCATCTTGGCAAAATGTGCAAATGAGCATAATATATATGCTCAATAATTATGATATTTTTTATATATATATAAAATATAAAACTGGGATATTTGTCTAGTTTGATGGGTGTGGGAAAAAAAACCAAAGATTGGATGTGTGTGAGTGTGTTTATATATGTCAGCACATATACACATACAGAGAGAGAGAGATATTGATTATTTAAGTTATTAGACAAGTTATCCTTTCATTTTCAAGTATTTTTTTAATATTTAAAACCTTATGTGAATACAGTAACTTAGTAATATGAGATGACTTTAGATCAATAGATTTCTCCTGAACACTGCTGAAAAATACCCAAACTTGTTTGTATATAACTTGCTCTGTATTCCAGAAACGTCCACTAGGTATTTTCATAATTTGACACAGCAACTAAAGTTTGAACTCTGAAATGATACATTGGTTTCCTAATTAGTGTCAGCATTGTTTTAGTAGATGGTGTTTACCAGCATCAGGCTAATTTGGTCCACATCCTGCATGTTACATTGTTTTTTCCACGCTGTCAAGTGCATGGCAGTCCTTTGCCAACCTGCTTAGGGCAGTTGTGTGTAGACAGGCACTATGCAAAGACTCTAATTACCAGCCCCTATTAGGCTTGATCAGGCTGCCTCTGCTTGATGTGTTGGAGTGGGGTGGGGGTGTTGGTGAGATGTGGGCTTACAGCTCATAGCACCAAGGACACATTAGAGCAAGGGTGCAACAGTTTTGACAAAGTAAATTAGGCCAGGCAAGAAAACTTTGGTTTGATATTTGTAACCAGACAAATATCCAGGCTACCTTGTTGTGCTAGGATTGTTGTATTAGCAGGCTGGTTAACAGGAATTATGAGTCTTATAGGACCATAAATTTTGCATGGTGTTGTGAAGGCTGACTGATGAATCTTGTGCTTCAGGATCAATTTTTCAAAATTCATTTATGTACCATTTAATCGACTAACATGGAGCAGGCATTGTTGCAAATTAGCTGCCTGATTTGTTTTGCTGTTGCCTCCGAGTGCTGTAACTGGACCCAATGGGGGCTTGTTGGCTTGGGCAGATGGTGGGTGGGGGTGAGACCCACCCTTATATACTCGATGCTTTCAGTGGAGTGGAAGACCTCAAACAGCAGGTGTGTCAAACAGTGACGGGCCGGGAGGACCACTCAGGTTCTGCCTCTGAATAGCAAACACAGTACCTCAAATTTGCAGAATTTCACAGTTTCACAGAAAGAAAATGTCTGATCAATATTATGAAAATCAAGGGATGTTGTTTTTCTTGCAATAATAAGACATATTAGAACCATGTAAAAAAAACAACAACGTGTGGGCCTGAAAATGGGCCCCTGAGGAACACCACCGGTCAAAGTTTGTTTTTTTAAATCACAATATCCATGTTTGCCGTTCATTGAGAAACAAACACAGGATTCAATGATTTGTGCTGAATCACTGTGGTTCAGTTTGTGTCATGTTTTAGGTGGAAATCTGAGATGATGCTGTGTCAACAGTAAAACTGGCAAAAAAAGGGGTTTAAATTGTGATTATTTTAACCCATTCAGGAAGCTTGGGATGTTGCATTTGAGGCACTTTGCAAAATTTGTAAAATGACTGTGTTTGAAAACAGGAAAAAGGATAGACATACAAAACAATTTGAAAGGGGCTCAATAATTATATGCTTTTACAGTTACATCTCTGATCTGTAGAGAAATAAGAAAAAACAACAACTAAATGTTTAGCTTTCCATAAGAAATTTGTCATTCAGCCCAAGATAAAAGAGGCTGCATAAGAGTAAAATTACTTTGAAGGGTTAATAAAACAGGAAAGCTCAAGTTGAATCTCATTTAAGGGTGAACAGTGGAATTTTCAGTATGAAGCCAAATTAATTAGGCTGAATTCCCACCCAACAATTAAAAGCTGTGTGGTTGTATTATTATATTAAATCATCATTTGCAAATTTTGTTAATTATCACACTGCCCGCCAATGATTCACGCGCCACATCTCAAGTGGGAGCTGCTGTTCAAATGGATTAACACTGCTTTCACGTATGTGTTCAGAGGCAATGCACAGCATTGTTTTAAAAAAACCATGCATCATGTAAAACAGGGCTGCTGCATAAAATTTGTCCCAAAAATCATTTTACGACAGAAACATGTTTGAAAGGACCGATCCTTGGGAGGCACTTATTGTCAGTTTGGATTTAACAAAAAATATATACATTTGCTCGTTTACATTCTATTATTATTATTATTATTATTATTATATTATTATTATTATTATTATTATTATTATTATTATTATTATTATCATTATCATTATTATTATTATTATTATATATTATTATTATTATTATTATTATTGATAATAATAATAATTTTACAAACGTAAGTAAATGACTGGGGACATTATCTTTCTTCACACTCTTGTGGGGCAGTTTTCCGACCCAGTTTATGACCCTGAACGCCTCCTGCTCCTCGACAGGAAGTGGATTGTCGCTGGCGCGGTTGTTGAAAACGGTCCCGCTGGCGCTGTTGACAGAAAATCGAATAACTACAACATAGAAAACTACAAATGTTCCAGGTTTTATAGTTCCTTTTTACCCGCAGAACAGTGCTCAACGTTGAACATGGAGTTATCTTCACTTATTAAGAAAACAGGTAAGCTAACACAGTAGCTAAACACTTGTAGCGTGTAAAAGTACATTACGAATACATTATAGCCTGTATGCTAACGATAGCATACAAGCTATAATGTAATTACATGTAAAATTTTATAAAGGCATGGCCTTTAATATTAAAAGGCAGATAAACTTTTCTGATTGTCTGCCCAGTATTAATTAGCTATTTCAAGTAAAAAGTTCTTATTCCCTTCTCGTGAATTCGTTACTACCGTTGTAATAAACTAGTCTATTCTTTATATCTCAGGCCATTCTTTGGTGGAGATAAGAGTCCGGGCGCTGAAGAGCATCATGTGCAAGTTGGACTATTCCCTGATCTCGGTCTCTGACATTGTCCAAGAAAAGATGTTATTTGTGCATCTTCTCGAATGGTTCAACTTTCCCCAGGTGCCAATGCAGGAAGAGGTCTTGGAGTTGCTCTCAACTTTAGCAAAGGTAACAGTAATGCATGTGGGTGCTGACACAATACATTTATCACAAACAAATCTGGCTGCTGTATTATAACACAAAGCACCATGATTTGTGACTACAATTAATTAAGAGCAAATTTTTATTTCCATTTTTCATTTGGTCCTCTGAAGCATCCCAGTGCAGCCCAGATGCTTAGAGACATTGGGGCTGTGGACTTTCTCATCCACCTGTCTCCTAATGTGGAACCCAGACTGCGAGCTGTCATTGATGGAACCCTGGACCAGCTGTTCCACCTTCCTGAGTTACTCCCCAGTCATGCAGTGTTCTCCTCGCATGGACAGCACAGCACAGCTCCAACAGGTGTTGCATCTTACAGCCTGAAGAGTCTTTGTTTTGATGCTGTTTTATGAACAGATAGAGGGCTAGAATGGTATAAGCAGGCTGATCTTGTGACTTGAAATACATTATACGTTAATGCATTATGCGTCTTTCTAGCACCCACTTCCCTTGCACACCAGGAGCAATTTCCAAAGATGGGCTATTTCCATACAACCAGGCCAAGTCAAACTGATGTTTCACTTCAGAGAATAGCAGGTGCCTGTGTTTGAATGGCTCCTTTAAAATATATGTCATCTAGAAATGCCCCTGTTTACATGTTTTATTTTGTGTTATACAGTGCACAAATCTGTGAAATGTCTCAAGTTTTCTGTGTTCCCGTGGCTGACACTGTCCAACACAGACAGACATATTCTGTCGTCAAACGAGAGGTTAGAGATAAGATACGTACTGTTCATCCAAAATGACATTCAAGTTAAATTTACATTTCTGTATACTGAACAGTTCTCTAAAGAGCAGCAACCCCAACTTGATACGGACCACATGTGAACTGCTCTGTGATGTTATTATGCAAGACTTTCCTGCTGAGATCTTCCTGCAACGACCCCAGATTTTTAAGGTATCATTATATAACCACGATTTCATGCTAAAGCTGTAAACAGTAAGCTTCGCTTTAAAAAAAAAAAGAAAAATGTTGTCTTTGTTGGAAACACATTTTATTTGGATTCTTAGATACAATTGAGGAGGTCTAGGGTGCCTCACCTGCTTATTTATATGATTTATTACCGTTCATTATTGATGTGAGTCAGGTTGTTGCAATTGTTAGCTACCAGTACAATCCACAGGATGATCACTCTGCACACTGTCAAAATGACATCTTGTCAAATAGGGTCCTTGAACAAAACAGCAATTTATAATTCAGCGCCCCTGATCCAGCAGGAGGTTGTGGAGGTCCTCGGAGGGTTATTTTGCTTCAGCAAGCACTAGATTGCTTTGAGGATGTCGTTTGGTCTTGACATACCTCTGCAGTGGTTTAAAGTCCTTGGATGACTGCTGGTCATTCCTCTTTCAGCCTCCTATCAGAGATCCTACTATATGTCTTCTGAAGAATCACAACTTATGAGGAAAAGGAACTTGCCTGTTACAATCTAATCACTGAAGTAAACAAACCTGCATTTGGGACAGCTGATGCCAACTGTCAGTCATGACACTGGCATGTTTTCTCTTTTAAAACTGACTGTTGTAAAGGAAAACAGTTGGACTGATTTTTTGACATTTTATCAGAGTCCTGCCAACAAGTTACATGCCTACGGTCACCCAGCAACTGCAGCAACAAAAATAATCATCATATCGAAGAATTTTGTCCTTTTAGACTTGCTCCTCCTCTGAGTTGCTTACTACAAGAGCTATTAAGCTAAATGACTTAGCTTTAGACACGTGATGTCATTAGCTGCAGAGGGCAGGGAATCTGAACTTGGAACAAATTGCTCTTTAAATAATTCAATTCCACCACCTTCCCTTTCGTATTCAACGGGGCTTTGTATTTTTGTATTGGTCCAACTGGAGGAATAGCGGAAATTTATCTAACCAATATATGTCACTGTCTTCAGAAATCCGCACAACAGCGTTACTGAACTGAAGGAATTTGCCCCTCTATTTAACAGAACCTTTTGTCCCTGTTGAGACTGGGTTCGAGTAAAGGTGAAGCAGGCTTCCTGCACTTACAGGCTCTCTCCTGCCTGCGGCAGCTTTGTGTCGGACTCAGGAGGAGACTCCGCTTTCATCAGGATCCAAGCTTCTACTCTACAAAGCAAGGTATCATGACATTTTAATTAGCATACTGTAGAGATCTTTTTATGTGCTGTGAGAAGTGTTGTGGGGGAGTGATGTTTGATTTAAACAGTACATGATTCTGATGTTATCTACAATTTCATGTATTGATCTTTGGTTTAGATGTATTCTTTTCTGATTTCACTTCTTAGCCTTCTGAATACCTAATTTTTTATTTATTTTTTCACTTTTTTCCCTCATGTTCGTTTGTGCATTATGAATATTCCTATGATTTTCTTTTGACATTGCAGATCTGGTGTCCCAGAACTCATCTTTCTCTTACTCCCATGAGCTGCAATCTCAGCGCTCCCAAGCCTCATCCCCAGCAGCAGAGTGCTCTCCTCGGCCCTCTGTGGTGGGACACACAGGCCAGAGAGCTAGGGGAGATGGCCAAGATAGAGATGCGGGATCCAACAGGTCTGTGCATTTGGTAAATGTATTCAATGTAATAGAGCACAGACATAAATGGTCTGTCCAGGAAATTTCTTTACAGCTCATATGTTGCACTATGCGTTTGATTGGTCAAACTTAGATAATCTCTGTCTCTGATCCGCTCAGTGTCATTTCACACAGAGGTGCAGGAGCCATCCAAGCCCCCAGGCAGTCGCCGCAGTCACCTGCAGATGTGACCTATTTAGCGATTCCTGACGTGGGTGTGGAAGATGTCCTGGAGCTGCAGTTCCAGCAGCTCACAGTGGCTCAGTTCACTGTGGCCACTATGGAACATGCCATACCTCTCCTCAAAGCAGGTAGGATCCATTGATTTCTTTTAGAAAACGTAGGACAGTTAAACAGTTTGAAATATTGAATTTTATTTATTTATGTGACCTGAGGTAAGATCTAATGTCTATATTGATTTCATTCCCTCATCATCTGAAGTTTTAAGAAAAATCTCCCTTTACTCCTGCCCCATTTCTGTCTCTTCTCTCTCTCTCAGAGAGTTCCCACATGTTCCATCGTGTTCTGGAGCTGCTGTGCGAAGCCGTCGTTTTGCTCAGGGAGAGTGTTAGTGAGTTGGTTTGGGACGATGGCAGCCTGGTGGGGATCGAGCTGGCAAGTAAAAACATAAATCATGACAGCCTCTTACATCAATGAATCGATGCGCTACATTAGAATGGGCGGAGCTGGTTGGCCACCTGACATTTTTGGCACAAACACACGTGCGTACACTCCTCAGCTCCCAAGGAGAACTGTAGGCATGTGATTGAGTTGGCTGAATTACCGTATGTAAGTTTACAAAAATCTAGTTTTGCATCCCATATGATTTACTAATGGATTCGTTAAAGCAGTGAATTATTTTTCTACAATGTGTCTTCATTTAGTTTGTGTATGGGACGCACGCACACAGTAGCTGGTGTTAAAGTATTTTTTTATTTTTTTACACCACAGAATTATTTGTTATTCCCCTCACTTTTTAAAAGCTATATTTCTGTATGTGAAGACTTATACACTTGTCAAGCTCAGTCCCCTCGGGCCCTCTGGTGTTTAATACATGCCTAGAGTCTAGCAGCCGGGTAACTGTTTTGTCATCTTTATGTGGGAGCAGCTTCTGTGCGCCAGACCTGGAGGTTTATCCTCTGGGAACAAACTCGCTGTTGCCCGCCTCGGCAATGCACAGGGCGTCTACTGCCCCCTGCTGGAACATAGCGCCTATTGTTTAGTTTTTTCTCAAAACAAAGTGGCTGAGAATAGATTGTTCCAATTTATTTATACAGAGATGGGATGGATCTGTATCTCATCCCAAAATAACCCCGAAATCTGATTACATTCAATTCCTAACCCCTGGAAGGAGCCATTTTTCTCCATACTCCCAGTCTGTACATGAGTGTGTGTGTGTGTGCGCGTCCGTGCTTCTCTGTTGGAGTGGAATGCATGCTTTTCTATCTACATTGTTTTTCTCCATTTTAGAAGACAAAGCTGCACGGCTGCATGGAATTACTTGGGGATACACTGTGCCACCATGAGAACTATGCTGCAGACATTCCTCGCAGCTGTCAGGTTCATCACAGGATGGCTTACACAGGCACTGCAGTGTTTATTATTAAATTTCTACAAGCCATTCTCCCTCTTGAAAAGGTTTGTTGTATTGTCATGACTGATTGTTGATTTTTACTGCTTTTTCTTATAGTCACACCATGAATAGAACTTTAATAGTAAATTGTTAATGAAGGCATCCTAATCTCACCCAGGCCTGTGATAACATCCCAGAAAACACAGCCACGGCAATTTTCCACCTTTGCTTGGACAGAACATTTGGAATCTTATTACCCAGTGTGCAAGAGGCAGCTGTGGCTTACTTGGAGCAAGTGGACTCGGATAGCCATGGTCTATATAGGAGAGTGACCCGTGCTGCCCTCTGGATGGAATCCACTTGCAGCTTCCTCAAAGAAATTCAAGCCAAGGTAGAAGAAATATGATCATTGCCTACAACAGCTCTACAGTCTGCAGATAAATTTGTTTTACATTTATAAAATGGTTTTTTTTGTAATGAAAGGAGAAAATATTATATCCCATTATTTCTGTATTTCCTTGCAAAGGGAGAAAAGAAGTGGTTTGACTTACTGGAACTGGCAGGCCAAGCTATAGAGGGTCTCCCATTCCATCAGCACTTACCCGTCATCCAGGAATGCATTCACATGTGCTCCTACCTGTATGATAAAGATATTATTGTTATTGTTATTTCACAAGAATTCCATCCATTCCAAACTAAATCTTGTAACGGTTAATCATTTTCCTTTTGGTTCCTCATGTGCAGCTGGAAGTTTGAGCAGCCCAGTCCTGTCCTCCAGACCGAGAGTCAGAAACTTCTCCTCAGGCTGCTGTCTCATCCTTTACTGCAAGTCAGAGTAGAAACATACGGATGCACTTTAAGTTTGGTCAAGGTCAGTGCAAGCCATCCTCCATGTACAGTGTTTAACAAGAGTGTGGTGTTCATGGCTGGAATTATAACCGTTAAATCCGTAAAACGGGTATTTTGGGTGATATACGATACGATGAATATGATGAATCACAGGTTTTTGACAGTGTGCTATTAAAATTTGAAATCAATTTTCCTATTCATTTGTAACTTTACATCAACTGAAGTATGTGGCAAGATTTAAAGTGTTTTCAGACATGTATTGGGGCACATGTAAGAGGAGAGTGATATTTATGAATTGCTTAGGTGTTAATACTTACACCCTTAGGACTGTCTTGGCATCCAGAATGTGTCACGACACGAATTGGGAGTTTGCAGTGGAGTCAACTTCCTCCTCCACCACAGGGTGCTTTATGAAATAAGTGCTTTTGGACTCCAAGATTCTGCAGAGAAGGTAAGTAAACACCCTTTTCTGATTTGTTCTGCGTCTCAGGAAAACAGAAATGAGTTATGCATTCTGTGTTACACTGTCCTTTGATTGTTATCGTAAACCAGCAGCACAGTCTATTACCATACATGCCGGTACTGGTAAATGTTTTTGACCTGTGGTCAATAGGTGAACGCTGCTGCCAAGGATATTCTGCTGTTCTTGCTCAAGGGGCAATTGATGATGACTGTATCAACTTGGGACAGATTCAATGAGGCACTTTACCCGGTCATGCCCATATTACAGGTGTGTTCTCTGCAGAGACAGGGTTGTATTTTTACCGTTGAGGTTATAAAGCGACATTGTGTGTGCTGCTTTTGCTTTTCTATTGGGCCAGAAAATAATGGCTTGTTCTTTTTTTAGACACCTAACAAGAGTTAAGTTTAAGAGCTCAAAGGATATTGAGCTGCCAGTGAGAAAAAAATGGTTATTCTCTCATTTTCATATTCAATTCCACAGTCTTTCTTTTTGCGAAGGGTTAGATATAGAGCTTTTATGAATTGTTTCATGACTATACATGAGACTTTGACCAGAAAAGGCCATGCAAAGACGCGCCATGTCAGACGGGAAGCGAAAGTAGTCTCCCATAATCTAAGCAATGTATGTTTTGTTGCATAGCTGGAATTTTCTGTTTTTTACAAAAGCAATCTAAGGCTTCTCTCTGTGGCAGGGTTACGCCAGCACCGAAGGGTCACTTGGAAACAGTATCCTGCTGATAAGTGACATGTCAGATGTGGCCAGAGATCCTTCATTCCCAGCTGAGGTCAAGCTAAGAGCAGCGCTGCGACTCCTTTTCACCAAACAGCCCACGTCAGTCTTTATTTGTTATGTTACTCCCTGAAGTTGACTTTTAATTATTTATTTTTTTACGGAATATTTTGATAAATGATCAAGATCACTTTCCACTACAGGTTCACCAACCATGAATTATAACCAAGATTGTGCATGCTAAAAGCAATCCATTCCTTGTCTATGAATATTGATTTGAATAGAAATTAACACTAGACAGTGGCCAAGGGACAGTCACTGGTAATTTGGCAATAATTAATGGATTTGTCTTCTAGGCCTGTATTTTTTCCACATCTATTCCTCATTTGTATGCTTTCATGTCTGATTTTGTATGAAATATTTAAATCAAGTCTTGACTAATCTGTGCTCATTATTAACAGTGTGAGAATTGCTGCAGTGCAGCAAATCCTGCCACATTTAGCTGGCGCTGAAGATGCTAACACAGCTAGACCAAACTTGGATCAAGCAGTGGTTTCGTTGTTACCGAATCTCTACTGCCTCAGAAACACAGTAATTATTGCCCTTGACACAAGCAATGAGTCTGTTCTCAAGGTATAAATTCATCTAGCAGCATCAACATCACTTTTAAGGACATTTAGTAGACTGAAACGCTTAATACTTTTTTAGGTGGAGTCTGTGGAGAAACTGTTTTGTATCCTGTCATCAGACATGATGAATATCTCCCTGAGAATATCAGCAGCAGAGCAGCTGACCATCGTGCTCCAAGGTAGGCCCCCTATGAACAAACTGTCACTGTTAAAAAGGTTGCCTGAGATTTGTCTCTTGTCTTGCATTTAAAATATTTGCTTCAAAAATATCTTTTTAGAGGATGAAAGCTGTTAGTAATGATGAACATTAATCATAGACCTACAATACAAAATCCTCATTTTAACATGACACATTGTAGATAATATT
The DNA here is from genome assembly GCF_003711565.1 of Takifugu flavidus. Lineage (NCBI taxonomy): Eukaryota > Metazoa > Chordata > Actinopteri > Tetraodontiformes > Tetraodontidae > Takifugu > Takifugu flavidus. Next base: position 9,075,244 of record NC_079536.1, read on the forward strand.
CATTTAGGACAACACTGAACTAATGTAGAGAGCTGGTATAAGCAGACTAAAACAAAAACCTTCACAAAGTTTGAGAAAAACATTTTCAAGTTTGTGAGATGTGACAGAACACTCCCTGTGCGACCGCTAATATTTGAAATCAATGCAGTGTTTGCAGCTTCCCAGCTCCATATGGCCTGGGTGGGCCAGGAAAACAAATAATTGAGGATTTTGCATTTGTTTATTTTCAACATATTGAATTGTTATCTTATTTCCCAATAGACGCAGCGATGCATCCAGTGCTGAAGAATCTTGGAATAGCAGACAAAGTAATTTCTTTCATTTTTGAAAGTGTCAACGGCAACAAGGTAAAAAAAAAAAAAGCAGAACTACGCTCCTATATTAAACAAAAATAGAGTAAAATACATACTATATATATGTGTAGTACCATGTGTGACGTGTGAAAGAATCTACTGAGGCATAAGTGATAGAAAGATGAAACGGTCTGTGTTAATAAAGTCAGACAGGCCCTGCTCAGCTCTAATTTTTGCCCTCAAGTTATTCGAGACTGCTGATTGTGTTGAAATCAGAACATGCTAATAAGGGTAATTTTGTAGCATGTCTGACTTAGTGGGCCCCTCAGAATAAATTCTTGTCTTGGCTAACAAGTCTTCATACGTTGTGCCTGTAGGTTATGTTTATGCCAGGCCTTAATTGCCTCCTATTTATACAATAGCAGCATTTTTTTTCAATGTAAGTGAGGAGAGTTAGGCAGAAGGAGACAGACAGAATGTGCCCCTTTGTATTTTCTCTGCAATTAGACACTGAATGCATATGTTGCTGTTTTCCCCAGAGCTTAGATGGCCTGTTGGAGCCGTGTGTCTGTATCCTGAGGAAGCTGGTGTATGCAGATTCATCTCTGAGGCACAGGCTCGCGCTGCACACCCTTCTTCTCCTCACACTGCTCAGGGGTAATCTTGCAAGATGACTCATTAAATAGCACCCAAACACACTGCGTTAGAATGCTCAGGGGCAAACTCACAAAAAAGATGACGAGGCATTTTTGAACCATGTCCTTGTGCATCAGTAAGGGTCTATTAATCGATCATGTAACTTGTTTCCCAGGAGTTTAACTTGTTGTGCACCTTGTTGGAAGGCTTTAAAACTTGATTTGAATTGTTGTATACAGTAGGAACATTAACTGGTGTCCTTCATATAAACATTGCTTCATTGAACAGGCAGCTGCTCCGTCTATTTTACCTGAAAATTAATTATTTTTATTTTACTGTTAAGCTTTGTACTAGTGCTCAATTTGATTTGTTCCACATCTGCAATGGTGACCTTCTTTTTGTACACATCTGAGCTATGCAAACAACCACACGGCTAAGATTAAAGTACCTGTGATGCCACTTTGGAGTGAGTAATAATTATGTCGTAATGAAGGCAAAGCCTTCTGGTAGCCTCACTGGGGCTTTGTCTCTAATGGATCTAAATGTGTGAAATTATTGTATGATTTCATGAGGTTGAATGATGCAGCTTAGAATATGTTTTTTATATAAAAGATCTGTCTTGTTTTCTTTATAGCATCCTTAATATTAAAGGAGAACAAAGCCAGTGGATGTGAGATTGCCATACTGATGAGTTTACTGCTGTTTGATGAGGTTGCCACGCTTGAAAAATGGTGAGTTTATATTTCCTCATCTATTTAAATAACGTGCTGCCATTCCTTTTTTTTATTTTTTTTTTAAACGGGTCTTGTTTCTCATGTGATAGGTCAGACGATACAGATGTCGCCCGGACACCCTTCTCTCTTCCTTTGTCACTAACACAGAGGTGATCTGCTACACAGTCTGTAAACACATTACACTTGTCAAAATTCTCATCGCCATGATGCCACTTTTCTGCTTCCCCCAGATACAACATACCATTCCAGCCGGCGACTTATCACGCTGTCAGCCCCTTCTGCTGCATTCTTCCACCTTCATCTGAAGTCCTGTCTTTACCCCCCGCTCGCCAAGCCCTGCAGTTTGCCTGGAACATCTCATGGCATTCTGGGATTGACAAACTCCTTGATGTGTTGTGTGGACCTGCAACTGATGTTACAGAGTAAGAGTAAAAAAAACCAAACCTAAACCTCAATCATTTAATCATTCCACTGTAATAAAGTCTTGCTGTCACAAAACTGTGGTGAAGCATTAGTTTTAGATTGGCAACTCGTGTCTTTGTTTGCTTCTAATGTCACCTAATTGAAATAGAAGAGAATGCCTCTCAGACAGTTTTGATTACAACAAAGATCCATTGAAGGATCAATTCACCAGAAACTGAATTTTATTCCAAGTAGACTTTCAGGCTGGATGAAATGATCATTGAGAGGGTTTGCAATCAAAATCTATCTTTTGTAATTCATTTGCTGCATCTTTGTCATTATTTTGACCCAACAGACAGGTTTTTTTGAAGTGTGGCTGTTTTATCTACTTTGTTTATTTTGAGAAATGTCAAATTAGCGATGAAATCTGTCATTCTTATGCATGGGCAGGTGCTCACGCATCGCGCTCATCTGCGCTTGTCAACTGACAGAATTTTTTTTTAACTGGTTAGATTCTGTTGTTTCCTCCCAGATTCCATCCAGACTTGCAGCTGTCAGAGGCGCAGGTTGTGTGGCTGCAGGTAGCCCACCGTCCCACTGCACTGCAGGGCTGCATCGCTGCCATTGTCTCGGCAGAAGGACACCTTTCAGTCACCTCCGCCTTGTCCAGACTCAACCTTCATTTGCTGGTTGATAGGCTGGCCCTCCCTCACGTGCCCACCTACAGCTGCAGAAAAACCCTGCAATTTCTCAGTTGGCAGGCAGCAATGACCAGGTAAATGCTGTTTATTATGAATTTTTTTCATTTAAGTTAGAAAGATAATCATATGTATAATTGCAAAATATGGTGGCTATGCTTAAGCAGATTCAAACTGTTTTGTTAAACACTCTTTTGTTAGTCTGGTATCAGTGTAGCTATAGCAACAGAAGCTTTCACTTTTGACTTTCCAGTCAATTATCTTTCACTTTTTACAAACATTCTGTTTTGAGAAACACAGCTTAATGAAAATCTGCAATCTATATAAGGTTTTGAAGCAACTTTTTGCCCTTTAAACTCCTGCATAACCCACCTCCCCCACCTCCTGCTGCTAACTACAGCTGATCCTTTTGCCTCATTCTTCACTGAAAAGTTGAAGCTGTCAACTTCCAGTTGCCTAAGAAGCCCACGACCAACATAGTCATACAACTGCACGCTCTCACCCTTCTTCCCCCCTGTCCCCACATTTACCCCACTCACAGAGAGTGAGTTATCTAAACTCTTGACATGCAGCTGTCCGACTATATGCCCTCTGGAACCCATTTCAACCCTCCTACAGACACCCGCCATCTTCTGGGCAATCACTCCAATGATCAACCCTTCACTCTCCAGCGGCACCTTTCCATCCAAATTCAAAGAAACTTAAGGGATGCTTCTGCTCAAGAAACCCTCCCTCAATCCACATCAAATGGCGAACTGTCGTCTGGTCTCCCTTCTCCCGTTCCTGTCAAAGTCCTTTCAGAGAGCGAAATTTGATGCAGATCACTGAGTTCCTGTCAGGGGAGGAGGTTTATCGACAGGAACTCAGTGAGCTGCATCACTGAGATCCTGTCGATAAACCTCCTCCCGACGTCTGTGTAGATTCTCAATCATCCAGGTCATCGTATCCAAGGTAGTTTTCTCTGTCAACTGGTAACCTCTCAGACAACGGTTATTACACCCGAAGGACAAGACACCAAGACACAAACAAAGTAATGTTGTTTATGCTGTACAGTGCCAGGAGGAATGCAAGGAACTGTACATTGGGGAAACCAAACAACCTCTCCACAGAAGAATGGCACAACACTGACGTGCCACCTCTTCAGGTCAGGATTCAGCAGTCCACTTACACTTAAAGGAGAGTGGGCACTCCTTCGAGGACAGCCAAGTACGGATACTGGCCAGAGAAGACCGCTGGTTTGAAAGGGTTGCCAAGGAAGCTATCCATGTCAAATTGGAAAAACCATCCTTAAACAGAGGTGGTGGGCTGAGGCACTTCCTATCACCCACGTACAATGCAGTCCTCCACTCCTTCCAACAGCAAAACAAACGTTCACACCATTCCAGGAGACCCAGTGACTCACCACCAAGAGAGCCAGCAGACAAAGGGGAAACACATCAACCGAAACTAGGTGAACGACCCGACCATCGACCCTGCCAACGACTCTCAGGTGATCACTCAGATCATTAACATGCCAATGGTCCACAGGGGCTATATATTTTCAAGCTCTCTCCTCAGCGAGTTCAGAACTGAAGAAGCCTTCTGGATAGAAGGCGAAACGTCTTCAAAGAGAAGAAACTCCTCCCTGACCCAAACCAATCTGGATTCAAGTGTGGCCACAGGCCACTTTGCTGATTTGAATCTTACATATTTAGGCTGTCACAGCAAGGTAATGTTTCAGCTCCTCTCCTAAGGGGTACCCTAAGGATAGCATGGTTTTTCATGCCACTGTTATACAGATGACACCCAGGTTTACCTGTCTTTTCCCCTGGATGAACCCTCAGTTCTCGGACAAGAACACTGAGCTCCTGGTTTTGACAACATTGACATCAAAATTGGCACCCGTCTCTTGCTCCTACTAAGGCTGTTCGAAATCTTGGAGTCATGATTGATAATCAACTGACTTATAATGATCATGTGGCCTCAGCATCCCGGTTGTGCTGCTTTGCCCTTTTCAACACTAGAAAGATCAGGCTGTTCCTGTCCCAGCATGCCCCCCAGCTGCTGGTACAAGCCATGATGTTCTCCTGCATTGACTACAGCCATGCCTTTCTAATGGGTGTGTCTGCGGCGCATCTTGGCTTCCACAAACCAGAGCATCATCCAATGACATGCTACCCCTCCTCAGCTACATTCCACACATGAGGACCCTGTTCCCCAATGGTGGAACGACCTCCCGAGCTCTTTCACAGCATGGCGACAGTCTCTTACTTCAAAAAGCTCTCGAAGACACAGCTCTCTCAAGAGCACAGCTCTTCTAACAACATTTATCTTTCTCCTTCTCTCTCTACTCACCTCCCCTCTCCTTCCCTCCTGTTTATGTTCCTCTTCAATCCCTCTTCATAGCTCTGTACTGGTAGTTGCACTTGTTCTAGGTGGTTCAGGACTGTAAGCTAGTATTTTATTCACATTGGTCTTGATTGCATGGTGACTTGATTGTCTATGTGTAAGTTGCATTGGACAGAAACATCTGCTAAAAAAAACAAAATATGAATGTAAATCATCAGAAATTTTGGCTTGACTGAGTGACAAAATATGCTGTCATAAAAAATTCTGTGGTGTTAAGGTCAGTGTTCATTTTAAAGAATTGAGGAAGTTGATTGTATTCAATTACCGGTATTTGAAGTACATTTCATGCAGGTTCTTTGATTTAAGCCAAGGTTATTTTAATGTGTTTAATGTGATTTTTGATGCCGCCATCCTAACTATAACCCTAAAAGTAGCCTATATATAGGCCTGTCTGCATACATCTACTATACATTAGTGAAGCTTTACATGCTATTAATTTAGTAACTAGGGACATAGTTCATTAATTTATAATATCAGAGATTGTATATATGCTTTTTTTCCCCCTTATTCTAGAATAGAGCTCCCAACCCGCAGCTGTGTTTGATACTTGTGTTCATATTTCTTCATAAGGTATACTTGATTTTATCGGGCCATTGCTGAAGAAATATTAACAAAAGAATAGAAGGGTTTAGTTTTAGGATTGAGAATATTTGCAGGAGTCACAATTTCCAGGCACATATTTTCAATACTGTAATAAAGACCTCATGTATGCCATAATGTTGTTAATGCCAGAAGTGGTGAGTGAAATTTATAAACATTACTAAATATGTTTTGAGGTCAGCAATTATATAAAAAAGGAATAGCAAATTCCCTTTAATCCAAGGTCTCCTTCCATCTCTGTCTTTTTATTCTTTGTAGGTTTCTCCAGGTTCACCCAGCGAGTGGAGAGGATGAGAGACTGTTGGTGGCCATCGTGAAGTTTTTGAATGCCTGCTTCAGAGACATTCATATCAAGCCTGCATCAGCTCCTGAGGACAAAGATCTGCGCTGGATACTGGAACTTCTTCTCAACCAAGTACACTTTTATCTTCTGAACAAATAAACGTTGATTTTTCTGTGCATCTCTCTTCATCACTGCATGTTAAATGAAGCTCTTGCTCAAGGGTTTTTCTCTATACCTTGAATTAAATCACACATCTGATTAGCCAGCTCCATTTTTGACCTGAGGCAAAAATGATTTCCTTACTGTTTAACAGAATGCTTACTTTTTAATAAAAAAGAAGAGAAGGGAGAACACTCCTTCAAGTATTTAACCAGCCTCACCTTAGTTTTCACATTAATTCGTGCGTAAACAGCAACCCCTCCTCTGGCAGCTGAGGCACTGAGTTTGAATGCCTGATGGGGTGAGCAGCTCTTTTCCTTCTCTGACTTCTCTGTAATCAACAAACTGTTTCGGAAACGTCTGTCATGTTTTTCAGTTGTGGTATTGCATGCTCTGTGCCTCTGGATGAGGCAGGCAGAGATGGATAGTTTTAAGAATAAAGAGTATTCAAATATTCTTTTAACTTTCTTCACATACAGTATGTCTGAATTTCGCATTTTTAGCTTTTGTTTATTATTCTTATGAAGAAACAGCTGCGCTCTTATGCCTCGTGTAGCAACACAAAACCAAATTACGTGTTGCTGGTGTGCATGTGTTCATCCAGGACACAGAGTCTCTTCTTAATTTGCTGCACGGTGTGGAGAGCCAGTCATCAGTTCAGGGCTCCAGGGAGCCAGCTCAGAACCATGTTAGTCGGGGACTGCAGAGAGAGCTTACCACCTTCTTTAACCTCGTACTTCTCCGACTGGCAGACACCACTGATAGGTAAAGTGTGTCCCAATATTGTTAAGTCATTTACCAAGACAGTGATTACTATATGTGAATTCTTTACTAAGAATCAATAAACGCTTTTCTAATATAAAGAGCTAATCTGGTCTTGAGAAACTTCAGGTAAATGTTAAGCATGCAACAGCAAAGGCACAAATTATAAATGATTAGTCTGTTAACTGTCAATATTATGTCTGTCTTCTCCTCCTGTCTGCTTTCTCTCTCATCACTCTCTCCTTTCCTGTCTGCCCAGGCTGTGTTTGGCATTAGGTGGCCCCTTCAAGAGCCAGCTGGCAGTCCGTCTATTTCAGAGCCTGCGGGTATCTGATGCTCCACGTTTCTATGGGCTTCCCAGTCTGGAGAGGACACTGCAGGGCATGGTCAGCCTGACTGCCCATCCTGGATGGAGCGCCCACTACCCTGACTTGGAGCCCACCATGCTCTGTTCCAAGTATCTCAGTGGGTTATTGGAAGTGAGTGTTGGCCTGTGGTCTGCCTGTAAATTTCTGTGGCTGCATTCTGTATCATGTGTACGTAAGTTTTTGTGTCGCATGAGCATATGCAGGCTTCCTACCAGTCATCAGTACTAATAGTACTCACAAAAGTGAGTGAAAGGAAAGCACATTGCTTTCAGAGGAATTCATTAAAATGAATTGAAAAGCAGTTATGGAACATGAACTTGAATCACAGTAGGTAAAAACCTCATTGATCAGCCATTCCTCACTGAAGAGGCTGATGAGATTAATCAGCCTTAAATATTCCATCTGTTCAAGTGTTCAACAAATCATAGCACAATCCTGAAGCACAGAGTGGACCAGCTTGTGCAACAGACTTTAGAGTGGATTGCTTAATTGGAAATTAAGAATCTCAACAAAAGACTGAAAAACTTGGTTAATTTGTTTTAATATCCAGCATCTACGGATATGAAAACAGAATGAAGACAATGGGTTATTTATTTCAGTCAAGGTCTCTGGTGGTTATTTCTGTCTCAGTCAGCAGCTGAATTCTTTTTCTCCCTCTTTTTGTCAACCACACAGTGACCCACCTTTCACCTGACACTTCTGGTGCTGTAGGGCCCAAAAGCTCAGCGAGCCTCCATCTGCTCCTCAGTGTAGTCCCACATCTTAGTGGCACATTGAAACAAAAATAATTGGTCTCAGCTGTATTTAGCTTTGGAAGCATGACAGGAATACAATAATGACCAACTCAGAAACAATAACTGTTCATCATGAAATGACAAACTCTACATACTTGACCTTAATTTGTGGACTACAACCAGATACAAAAAATGAACTCCCATTATTTAAACATCCCACAGCATGAAGGTTGTGGTTTTACAGCTTCGGTCTTTGAATTTTGCATGTTTTTCTGGCCTGTCTGGGTGCTCCGATTTCAGTGTGTGATGTCTGGACCCTGTGATAGACGTTGTGATGTGTATTCCTGCCTTGCCTGATGACTGCTGGGATAGGCTCCAGCTCCCCACGATAATTAGGAAAAAATCGCCTGTAGAAAACTGATGTAATTCTACAGTGCAAAAGAAAAAACTTGAAACATAACAGTCCATTGCCATGGTATTATTATAATCTCTCTTCTTCACAGGTAATCTCTTCATTTTATGTAGAATGGGGAGGTAACTCCATGTCTTTCATGGGCAAAGGTGTGACCAAGAGTGCTTTGATCAGTTTGCTTCACCTGTCTCATGAAATGACATCCATGAACAACGACAAGGTAAAGTTCAATAAATGTAGTGCCAATGTCAGGCTGCCTATACCTTTATTCTGTTATATATAGTTTTTTTTTCAGGACCTCATCACCCAGTGGTCTTTAGGACATGAGGCAGCTTCAGAAGATACAAGTGCATCTCAGCTTGGACTAGCTTGGCTCATCCCACTGTGGGTTGACAGAGATCAGGAGGTAGGGAAAACCTCTTGTTGGTGTAATTTAAAATTATGGCAATTTAAACCAACATTGTAGTACAGAGTATGCAAATAGTTTGCTGTATGTGCCAACACATTTGTCAGTATTAAGCAGTTCACTGTTCAGTCTTTGCCTCATTTTTCAAAATCTGTCAAGAAAATAAAGGTCCTAGTTGCTTGATTTTTGTTGCAAAACAATGCCTATATGTGTGGTGGTGCAACTCTCAAACACAAAAGGAGCACTTGACAGCCACTCTCATCAGATTCTCCCTCTGTCTCTAAAAATAAGTTTAACAGGCTCCCTCAACACATCTGCACAGCACCATTCACATATAATATTATGATCCTTAGGTGCATTTTGACATTGCTACCTCTCAAATTTTGGTTACTGTTTGCTTCTAAATGATTACTGATTGTCACAACATCCACATTTTCCCTGTTTATTTATCTAAATGTTCATCTCTGTGTCAGGTGAGGTGCGCCAGTTTGGGTTTAGGGGCAGCATTGTCTTCTGTGCCCAGTGGTTGCCAGGCTCTTTGTGTCAGCTGTCAGAACATCAGCGGAGGTCTGTGGGGAACACTGCTCAACATCCTCCTGGACCAACACGAGAGCAGCATGGTTCGCAGAGAGGTAAGATCTGGTATATATTTTAACCCTTCCCAGCAGTCCCGAGTCAAACTATATATTGATTTGTTTCCAGTGGTATGACCAATCAAACATTATTTATGCATTACCAACAAAATACAGGCAGATGGCACTGTTGATGATGCATTGTGGACACTTTTCTCTTTTGGTTTGTCTGTCTAGGCAGCATTCATCCTGCAGAGTTTGCTGGTAATGCCCATGCCTGCCAATGCAGAGGAGGCCAAGGACACTCATTGGCAGGTCAGTGCCTCTCTCAGCCAGTTAAGACACTTTTATAGACCATGAAGTGTTTCCTCACTCTGCCAGTCTCTGTTTTTTTATTGTGTCTGTCCTCTGTCCATTTCTCCCATCTGTGATTCTCTCGAATCAGACTTCAGGTTTTACAAGAATTCAAGGCAGACCTCTGTCACAACACCATACACATCCTATTTATGTAGCTCATTACAAGAGATTTTAATGTTTAATAGTAACTAGCTTAGTAGACTCAGCTTTTCTGTTTTTTTCCCTCTTTCTCACTAATCTTTTCCAGCAACCATGTGTCCATGATGAGGTGTCTGGTGTGTCTTTGGTGGGCCTTCCTGCACTCCAGGCCATGCTTTACCACTGCCAGTATTTCCAGCATGTTGCTGTCTCTGCAAGTAATTGTTATCAAGGCAGGTACACATTCCCCCTACAGGCCCACGCTGATACCATCAGTGGCCCAGATCCCCAGGCGGTAAATCTGTTTGGTAAGCCTTTTTTCAAAAATTATTACATTTGACAGGATTTATGAATGTTAGTTTACACATTCTGTGTTTATGGTGATATAGATTCAGAGAATTCTCTGTGGTTTTGGAGAAGTGACCCACAAGCATCCACTGGCAACTCCAGGAGACCGTCCAGCTCTCTCTCCACATCCAGCACTGTGGTCAGCCATTCTCCAACCATCAGACATAGACTTTCTGACAATGAAACCATCAAGTCAAGTCTTTCTTTTGTGTTTTGTTGTCAATCACAGGTTAAAGATTCTGTGTTACTCACCCCGCTCCAAGGCCCCTCTGCAGTCAGCATCACAGAAGATATCCCTGCCAAAAGACTGATGGCTCAAGGTAGACTGTTGTGGTGCCTTTGTGTTGTTGTGGTGTGGTTACCTTTTAAAAATGGAACATCTACTGCATAAGTTTGAAATATTTCTTTTGTAAAATGGACTATCTTTTGTATCTTTTTAACCTTTGTTTCATGAATAAAATAACCAATCTGAACTACCTGTGAAGCCTCTCAGTTTTCATTGCTGTTTTGCAGGTCAGAGTGACACAGACATCAACAGCTCCATGACTTCCCCAGACTCCCAACAGAAAGTGCCCACAGCACCAGACCCCATTGTTATGGTAACTCCTGACCTCATGACGGCCCACTGTGGCCTGCTGACAAACCTGCTGGCCATCCTGCCAGATTTTACCCTCAGTGCCCTCCGACACGTTCGGCTCCTCCAAGCACTGGCTGGGTAAGAGTAAGATCTGAGCACTCATATTGAGATGTTGCTGTCTTAAATTAAGAACTTGAGAAGAAATTAGTTTGCTGGATAATTCTCATCAGTGTAAAATCCTCTTAAACTGAATTTATCATCCAATATGTTGATGATTACAAATGTTTCTGGTGATCAAGTTATTTTACACTATGGAGTCATAAAATCAAATAGTCCTCTCTAACTGCTTCCTTGCAAAACTCCGCTTTTTCCATCCACTCTTTGTACTTTTCCAGTTTGGTGCTTACTGGTCCCATAGAGAAATGTTTGCTTGAATTAAAGATGCAAAACATCCTGCCTGGAGAGATGGAAGATATTAAGATCCAGGTGAGGAAGACTTAGATTGACGGTTCTAAGCAGTCCTTTGTTTTTCTAAAAACCGTGGGTGGGTAAAAGTAACAGTAACAGTTGAAGCAGTGAACTTAAGGTGCACAGCACAAGGTCGTCTGAGGACAACGCCTCATTTTTAGTGTAGGTGGAATAATCAACAGCTAAAGCTACTAGACATTCTTGTTACCGATTGGAAAACTTGCCTCTGCATTTTGCTTGTTTTTGTACTACCCTTATTCACTCTGTCTGTTTGCATGAATGCTGCCTGGTGTGTGTATGAATGTGTGTTTACAGTTTGTTGTCCAGCTTCAGTTCCTGTCCAGCTTCTCTAAACTGCTGCAGTCATGCGTCACCGTGAGTCCTAACCTGATTGGACAGATGGACACACTGAAACAGCTGATCAGTGCTCTTGTAGCAGTGCTCACACTGGATACCCGATTTTTAGGTCAGAGCGTTTGTGTTAAATTTAGTCATAGATTTAGTTATAGCACTGCTTGTAATAGTGGCGAATATATTTTAGAGTTGTTGCCATATGTGCTTGGCAGACAGGTTTTACTGCTATTGATCTGTACAAAAAAATCACCCCCTCTCCAAGTTTGAGTTCCAACTCTCCTGGCACCATGGTTCGTGCTTCCTGAATGTCTGGTGTCATAAAACTGGTGACTCACTCTTTCCTCCTGCAGACGCAGGTACTCAGGACGCAGTTTGTGTGTCCTGGACGGACTTGTTTATGCTCCTGGCTACTGTGGTGAGGAGGGATAGCTCAGCAGCTTACCCATCTGTCTCCACTGCACTGGGGAGACGCTGGCGAGCATTCGCAGGTATGCAAAAGTTTCTATTTGTATGCGTGCAAGTGACAGAATTATTCACAGTACTTTGTACTGCTTATATTTGACATTTACGGTTTCATAAGTTATATTTTAAAGACAGGTTTTTTTGTAGATTTCGGCTACAATGTGTTGAAACTGTCCTCGCATCTTTAGGGGGGCCGAGATTTTTCATTTTCGATGAAGTCCAATTTATTTTGGAAGCAAAACAGTTGAGAACAGCTTCTTATTTACAATGACGAACCTCACAGGAGGCCTCAGCTACTCATGTCTTATCAGTATGTACCTGCCCTGCACAGCTCCTGACGCCTCCAGAGATTTATAGATTTGTGATCTATTTGTGATCTTGAAATTTTAGTACCTCATGACTGCTGAAAATGTCATGCACTGATTGAGATTAGCATGTCTCATGCATGCTAAACACAAGAATTGAGCTTTAACATGGAATAATGGTGCCCCTCACTCAAGTATACGCAGCAACTGCTGCATGTCTCACATCACAATTGTGATTTTCGTTTATCCTTTAAGTTTGACCCGTTTTAATGGTTTGTTGTGATCCAGCCTCATTCTTGTGCTGTCCAATGGAAGGGTAGTAACTGTGACCACTGACTGCTCATCAGAGTTGGTTTTATCGTGAGTCAAGTGATCCGCTCACTATTGCTCAGACATGAGACAAGGTTAAAACACATCCTACGTGTCCTCAGGGTGTACTCAGAGCTGTCCTGGGACACATTTGCTATCTAGACCACTTGCTTTATAATCCTAAATTGTTATTGCCCTAAAATTGGGTTTTCAGTTTTTTAAATTAACATAGTAAAGTACACATTCAATTCATAAAGGATGACAGTCATAGGATAATGAAATAGACTGAATGACACCAACAATACTAAAATTATTGAATTTGAGATATTAAACCACTTTAATTTGGCAGTATCATCACAAATATGAATTGTTTCATACAGTTTCACATTAGGGCATAAAGAGAAGGTGAAAAGGCCAATTTTGGATTCTGATATCCTTTTTTTGATTTGTTTTGTGGCAACATTAACATGTAAACAGCAAGTCAATGAACTTGGTACTATTGAACCAGCAAAAAGGTGCTAAAGTTTTGTTAAGTCTTGAATTTTAGGGCCATTTGAAAGAGTAATTCTCAAATATCAGATAAATTAAGAACCTTTTGAAGATTCTGTTGATCATTTCTCAAAGGTTTATACTGTGACCAGGAAAGAGGAAGCTGTGATTTGATATTTTATTATCAAATAAGCAGAAAATGAAAATTGTATCAAGCTGCAAGTTGAGGCATCTCTTTACAGTGATGACAATATAGCAACAGCCTGAGAAATTTTCCTTTCAGCTGTAATTATTGAGCATATTAGCTCCTCCGAACAGATGCTAGAACTGGATAATCACATCTTGTACTCATATTCCCTCTACTCCTTTTACACATTGCCTGCTGTGATTAATAGTGCAACAGGGAAATCTGCTGATTCCACTAAAGGATGAGCCTCTCTGCATGCATATTTATCCCTCTATCTGGGGTGGTGTGTGAGTATGTGACTCCAGACAAGGAGAAATATCGCTCTGTCAAAGGGCCTGAACAACAGATTTGCTCTGTCTGTTATTAAATATATGCTACTAGCATCATTCTCTTTTCTATGTCCATCTGCAGAAACATTGTCAGTGTGTTTGAATGAGAAGAGTGCAAACCTGCAGCTCCATACAGCAGCTCTACGGTTCCTCTGCACGGTTCTCAAAGAGGAGACGAAAAATCGGGGTGTCGAGATCACAACTTCAAACTGTAATCCTGCTCCGGCGTTGTGTGACATTGTCAGAGGCCCGTCAGCAGGCCAGCTGTGTGAGCTTCTACTGCAGGTATGCAGAACATACCTAAGTTACTTCTGTCCATTTGTTGTCTTAAATAAGCATGAACACTGTTTTATCCTCACATCAGAGTTTTGAGAAGGTGACCTTTCAGGACTCTATAAAGAAGTTAGCATCAAGAGCTCTGATGACATTGCTGGCCTGCAGCCCTGCAGCTCAAACGCACGCCGCTAAAGGTACTTCCCCTAAAAATGTGTCATAGGATCCAAAAGACAAATGAGATATTTCCCTAATTTCTTTTTGTTTTCCCAGCCGGTTTCATCGAGAACTGCGTGGAGCAGTTGAAGCAGAGCCACTCCCAGCTCAATCTGGAGTCAGTCCGACCCGAGAAAGCTCTTCATCGCAAAAAGGTCAGAAGCAGAAATTCGAGGGAACATTTTTGCCACAGTAAAACTGACTCCAACATAAAGCGTTTGGTTAAATATTATGTCCTTTGTTTTCCTCAGCCACTGGCATATTTTATCTTTAAACAGGCTTGTTTTTGTGATGTCTGACTGCATTATCAGGAAGAAAGCTGTATGAAAGAAGTCAAGCTGACAGTGGAGATGCTGCAGAGCGCTCTTTACTGCAGCGATGAATGCAAAGTGAGCCTCAGTGAACACCTTTTAATTCTTCCGCTAATTGTTCCGTAATGAAACCTCAGAATATTAATGTCTCTGCAAATGAGATCCACCTTAATGTGTTTTTCATTTTAGCCTGTATTTGTTTATCCATGGTGGTTATATCAGACTAGAGCAGTGTATGCTCTGTACACACACTGAGGAAAATATTGGGTTTTTTTGTTGAATGATATTTTCTCATGCGCGAACTTTACATTCTAATTGTGTTTGTGCATAGGGGGTGGCCACAGATGCTCGGCTCACACTGGCACTCTATGCTCTTTGGCCCTGGCTCTTGTTGGACGACCCCACCATGGAGGCCGTATTGGAGCTTCTGTGTGTCTACACGGCCAGTTTTCCCACAGGTCTGTGTGTGTGTGTGTGTGTGTGTGTTTGTGTGTGTGTGTGTTTTCAGGCACTGTGCCTGTCTGTGGGGACTGAGTCACACACATTTAGGACTGAGGGTAACATTGTCTCCCCCAGTTACCACTGAGAAACATTGTGTATCACTGTCTACCACCAGTGCTCACTTGCCTGCCAGTCACAATCATCTGTCATCGCAACAGGTTTCAGACCAGGAGGCGATCTATGGAAAATTACACCTCTCTGCATTGGCTGCCACGTGGTTTTGGGTTAAATTCAAAGATGTTGAATACAGGAAATGCAAGCCTCATGTGGCCGTTGCATTTGTGCAGTGGAAATCTTTATAATCAGGAAGTCCCTGTTTATACCTCTAAGTGCATCTCTGTTTGATTGACACCTGTTCCTCAGCGAGAACGTGCACTCTGATCTAAACTCGCTCACTTTAGACTTCTCATACGCCGGTACTGTGAAGCCACAGAAATCAGTGAAGTCAGGCATAGCATTTCCCTAAAGGGGAAGCGAACAGCGGTTCGTGTTGAGGCTGTGAACAGCCAGGCTTAGTATTACACCATCCAGCCTCGGGCTACCATCTTGTCTCCTGAGACTTCTACATTCTTACTGAATGTTTCATCTCCTCTCTCACTTTTTCATCCGAGGCTTTATTTGCACTGAGGTTGTTGTTCGTCTGTGCCACACACGTTTCCAAAGATATTTTTGTATCAGCCCGGAGTCTAGCTTCTACAGACGGAAAAGTATAAAGTTATTTTCTGAATTTCTGTGGATTTATGGCTGCTGTATTATTGCAGGGAAACTAATGAAACTAAGAGGATTTTCCTGTCAGCTCTGTTTCAGACCAGCTTTCTTGACGTATATTAGGGAGAACCTCAGGCTAACACCAGCTAACCACACGTTACCATAGTGGGATTAGTGTAGCCAACAAGCTGTCATGTTCTGCAGTTAGCAACATCAGTCATTTCAGGCCGGATCTGGTCAGAGCTTGTTTATTTCTGTATTTTGTAAGTAATCTACAACTGCTACAATTAGCCGTGTCAGTTAGCTGCTGCGAACCCGCTGCCAGATGAAAAATAGATTCTAGTTACATCATGAATCTTTATGTTGTGTGTGAGAGCACATTTCTAAATAGCCTTGGAAGAGAAGAAACCATAGCCTGAGGCTAATGAATCATCTTCCTTCCCAGCATCACATGTTGCTTTAATGGTGAACAAAACAATACTGCTGACTGACCTGTCAATGTGATGCAGTCAAATTTAGGTGAAATTAGTTTCATCAGAAGAACAGTTGTCTGTTCTGTGTTTTGCTTTCAGGATGCAGTGCTCTTTGCGGCAGTGGTACCGACCCTGCGCCGGGCACTAAAGCATTGCTCGGCAACTCTCTGATGCACTCTGTGATGAAGCTGGCCTTAGGAGTCACTCCCGATAACGGCACTATTCAGAAGCTGGCGTTCTCTCTCTTGGCTAATCTCGCCATGTCCCATGACTGCCGAGGTGTCCTGCAAAAGGTATCCACCGAGCACAACATCGGCACACCTAAAAACCTCGATTGATGGTGTGGAAAAAGCACATCTTCATGCAACCCTGTTTGCACGATTCTAAACGTTTTATGTGTTTTGCTTTTTCAGAACAATTTTCTTCAAGCTTTTCCCAAAGCAGGGGCCAGCAAAGCCACAATCGCAGTCAGCGGTGGTGGCGGCAGCGGCAGGAGCCTGCTGGGCCTGTGGCTGACACTGTTGGTCAATCTCTCATTCGCAGAGGACGGCCAGCAGAGCATCCTCAGGGTGAGAGGCGCTCTGGAACTGCTGGCGGACCTGGCACAGCACCGGCACCCCGCGCTGCTCACCCTGCACAACCTCTGCTTCTGCTCCGCCAATAAGCCACACATCCTTGCCAACGGTACAGGGAGGCTGAGTAAATGATTATCTGTTGCTCCTACATTCAATGCTCATGAAAGTAGAAAAGCAACAAATGAAAGTGCAACTCCATCTGAATTTTCAGTTTGCAGTTTAGGGTCTTAGTTCCTGTTTGTGTTACAGTCAATAAACCACAAAGATGATCTGGAAAAAGTTTAGACACTTCAATGTTGCAAAGATCGTAGATTTGAATGTTAATCTGATTAGTCAGTAAATTATCAAAGTTAAAGATGCTCCTGGGAAATTGCTGCTAATACAAAAAGAAAATGGTTAAAGCTGCTCATCCTGTGCAGACACTGAATAGGGGATGACATTATTTGTTGTTGCATAAATGCATTTCCTGTGTGGTCTCAACCTGACCTTTTAAGTGGAAAGAGGAGAGATATGAATTTATGTCATGTTCACAGCATCCTGTTTCTATTTTTTTTTAAAATAAAGATTGGCTTCTCTTTGTTTTTCAGACAAAGCCATGAAGGTGTTGCTCTGCTGTTTGGACAGTGAAGCAACAGAGACCTGCTGTATGGGAGTGTCTGGACTCTGGGCTTTGCTTCATAATAATCAAAGGGTGCATGCACACATGCGCACGCATACAGGCATACAAACTCTTAATTTTGCAAATATCTTATCCGTCCTTCTGGTTTTTTCCAAAGGCCAAGACAAGACTGAAGTGTCCCACTGTTCAACTAAGAATCCAAGAGGCACACGCCCGCTTTAAGAAGGGTACACATCCATTCACTTTAATGTCATATGTTGATGTTTTTCATGGTTGTGATTTTTTCTGTCCTGTAAACCACAGAACTGGAGAACAAACAGGAACCCACCTCGGCCTACCTGCTGAAGTGCCTGGAAAATCTCTCCCAGCTGCTAAAACACTGACTGTATTTATATTTTTGTGTTTACATTTCTTGTAACAATCAAATGCTACATAGTAAAACCGACACTTCCAACCAACAGCTTCACCTTCTTTCCAACACCCAAGACCACCAGCATGTTGTTGGAGCAGCTGTGCCACCACACGTTTTCTGCCTTACTGCACGTCTGAGCTGAAAAGTGAAAATTAACCAGATTAAACTGTTTATCTACCAGAGAAACATCAACTATACTGTAGTGTTTGATTAAGGTGAATCCTCAGGGAACACAAGCTATTGTTATAATTACTTATTATTGCTACTAGATAAAATATTTTGTTTAAAATACAATACAATATCGCAGCGTTCGTGAATTATTATAGGTCCATAATCCTGTCAGCCCCCCGCCCCCATGCAAACCACCCCACTGACGCTGTAACACAACAAATCTTTTCCAACCGCACGCGGCTCAAGCTTGTCTACAACCACTGAGCGAACAGTAAGTGCAGCTGGGGTGCCTCTCCGCTTGTCTCATCAATGCAGCTTTCATTCTCCCTCGCCGGGACAACATGGTAGCTGTACAAAGGGACCACTGGTACTTGATGGTACTCATCATTGTGCCTTTTCTGAAAGGTAAAGATCAATTTTGACTGTGTTTGTATTTTAAAAATCCCTTTTTTATCCCTTTTAATGACTGTTGGTTGTCAGGCTGGTGTTCCAAGTATCCTGTAGTGCAGGAGGAAGATTAAATTGAGCATTTTCTCTGGGGCCAGGACGATAGAAGATGTTATTGTTAGTTTTGATGGCATTATTCTAAAACCTGCCAGAGTGCTCCCAGGGGCATCATGGGACTTGAAATCTGCTGTCGCTCAGCTCAGACAAAGGCCTTTGAAAACATGGGTGCTTGATCAGCAGCTATTGTCAGGTGTGTGTGTGTGTGTGTATGTGTGTGTCTAGCTTAAATGAGCCTAATTAGTATTGCCCATGGGATGGCCTCAATGATGTGGTGATCTTCAGGTAGGGGAGGGAAAATGTCTTTTTCAAGTCATTTTGTGATATTTGATATTTGCCTCACTTTGCCTCATTAAATTGAAATTCTGACCATTGATTTAACAGAAAACTATTCTTCTTAGATGTGGTACCACAGAAAGATGCTGTAACAGTCCGGCTGGAGGAAGGGATGGTTCTGAAGTGTCTGTGCCCCTGGCAGGGCAGCTTCAGCATGGTGTCTTGGACCAAACCGCCCAACAAGGATCCGATCGCCGTCTTCCACCCAGAGTTGGGGATGTCCTTCTCTCACCATTACCAGGAGAGGATCGAGTTTCTGAGGAGCACCCCCATGGACGGAAGCATTTCCCTCAAGAATGTCACTCACCAGGACATCGGGGTGTACCACTGCTCCGTGCAGAGCTTCCCTCAAGGTTCCTGGACGAAGAGCATTCAGGTGGAAGATTTAGGTAGGCGAGGTAGAAATGCTGACTGGTTGCTGTGCCCCCTCTCATGACTCATGCTGTGACACTGAAATGTAGACCTTTCGAAATCTATTTTAGAGGTTTCATTTTAAATCTGGCACTGCTGATCATACAATTTACACTTGTGACATGATGCAAGGCTCCATTTTAGGCCCCCTTGTTATATGCTTCTTGCTAAGGAATTTTTATAATTTCCTCCCAATTTTAGTTCATGGCCCCTTTACTTGGAACCACCCACCTGATCAGTTAAAGTCTCATCATTTTCGCTGTTTTGGCTCTCTTAAGCACCCTATAGCCGCCAATTTCATAACCAAGGATTGTTATTATGATTGGTTTTATTTCCACCACACAGATCTCGCTCTCTCACCTAATATCCTGTTTGTAGATGAACACCCAGACGAAGAAGAACACGGCGACAGTTCAGAGACCCAAGACGTGATCCGTGTGGACACCGAGTTGGTAGCAGAGCAGCACAGCAACACAACAGTCTTCTGTAACCGCGAGCATGACAACACCGTCCACAATGTGACTCTGGAGAGGATGTCACACGACGACCAGCCCTGGGGCGTCATCGGGGTGTGCAGCAGCATTAAAGGAGGCCCGGTGGCTCAGAACTACAGTGACAGGGGTAGACTCACCTGCACCGACGCCCTTAATGTCCGCCTGCACCTGACAGGTGTGCAGCAGCAGGACGCTGGCCTCTACCGCTGCACGTGGAGCACAGACGGCGTTCTGCAGACCACCACAATGCTGCTCAGGGTACAGCCCACGGATACCGAAGCAGGTGATTTTATAAGTGTAACTTATGAGTCTGAAGCAAACAGCCAGAAATGTAATGTAAAAAATGTAATGTAAAAAAGCACTTTCTTGTTTTTAATTACAGGTGGATTCAGCCTGTCTGCCTATGTGATGTATATTTACATTGGGGCAGGAGTCGCTGGCTTTATTTTGCTCATCATTTTTATCGTCCTGACAACTAAACACATGTAAGATCCAACAGCTATGGCATCGCCAGCAAATGAACTTGTAAAATATCATTTTTGTTCTATTTACTAACACATGATGTGGAAAGAATGTCCATGAGTAAGATTTTTGTTCAGTGTTTTGCTGTTTCAGTTATGGGTTTGATTTGACAACAGTGTTCCTCTTATGCAATGAGCATAAATAGAATCTCCTCTTAATCGCTGTTAACGACCCATGATGACGTCATTGATAGGCACCACACCACCACCATTCTCTACCCCAAAGTCCATAATAACTCATTTTGCATGGTGTGAAAACAGCAGCTCTCCGGCTTGGCATCACAGGAAGTTTCTAATTAACACCGACACGTTTCCTAAAACTGATCTGGATACATGACATGAACACCTTTAAAATAGCTCTGCATATTTACAGTCTGAGAAAA
This sequence comes from Takifugu flavidus, assembly GCF_003711565.1. Classification (NCBI taxonomy): domain Eukaryota; kingdom Metazoa; phylum Chordata; class Actinopteri; order Tetraodontiformes; family Tetraodontidae; genus Takifugu; species Takifugu flavidus. The sequence goes on from NC_079536.1 coordinate 9,095,922, forward strand.
TTATAGTTGGAGTGGCTGTTGTTTCTTCTGGTGCTGATGCGTTTCTTCCATGCCATCGCCACAGGAAGCAGAGGAATCGAGTGGAGTACAGAGTCAAACTGCATCCTGCTCAGAGACCGGTGAGCCTCACCTTTTTCATCATCTCCACTTTTGTCGTTGCTCTCGACTCCTTCGCAGCGCTCCCTTACCTTCTCTTCAGGAGTGCTTTCAATTATAAAAGCATCCCCCTTTACTCCTAAACACGCCATCAGAGGAGCACGTTTATGTGAATGCGTATTGCTTTTGTTCCCACGCCTTCTGTGCTCGTGTGCTAATCACGTCACTCACGTCTTCACAGATTCATAACTTCTATGAGAACATCTCTGTGTGTCCCAGGAAGAAGCCCAGGCACATCAGCGAGTGCCCGATCTATGTCAACCTGCTGACTGCAGGAAATGAGGCAGCATCATCACGATTAATTAATCGTTTGGGACATTCGTCACTGTTGACATGAACTCAGCTGCTCTCAGTTTGTTGTGTATTATCTGATTTTGATGATCTTTTTCATTCATATGCTTACACTGATTATTACTGTTGAACTGCTCATATCACAGACTAATTAACTGTAGAGTTCTCTAGGAAACAACTTATTTTGTGTAAAATAGTACCCAACAGTAGCTATTGTGCACCCAGTCTTTTTTGCTCCCTTAACCCGGTGTAAAACAACCAGCCCCAGTTTGCGTGGCTGCTCTTCTCTGGCCCCTCCCAGTCTCCGTTCAGACTAACAGTCTAACAGGAATGAAAAACAGTCACTCGGACAAGAGACAACTGTCGATCATAAAGGGACACAATAAACTTGTTTTAGATGTAGACAGTAGTACAGAAAGTAACCGCACACCTGACTGATCCTGTGACCTAATGCATTGAACCTAATGTAAAAATGTAGAGTGTGAAGACGGGTTGTATATTTTGAGATAAATGCATTATTTCTTAATGTTTGGGCAGTTTTTGTCATCGCTTTCTTTATTTCATATTCTCTTAAATATTTTTTAAATTGCTAAAATAGGTGTTAAATCTACTACACATCATTACATTTTCAGTGGTTTTCCAGGTCAAAGCTACCACCAGGTGGTGCTGTTTCCTTTCTCAATTTTAAATGAATCCAAGACAATCAGTTGACAGAACCAAAAGTCTGCTGCCATGACTGAATTTATTCACCTTTTTAATCATCAAAAACATATTTACATTCCATGAAAACTAGTCCTACACTCTATGTATCCAAAGTGCTAATAAGACACGACAGAAGACCAAAACGTGACGAACAGCGATAATAGGATTCGCGACGACACCCAAAATCAACGACGAAAACATTACAAGAACTTTCCCCTATTCTTGTTTTCTAGTACAGATGCTCTACGTATACTCACAAATCACGCTTTAGCCAGACTCGAAACAAACATGGTCGAATACACCGGCTGTGGGCAGCATATCGTTATGAAATCAATCTGAACGATCTGTCAGTCTGATTGTCACAACAATCCTTTTGTGAATTTTTGCTGAAATGATGCCTGGGGCCATGGTAAATAAAAAAAAGAGAAGTAACACATTTAAGGGCTCAGTACGTGAAATATTCCAGTTCGAAATCTGAATCACCCTCAAAATCAGAGAAAGAATGAGATCCTAGGCTCGTGTGACCTTGTGTGTGTGTCTGTGTGTGATGGGGGGCAGATGGGCTCCTGGGGGTCCTCCCAGACTTGGATTAGGACATCAGTCAAGTCTGTTTTGCAACATTTTGGTGCAACCGTACACACAAGTTACACAAGTTCCAGGGATGCTCAATTCAATTCAGGTCTGAGGAACAGTCAAGAACATTGACACTTTAGCCATCTGGGAACTGCTGACACTCTGTACACATGTGTGGACACTGTCCTGCACCAAAGGAACCCAGCATAACTACAGTTGTGAGCATCTTATTCTGGAACTTTAACAGCAGTCAGGCCACCTCTGGCCAGCATGTGGACATCAGTGGCACTCCAAGGATTTGCCTCCCCAGACCGTCTCTGATCCATCTGTCACGCTGAGATACAACGCTGGCAGTGGATCATCTTAAACACACTCACACAACTAGCCAGCGGGGCTCTTGCAACATTTCTCACACAATGGAAAACTCAATGAGACCTTAAGTTTGACAGAAGGCACTTCTTCACTGCGAAAACGATGCAGGCAGCAATATTTCTGCCGATTTTCCAACCTCAGAGGATTCTGTGTGCTGTAGCTTCAGCGAGGAGTCAGCTCTACTTCTGCATCACTTTTACTGATGGATGGAAAACACGATTGTACCTGGCGTGAAAATGGAGTTGCTGCTGTATCTGAAATTGCAACTGTTTTTACTAACTTTAAAAATTACTGGACTCCTGAACTTTTTTTGGACCATAATAAATACCATTTTTATCAAGCACAATCTAACAGATTATTAATCTTATACCCAATTTCCCCGCATTTCCTAGCTAATTGAAACCGTATCAATGAGATTTTTGTAATTTTTCTCTTCCATACTGAAAGACAAAGTTGTTTTTTTACTGGTTCCTCCAGTTTATGGTATGCTAGCTGCTAAGTGTACTGTCACAGTTCCACATAAAACAGTGGAGGATTATCAACTATCAGTTGGCTAGAAAATGCATTTTTGATGTTTTATGAACATTTTATTTCTATGTACATACTGGAAACTTTTATTTATAATATATGATGTAAGATTTTCCTCCCCTTTGCATTAAATGCACACGCACAAATGACCGGCTTTCCTTTTTCTTTGCTGAGTAAAAATGTTGCCATCATGCTTTAGATATGGATCAAAAACTCAAATATTAATTAATGACATTCTCCATATGTATATCTATATCCATCTATTTCCATATATAAATGACACTGTTGTGCGCTTGTTGAGGCAGCAACTTTTAGAAATTAAAGTCGAGAGTTGAAACTGTAACGTCATGTAAGGGCAAATTATGACAAACACAAGACTAAAACCTACATATGACACAGGATGCTGCCATCACAACATATAAAAGAGAATCATCTTCTCCATGTGCCTCTCCATCATTTTACATACCTATATTACATGTGTCACTATACATAATTCTACATTCTTTCTACAATAGTGGGTAAATTGTCCTCTTTATTCCGGAGCGGTTGTCATTGAAGCGGGCTCAGGTTGCAACTCTCCTCGCAGCCACTAGAGGGCGACGTCGCCTCTTCTTGCTGCTTCCTCCCTTCCTCTTCTGGCTCGTGCGCCAGAAAGTTGGGGAACGTCTGTGCTCGCGGGATGAACGTCAGTGTCAGGCCACTTCCTGTGAGGAAAAGATATGGTAGGGCATCAATAAAACCTTTCTTTATAGTAAAAGTACGGTAGATAAGTAAGTTAGATGTATTAAAGAGGATTTAAATTTGAAGAAAGCAATAGCTGTTGAAACATGATAAAACTGTTGCTTAATGACCGGCCAGTGTGATGTCTTTATATGCAAAATAAACTTCATAGAGAGTCTTCTAAAAAAACATATAGATGTAGGTGGTTCTTACGTAATAATATGCAAGTGTAAACTTCTATTATAGTATAAGAATATAAAGAGTTTCTTTCAGAGTGACACTATAATTTCATAAAACAATGTCTGATTTCTCCAAACGTTCATGTAAATTAATCTGCTGTTAGCATTTAGTTCATGGTTGGGGGGCTCTTCTGTGCCACTGGGGGGCCATTAAATTTATAGTAGGCTACTTTTTGGAGACAAGAACATTTAAGTAGGTTGAGAATAATGTGTCTGGAAGTAGCAAATGAGGGGCTGGAATAAAGCAGATACCTCCACAGATTAATGAAATTTGATTAATTAAAGATAACTGATTAGTAATTAGTGTTAAATCATTAATGTCCTAAAATCCAAGATGCAATTCTAAAGTTCTGTTCAAAATTTGATGAGATTCTTTGCAGTACCAAGATATTTCACCACAAACATTTAAAAAATAAAACTGAAAACTTGGTCCTCAGTTTAGAGAAAAAGCCAAGAAAACAACTTTTTTCTGTTAACTGTAAACAAGTCTATCAAACTTAATTTCCAAATTTTAATGCAACAATTAAGACAGCCTGTCGGCCTCAATTCAATGTCAAGGGCACGTGTACGTCAGGGAGATCAGTGAGCAGAAACAATAACACAAATCTCTGTGGTCAAATATGACGTGCGGGCCGATGAAGAGCGCTAATGAAAAGAAAACTCACTTTCTAGAATCTAGATGCTAGTTAAAGGAGCAACTGGCAGGAGACAGCAGAGGGGCTGGAGTGGGAGTAACCATGAGACCAAAACAGAACTAGCCATAATAGGTGAGTCATATACACACACACACACACACACATGCGTGTTTGCCTCAGTTTGTTTCCATCTATCGCTTGCTAAAATAAAGGAAAAAAATGAGAGAAGGCTCCATAAATGTTCTGAATGCTGCTCAGTCCGTGTTCTGGAAAAATACTGCAGGTCTACTAAGGGGGAAGGGGGGCACTTTATCTCTCCTCCCCCTTGAACTTAATAGATTGCTGAAACGACTGGTGTGCAACCAGGCATATCCTTTTCACATCTTTGCAATACAATCCCTCCCCTCAACCAAGGCCAATTTGTGCTGATAAAAAAAAAGACGAGCAGCTGAGCACAGAGGAGAGAGGGAGGCAGATCTCATCATCTCTGCAGCCGTAGCACAGCAACGCCTGTGTGTGGCACTCTGTGACGGCAGCCTGAAATGCGGACGAGTGCGTCGGAAAACAAACAAAAGGGAGAAATGATGGTGTCAGCTCTTCCTCCCCTGTCCTGCTCCAAGGAGCAGACAGTGATTTGTCAGAGGCTTTTCATTACCAGGGGAAGGTCATGTCAGCCAATCTGGTCTGGGGTGGCAGTGGCTGGGCCAGAGCAGACAGTACAGGTAGGGGGGACCCCCCCCACACACACACACACGGACACACACAAACACATAGCACCAGATACAGTATACTTGCTGGTCCATCCTGCATATGAGTGTCCACACAACTGTCTGTACCTTTCTTCCTCATAATGTGGTCACCCAGATGGGATCCTAGTGACGACCACAGAACTGCTTACTACTCAGGTGTGTGTGTGCGTATGTGTCTGTGTGCTTGTGTAGACTGGAATGAATAATAGATCAGGCCAAAGCAGCTTAACAATGAGCCACTTTCAATTTGTTAAATGCAGCGAAAACTTTCCAAGCTCTCTCTCTCTCAAAAAAGATCAAAACAGGTGAATGGAATGAATTTTTCATGGACCCCACTTTCGCCCGCATCTACCACGTTCCTTGTCGCCTGTTGCACTTCAGACAGTCTTACCGTCCTCTCTGACTTTGATTCCAGCTCCCCTCTTGGTGAAATCCCCTCGTATCACTTCCTGGCGATCAAACAACACAACAGCACTCCCTTCTATTAGAATTGCTAATCCTGCCACGCACAATCACAGAACGCGGGGAAGAAGAGGAGCGTGTACATGCCACAGAGCAAAATGACAAAACCATATATTAAACAGTCTGCTGAAAGTATACCAGCACTCTTTTAGTGTGGGAAATTGAACCGTTTCCAAGAGTCATGGCGCTGTCCTTTTTCTCAACTTGAAAACTTTAAAGTGCCCTTATTTGTATGCATCAGCAAACTGGAGGAAACAGCAGTTTGACTGAAATGCAAAAGAGTGAATAACATTAGGACAGTAGAGGTGAAATACAGCAGGAAGTGGATGCACTGTTGTTTCTGGAGATTAAAACAGTTTCCTCTCCTCCTTTGGTTTGGTTTTACATTTTTGGTAGCCATGGTAGTGAGACAGATGTGATGGATGACGCAGTTCCTCCTGTAAACTGCTGAAAATACACAACTGGGTGAATAAACCTCTACGCCACCAGGAAATGTTTTTCTTTACCCCCCTCCCACAAACCCACTGGCTATTTTAAAGCAACCCAGGCATGACTCAGCAAATTGACTGTGCTGATTGGATATTCATCATTCATGCAGGGACACGGCCAAGGAGAAAGTACGCAGACGTCGTGCTCTAAAATCCTATTTTCTGACCGCATTGAAGTTGTAATTAACATAACAGTGTAGAGTTCTTTAAGCTCTACATTCACAAAAAGGTGACCTTGTGTAGCAGTTATTGCAGTTATGTGTGGACCTCCATGTTTAGGGGCTGAAAAATATTTGGGCTGTTGATTGACAGGAAGTAGTTGCGGTCCATTCCACCAATGCTGTAGACAGATGAAGAGGGTAAAAGGGCTGGCGTTGACTCCTGCGGCTTGCTTTGATGTTTGGCAGCTCTTTGACGTGAGCTATCTTAAAAATCTGCCAGTGAAATATAAAATTTCAGCGTACAAATTCCGGTGCAAATCAGCAGTAACCTTTTAGAACAGGAAACCTTGACAATCTTTAGCAGAAACCAAGGAAATGTTGATGTGTTAGTTTGCCAAGACATTATTGGATGAACTTCAATGGCAGGGATTCTAATTACTGGTGGGAATTTAGACAAAAGCTGTGTATCCAGGAATTGTAAAGGGACTGCTGGTTCTTGTCTATTAACACCTTTACGAATGTGTTGGCTGGAGCTGGAGATCTGAGAAGCCACTAAAAGAACATGCCTGATCCATCCTACAAAAACCTCTAGTAGAGACACAAAATGGTAGGATGGCTAAGGCTGCATGACATTAATAGTTCACTTCCTCTCTCTCTCTCTCTCTCTCTCTCTCTCTCTCTCACACACACACACACACACACACACACACACACACACAGAATCATTGGCATCATAGCTATCTTCAAACACAACGGTGAACTAAACTCACGATTGCGCACGAGCAATCACGAGTTTTATTGTAACAGAAAAAAAGAGTTACAGAGAGAAACAGAGAGAAAGATTCTCTGTTTGAGTGTAAGAAGATTAGAGAGACTGGACCTATAAATAATGACCTTGAGATCAAATCTTCATGAAAGCATCTTAAAGTTTGCAGTGCAAGATTCATATTTCTGCTTTTAAGCACGTCAGGGCACAATTACATGATGATCAAAAAAAAAAAAGTGGACTCAGCTTTTCAAAAGAAAATGGCGACATCAGAGTAACTTTCATCTTTACCGGATTTTCTGTTCCGCTCTATCAGTGAAAGCCAAAAGGACGTAATTCTCAGATAATTCTACTAATCAACTAATACCACAGACAGAGCATAATCTCATCAGCTCACTAATCACCTTCCAGCCTCCAGCCTACATGTAGACACTGATACACACGCACACTCCTTTACGCACAAATGTGTTTTGCGCCTCTTGTAATCTAGTTTGGATTATTGGTCTACATCACAGGAAAACAAAGTCAAAGAGAAAAAAATGCATCTTTGACCAGCTGAAAGCAACAACTTGAGAAGTACAGTATGTGACGATTGAACTACAAACTTGTCTTCTTTGAGCTCATCTCTGGTTTGACCCACATCTCCACTTCTGCCGCTGGCTGTGTTTTTCTTAATGAGCCAAAATGATGACGATTATGTGTCAAACCAGATGTTGTTGTTTGAGATTCCCAGTGGAAAAACACAGAAACAACTCCCCTCCAAGAGCTGGCTTCACTCATCAAAATGTAACCCAATCACAATCAAAGTGCTTCTTCCCAGCTAAGATAGTAGCTTGTTTTTTTGCTCAATGGATATATTGTTGGGAAAAAATTGCTGCTGAAGTCTCAGTGCTCCTCCCTGTCGCTTCAATGGAAGGCTTCTGTACATTTCCGTGCCTTTATTTAGCAATGGCGCGCATGGTAATTGCTAACTCCGTGGCTGTACCTTGGAAACTGTAGAGATCTCCCACGCTGTTCTGACGCGTGATGTGCTGCCAGTAGGCACTGCGTGGCAGGGAGATGGACCTGGTTAGCGTCTCTCTGGAGTGGATCTGAAACAGACAGAGAGGACTCACAGTGTCCTTCACTTTCTGTCACTCCTTAGTGGCAGGGGATTGCGGGGGAATTGGTGTGTTGTATGGTGGGTTTCTGGTTGAATGGCATGTTTGCGCTTGGCTGACGGGATAAAACTACATTTGGGATTATGGTAGTGACTTATTGCTGGAGAAAATGTTGTTTGTCTGTTTTTTACTTTTATTTGCAGTGTGTAAATGAAAGCTGCAAGTTAACAAGATCTGGCCTGGAACATATGAGATATGTCATGATTCTGCTATAAAATTCTTAAAATACAAACTGAAAACTGATTTTTGTGCCATATTTTTGCAGGAATGCTAATATGCTTTATTTGGAAATGTTCCCAAAGCATCAGCATATGGTCAAGGCTCATCAAACACCAGATTCGCCTACATAAATAAAGAATACGGATGATGGTGTGGAGAAAGGGAGGAAAGAGAGGAGGAAAAGGCCAAATCCATGGGGTGTCAAAGGGAAGTCACCAGGCAGAAACAGTGTTTATGTGTGGCTTCATTAATTATATTCAATCAAATGTTGCAGATATAAAAAGATTTCTGTTTTTTGCCTGCAAAAACTCCTTGCTTTGTTCTGAGACGCCATGGGCGTCACACAAATGCATGGATGTACCTGTAAGCTTTTCTCCATCTCCTCCATCATCCTCTCATGTTGCTGGGCGATGGCCAGGGTGGCTGAGTGGACTCGCTGGTAGATCATCTCCCCCTCTCGAGTTTGGAACGTGAACAGACCCTCTCCTGTGTCGCACATCCTGCGCCAGAAACACACACGGAGACGGGAAGAGGCGCACACACTTTGATCGCTGATTTACAAATATGCATGGCTGAATATATGTGCAGCAATGTGCTAAGCCTCTAAAGTCAAACAGGCACGTGTGCAAGGAGACACAATGCATGTATAAAGAGATGCACTCGCACCCATCACATCATTGCCTGAAGTGCTCTGCGGGAACTGTCGACATCCTGGGATGTTATGGAGTTTTTTTCCATCACTTTTTGACAGATGTCTTCTTCCCTGTTGCTGCTGCCAGCACTTCAGTCACACATCCTCTTGCAGAAAACAAGCAGTGCTCGCTTGCTCTGCAGCACACCTACCTTCCAGACTCAAACGTGAACCAAGTGGAGTCTCGGCCGTATCGTCGCAGCGAGCTGAGGGGCCACATGACCAGTTTGAGGCGAGGGTTGTGTATGTCCCACAGGTAGATGTTTTCGTGCGTGATCTGCATGGTGCACTCGCCGTAGATGTCCAGGTTAGGGGTGGGCATCAGGTACACGTTGAAACGCTCTGGCAAAAAAATATGAGGAAGAAATGCAGATGGAAATATTCCCATTTTATCCCATATTTAATGTCATGCAGCCAGCATTAGGAGACTACTGGAGCTTCAAAGGTGTTGGCAGGCCAAATTAGCTGCCTGTGGTCATCTGGTTGTCTGCCTGCAGTTGTTCTGAGCTTTTAGCACAATTAGAGGAAAAGTAACTACAAAATATAGTAAAACAAAGTCAAACTATGTAGTTCTTTTTATTTACAACAATTGCAGTCATTTTTAAAATTTCCAGCACCTAATGGACACTCTGCAGGTTGAGATTAAACACCAGCACCAGAATCTGACTATCTTTCTGTGGTGAAGCGGACCTTAATGTTAGCTTCAAATCAACATGAAACAATAAAATATCACAAGAATCTGCTTGTTTAAAGAGTGCAGGAAGTGGAAAAATGTGGAGGTTTAACACACAAGACATTGTCTTTTCATTAAACACATTTTTTTACCTCTAATTTAAACACCGAAACATCAAATGGAATAAATACTGTAGCTGCAGTAAGAGCTGCTGCTCAGCAGGGAAGCCGAGAGCACCAGACATCAGAAGGAACCAGCCTATTTTCATTTTTAAACCTGTGATTTGAAGCTTTACATTAACCGAGAAACACTTCATTTTGTCTCCGTTTGAACATTTCACTGATGCAATAATGTCGACGTGAACGTGGTTGCTTTGAAATGCAGCTTCACCCGTTCTTGAAAATGTGACATTTTCTGAGACTGCTGGCCCTAAACACACAACCTTCTATTAAAATATGCCAAATAATAAAATAATTGGGGGGGTTTATTGGACGTAAGGCAAGTGTAAGAATGTTAAATTACCCCTGGCAAAGATATGAGTTTGAACTGTTGACACTCCCAGGGGGGAGGATGAAAGACAGAGAGGGTGGGGGTATGATGTAAAGTGCATTAGTTTTCACCAATTATGTTTAATGATTCAAAATAAGCAATGTGTCTTCAGCGGATTGGAAATGATAATGTGATAGTGGGGAATATACAATGGGACGAAGAAATGAACTCAGATTTAATTACCTGTCCCTCCTGCTTACCGATGGCCATGAACTGAACCCTGATCACAGAATGTTGTTCTCTACTGCAGAGCAGCGTCTCTGGCTCACTCTGCTGGCAAAAAACACCTTCAATTTAACTCGGGTGCCAAATTGCAGGACGGATGAACTGCGTGGTTACACTTAGCTGGCTGACTGCAGCACAGAGGAGAAAGTTTCCCTTTACGGACGCAGTGAACTCAAACGGGCTGATGGATAGCAAATTCTTTTCAATTACTCGCCCTTTTACAACCCTGAACTGCTGTTCTTTGCCTGTTGCCTTTTCAATTTCTTCAGCTGGTTTACAAATTACGCAGAGAATGAGCTCCGTCGGTGCTGCTGCCCTGTTGTCTCTTCTCTTTTCTATTTTCCATTTCCTGTAAGTGGAGGGAGAAGGAGTGCGTATTTCTTCCACATGGCTCTAGGAGTCATAATCTCATCCATCTCTGTGACAAGCTTCATTATAAGGGAAGCCAGTGATGCACAGCACTTCTCATTAGGCCTCGAACAGAGTCCCAACCACAGCCTGTGACCTGTGCTCACACATACACACACAAATATCTGAACATACTCCCACAGTTGAATCTGGTGCCGCAACAAAAGCCTGTTAGAGGTCTGTGGATCAGATATTGACAAAAAAAAAAGCTCTTATTAGCCAGGCCTAATTGGACAGTAATTGTTCTGCTTCCCTAACCCTCTGAGGGGCTTGCCTGCATTAACACTTATGGGTCCAGACTGCAACCGGTGACTACTTGGATAGCCGGCGGCGTGAGAGAGATTGACCCTGAATGTCTGTGTTAGCAGGATCTAATTGGGCACTCACCGTTCTGCTCACGCTGCACCCCTGCTGCTAACAGGTCTGGTTCTCCCAGGCTGATGTCGTTGAGCCGGCAGCCCAGACACTCAACACACAGCAGCTTACACCATTCCTCAGCGTCTAGCTCTGCAAAGAGAAACACAGTGTTAATGCCTGTCTACCATCCTCACGACAGGCTGCAGGCACAGGCTGCTCAATCCAGCCTTTATCTGTATTCAATAGCCTTCAGTAGAAGATTTATTGTCAGATAAAATGCTTTATATATGTGATATGAGCAGAACTAATAGCAGAGGGAGGGGTGGATCTATACCATTGATTTTGCAGAGATTATAAGAGGAAGCTGGTGACAGGACAACATCTTCTCTCCCTCCTCCAACACATGATTTCAAATCTGTTGACTCTACGGAGCTCTGCTAGAACAACAAAGCCTCAGTCACAACTCAAATACAATCAATAAGCTATTTTGGAAAATGAAAGCAGGCATCATGCTCTAAGCTGTGAATTTGAAAAGATACAATGTGGATTCATGACACAAAATAAAGTTTGTCAGTGAAGAAACATGATTCCACTCTGCTGTTAAATATGGATCTTTAAGGAGTGTCTAGTCGCAGCAGGGACAAACCGTCCTGCCAGCCAAACTCACTAATTAACACGTTATCATCGTGTGCATTTATAATTATGCATGTGTGTGTATATAAGTATATGTATACATGTGTGCGTGTGTGTATATATAAGTATATGTGTGTGTATGTGTGTGTGCGTATGTGTAATTTTAGTACTTTTCGAATAAATCATTTAAATAACAGAGCGTTGGATCCACCTTGGTTGCTGTTGCAGCTGCTGTCTGAACCCTAATTGTGTCTCACCTGCATCTGATTGTCTCCTTGTGTATTTAAACCCCCCCTCTCCGGTCTGCTGGTGCTGGACTGTCTTATGTCTAAGCCTCAAATGTGCTGCTGGTGTCATGTTTTGTGTTTATAGTTCCTGGTTTACTGATCTCAAGTTCTAGATCCCTTTTTGTGGGAACCTGTGTGTGAACTGTTGGTCCTGTGTCACTGGTCTGAGACAAATAGTTGGAACTGAGCACAAATGTTCCCTGGTGTTGCAGTTCTTTTGTAGACTGAAGCAGCTTAAACAACATCTCAGAACATAACTTAACATCCAATAGTGTCTAAACACAGATGGGGAAAAAAAGAAAATGCTGATTAAATTCCCGACAAAGCAAAACACCCTGAGCTACTGTTTAAAAGGATTAAATGTTTCATGGAATAAATTAGCGTGTTTACTGACTGTTGAAGGTAGCCTGGTTTCCACTTGGATCTACACAGTGTCTGACAGCTGGCAGATATCTGGAGAATCTGTTTAATTGGAGGCCCAGTGGAGACACACTTTTGAAACAAATCTGAAATTCTGCATGGCAGTCTCTTGTTTGAATACCAATTTTCCTCCCTATTAAGCCAGAAAAACTGTTTAGAGTCGAAAAAAGTCAATTGCTTTATTTGAGCTTTTTGCAAGACTTACTGAGGAATGAAACGAGGCAAGCGCCACAGTTTCTGTGAAGCCCCTTAACTCCAGGCCCTGCGGAGTTCTGTACATCTCCGATCACTGAGGTGTGATAACATGTTTCCTGTGTCTTTTAATCAAAACAACAACCTATTCGGTAATAGGCATGTTGGTAATTTCACTACATTTGTCTCAAATGACTGGGACGGCTGACAGATACGGAGTTTCTACATATCCATATCTTTTCCTGCCTGAGACTCCTCATTCACACAGGCAGTACCAGAAATTTGCACACATTCAGCGCTAGTGTGGCCTTTAAGCATCTCTACAACTTCCACACTTGTAGGGTCACAGCGGAAAATCAAATCTGAATTAACACTTTATCAGCATAGAGGCAGCAGAGGAAGGATGTGTGTGTGTGTGTGTGTGGAAGTGTGTGTAGGGAGAGGAAGGCATTTGTTTTTTCAATGCAGCAGTTATGAAATCCATACTGCCTTTGCCTCAATTTTGTGGTGGAATATGAGGTTTTAACACAGGTTGGGCTGCAGCTCACATTTATCACCTTCACTCGAAAGCGGGCAACTGTTGGAACACAGGATGGGTCGCTGGCCATTGTTCAGCTCCCTGTCTCACCGGCGCCGTGGAAAACAGCATAGCGCCGCTTGAGCTGAGACGTTGTGGAGTTTACCTACCCAGTTTACCTAATTAGCACCTAGTTAAGCTCCTCAACACAGAGCCTGACCTGAAAATTTAGTCCTGTCCTAGGAAAATACAAAATGATAACCATAATCAGTCACATTGCATGGCTTCAATCCCAAAACCATTAGACTGTTTCGCTTAAAGTATGACCTTTTTTTTTAGATGAGGATGATGCATACCAGTTACCAAACTGGGCATATTGGTTTACACTGTGTTCAAAATATCCTGAAAAATGATCACATTTATGTCTCTCTTCATGTGCATATGAGAGGAGGCTAAGTTGATCTGAAGGACAACTTGATACCAGTGGACACAATCATGTGGACACAATCTGATGTCCATATGTTGGCATGGAGGGCGGGTAGGTGAGCCTGTGGACATGAGAGTGAGTTATCATGGGAAACAGAGCAAAGGCAAGGCAGAGTTCACTGCTTTTGGGTCAATAATATTCACCCTGAGGTTTTCTGTTCTTTTCCATCAACAAGTATTTGCTCATTACAAACAGGCACGTGCATACACATCCAGGAGGTTGGTGTTAAGATGAGTTCATCCGTGCACATTAAGGTGCTTCCCTTATAGCCCCTGGCTTCCTTTTCACTCAGCTCCATTTATCTGCAACTAAGGAGCAGACCAACCATCCACAGATCACAGGAATTAGCTTTCTGTCCACGTAGTGAAGCAATTGCTGTTGTTACAGTTCATAAATGGGGCTGAAAATCCCAAACAAAAGATGCCCGGCATTGTATTTTACAACTTTAAAGTCAATTTTTTGGAAAAGCTCTAATCATTTTTCTTGTATAGCAGAAAACGAGCATCACTTGGAGTAGTCAGAGCTCTCCAGAGCCTCTTTCACCTTGTGCTATCAATATCTGCCTCTCACTTCTCATTCTTCCTCCAATTGTCATCTTTTTAAAAATTATTTAAATAATAACTCTAAACTTCTCCCACACCCTTTTTTCAGCCTTGTCTCAGTTTTGAATAAGGGGAAAAGAGATGCACCTGAATCACAGGAAAATGTCTTGGACGTGTCGTCACAGAAGATGATCACCACAGCGTGCTTCCTCGCATCCCTCGGCATCCGGGTAATGTTCTTGATGTTGTTCAGCTCAGTGACCTAAAGGAGATAAAACCAGCAGGTGATCATCACATCTGAGGGCTTTCCTTAGAAAAGTGAAACATTCTAGCATAAATTTGCAATTGCAAATTAAAATCAGGTCAGATGTGACCAAAAACATGATAATTATTGAAAAAAAGGCCCATTATTTCAATAATATTAGCTCTATTAAAGGACTTGTCCCTGTATATTTTATTTTAACCCCGTATTTGTTTTGAATCCATTTCTTTGAGTGTCTCTCCTCAAAACAGCATATTCAGTCATTATCATGGCGTACAATCAAAAGCAACCAAATCACTTCGCCGGGACATTGATGGAGGGAAGATTGCATTTCATAAAATATCACCTGCATTTACGGGCCATTCTGTTCAACAATCCTCTCTGTGTTCCTGGAGATAAGGACTATTACATTATCCAATGTGTGCTAACTGTGGGCACTGCGCCAGGCCGTTGGGAATGAATTAGTTGGGCCCCATGCCCGTACAGTAAAGCCATATTGTTTAAGGTTAAATGTCCAAACCTAAACACCCACAACATATGTGGGCCACAGATTCCCTCAATGGATAACATCAGACACAATTTTGCTTTACACACTAAGATTTTTCCAAGAATGAGGTGAGGAAAACAAAAGACAAATATTATTACCGTATTTCCACGACTATAAGGCGCACCTAAAACACTAAGATTTTCTCAAAAATCGACGGTGCGCCTTATAATATGGAGCGCCTTGTGAGTTCCAAAATCTGCTGTGCGCCTTTGGTGGGTGCACTACGGTAAACGCTCCGCCAATCGATTAGCGGCACACCTACGCGTAAGGATCCCCTAAAATGGCGCCGGTCAAGCAAGACGCGTATGAATGAGGCTTACTTTCAACTGCAGGCCATCGAATATGCGGCTGAAAAATGGCAATCGAGCATTCTTAGTGTTTTCGAGGCGGCACCTCTCCATATGTGCAAGGACAACTGTTGGGCAGCGGCTGCCAGCGGACTACTAGGAGAGGTCGGCCATCTTCCGCACCTACTGCGGAAGATAACCGCGCAAGATAACCGCGCCCAGCCACATCACCAACATGGATGAGATCCCTCTGACTTTTGACATCCCTTTGACCTACAAAGTGGAGAAAAAGGGACCAGCACGGTGGCGATACGCACAACGGGGCATGAGAAGTCGTCGTTCACCGTGGTTCTCGGCTGCCACGGAAACGGACAGAGCGCTGGATGACGGAAGGCGAACACTCCTTCACAAAGACTATGAGGCAGCGGCGGGCAAGTTATGCCACCATATGTGGGTGGATTGTAGACACATGGGCTATGATACCATCTTCATGTATTGTAAGAGCTTTCACAAAATCAACGCTGAACCGGAACCGGTCGGTGAGTCCGATTCAGATGATTAAGAAGAGGAATTCGGGATGTTGGACATTGAAATAGTGCAGCTGTTTAATTCAGGTACAGAAGATGAAAACTTTGAAGGTTTTGTGGCGGAAGAATGAATATTTTGTTCAATAAATATGTCAAAACTCACTGTTTTACTTCCGTTGTTATTTTTTACTGTATGTTTCAGCATGCGCCTAATAATACGGTGTGCCTTATATATGTTTTAAATACAGAAATAGCACCCATAACTGAGACTGCGCCTTTTAATACAGTGCACCTCATGGTCGTGAAAATACGGTACACATTAAAATATAGAATCTGTACATTCCATAGGAGAGTAGGGTCATTTCCTGCAAAGATCCAGTATACATCAGGCAGGATGAGTGCACATATAGTGTTCCATAAAGCCGGTGGTGAGAATCTGGAAGCAAATAATGTTCTCATCACTTGTATGGGTTCAGCAGTTAAACTGCAAGTGTGTAGCTACATCTGAGGGAGGGAGCTTTGGGTGCATTCCCAGCCTGAGGCACTACAGCGTCTGAGCAAAATGAATAATCTGTGAAGAGACCTATTCCTCAACTCCTCTACTGTTTCTTTTTAAATTTAAAATAACTGCATTAAATATGCTCAGAAGACTAAGCGTTCTCTGGTGCTGCTGTGCGCTCACATACAAGAGGCAATATCTGAAATTTACTAATGATATTTAGGACTCCCACAGCTGGTTCAGTGTGTTAGAAGGATTTCATAATGAATGTCCTTGTCGATCATTTGGAGAGCAATTTAAAGAAACCGTTGAACTTCCCAGCTTCTGTGAATGTTACATCTGTTTTTCAGTGACCTCAAAGAAAAATACCAAAAAAGTTTTGTGATCCAGAATGAATTTAATGTTGTCTGGATTCATATATTCTCTGTAGCACATCAGGACAGATACATGCAGGAAGCTGAGCCCGAGACAGACCGAAACAACACAGTTGTTGTTGCTGTCTTTGATGTCCCAGCCACAACTTGCGACATCAGAGTAAATTGGCATAAACTGACTGCCGGTGATAGGAAAAGTAGCTAATGGGAAATGAGAGAGGAGGACAGACAGACTGGTTGCAGTGGGATCACAAATAAATGGATGATCTCAGAAGATTACAAGAATTGTAAAGAAAATAATGCTACTGTTGATGATTCACTTGTTCCGCTGCTGGAAATAGACAACTGTGGAGCTTCATCAACATGCTTGACTTTTGTATGAGACGTCTCTCCCTATATCAGCATGAGTGTGAGAAATTCAGTACCCTGAAAAATAAGTTTCCAGCACCAAAAATAAGAGGGAAATGTCCAGTGCATTGCAGCCTATTTCCTTTCACAGCAACATTGACAGAAGGCCTCAGACGGGACCTTTTCCTTGATCTTTGCAACAATGCATTACCAGGTGCACTAGTGCATGCGTGCACTCATTGCTCAACCCGGTGCTGGCATGCGGGGAGGGACGTAAGCCCCCCCCCAGTGTGACAGCGCAATGCAGTGGGCAGAGAGACCCTTGGGTTGCTATCTGCTGCTGATGCTAAAGCAGGTGGAAAATATGGGAATTGTAACACAGTGAAAGAAATTTCAGAATTATAAAGCTGCTAAATCTCCGCCATTCTTCCCTAATTACAATAAAACACAGTTTAATATTTTAACGCGGATTGGCTTCGCCAGTAACTGGATCATTTAGAGGCTTCCAAATGGGAAGATATATTTATATTCTGCTCTTTTAAAAGGGGTTGAAATGCCCTAGAGGAGAGGATGAGGTTGCAAAACATATTTAATTTGTTAATTCATCTCTCGCTCCATCAGGTGGACAGATTTTTGCATGGATACGGGTCTCAGCTGGAATTAGCTGCCACTTGTTGAAATACCCCCACCACCCCAGACTACCTTAACCTTTCAAAATGCTGCACTGGGAAACAAAAAGGTGCTGCATTTTAAAATAATAAAAAAAAACATCCTGGCTTCTCATTCATGATTGGCAACCAGTGTTGTCTGATTTATCAACTAACTCTAATTCAATCCACCAGGTCAGTTTGCAAACTGAAACCGTCGGCTGTTGTCTGCTGCGCATGCCCTGCATGAAGATCCATGGGCAGCATCACCAACCATCTTCAGTTTCCTTTTAACGTTCAACCATATTCCTCATGTTACTGGTCGAGGAGGGGGAGTGGCAGCAATCTATCACTCCAAGTTATTAATTAATCCTAGACCAAAACATGGCTCCAGTTCATTTGAAAGCCTGACTCTTGGCATCACCCATCTGAGCTGGAAGAGAGAAAAGCCACTTTTGTTTGTAGTTGTATATTGCCCCCCTGCTGGGCCACATTCAGAGTTCCTTTCTGAGTTCTCTGATTTCTTATCTGACTTGGTCCTTAGAACGGACAAAGTCATTATCATTGGAGACTTTAATATCCATGTAGACGTTGTAAATGACAGCTTTAGAAATGGCTTCATTTCATTACTTGAGTCAGTTGGTGTCCTCCAGCAGATAAACCAACCAACTCATAGCTTCAACCACACCTTAGATCTAGTTCTGACTTATGGTGTTGAGGTAGAACATGTGTCAGTGTTCCCTCAGAACCCACTCCTGTCAGATCATTCTTTGATCACTTTCACATTTATGATTAATGATTCTTCTATCCTCAGAACAAAGTCTTACTATAGCAGATGTCTTTCAGATAATGCTGTAGCTAAGTTTAAGGAAGTGATCCCTGTGCTGATCCCAGGACCACTGTGTGTTTCCCCAGGGGTAAATCATTATAATCTTAGCCCTGCTGAGGTTGACTCTATTGCGGAAGGTGCTGCAACCTCACTGAGAATCACGCTTGATTCTGGTGCCCCCCTGAAAAAGAAAATAGTAACTCAGAGGAGGTGTGCCCCCTGGTATAATTCACATATCAGGACCCTCAAGCAGAAAGTGCAAAGACTGGAAAGGAAGAGGCATTCTTGTAAAATAGACAGCTATCATGTAGCCTGGAAAGACTGTCTATTAGTTTATAAAAAGGCCCTCCGTAAGGCTAGAACAGCTTATTTTTCTTTTTTAATTGAGGAAAATAAGAGCAACCCCAGGTTTCTTTTTAGCACTGTGGCCAAATTAACTAAGAGTCACAGTGTTTTAGATCCGCGTATCCCTTCTTCCCTTAGTGGTGAAGACTTCATGAGCTTCTTCACTGATAAAGTTCTAGCTATCAGAGAGAAAGCTAACCAGGCCATCCCAACAACTGGACCATCACCAGATGTGCTGACTGTGGGAACATACAG
This sequence comes from Takifugu flavidus, assembly GCF_003711565.1. Taxonomy (NCBI): domain Eukaryota; kingdom Metazoa; phylum Chordata; class Actinopteri; order Tetraodontiformes; family Tetraodontidae; genus Takifugu; species Takifugu flavidus. Next base: position 9,115,044 of record NC_079536.1, read on the forward strand.
GTTTTCCAACGAGCCCTTAAACTCCTTCACCCCTATATATTTTTCTGAGGCGTCATTGCTAATTCAGAAATCCAAGACCACCACGTGTCTTTTAGATCCCATCCCAACACACCTGTTGAAGGATGTTTTACCATTGATAGGCAGTTCTATCCTGGACCAGATCAATGGTTCTTTCGTGTCAGGTTATGTACCCCGGTCCTACAAGGTGGCAGTGATTAAGCCGTTGCTTAAAAAACCATCACTGGATCCTGACGTATTAGCAAATTATAGGCCAATATCCAACCTTCCTTTTATCTCTAAAGTTCTTGAGAAGGTGGTGGTGACTCAGTTACTGGAGCACCTGCAGAGAAACAGCCTGTTTGAGATGTTTCAGTCAGGCTTTAGAGCTCATCACAGCACAGAAACAGCACTTCTTAAAGTTACTAATGATCTTCTCATAGCTTCAGATCATGGACTGGTCTCTATGCTGGTTCTGCTGGACCTCAGTTTTGATACAGTTGATCACAGCATCCTGTTACATAGACTGGAACATGTGATTGGGATTAAAGGGACAGCACTAGACTGGTTTAGATCATATTTATCTGATAGATACCAGTTTGCTCATGTCCATGGTGTTCCCTCCTCATACAGTAGGGTTAGCTATGGGGTTCCTCAAGTATCTGTACTTGGACCAATCCTCTTCACCTTGTACATGCTTCCCTTAGGGAACATTATTCGGCAGCATGGGATAAATTTTCATTGTTATGCTGATGACACTCAGCTTTATTTATCCATGAAACCAGAGGAGACAGTGTGAAGCTCCAGACCTGTCTTAAAGACATAAAGTCCTGGATGTCTTCAAATTTCCTCCTCCTTAACTCAGGAAAAACTGAGGTCATGGTGTTTGGTCCTGGACCTCTCAGGGATAGATTAGATCACATGATCACTCTAGATGGTATCTCATTAACATCAAGTCTCTCTGTGAGGAATCTAGGAGTAACTTTTGATCAAAATCTCTCCTTCAACTCACACATTAAATTAGTCTCTAGAAGTGCCTTTTTTCACCTGAGGAACATCACAAAGATCAGGAAGCTCCTGACGCAGCATGATGCTGAAAAGTTAATTCATGCTTTTGTTACTTCCAGGCTGGACTACTGTAAATCTTTATTATCAGGGTGTCCAAACAACTCTTTAAGAAGCCTCCAGTTGATCCAAAATGCTGCAGCCAGAGTTCTGACAGGTATTGACAAAAGAGATCACATAACTCCTGTAATGGTGTCGCTTCATTGGCTGCCCGTTAAATTTAGAATAATTTTTAAAACCCTTCTTTTGACCTACAAGGTCCTCAGAGGCCTAGCTCCATCCTACCTGGAAGAGCTAGTGATACCTTATCAGCCCAATAGACCGCTCCGCTCTCAGAATGCTGGTCTACTTGTGGTTCCCAGAGTTTCTAGGAGTAGAATGGGGGGCCGGGCATTTAGCTACCAGGCCCCCCTGCTATGGAACCAGCTCCCTGTCCAGGTACGGGAGGCTGACTCCATCGCTACTTTTAAGATCAAACTTAAAACCTACCTCTTTGAAAAAGCTTATTGTTGTTAATTCTGTAGTTCCAGTTACTATCATAGATAGACAAATTATCATACTTAGGGGGTCGTCTAATCGTTAGGTCACAGCTTAGCTATGCTGTTATAGGCCAAGGCTGCCAGAGTCCGGAAACATGATCACCTGACAGGCCTCTGTCACCCCACTGGGTCATGGTTTCCTCTCCTCTCCTTTCCTCCTCCTCATCAAGCAGACTAGTTATGCTGATTCCTGTGTAGTTTTTCTGCTTCTCCCCCCCCTCCCCTCTCTATTTATTTACAGGTATCGCCGCCTCCGGCCCCGCTGACCCACTGTATAGCATATTTTTGTGTGTGTTTCTGTGCTCTGTGCCTCTCCTCTCCCCTCCCCCTCCCTCTCTCTCCTTCTCCTTCTCCCTCTCCTTGGTTTTTTGTAAAAGGAGCATTTTCAAATGGGCCTCTGAAGACTGAGATTCAGGCAGCGTCATCATCAGTGACCAGAAGAGGCAAGGCTGCATTAACCAACAACATATGATTTACTTTGGGATTCTTTCAGTCACCCAAATTTTAAAATGTTCTATTACTGGTACATGTGACGTTATGCTTCTTATATTATGCAATGGAATTACAGTAAACTTTATTTCCATTCATTTTAATGTCAATGTCATATGAAAAGTTTGTATTTCGGACTCAAATTATAGTGCAGAAAATACTGTGTTGCTGCTTCCAGCTATTTGGCCATATGGGAGCATCCACACACTGAACTTTGTGCAAAAACCTTTGGTTTTAAACCATCCAGGCCCGAACCAGCCGTTCAGTTAAACTGCGTCGAGCGTCTGTTGGCGGCAGATAACAACTGTTTTAGCCACATTGCGCTGTGCAACCATTGACTGAAATGGTCTCATTACCATTTAATGTTGCCATATTTTAAACCGTTTTTCGGTAACCACAACTTAATATTTACAACATCTGAACTGCAAAAAAGGGTTTCTTTGAATGTTTGTGTCACACTCTGCTCCAGCCCATGGACTCAGTACATTTCCACTGCCCTGCTCACACCACACCCTCTGATCACCACACCCACTCTCAGTCACTGACCACACACCTGCTCTCACTCATCAATCAGCTCACCTACCAATATATATTCTCCAGCCTCACACTCACTCAGTGCCAGATTGTTCTCTGCAATGCAAGACCTTCCAGCGTTTACCTGCCTGTCTTCCCGGTATCGACCCTGCCTGTTCTGCCTGACCCGTGGTAAATTAACTCTTTCTTCTGTTTTGACCACGAGCTCAGCCAGTCTCCCTCTGGATTGTTTGCCTGATTCTGCCTGCCTCCTGGTTACTGAACTTTTGCCTGTCTCGACCAAGTCCACTGCCTGTCCTCGAACTGTGTTTTGTGTGCCAGATTGCAGTTAATAAACCTGTTAACTGATCATCAGTTCATTGCCTGTTTTGTACTGCACTTGGGTCCATACCATACCCGTCACAGTTTGATGCGAAGGTATTTGTTTTTAGTATGCTTTTCTTTAGTAAAGGAGCAGCAACGTAAATTAACATTAAAATGCGTTTTTCTGTCAGTACAGCAACAGATGTGGGTGCTGTGGTGTGTTTGCCTTGTGGAAGCTACGGAAGTATGCTGCCTTCTCATCGGGATACTTCTCCAGCCTTCGAGGTCCTTTACTGGAGGCCTTCTTGAACACAAGCCAACACCTTCGGAAGATCTGTCAACAGAAAATGACATCACTGAGACAGGAAGAGGTGAATCAGTATTACAGGAAGGTTTGAGATTCAGACCTTTAATGCACCAATTAGTATACCTCTAACCGTGCACAAAAGAATCTTATGGTTGTAAAGATAAGGCCTAAATGCGCTCTGCTAAGACTTTAACAAATAACAAGAACTAATGGTGATAATAATGGGCTTATTTAACAGGGTAGTGAAGGATGTGTAATCAAATTGCTCAAAAACAGAAAAGCCCAATTTAGCAGCTTTTTTTTTTTTTCCTCCTAAAAACTACCCATCAAACATGTATCATAACATACTAATGGAAGATAAAGAATACATCAGGCAACCTGTCTAATTTTTTTTTTTTAAAGTTCCCTTGGTATCTTTTTAAATCTTAAAGTTAATGCCATAGAAAAACTGAATATTTGATTCTGTGCCTTACTGAATTCCCATTGAGCTGACCAACTTTCAGACTCTTTCTCCAGTTGAACTAATGCTTATGACTGGCTGCAGCCTGCACATACCCTTTCTTAGCCAACAATGAGAATATTTCTGTCTCTTTGATTTACTCTACACATCCAACAATACGTGTCATACATCTGTTTTAGTCAGCACTTTCCAGGAAAAGCTTTATATAAAAGATGTAAAAATCTGTTAAGGAGAGGATAGATCAGCTGAGAAGGGGAAAGTGTTCTGCTAGATGTGGCTGCCTATTTTTAACAGTGGGATCCCTCTATTTCCTGGCAGCGACAGCCACTATCACTCTGCCTGATGAACGATGGCTCTGGGGTGCCTGATTGTGTTGGATGCGTGAATGTACAATTAATTTGTTTACTCAGCTGCTGCACTTCATAAAAGGCCTGCTGAGTTGAACTTGGCACTTTTTAGTAATTGACTCAAGTGGATCCCTGGGTCCTTATTGGTCTGTCACGCAAGACTCTATTCCAGTTAAGTGTTTCCCAGGCCCATTACAACAAGCAAAAACAACCCCAACCTAATAGTGCACTAAACACCCTCTAATGCGCTGTGGCTCATGCTCTGAAGTGTCCATAAAACGCCTTAAAGGAGTCCTGGAAATATTATTACATAATCATACGGTGTGACTATTAAAAATATAAAATGGCTTGTAATGACAAAAGTGCAGCTTTGGCAGAAACAATGATGTGAATCCCTTTTTGACAAAGGCCATTCTGTCATGGCCTGTGTGTTGGTGCCTTTTGTTTGTGTTTTGTTTTCTCACTAGGGGCGTGGTGGATTCACCTGGGTACCAGTCGCTGGTGACCGTCACACCTGCAGCTGGTTACCAATCAACTACTCAAATGCTTCTGCCTCCCGATCACCAGCGTCTGATCATTTCATCAGCTTTGTAGTAAATGTGGGCCAATGGTAACTTCTCATGTTCCATAACTTTCTCCGTTTTTCCTCATATCTCTTCCTAAGTTCGGAGGAACAATCTGTACTTCGCACACCTTTTCACCATGCAGTTATCTAAGTTAAAGTCTTGTGTTAACACTGTCAGCTGTGGTTTGTCTGCTTACGGGTCCCGCCTGAATCGCATCCTAACATTGTCACATCTGTAAAAATTAAACCTCGTCCCGATTCTCCTTTGGGGACCAAAATCAAAGTAATGCTGCCTGCTTGCCGCACACAAAGTAATTTACCCTTGTAGAGCTCCGATTAAGTAATTACACAACCACAAAAGCGGCTCAGTGAGATAGCCTGTGCATAATGAGAACAAGGGGATATGAATGAAGACGGCTCAATTTTGCCTGTTTCAGTGTTGTCAAGGATGGTACCATTCTTCTGCTGCTGCTGTTGGTTCTGATTCAAAGGTACTCTTACACTGATTGTAATTACGAAGACATGAATGAGCCTGTCAACTACTTTGCTGCAACTCATTTATTGCCAGTGCAGCGCTGATTATACCAATTGGCACAAAACTCACCAGGAAAAAGACTATTGACAATGAATCCATTCTAGTTGGTCTTTGTTACCATCTCTTTGACTTGTCCTCTAATTAAGTGTTTAAGAAGCAGCCCCTCCACCGACCCTCTAACTTTGAACAAAGCTGGCAAGGCAACAGAAACCCAGAAAGAAATGGCCCAGGCTTTTAGCAAGCTACAAACAAAACTAAATTTGGCCTCCTTTTATATAAGAAAAATGAGGCCTTTACCAAGAAGAAACCTGTCTTGTGATGATCTCTGTCAATCTATCTTAAAAGGCAAATTTTAAAGTTACAACATTAGCAACCATCTCCTCATTCAGTTCTTCCAGAAGCATGACCACTGGGATTGGGAATAATATGAAGTCAAAGAGACTGTAGGTTGGACTGGAAAATGCTCTGAAATATGTTCACAACACAAAGTTCTGATCAACTGGCCAGAAATTTTAATGTTGCTGTAACGACCTATCGATACGATAAACGGGTGCTTGGATTTATTCTGTGAATCATGTTGGTTCTGATGCTGTTGTGACATACAGGCACTGAGTAATGATTTCTATAGGAGCCAGTTAATGGAGGTATGGCCAAAGTAGTGTCACTAGGTTATAGATGAAGCCCATTTTACACTGCTCCTTTTAATTAAAGACTGGACTATTGCTCCTGCTTGCTTCCTCTCTGTTCTGTATAAACTGTAGAAAGGTGAAATGTGAGGTCATTGTTGCAGAGGTAGCAATGGAGCGCAATCGATTACCGTGTAAAAAGCAGAGCCAGTGGAGATGACAGCAGAGGGAGGCTTTTATGTCAGCGTCTCTCCACATCGGCAGGTCAAATGCAGCCTTGATTCAAAAGGCAAAATAATTTAACCAGTAGTCACGCTGAAGCATTCGGAAGAACGCAAACATCACAAAAATAAGACAAGAGTTGAAGCAGTAATGTCGTCATGAGCTCATTCAAGCCCGCTGCAATTCAAATCAGACCCGGTCATTAAAATGTAGTACTTCATTAACCTAGGATGAGAGTGATTTTGTTTTGGTTTTTTTTTTTTGTTTGTTTTTTTTAAAGAAAAAAATATGCTTTCAACAGTCTGTCTGCCATGCATGTGGATGGTGTCATCTTTATTAATGAGTAAAATAAACAAATGCATTACATTAGCATTTTTTTTAATGATTTTTGTGTGAACATTAATATGCAGCAATCCAGTGTGAAGGTTTATATCACACGTTTTCTTAATGAACCTCCTTTGTAATTCAATTCCCATAGACCAAGACCCCCCCCCCCCCCAACCACCCCTATTGATCTCTTTTAAGTAGGTTAGCAATAATAGCCCATTGCCAGTTATTTACAAAAGTAAAATGTATCTAACATTTTTTTTTATATCAAGAGTGTAAATTAGATCATAATAAGGCCATTTAATTACCAATCAAGCAAAGCTGTTATATTTACACCTCTGGGCAGATTAACTGTTATTTGAAAGAAAAAAATTTTAATACAATAAAATAGTCATTACCAAATACAGGTTTCCCCTTAGACCCACAACATTTTGGTGATATATACAGTGTCTGTCATCGGCTTTGTGTGTGGTTTTCACACTTGCACAGACTTCTGATGTTTCAGAAAGCAAATGGAAGAAAAAAAAGAATCACCTCTTGAAATACAGTCACATGGAAATGTTGAAGTGAGGAGATCAAAACATGTCGTCAAAAGTGACATCAAAAGATTTGTATTAAATTCACTTCTGCATGTTAAAAGATGTACAGCACATGAGACTATGCATGTGCTAGTCATGTAGTACATGTGTAGAGCAGCTAATTTTACTTCTGTGTCTTTAAAGCTGTTGTTATTTGGTCAACAGGCCCAGTACTTCAGTTCTAATGCAAATATCCTGAAAGAACAAGAGCAGTGGTACTGATTGGAAGGAAAAATAAATGCAAGCCCTTTCCTGCAATGGTTCCAGTCTCTTTGATAAAATAATGGAAATAATAACTGTAAAAGTAGTTTTCATGCCATTATTCACGGACTTCCACTGGCAACACAACTGAGCTAATTGTTTGTAGGAGGCAGAAGAGGAAATAGAGCTCAAACATAAACCCAGAGGGAAGCGGAGTGCCATGACTGATAGGAACTTAAAACATACCTTTGTGCATAGTAATAGTACTAATGCATAGATAGCATCAGAGGTTGACATGGTTGGACTTTTAGGCCAGGGAGCATTACGAACCATAACTGAGGGCTTTGTGGAGGTGAGAAAGTCAGGCACATTCTGCCCCTCAGTAATGAGCCATTTTTGAAGCCTTAGTCATTTTCTCCAAGTGGTCTTGAACAAAAAGTCTATTCACTTCAGAGAGCATTATCAAACTTCTGCCATTTAAAGAACTATCTCACCTCTCAATAAAACATGAGCCCTCTCTTCCCCCGCAGGCAAAAATCACTCATTTGGATGAAATGTCTGAAGACAAAAGCGATTTCCAATGACAGTCTGCTTCAGGTAAATGACTAATCAACGCACAGACTAAAAATATAATCTGTTAGATTCTTCACTGCATTAGAGAATATTGAAACACAATCCAAATGACTCAGAGGCACCAAAGCATTTATTATGGGTCAGATATTTCATAAAAAATGGACAAATGTGGACTGGGTTTGTACCCTATAGATGATTCATGCGGCCCACAAACTGTGAGCTGACGATGATTACTGCCACACCTACAAGCAATACAAGACATGAGAGTACTTCAATCAAGGGATCCCCTTAACTCTGAGAACGGAGCAGGTACTTGGCATGTAGACGCCTGAGCCACAATTCAACAGGGTTCTGAAGAAAATTAACAAAGAACATGTTCAGCTATATTTCCCAAAGTCTCAGGTCTCTGTCCGCACATGTGAAGAGCTCTGCTCTGTATACTTGATAGTGTTCTCCTGGTGATGATGTTGCCTGATGAACTATGACAGACCAGGCCTGGCCATATCAGACCCCGGTTCTGGCAATCAATTTCATATGGGGGTGGGGTTGTGCTGCGGTGTCTCTATAATTTGATTTGTTATCCGGTTGGATAATTGTTACAACAATCATGGCAGAAATCACTGCACAGGTCACAACTCCACCGCAAACCCTTCAATGGCCGTTTCAGCATTTTAATAAGTGTCGGACAAATTACCAGAAAAGTCCGCTGATGTCGTACCACCGCTCTGTTGGCTGTCCTGTCTGAATGAATGCATCGCTCATCTGTTTACCCCCACCACTAAAACTTTGCACACCCATACAATAACCGACGAACCGACTACAGCTGTTTTCAGGGTGGCAAGCCAGCCGCGCCCCAGTTAATCATAGATTACCGGTACTCTATCTGGGCCATTCCTAATCCTCATGTGTAATGCCATGCTACCTCAGCAGCAATATGCGCTGTCACCCCCCAAGCCTACGCACTTCCTCTCCAATCCAGATTCCTCACTGCCTTTCCCCCTACTATATTATAGAAAATTATTAACTTCAGTCACAATGTGGCAGGAATTCTGATGGACAACAGCCTCCATCTCATTCCTTGCCATTCCAAATATAGGAAAAAAAATGAATATATTTAAATATTAAAAGACTACAAAACAGAGAGCAACATATACACACCTGGCTTCCAGAGGAAGTTAAACAAAAGTAAGAAACAATAATAAAAGGGCAAAAGAGAGAGAACTTTCTTCAAGAAAGGGTTATAGGAGTCAAACCCATCATTGTTGACAAATACTCTTTATAATGCATAGCATCAGTGCTGAGGACTTCCCTCAAGGATCTGCGCCAGACCAATGATAGGTTCTAGAGAATGAGAAGAATTAAAGGGACGCTTGATGCCGACTTCTGCAGAGGCAGCACACTCCTGTGTTTGGGCACGTGATCTCCAGCCTATCTGCCTGGAGATCACATTACATGACACGAATCAGGCCAACTTAGCGAGCAGGTTCATGCCCGATGTTTAAACCAGCACATTTGTGGTCACTGTGAACAAATGAACCAGAGTTTTAGGGCCAAGTGTCCCTATTGTGAACCAATCCTGACATGCTCATGTAGCTTAAAGCTGCATATTGACATTTGTGCCTTTAAACAGGAAGAGTGCAGTCATATGGCCTTTTTGCGGTTGGAACCAAAAAAGGTTTCTACTTCACTGATACAAAGAGGAAATGAGAGGTCTAGAGGAGGAAAATGTCATTAAAAAGTTACCATACCTATCGATGGCAGCTAAATTATTCTGGATGTGTAAACCAACCCTGAGGTTTGCTCACAGATGTGAGGTAACATTAAGATTTGCTCTTTGTTAGTAGCTTTACTGGTGCCATTATGGTCGAAATGTTTATGCACTATTGATTATGTGTCACTGTACAAGGCAGCAATGGCCTTGCATGCATGCATAAAACATTTATTTGATGAGCAATTTGGTTCAAAGTCATAAATTTCCTTGCTGGTTCCCTTTTTTAACCATTATCTGCATTCCAAATTGCTTTATGCCCCAGTTTAAGGCTGCAATCCTTCCAGTATCCTCACACGCAGATACACATGGACACACTTGTGAAACAATTTATATTTAATCCTTCTACAAGGCCGAGTCTCTCGGGTAATAAAAAAGATTTGACTATGGTCAAATACTGGGACCCACTGAGAGCAACAAGACTGAGCAGTGTTATTTTCCTTCTATGACCAAAATGAGTTGTCCTGTGTGCTGTTTACTCTATTCAGCCTAAATGTTAAACTGGCTAAATCCATAGAGGTTTCCAAGTACTGGTAAATGCATTTGAGTTGAGCTAAGATCTCAGAAAAGTCTTTCTCACTCCAATATGGTTGTGCTGAGCCTTGTAGCAGTCGCAACAACCTAAAATAGCATCTGGGCTAAAAAGGTGAGAGGAATATTCACAGAAACCCAGTGTGGCAGCTCATTTGAAGGGGAATCTAAGGAAAAGAGATGAAAGAAGCCCAATGATCTGATTACACCAATCAAACAACTTGACTACTATCGGCTGACCACTTGATTATCACATCAATTAGGACTGTGTAAAATAAAATTGGGTGTAGCTTGCTCTGCTCCAGATAATTACAAAACTCTGTTTTCCATGAGGCTTTGTACCAGCATTTATTTGAATTTCATCAGAGGCTCTTAAAACAGTAATCTACAGTCCCCCCTCTCCTAAACCACCCACACACACCCCCCCCCCCCCACACACACACACACACACACACACCACACACACACACAGCAAGTGGATTAATTCTAAAGAGGTACTTGCTTAGTGATGTTCAGGCTGCTTCTCTGATACAGTTAGCAGAGAAACCGCCAGACTGTGTCAACAACAAATATTCTGTCTCAACCAAAAAGCAGAGATTTGTGCTTATTGCACGGAGCAGGGGAATTGTGGGAACCTGTGCTACCTGTGAAGCTGGTCACACTTTTTTGTTTGATTTCCTCCCAGACAACACGCTCGTGAAATAAGTTGGTCACGATCTGGAGTCACCATGTCTCACAGCATGGAATCACAGAGGAATACAATTATCACTTGGCTCAACAGTCTTTTCTCTGAAATGAAATGTGAGCAAATAACTGGGAACAGAAGTGCATGGAAAGGATGTCTGGTCTCAAACCTGAGATTCACGATGAATCAAAAGCTCGCCATATTACCCCGTTACGATTCACTTCAAGATCGTGAAAAATAGCCCTGTGTGTTTAACCGTTTTATGATGATCTAAAAAAAACATTGCTCTCTCTATTATGTATATACTGTATATAAGTCTTATTTTATTTTATTTATCTTATTCTAGTGTGGTGTTGATGTCTAGTGTTATGTTGAATGTCGCAGCGGCACACCATGACAAATTCCTAGTTTGTGTAATACTGTGTATTACATGAACAATGGCAATAAACCTTCTGATTCTGATTCTGATTCTGATGGACAAATTATCCTTTTAAGCAAGGCACCGCCCAGGCACCCAACCTGTGCTCCACTTCCTGTGGCAGAGCTTATCCAAAATTCATTCCCTGAATACTAATTCTTGGAGGATATCCAATCTTTTTAATAGAAAAGGAATCAGATTAGTTTTAGCCTTTGAGGTTATTCAATTATTATGATATAGTGCAAATGTTAACAGCAGGCAGATTTGCAGGCATGGAATATAGAAGAATACATTTCTGAAATCAGGAGGAACATGTTGTCAAGCTGGACCAGTATCAGAAAAGAGCTCATTACACACTCAGAGGAAGTCTTTCAATAGGAATATACTGTATAAGAACAATACATTTCTGAAATCAGGAGGAACTCCTCATGTTGTCAAGCTGGACCAGTAACAGAAAAGAGCTCATTACACACTCAGAGGAAGTCTTTCAATAGTAGGGAGGTGAGCGCTTGAACTCATCTCCAAACGCACACAAAGGGCTGACATTTTGGATTTGCACTAGACTCCAAGGTCAAAGTTTTCAGAATGAGCCCTGACAATTAGTGCCATGTGATGAAATGGCCTTGTTTGGCTGTCAGTAGGTGCGGAAGATGGCCACCCTCTCCTGGTAATCCGCGGGCAGCCGCTGCGCAAAAGTTGTCCTTGTGCATATGGAGACATGCCGCATCCTCATAAAGCGAAAACACCAAGACGGACCTCCTTGGAAGTGCTCAATGTCCATTTCTTCAGCAATCGCTTTAGCCTTTTGTCAAATGGTGACAGTAGAGATGCCCCTTCCAGTTGTTCGCTCTTCCACAACCAACTGTTCTACTCGGTCTTCCAGCTTGGGCCACCTTGCTTTGTTCTCGCGGAAACTCAGCTTCGTCTTTCTTACTTGGCGCAGTTCACTTTCTTGTTTTCTCCACTTTCTGACCATGGACTCATTTACATTAAAATGTCTTGCAGATGCTCGATTGCCATTTTCAGCCGCATATTCGATGGCCTGCAGTTTAAAGTAAGCCTCATATGCGTGTTGCTTGACCAGTGCCATTATAGGGGGTCCTTACGCATGGGTGTGCCGCTAATCTATGGGCGGAGCGTTTACCGTAGCGCACCCACTAAAGGCACACAGCAGATTTTGGAACTTAGTCCACACACAAGGCACACCATATTATAAGGTGCACCGTCGATTTTTGAGAAAATCTCAGTGTTTTAGGTGCGCCTTATAGTCGTGAAAATACGGTACTCCCAGCTAGGCTGCAGCCTCCAGAGCTGAGTCCCCTAACATGAGCGACTCAGGCGGTGAACTGTAAGAATACCCAGATGCAGATGGATAATGAAGCCCAGCCTTCAGCGACTTCCCACTTACACAGCGGAGCCAGTCTTGATGGATCTTTTCATAGCTTAGGGCCACTAAACTTCTCTGCACTCAGTGCGAGATACTTCGAGTGCATTTTAATTTTCTCTGGATTTGAGATCCCTTGAAGAATGGACTTGGTCGAATTCAACTATTTGAAGTTTAGTACGGTAATTTAAAAGCACTAAATAAGGCTGCTTCTTTTGTCTGCTTGCCACTAAGTGCTGCAGTTTTCTCAAAAATCTTGATGTCACGTTTGACAGTGGTTTTATATTTGATCGACAGAATAGGTTAGTCATCAAAGGTGTTTTTTATCAGCTTTAGCTGTTCACTGAAGTGAAGCCGCATCATTCTTTCAAAGACCTGAAAAAAGGTAAACATGCTTGAGAAGCATACAGGCTTGACTGATGTGATTCTCTGTATGTGGGATTAGATAAGCTCTCTCGGCGCTAAAACGCTGCTGCTCGCCTACACTCACCACCCTGCACTGGCTTCCAGTCAATTTCAGGATTGATCTTAAAATTGCACTGTTTGTTTTCCAGACTTTAAAGGGGCTTGTCGGGGTGCAAATGTCTCGATCTACCAGCTCCACTCAGCTTCTTAGAGCTTTTGTACCTTTGCTCCTTCACTCCAAACTAAATTTGGAAGTTTTTTAAAATTTAGATTAAGACTCAACATTACCTGGTGATAACGTCAGCGTTCCGTCTTCTGAGCTGTGGTAGCTTCAGAATCCAGAATTCTAGCAGTTCTTTGGGGGTAAAGAGGGGCACGTGGAACAGGTTTCTCTTCTACTCCCAAATTGGTCTCTTTGTCTCCACCATCAATTCCAATGGTATTCCTTCTGGCGAGTAAAATACCAGTACTCAAATGAATTTCAAACTGTTGGGGGTTTGGGTCTGTGAGTAATGTGAACAGGTTTCAGAATCATGTAGGACTGTAAAACTCCTGCAATTTAATCTCAGTTTTGGCTGAGTAGAGGCCAGGGGGGCTTGTCTTTTGATTAATGAGGACAAGAAGGTGAGAGGAGGAGCAAGAAGCACAAGTGCTCATGGAGCTTTGATGGATTCACCCTGGTGTTGTACAGGCGAGTCCCCAGCCTATGTGTGGAATGCAGCCATGTATACAGTACCTAAGAGGGTTGTCAATGCTGAAACCTGTGCAGTAGTTAAAATATGCCAATCAGATGACCACACCATTGCTATTAGTAGAATGATTTAAACCAAAGGTCAGTATACCTTTGGTTCAGATTTTCTTAATTGAACTGCATCAAGAAATTCAGAAAACCCCCAAAATATAAAGAAAGTCATATATTCATCACCAATGACTCTTGACCTTTGACCTTAAATATGCATTAGCTTTGGACCATTAAAGACTAAATCCAATTTCCTGAAAAACAAATAAATTAAACAAGATGGGTGGATGACATGTTTTTGTTCTGTTTAAATGTGGCGTGTTGCCAGGATATATGCCTGTATAGCCTGTATATGCCTAATAGCCTGTTAAATATCAATAGAGAGCCCCCTTCTACTCAACTGTGACTTCTCCACAGACAGGATTAGAAAACTTTGCACTTTAAAAAGCAGCTCTCTGGAAAATGTAGGGACAGAAAGCTGTTCGTGGATGGTGCCAGCTGGGCGCAAGACATGCAGACCAAGATGCAGAGAGACCAAAAGGAAGAGATCAGAGGTTGGAACAGCGAGAAGAATCCGCTCTGGTATTTTGATCTGAAGGCCTTATTAGCCAGGTATCTTTCTGGCATCTCCTCATAACATTTGTCCCTGTTCCCAATGCACAGTTTCCTTGATAATTAACAAGAATCAATGAGTTGAAATGCTGAAGGGGCTCATGGGCAAAGATTTATTTATGGAAAAAAGTACCAATATAGTAGGAGCTCGTTTTTCACCATGAATAACTGCTGCTGCATTGTCGTTTCTATATCCTACTAGTGATGCAATTCATCAGCACCAATAAGAACAGGTGATTTGTCTTCAGGGTTTTGTCTAATATTGGAAGCTGATTAAAACTAGAGGATGAACGACAGTGGATTGTTAAAGGCTGATACAAAGAAATGATAATTTAGAGCACAAGCATGTGACAACTGATTAATGGGGATTTCCATGCAGCTCCTTGTTGGCGCGCTGTTGGCGAGCTCTCCAGCAAGAGCTGTTTAAACATGGATTTACTGAGATCAACAAAAGCTTACACTGGTAAATTGCATATGCTCGTTCCCACTCTTGATTTATTTATTGCAAAATTAATGTTTTTATTGTTGCCTCCTCCAAAACGAGAGGAGCAGCAGGCATCCCAAAATGTTATATTTTTAGAAAATTATCCCAGCTCATGGATAAGATAATGTAAATAGGAATTCATAATGAAGGGAGAAAATGGAGCATAATGGGGGAAATTATGCTTTCACTTTCAATAGAAATTAAGTTAACTTCTGTAAAAGTGGGGCAGCCTCACATGTTTTACATGCATCAGCAATTTTGAAACTGAAACAGCAAATTGCAACTTTAATATCCATCCACTATCTATTTTAAAGACCTTCATTCTTTATCCATAAGCAATTACCTGAGTCATCTCTCAATGCAAAACCTGATCACTCAAACTCATATTTATTATAATTTACTGAATAACCATCAAAACTGCAGCTTTTCTGTCAACACACAAATCAATAATAAATGTTTCCAGCTGCAACACTTACATACTTCATTTCTTTCCTAACAGAGCAAAAAACTGTTATATACATGAATTTCAAATTACCCAAGTAAAATGAGGTATTGATCAAACTGCACACAAGTGCAGTTGGTCTTCGGCTGTTACCATTTCTCATTCATCGGGCACCAACCTGAACTCGGAGGTCTTTGCAGACATTTGCATAGTGTAAGAACAGTATGGAGTGATTGCTGGAAAAAAGTTGCAAGACTGTCACCACGTAAACCATCTTACCCTTTTTCCGGGTTTGAATCTGCTAATCCCGAATGTGTTTTTTATTTTATTTATTTACATTCCATCAATGTAAGGACTCAAGCTCAAGGTTGCAGAGATTCACCTCTTACTGAGTTCAGAATGTAGTCAATATTGAAAGCAACAGGTGGAAATGTGGTTATGTGAGCTAATAAGGTCAATATCGCCATCACTTTAATGACGACACACCTTCAGAGAATCATTTGTCTCAACAAGACATATTTGGCTGCAACACAGGGTTCTGTACAGCTGAAAAACGAAAACTACTATCCTTAGTGAGCTAGTTTATTTTCTGAACCAAACAGAGTTGCAATATTAGTGAGCAACAGGGAAAATTGGATTGGCTACTGATATGACTGGAATGTATAAAATCGTAACATCATTATTTATTTGCAGTCGTGTCTGTCTCCTTAAAAAAAGAGGTTGTGTGTGATGCCTTGGACAGTCCTGTGGGAGATTGATGGATATTAGTGTCTAAAGCCTCCGATTTTATTAGCAGCTGCTAACATCACGGGCACGCCATTGCCTCTGGGCAAACAGACAATGGCTGTTTTTGTGAGCTTTTTCCACAAAATAGCAATTAAATTAGAACAGCATTGCAGATGGTGTCATCGAAATTGCCTTTTATCAAATGGGTGAAGTCTGCATGTGCAGGGTACTGTATTTCTTAAAATATTACACATCTACTTCTGGACCGACATCCGATCTTTGGCTCCTTTGAAGTGTCAAAACATGTTTGTGAATGGAGAAACTGAATGGCAGTCTGACTCACTCACTGCACACTTGAATTGACCAGTTTTTCTAGAGAGAAGTCGACAGCTGGTGAGGATATTCAACAGCTATACATGTATATTATATATGTTGCATCTGTGTCACGCTTGTCTTGTTTCTTGCTCTGGTGCTCATTTAGTTTAACTTCCTGTAGTAAAAAAAACATACCGGGGATTATAATTAATTCCATGCACCATTTTCTGGTAGCAGACTGTTTACCTAAGGTGCCGGGCTGCCCAAAATATTTAATGATAGGCTGAGTGAATACAATCAAATAAACGTATGTGTGCCTCGTCACGCCGGGAAAAAGCCCGCTGTGGGTCATGGAGGGAGCAGAGTGAGGTGATGAACAGAATGCTATTGTGTACCATCTCTCGGCTGTCTGTGAACCAGCAGAGGAGAGAAAGGTGGGATAAAGAGGGGCGTGATGTGAGAGAAATGGACAGATAGAGGGAACAAAAAGAAGAGGGGAGATAAAAAAGACAGGAGGAATGAGAGGAACTCTGTGAAATGGGGGGTGTAGATGAGACGCGAGATGGGTGGGTGGTGAGAGAATGGGAAGAAAGGTGAGGGAGAGGAGGGGGAATGTGAGAAAAGAGAGGAGAAAAAGACTACTTGTGTATTTAAGAACACTGTGCCATTGTTTCCACAGCACAGTCGACAAAGACACAAAGGAAAAGGCTAATGTGGGAAATCGCTGCCTCTCGAGCCAGTAGAGCAAAACAACTGGGGAGGAGAGAGAGAAAGTACCCGGTCAGTTATTCTGACCACTCGGTAGAACACAGCTCTGACCTCCTGGCCTCTACCTTCACACATGAAGGGCTTTGGAAACAAGCCAATCAGGCTGACGGATGCTGATGAGCTCCTGCCGAAGCCTTTGGAGGTGTAATGTGTGTCGCATAAAGGGAACCGTCTGACTATGCTGCCTTTTAATGAAAAATAATGTAGGGTCCTTTTTTTTTTTTTTTTTAAAGTGAAAGCATTAAAATGGAGACCAAGGTGGGAGCATTATAAGGTCAACCCTGATACAATATCTTGATATGTGATATTTAGGAGACCTTTAAAGCACTGAAAACATTTATGAAAAGCAGTCACATGAGAATGAAGAATCTCCAGCCCTTTCTGGACTTCCTCCATGTTACTCCAACAACCAGAACCAGACTCACATCGTCTTTTTGCCCAAATTGAAATATTTAGTCCATTAACAAAAACTGCAATTACCTTTGCTTATCAGCCCCCGATTTGTTAATTAAATCATTCTTTTCCCCGTCATTTTTTTTAAAAATTCACATGAACTGATTTTAGAATCTAAATATGCAAAAAGGCTCTTTGCAGCTTTGGGGAAACTGCAATGGCTGCTGATTTTGATGTGGTTTCACAAGCCACCATTGAATAAATTAACCAAAAACAATCAGAACATTCCAATAAAGGTGCCACTTATACTTCCGTCGCAATTCCCTAGTTCATTTTTACTTTTTGCAAGGCTGTGTTTATATAGTTAACATTTGCCAATTTTAGTCCCGTTTTGGACGAATCGGTAAACAAATCATTTGAGAACAATTACAGACTATTTGGTGAAAGAGTTCACGCAAGTTTGACCACCCTGCTGGGAACAAACCTGGGAGATCTTGATAGTTAGTCCCACGCTTTGTCATTGGACCTATTGCAGGAAAAACAAAATACAGTGGGGCCTCTACTTACGAACGTCTCTACATGCGAATTTTTCAGGTTATGAAGCGTCTCAACGGGAAAATATTTCCTCTTGTTACAAAGGAAATTTCGAAGGTCAAAAATATGCTACTGCTGCTACTCGTAGCTCGCGGAGTTTAGCGAACACAAACTTGCTTGTAGCTGCTCTGCCATTGGCTATCGCCTAGCATTTTCCTGTCATCCCATTGGCTAGAGGGACGTCAATATGTAGAAGTTTGTGTGTATCCCAGCGTCGCCTTCGTTTCACTTTTATTTATTGTGGGTGTTCGTATGTTTGTCCATTAGATGGCGGTGTTACCACAAGTGTTAACATTTGCTGCTAGTAATCAGAATCAGAATCAGAATCAGATTTATTGCCATTGTTCATGTAATACACAGTATTACACAAACTAGGAATTTGTCATGGTGTGACGCTGCGACATTCAACATAAAGCAGACCACACTAGAATAAGATAAATAAAATAAAATAAGACATATATACAGTATATACATAAATAGTAAGTGGTAAGAGGTAAGTGGTAAGAAATAGTGCAGGTATGACGGCTAATGTAAGATTAGCCTGTAATAAAGTTCATTTTGATCCTGGAGAAGCCTTGCACTGAATTCCTACATTTATTGTGCAGTAATCTAATTTTAACATGTATTTGTTACATGTTTTGATGCATTTTTATGATTTATAAAAAAAATTATGTCCGAATTTTTGGGGGCTTGGAATGGATTAGGGCATTTACATGGAAAACACGTCTCTACTTACGTAATTTTCAGGTTACGAAGCAACTTCTGGAACAAATTAAATTCATAAGTAGGGGTCCCACTGTACCTCTTCTCTGTGTAGCACATACACAGCTAAAATAAGATAAAGCAAATAATAATATAATGATATGTCTATGACTGCATTGCATGTTGATGCTTCTGCCTAAGGAGGAACACGATTAGGTTTCACAATATGGATATGATTATGGTATCATCACTTGGATTAAATAATACAGTTTGGAAAATGTAAAGATTTGTTTGGTTTGGTTTTGGCAGTAATTTATGACTTCAATCTCAAAGGTAATTAAATCAAAATGTTACTTTAATTGCATTATTCTGCAAATCAAATATTATTTCTCTCAAAACAGTGCCTAATTGATGTTTTGTGTTCCCTTGATGGACCGCTCAGTGATGCCATGTTACATTTTCAGCTGTATCACAGTTAAGAAAAAGGTTGATGGCCTCTGACCTCAGCATCTCGCTCTCCATATCAATGAAGCAGAAGCATATGAAAATAATAGTGATGCAGAATAAACCCTCCACTTCTGTGCGGACATCTAGCTGTCCATAAAGGTGGTCCATTTGGACTTTCATCAAAGCACAACAAAACGTGTCATGTTACATGATTCCACAGTGGTGAGCTAGTGAGCCATTTAGTCATTTCATGTCAACAATTTGATTGGAATAAGGAAATGCAGCCTGGGGAGATAAACACTTTTTATCTGTCCACACTGGAACCCTGCGAGGCCACCTCAGCATGGCTTTTCCATGAGAAAGCGCAGCAAAACTGGTGGGTAGACGGAGTGGGCGCTCAGGACACAAAATAATTTTCTCAACGAACAGTCGAGATGTGGAGCTGGCAGAGATGCGGCGTTTATACCTCAAACACGGCCAACAACGTGCTTACTCAGATTGCAATAATGTCTGCAGAAATTAACATTGTCCCTCCAGCAAAGAGTGTACAACAGAGGTACACAAACATAGCCAACAAAAGCAGGTTCATATGCATTCAAACCTCAGATGTTTTGCTGCCCAATGGAGGTGCAACTGTTCCTCTTACTTGACAGTGACTACTAAAGAGTGATCAAAGACATGCGCCACATTGCTGGAGTCAGGTGACGATGTGAGACGTAATTAGCCTCCATCATCAAACTCCATCAGGCCGGAGGGATGCGTCCGCTCCGTTACCATAATCAGATGGATGTACGAACTAAAGCAGATGGCGTTATGAGTCAGACAATGGGACGCTGGTAATTCAATATATAGCGTTCATATCTGTTTGAGCTTGTAAAGCCCCTGTTTCTGGCTTGCTTTATCCTTTACCCAGATCCATTCTTAGGATGCTGAAGAGAGGCTATTGAACAGAATCAGATGGATCAGATTATTTCATCATGCAATAAAGACAATTGGCTGACGATAATATTTACATACATGATAAAGCAGCTTTATGCTGGTTTGTACCACAGGCACTTCCATCACAAATAGAGCCCAACTGTGGTGCTCAATTATCAGTGACCTTTTCTGAGTGAAATTAGTATGTGGTAACTTCCCTTGATTATTTCACGGATTGCTTACGAAGCGCATTAGTTTGCTGAAGTTTTAGCGGAAAGAAACCGAGCAAAAGAGGAGGCAATCGGAGGATTCAACTTCAACTACATCCACAGGACAGGGACTATCAGCCAATCTCGACTTTGCCACCTTTCAGAAATGTTTTCCGGAACGAAGTTGGGAGATAAACTTGAATCTGCGAACAGAGCAATGAAGAATCCTCATTTTAATCCCGTCTCTCTCCCCAAAACAACTGGAAGTGCTCTTCCTCCTCCTGCTGCTCCCCTTCCGCCCTCTCCTCTGCGGCCACAGCAAGTGCAACAGTAGCGGTACTCACCCCCAGCTTCTTGCTCCGTATCCTCACGTATCCCTGTTTGACTATGTCGTTGAAGTTGGAAGCCATGGTGGGGGGAAGCGGATAGCTTCCTGCCCGGGATGAAAAAAATTCAATAGACCAACCTCTTCTTATCGCCTCGGTGTGGTGGCAGCTTTTGAAAGCGGGTGTGACGCCGTAGTATCCGGCAGGAGAGAGTGCGAGCGGCGGCGGTTAGACCTGCTCCTGTATCGGCGCACAGGCTGACCGGTTTCCGCGGAGCGATCCATCCGGGAGGGCAGGGAGATACCATTCGTCAGCTGATACACTGGAGCCGAGGGGCGGCAGAGGAGGAAGAGGAGAGCGCTTCCTGGACGACACCATCTCATGGGGATGGGGGGGGGGGCAAGCTCTGTGTGGGAAGGGGGGCAAGCTCTGGGTGGGAAGGGGGGCAAGTTTTTCATTCATGGATTTTAAGAACCATAAAAATAGAGATTGTAGTGCGATTTTGTTTTCTAGTTTTTAATAATGTTTTCCCGAAGTCTAAATGCTTTGAAGTTTAATGACGGACATTTTTAATGCAAAAATGTGCAAAAATTATGCAACAATGTGTTATCATGTAATTTGTATTAAATTTGTTTTAGAAGAATTAAGAATTACTGTGATGCGTTAGCCTTATTCATACTGGATACAGTACATTTCTCCGGAAGGTAGAGTTGGTTTTTTAAATTAATATAAATATAATTTCGGTTTTCAAAAGTCAGATTGAACCCTTCCAGCATGTTCTTTGTGTGGAGTGAGAGGGTGAGCTGCTGAACGTGGCTGCTCAGATGCTCACAGCATGCCGGTCTTCTTCTGCATATGCTGCAATCCATGCAACAATTTGCATAAACTCTCATCACACACTAGGAGTATCTCCGTATGGTTTGTGGCGCAAATTATCTTCCAATACACACTGGTTCAGAAGAGATTATGCTGCCTGTCAGCTCAAATACAGTCAGACAACCTATCCCATATTGCTTTAAATTCCCGTCATAATGCTTGATTCATGCCCAAATATGCTTTTGAGTATAATAAACTTGTTATTACCACTAGCCACTGGTGAAGGATTGATGTGTAACAAAGTGTCATTTGAAGGTCGACACTAATGCTGTGGGTTTCCTTGGTCATGCTAATCTTTGAATCTCTGCTTGTTATGCTGTTGACTGTTTACATATGTGTGAATTACATCATTTCACAGGCCTGGATGCTGATTGCACTGCCTGGCCATCGGTCGTTGTTGCAGTGTGGACTAGAATGGATGCACTATTTGGTGAATAATGAAACCGGCAACTTGCTTATTACAAGATCAAATAATGGATCTGAAAAGCATCAAACCACCGCATACTGGATGTAGTATAATGTACATATCCAGCAGATAGAGCGTAATAAAATCTGAAAATAAGAATGCAGAGCAAATCCCTTCCAAAGCTATAATCATGATCTGGATAGACATGACATGTGATATGGCTGAAAGTAAGTTCCAAGAATTCAGGAGCAGATGGCTCAGGTATACATATATGAGGGGCTGTCAGTACTTGTGATTAAATGAAGGAAAGCAAGATGTCTGATGTAAAATAGCTATATAAACAAATGTATGATTTCATATACTTTCGATTATGCTCATTCATTCAGAAAATATAAAATAATTAATTCATGTGGCTGCACTGGGAAACAAATTATACTCTATAAAGAAGTTAATCCAGTGTAACCGGCAACAAGACTGTCCTATTTGGTCTGCAAGATTTATGTTTAAAATATCCTCCCTCGAGAAGCACTGGGGAGGGTGTTCTGCTTGTATCTGCCTCTAACGCCAGAGGTACAAACCCTAATATCTCCATTTTCTGTCACATCTACGAGGGCACACCAGGCAGCAAGCTGCCATTCTTCCCGGAAACAGCTTGACTTTGATAAACTTCATTTCTCCCCGGAAGTGTCCTCAAATTTCAGATGTGTCACCGCTGTTTTGTCTTTATAATCCTCTTTTGTTGAACATGGCTCAATTCTATTCCCACTGCCTCATCATCCCCCTCTTAAAGAAAACAATGCTGACAGCAACATTGTCTTTTCATTGCTCTAAATTTGCAAACTGTCCTAGTTTTGTACAATCAAATTGCCCGGTGTAATAATACGCCATGGACTGTGTGGTAGTTAGACCGGGAGCACAAAACCAACATATGGTCCTGACATACATGAACAGCTGCCAGAAAGGGTAAGAAGTGGTCACTGTCGGGGTCCAGGCTGTCAGGTTCCCAGTTTCTGGGAACTCCTTTGCAGGGTTTCTCCTGCGGGGGGCGTGGTGGAGCCATGCCTCAGCCACAGGTGGTGCCGGGGACTGGTGCACCTGCAGACTATTGTAATCAAGCCACCTATTTATGGACTGTTCTCACGGTTGGCCAGCGTTGGCGTGTTTTGTCGTTTTCGGAAAACCCCGGCTGTACCCTCCTGGACTTTCGTGAGACTGTTTCCTTCGTGGATTACTTTTTGAACCCGTTATCGGATTATTGTTTTTTCTTAATCCTTCATGGACTGCTTTTTGTCGTAAGTTTACATTCCCTGTTTTGATTAAGCATCGAGTCGTGGTCTCCACGACGTTTTTGAGTTCTATAAACTTTAATAAAGCTTCTGGGAACGATACGCCACTGTGTCCTGCCTGCTTTCGGGTCCTGATACAACCACTCCTAACATTACACGCCAACCAACATGGATCCGGCGGATCAGGACGCAGTGCGCCGCACATTGGAGGCTCAGGGAAGGTTGCTGGGTCAACACGACCAGCTCCTCACCGACATCTGGACCTCTCTCCAGACTCTTAACGCCAGCGTGACGAACCTGCTTGCCTCGGGACGAGCTCCGACCCCCGCGGAGGCGCCGAGAGTCGCGTCACAGCTGCTCACTGCTGCACCACGGGAGCCTCACGTCCCGGTCCCGGAGCGATATTCCGGAGAGGCAGGTGCGTGTGCCTCATTCTTGCTCCAGTGCTCGCTGGTTTTTGACCTCCAACCCCTCACCTACCCCAGCGACAGGGCAAAGATTGCCTTCATGGTGAACCTACTCTCTGGGAGAGCGGTGCAATGGGCCACAGCCGTGTTGGAGAACCAGACGGGTTTTTGATCATCCCATTCAGAGCAGCGACGCGTCCTCCCAAATTCTGTCCCTGCGCCAGGGTCCCAGCTCTGTCGCTGACTACTCAATTCGTTTCCGTATCCTTGCTGCCCGAAGCGGCTGGAACGACGCGGCGCTTCAGGGAGTTTTTACACAGGGGCTTTCCGACGATCTGAAGGACGAGTTAGCAGCGAGGGAGCAGCTGGAGACCTTGGAGGCGCTCATCGGTCTGGCTACTCGATTGGACAATCGACTTCGGGAGCGACGCCGGCAGAGGATGAGCGAGCGGACGGTGAGAGCTTCTGGGAGGTTCTCCAGGCCGAGGGAGACCACCGGGGACTCGTCAGCCTTCATTCCTGTCCCAGTGCCTGAGGCTTCAACCTGCGAGCCAATGCAGTTGGGTCGAACACGTCTAACCCAGTCGGAACGTCAGTGCTGGCGCTCAGCTGGGTTGTGCGCCTATTGTGGCCACGCAGGCCACCTCCTTGACGTCTGCCCGGTGCGGCCAAAAGATTAAGCTTGTCAACGCCGGCAGGAGTGCTGGCGAGCGGATCCTCCTCCTGCTCACCTCCCGTCCGTCTAACCCTCTCCGGCACGCTCCTTTGGGGGCAGGAGTCGGTGCCAACTACCTTCCTGGTGGATTCGGGTGCAGACGGCAACTTCATTAGCCAGGACCTGGCCCGGCAGGTTCGTCTTCCCCTCGAGACGCTGCCCGAACCGAAGACCATTCTGGGTCTCGACGGAGAGGTCCTGGCTAGGATTACCCACCGGACCCAGGCAATCACCCTCATCATCTCTGGAAATCATCGGGAACAGATCCACTTCTTCCTCATCCGCTCCTCCTCATCCCCTGGAGTTCTCGGGTCCCCATGGCTGGCCCTACACAACCCTCAGTTTGACTGGCCAACCAGGAGGCTGGTGAGCTGGAGCGTTAACTGCCACACCAACTGTTTGCGTTCGGCGGTCACCTCCTCGTCAGGGACTTCGGCACCTGCCCAGGAGATTCCCGATCTGTCCCAGGTTCCGAGGGAGTACCATGACCTAGGCGAGGTCTTCTGCAAGCAGCGGGCGCTCTCCCTTCCGCCCCATCGGCCGTATGACTGTGCCATCGATCTCCTCCCCGGGGCCACGTTACCGTCGAGCTGACTCTACAACCTCTCCAGGACGGAACGGGAGGCGATGGAGAATTATATTGGAGAGTCCCTAGCTTCTGGCCTGATCAGACCCTCCTCTTCTCCAGTTGGTGCTGGTTTTTTCTTCGTGCAGAAGAAGGATGGAACCCTGCGCCCCTGCATTGATTATCGGTCCCTGAATGAAATCACAATCAAAAATAAGTATCCACTGCCCCTCCTCGACGCGGCCTTCGCTCCTCTACACCGGGCCCAGGTTTTTTCTAAATTAGACCTTCGGAGCGCATACCATCTTGTGCGGATTCGAGAAGGGGATGAGTGGAAAACAGCCTTCAACACCCCTTTGGGCCATTTTGAGTATCTGGTGATGCCGTTTGGACTCACCAACGCCCCCGCCGTGTTTCAGGCCCTTATCAACGACGTGCTCCGGGACATGTTAAATAAGTTCATCTTTGTGTACCTTGATGACATCCTGATCTTTTCCGAGTCTGAGGAGGAGCACGTCCAGCATGTCCGGCTCGTTCTCCAACGGCTCCTGGAGAACCGACTTTTTGTTAAAGCTGAGAAATGCGACTTCCACACCACCTCCATCTCTTTCCTGGGCTTCGTGGTGGGCGGGGACAGCTTTCGCCAGACCCAGCCAAGGTGAGGGCGGTAATGGAATGGCCAACTCCTTCCTCCCGTAGGCAGTTGCAGCAGTTCCTGGGCTTCGCTAATTTCTACCGTCGCTTCATCCGCGACTACAGCAAGGTGGCCGCCCCGCTCACCAGGCTCACTTCCACCCTACTTAGCTTCCGCTGGACTCCCGAGGCCGAAACTGCTTTCAACAGACTGAAGGGCCTTTTCTCGTCGTCACCTATTCTCACTCACCCCGACCCCAGTCGGTAGTTCGTGGTTGAGGTGGACGCTTCAGATGTGGGAGTTGGGGCCGTCCTGTCCCAAAGGAGCGGGGAGGACCAGAAGCTCCATCCGTGTGCCTTTTTTAGTCACCGGCTCTCACCCGCAGAACGGAATTACGACGTGGGAAATAAGGAGCTCCTGGCCGTGGTCCTGGCTCTCCAGGAGTGGAGGCATTGACTGGAGGGCACCACCCAGCCATTTATCGTATGGACAGACCACAAGAACCTCACATACCTCCGGAACGCCAAGAGGCTTAGCTCCCGGCAGGCTCGGTGGGCTCTATTCTTAGGGAGGTTTCGGTTCACTCTTACTTACCGTCCTGGATCGCGTAACCTGAAACCCGACGCCCTTTCCCGTCAGTTTGCCTCCGAGCCTGGGGAGATGGACCCGGACCCCATATTACCCCTCTCCTGCATCCTGGGGGCTGCATCCTGGCAGGTGGAAGAGAGGGTCCACGAAGCCCAGCAATCTGCCCTGGATCCTGGGGGATGTCCTCCAAACCGGTTGTTCATCCCGGTGGCGGTGCGCTCAGAGGTGCTGCACTGGGCCCATTCGTCGCGATTAACCTGTCATCCAGGAGTCAACCGCTCGTTACACTTCCTCCGGCAGCGTTTCTGGTGACCCTCCATGGCCCGGGACACCAAGGACTACATAGCTGCCTGCCCGGTGTGTTCTAGGGGGAAGGCCTCCCATCGGCCACCGGCAGGACTCCTTCAGCCCCTGGAGATTCCTCGACGACCGTGGTCACATATAGCAGTGGACTTCATCACCGGCCTCCCTCCTTCCCAGGGTCATGAAGTCGTTCTCACCGTGGTCGATTGTTTCTCTAAGTCGGCCCACTTTATTCCCCTACCCAAGCTCCCGTCGGCAGCAGAGACTGGAGAGCTCCTGGTCCAGCATGTGTTCCGCCTCCATGGATTACCTACTGACATAGTTTCGGATCGGGGTCCACAGTTCTGCTCACAGGTTTGGAGGTCCTTTTGCTCGGCGCTGGGAGCCTCGGTCAGTCTTACGTCTGGGTACCACCCACAGGCCAACGGGCAGGCCGAGAGAACCAACCAGAGCCTGGAGGACGCCCTAAGGTGTGTGGCAGCCCAAGACCCATCCTCCTGGAGCACCTACCTGCCATGGGTGGAGTACGCCCACAACTCCTTGGTTTCTGCCTCCACTGGTCTGTCTCCCTTCATGGCTTCCCTGGGCTACCAGCCTCCATTGTTCAAGGGGCAGGAGGAGGAGGTTGCTGTACCGTCAGTGCAGGCCAACATTCGCCGTTGCAGGAGGGTGTGGAGGCAGGTCCGTTCGACTCTACTGCGGACTTCTCGTCGATCCCAACTGCAGGCCAATCGACATCGGATGCCAGCCCCCTCCTATCAACCAGGTCACAAGGTCTGGTTGTCCACCAAGGACCTTCCACTCCAGGTCGAGTCTCGGAAGCTGGCTCCTCGCTTCGTGGGTCCCTTTGAGGTGGATCGGATGGTGAACCCCGCAGCCGTCCGCCTGAAGCTTCCCCCAGCGTTGAGGATACACCCCACCTTCCATGTTTCCAAGGTAAAGCCCGTTGCAGAGTCGGATCTGGTTCCCCCGTCTGACCCTCCACCTCCTCCCCGCATTGTGGACGGAGGCCCTGCCTATACGGTCCGGCGTATCCTGGACGTCCGCCGACGAGGCCGTGGCTTCCAGTTCCTAGTCGACTGGGAGGGCTATGGTCCGGAGGAGCGATCATGGGTTCCCCGCCGGTTCATTTTAGATACCAGCCTCCTCCGCGATTTCTACCATGCCCACCCGGAGAAGCCTGGAAGGACGCCCGGAGGCGCCCCTTGAGGGGGGGGTAATATCAGGTTCCCAGTTTCTGGGAACTCCTTTGCAGGGTTTCTCCTGCGGGGGGCGTGGTGGAGCCATGCCTCAGCCACAGGTGGTGCCGGGGACTGGTGCACCTGCAGACTATTGTAATCAAGCCACCTATTTATGGACTGTTCTCACGGTTGGCCAGCGTTGGCATGTTTTGTCGTTTTCGGAAAACCCCGGCTGTACTCTCCTGGACTTTCGTGAGACTGTTTCCTTCGTGGATTACTTTTTGAACCCGTTATCGGATTATTGTTTTTTCTTAATTTGTCGTAAGTTTACATTCCCTGTTTTGATTAAGCACCGAGTCGTGGTCTCCACGCCGTTTTTGAGTCCTATAAACTTTAATAAAGCTTCTGGGAACGATACGCCACTGTGTCCTGCCTGCTTTCGGGTCCTGATACAACCACTCCTAACACAGGCTTCCCGGTTGTGTTTTTCCTGCAGGGGGCATGGTGGAGCCATGCTCTGGCCACCTGCAGGCCATCAGCGATCAGCCGCCTATTTAAGGTCTAAGACTCCGGCCTACCAGGGTCGGAGGACTTTTGTGTGATTTGGTGTTTCTGGTGACTTTTGAAGATTATGGTGATTTTTGTGGCTCCACGCTGGAGCTCTTTGTGTGCATCCGGAGTAAGAACTGTTGCTTCCTGGCAGTCCAGGAGGGCTGTCCTTTGTTTGTTTAATAAAACATATTTTTGGACCGTTCATCACTGCGTCTTGCCTGCGTTCGGGCCCTGGACAACCACGCATCGTAACAGAATCCTCCGACCAGAATGGACCCGGCAGATCAAGACGCAGTGCGCCGTACGCTGGAGGCTCATGGGAGGTTGCTGGGCCAGCACGACCAGCTCCTCACAGATATTTGGGCTTCACTCCAGATGCTCAACACGAGCATAACGGACCTGCTCTCTTCGGGACGGGCTGAGCAGGTACCGTCTCCACCAGCCCCGGAGCGCCGGGGGTCGTTCCGCAGCGGGTGGCCGCTGCACCACGGGAGCCCCATGTACCAATCCCGGAGCGATATTCTGGTGAGGCTGGCGTGTGTGCCAGTTTTTTGCTTAATTGCTCCCTAGTTTTCAACCTCCAGTCCCTCACCTACCCCAGCGACAGGGCGAAGATCGCCTTCATCGTGAATCTTCTCTCTGGGAGAGCGCCGCAATGGGCCGCGGCAGTTCTGGAGAACCAGACACCGTTCACTGCGGAATTAAAGCAGGTGTTTGACCATCCTGTCCAGAGTGGAGAAGCGGCATCCCAGATCCTGTCCCTGCACCAAGGCTCCAGCTCCGTCGTGGACTATTCCATCCAGTTCCGCATTCTCGCAGCCAGAAGCGGTTGGAACGACGCGGCCCTCCGGGGGTGTTCACCCAAGGACTTGCGGAGGCACTCAAGGATGAGTTGGCTGCCCAGGAGGAGTCCGGGGACCTGGAGACGCTCATCAGCCTGGCGATCCGGCTGGACAATCGTCTGCAGGAGAGACGCCGGCAGAGGAAGAGGGACTGGCCAGTGAGGAGTTCGGAGAGCACGCCCGGGCGAGGTGGAGCTCCTGTTGAATCGTCAACTCCGGTCCCTGCTCCACCCCCGGAGGACGTCGCGGGCGAACCTATGCAGTTGG
The DNA here is from genome assembly GCF_003711565.1 of Takifugu flavidus. Lineage (NCBI taxonomy): Eukaryota > Metazoa > Chordata > Actinopteri > Tetraodontiformes > Tetraodontidae > Takifugu > Takifugu flavidus. The sequence continues at coordinate 9,144,200 of NC_079536.1, forward strand.
GACGAACCCGACTCTCCCACATGGAGTGGCAGCACCGGCGGTCGGCGAACCTCTGCCTTAATTGCGGCCAGGCTGGCCACTTCGTCGCCAATTGCCCAACCCAGCCAAGGGAATTAGGCTCGGTGACATGCGTGGGAGTGTTGGCGAGCGCTTCTTGTTCCGTGCCGCTCCGTTTAACCCTGCCATGCACGCTCCTCTGGAGCCGGGAATCTGTCTCTGCGCCCTTCTTGGTGGACTCAGGCGCAGATGACAGCTTCATAAGCCAGGACTTGGCCATGCAAGCCCGTGTCCCCATCGAGACTCTGCACGAGCCAAGACCCGTCATTGGCCTCAACGGGGAGGTCCTGGCTATGGTGACCCAACCCCTCACCCTCATCGTCTCCGGGAACCATCAGGAGCAGATCCGCCTGCTCGTCATCCCGGCATCCTCTTCCCCAGGGGTTCTGGGGTCTCCCTGGCTGGCTCGCCACAACTCCCAGATCGATTGGTCAACCAGGAGAGTGAGTTGGAGCGTGGCCTGTCGGGCCAACTGCCTTCGCTCTGTACTCTGTACTGGTTCGGACTCCGCCAGGAGAGCTAAGGAGGTGGGGCGTTGCCCCCGTGCGGTGCATCCAGGGGGCGCAATCCAGGCGTCCACGGTCGGTGATCCGCTCTGCCGCGGGAGGAGAGCCACTGCAGTTTTCCTGGGGGCCACATCCTGGCAAGTGGAGAAGACGGTCCCAGCGGCCCAGCAATCGGTTCTGGATCAAGGTGGGGTCCCCTCGACCCGGCTGTTCGTCCCGGAGGACAAGGTGGCGGTGCCCTCGGTGGAGGCCGATGTACGCCGGTGGATGACGAAGCAGAGACGGGGCTGCGCTGCACTCCTGCGGGCTTCCCAGCGCTCTCAACGGCAGGTCATTCGGCACCGGACTCCGGCCCCGTCCTATCAGCCTGACCAGAAGGTCTGCCTCCCTATGAAGGACCTCCCGTTCCAGGGGGGGCCGGTCACTGATTTGGACCTGGTCCCTCCGTCTGAGCCCCCACCTCCCCCCCAGGTTGTGGATGGGGGGCTGCCTACAGAGTCCAGCGCATCCTGGACGTCCATCGACGGGGACAAGAGTTCCAGTTTCTCGTCGAATGGGAGGGGTACGGGCCGACGAGGCGATTGTGGGCCCCCTGCCTTTTCATCCTGGACAGCTACCTCTCCCATGACTTCTACCACCCCCACCCGGATAAGCATGGTAGGGCGCCAGGAGGCGCCTGTTGAGGTGGAGGTAATGTTGGGGTCCAGGCTTCCCAGTTTTGTTTTTCCATGCTCCGGCCACGTGTTGGCGCACCTGCAGGCCGCCTATTTAAGGTCTAAGACTCCGGCCTACCAGGGTCGGAGGATTTTTGTGTGATTTGGTGTTTCTGGTGACTTTGTTGGTTTTTGAAGATTTGGGTGATTTTTGTGGCTCCACACTGGAGCTCTGTGTGTGCATCCGGAGTAGGAACTGTTGCTTCCCGGCAGTCCAGCAGGGCTGTCCTTTTTGTGTTTGTTTAATAAAACCTATTTTTTGGACCTTTCATCACTGCGTCTTGCCTGCGTTCGGGTCCTGGAAACCACGCATCGTAACAGGTCACAGTTGCTCAAAATCAGACAGACCTTCATTAAGGTCACAAGTAAATCATATCACATATGCTGAGCTGTGAAAAGCAACACTGGCAAGGCAATTTAAGGTATTGATCTTTCGGTCGGTCTTGTGGTGGTGCCACATCACTTATCCACATTTCGTCACGCCTGATGATGAATGCTGTGATTCCCTGCAGAATATTTGTACCATCCAATACAGCACTTAAGCCTCGCTAAAAAGTCCACCTTATTCTTAATACACTCCTCCAAAAATCAGAGGAACACTTCGAAAACACATCAGATCTAAATGGGGGGGATGATCTAGAATATCCTGATAAAAAGTAGGTGATGTATTAGTAACAAAATGATGCCACATAATTTGATAGAAATGTAAATGATCACCCCATAGAGGGGGGAAATCAAAGACACCCCCAAAAATGAAAGTGAAAAAATGATGCAGGAGACTGGTCCATTTTGCCAAAATGTCATTGTAGCAACTCAAAATGATTCTCAGTAGTTTGTGTGGCCCCCACGTGCTTGTACGCATGCCTGACATCATCGGGGCATGCTCCTAATGAGACGACGAATGGTGTCCTGGGTGATCTCCTCCCAGATCTGGGCAAGGGCATCACTGAACGCCTGGACAGTCTGAGGATCAACCTGGTGGCACCGGATGGACCTAAACATAATGTCCCAGAGGTGTTCTATTGGGTTTAGGTCAGGTGAACGTGGGAGCCAGTCAATGTTATCAATTCCTTCATCCTTCAGGAACTGCCTGCATACTCTAGCCACATGAGGTCGGGCATTGTCGTGGACCAGGAGGAACCCAGGTCCCATTGCACCAACGTAGGTTCTGACAATGGGTCCAAGGATTTCATCCCGATACCTAATAGCAGCCAGGGTGCCATTATCTAACCTGTAGAGGTCTGTGCGTCCTTCCAGGGATATGCCTTCCCAGACCATCACTGAGCAACCACCAAACCGGTCATGCTGAATGATGTTGCAGGCAGCATAACATTCTCCACGGCATCTCCAGGCCCTTTCACATCTGTCGCATGTGCACAGGTTGAACCTGCTCTCATCGGTGAAGAGCACAGGGTGCCAGTGGTGTAGTTGCCAATTCTGGTGGTCTATGGCAAATGCCAATTGAGCTCTACAGTGAGCACAGGGCCCACTACAGGACGTCGGGCCCTCAGGCCACCCTCATGGAACCTGTTTCTGATGTTCAGAAACATTCACACCAGTGGCCTGCTGGAGGTCATTTGTAGGTCTCTGGCAGTGCTCATCCTGTTCCTCCTTGTACAAAGGAGCAGATACCGATCCTGCTGAGGGTTTAAGGACCTTCTACAGCCCTATCCAGCACTCCTGGAGTAACTACCTGTCTCCTGGAATCTCCTCCATGCTCTTGAGACTGTGCTGGTTAGACACAGCAAACCTTCTTGCAACAGCACGTATCGATGTGCCATCCTGGAGGAGTTGGACTACTTGTGCAATCTCTGTAGCGTCCAGGTACCGCACCATGCTATCAACAGAGATGTTGATACAAGCCAAATGAAGAACTACAGCAGTAGAAAGTCAGTCAGTAAAAATAAGCCAAAAGAGATGAGTAGGGGGAAAAGTATCAGTGGCCTCAACCTGGAAAGCCATTCCTGTTTTGGGGACCATGTCATTGTTGCCCATCTGATGCTCCTGTTGTTGATTTCATTAACAACAAAGCAGCAGAAACTGATTAACAACCCCCTCTGCTACTTAACTGACCAGATCAATATCCCAGAAGTTTGATAGGTTGCTATACTCTGATTAAAAAGTGTTCCTCTAATTTTTTTGAGCAGTTTATTTAATCACAACACCAACAAATAGGATACCAGTTTGGACTATATGTCCTTACCCTGGTCCATCTCTTGCAGTATATCTAACATATTACAATCATTATCACTAAAACATAATGAAATTCATGTTCATGTATATGCTTGCAGCCAAGTATATGACATGGCAAATATTGTGTTTATAGTGTATTTATTCACATTCAATGGTTGCAGGTAGCTATAGAGATAAGTATTTGCACATTTACATGAAGGCATATTGGACTTCATAATTAACACATACTGTACATTACATCATAGATTGTAACTTATATACAATACCAGTTGTTAACAATGTGCATATGTCATATAATATAATGCATATATGTCATATATGCATCATATATACTGTACTTTTTATCCTGTATGTCAAAAACACTAAAAAAGTGCCTTTAAATCAATTGCATAATATTTTCTCAGCTCTATTTGGCAGGCACTCACGAGCACAAACTTCTAAATAATTAACACATTCTAAAAAGATAAGCAGGCATGAATGTGTGTGGGTGTGTGTGTGTGTGTGTGTGTGTGTGGGGGGGGGGGGGGGGGGTGTGGAAACACCTGCGAGTTTGGTTGTTTTCCAGGTAAGCATTTTTATATGCAGGGTGGGAGAGGTTCCTCACATTTCCCACGCACTTCAAATACATTCATATGAATTTGCCTGTGATATACAGTACCTTCTAAAGGATTTTTTCCCAGTGAAATGTAATTGTAAAGGTGATTAACAACAGTAAATGAGTCTGCAGGCATTGATAATGTGCACTTATATGGTATGCAGGAGCCTGTTAGGGAAAGAGGACATGAGTAAAATGGGAAGGACAGTGCCCAAAAAGCAGATGAAAAATACAGAAATAGCAGAAGAACAGCTGAATCTTGGAGAAAGGTTATACCTCCTGCTGCACTGACCCTGGCTTTGTGTCCCAAATTGGGGTCCATCTTGTGTCAGACAGGGGCTGAACCGTGGATCTCCGGAGACAGAGCTGCACTGAACACTTCATCACGTCAAACTCCTCGTGGAAGAAACATGCATTTCCTTCCCATGTGTTAAAATTGCCTTCCTCCTTTTCATCATTTCTTTTGTTTGTAGGATTATTTGGTTCAGCATGTCTACAGAATATAAATTAAATGTGTACATTCAGCTTTTGGCCTTTCTATGTGGACGAAGCATCTTCTCTCCAAACCTGTGTGGATGTTTTTTCCAGGTACTCTGGTCCAATTGGCCCTGACTGGTGTATGTGTCCTTTGCTAAACTGTTGTCCTGCCACTCACCTGTGACTGCTGGGATAGACTCCAGCCATATGTTAAGTGTCAAGAAGGTGTAATCCACTTGTAATCCACACGTGGTCTTGTCAATGCCCTACAAAAACAGTCAGCCTTCGCTAAATACCCGCGGATATTAAATCTTTGAAACATGTGTCGCTGACTCCTGTCTAAACCAACAAAAATTATAGCAGACAGACAAGCGTGACAAATAGGTATGCCCTCCAGGGGGCAATATTGTCTGTTGTGCTTGGAGAGAGGGGCCTTTGACAGGGCTGGCTAATTGTCCTCGCCAAATTGAAAGTGACACATTTTAGCAGGTTGATTGAAGCACAGAAGAAGACAGGCTTTTTTTGGTTGCCAGGGTGCCCTGTCCCTGTGTGCAAACCTGTGGGTCAAATATAACTAAGACCTCACCTCCAGCTTGAGTTTATTGGCTTTCTGTATTTAATCTTACAGACTTCATATAAAACAGGTTACGCGTGTGCTTTCCTCAATGGTTGTGACCTGCGGGACCTTCTCCCAAACTGGCAGAGACACCCGACTACAGCGCTCACCGCTCCATTCGGGACAAAGCTACTCTTTTACCTCCAGGTCTGGCTTCACAACAGCCCATGTGTGAGCATGGAAAAAGTGTGGAAATCAAACCTCTCTCTCTAAATACATGAAAGGTCAGTGATGACGTCAGAGTGCAGGGACAGCCTTCTCCACGTTCTCATCGTCTGCTGTCATGGCTGAATTCGTTGCAGCACTTTATATTCTGGACTCTTTGCTCCCAGACCACGATCCCAATATAAATACATTAGATCACTTCTGTCGTAGATTTGCATTTTTGCTTGATGCCCGGTGATCATAAACTTATCCATATTTGCTGACTTGCACAAATAAACAAAAAATTGTGTGATTATGGGACTATTCTGTTTTTTTTAAATGTCTATGAACTTTTGTCCTTTGTTTTTCATCTTGTGATCTCTGCCAAAACTCTCCAACCTCCTTCGGCTCTTATTATGACTGACTGCAAAGACATGTGTGTACCCATCCGCCAAACATGCTCTGATTGTCTGCCCATGACCCTCAGTTGTTCCTCGCAGCTCTGCCATGCATCATGTGCCCCTTCTGATCTTTTGCAAACAAGTGCTTGTTTAAGACGCTGTCATCTGATTGTGGCCCAGATAAACATGGCTCTTTGAAACTGAACCCATTTCCTCTATTATCCTTGGCCCCCTTGTAGGGGATCAACGCCCATTTCCTGTGATGGAGTTGTTATAATTCTTATCAGTCATGCAATCTGAACTGACCCAAATCGAGAAGAAAAACAGCAATTTTCTCTCCATTTTGACACCTCCCTTGTATATGAGTCCTGTCTAATTGGTATTGCTGTGTAATGATTAGTGAGATAAATTGATCTTTTTAATGAAATTCAAAATTTTGAATTCTTTTTAGTGAGTGTCCTGATCTTTTTTTCTTTACTTTTTGTCAGTACTGAAGTCTGGGAGGTCGCTATTGTATCCTCTTGTAGTGGTACTGTTAGGGCAATTTCCCCTTTTCCCAGTCATTCCTTTAGCAGGTCTTTAAAGTGCCCACACATTTGCATCTGAAGCATGTAGTAACAACATCATCATCGTCACTCATTTTTATACAAATTCTGGCATCTCATTCTTGTACGATGTTGATGATGAATCACCTAATGTACAGTTGTTTTCCTCGGCAGTAAAAGTATTTAACACATGGCTGCAGTACTCTCTGTCGTTGGACGAGGAAGATGGATGCACAGAGATGTCTGCACAACAGAAGGGGAAACCACTCCCAGACAGAAAACAGGCAACGTGTAAATATGTTGCAAATTATTGGTTTTAGAGCTGACTTTGCCAGATGGTCTTGATTGGGTTTTTGAGCATGCATTTTATTCTATTACAGTTCTGAAAAGAGAAATGTGAGGAAACGGAAAAAGACAAAATAAAGCTCTAGCAATTACCCTGAAAAATTCTGACATGTTGATTCAGTGATGTTGGGTCCACACCACAGGAGCCACATTATAAAAACCATGAGGATTTATGGGAAGGTGATAATTGCCATGGTAGTGTATCAGGTCAGAGGGAGAAGTGTGACATTACTTAATTATTTGAGAGCTCTGATCGGAATAGTCTGCACACTGGCAATTATTAATTATGAAATCATTTAGAGAACTGTGCAGGCATTGTTAGGCACTGACTGTCAGTCAAATTGTCTTGTATTCTAATACCATCTGTAAGGATGCTAATTTTAATGAACGCTATAGGATTTTTACTGTCTGTAAGCAATTGGCTGAACTGGTGACAGGACAGTAGGTTGGTTGTATACTGTATTATAAATCAAACATCTCACATTTGTTAGTGGTCTCTTTTAAACTTTCAAAGGCCTAAAATAGCTCAATAATTACAGTATGAGTCACCTTGCCACTCAGGAAAAGCTTTTTTTTTTCCTCCAGCAAAAGTACCCTCCCCATCTATGAACATGTTATATTTTTGGATCACGAAGGGGAAAGAAACTGACTCCCAGTCAAATTGTATGTTTTGTTCACCTGCCAAAGTAAAGGTCTGACAAAAAGTAGAACACTCATTACTGCTGCCAACTTTTTACCCTCACTGATGGCTAACTGCATTGCCGCTATCTGATTCCCTATTGTCCTGCAACAGACAAACAGTAAAGTGATAAAACTCCCAATACTTAACGTATCTGGTCTATGCACAAAGGCGGTGCTGTCTGCATTCCACTTGCTCAGGTGTATAAAGTCTGTTTGACACAGTCTGCCAGTCTGCTGTCATGCAGCGCCACATTTAGCTCTACAACAAGCGCCAGACTGCAGCTGAGCAGGACACAGAGAGGAGGTTATTAATGGCCTTCCCTATTTTAAACAACAACTTGAAAACATTGGTGGCACCATGCAAGCCCTGTTAGCTGCAAACTTGACTTTCATCCCATTTGTCTTCATGGCACTCAGCCTTCTCAGCCCTAATGGGTCTGTCACTGTCTGGCAGTCAGGTTTGCACCTATGCACCCTGGTCTGTCTGATGGGTGCTGTCCCAAACCTATAAACATTAATTATTCAATGCTGGGCTTCATTTGTTTTCAACCAGCAGTGTACAGCTGCATATGTCAAATGTTCCTGGGAATTTTAATAAAGTGACACTTAAGTGCTTTCTCACTTTTATGGCTTGTAAAAGTTAGGAAAGCAAGAGAAATATAATCCCAATGTAACTCCCATAAACTTGTCAGAGGATCCAAACTTCACAGTCATTTCTCTCCTTTAATTTGGCTTCTTGCTTTCCTTCTGCCACCCTTCTCCTCCCTGTCCCCGCTCCCCTCAGCTTGTTGCCTCTCAACCTTCACAGCCTCTGAGCGCCACCTATCACCACATCCCACTGTGACTTTTGACACCTGTCTAATGTATGCCCTTCGTTTCTCTCACAGGCCCCGTGTGCACGCAGACAGCCTATCAGTCACGCCTTTCAGTGCTGGGCTCAGCCGATCTTTGGAGATTAAACATGTGTCATGCTTTTCTTTTTTTAAAGTGTGTTTTGGGGGCAATTTTAATGACTGGATGAGGAAACACAAGTTGCAATCTGGGTGCTGTATTTATATGTATTCTGTATTTAAAACATACATAAGGCGCACCGTATTATTAGGCGCATGCTGAAACATACAGTAAAAAATTACAACGGAAGTAAAACAGTGAGTTTCAACACATTTATTGAACAAAATATTCATTCTTCCGCCACACAACCATCAAAGTTTTCATCTTCTGTATCTGAATTAAACAGCTGCACTATTTCAATGTCCAACATCCCGAATTCCTCTTCTTAATCATCTGAATCGGACTCACCGACCGGTTCCGGTTTAGCATTGATTTTATGAAAGCTCTTACAATACATGAAGACGGTATCATAGCCCATGCGTCTACAATCCACCCGCATATGGTGGCATAACTTGCTGCCTCATAGTCTTTGTGAAGGAGTGTTCGCCTTCCGTCATCCAGCGCTTTGTCCGTTTCCGTGGCAGGCGAGAACTACGGTGAACGATGACTTCTCATGCCCCGTTGTGCGTATCGCCACCGTGCTGGTCACTTGTTCTCCGCTTTGTGGGTCAAACGGATGTCAAAATTCAGAGGGATCTCATCCATGTTGGTGATGTGGCTGGGCGCGGTTATCTTGTCGCGGCAGTAGGTGTGGAAGATGGTCACCCTCTCCTGGTAATCCGCGGGCAGCCGCTGCGCAACAGTTGTCCTTGTGCGTATGGAGAGATGCTGCCTCCTCATAAAGCGAAAACACTTAAGATTGCTCGATAGCCATTTTCAGCCGCATATTCGATGGTCTGCAGTGTAAAATAAGCCTCATTCATACGTCTTTCATACGTCTCGCTTGACCATTTTAGGGGATCCTTACGCGTAGGTGTGCCGCTAATCTATTGGCGGAGCGTTTACCGTAGTGTACCCACCAAAGGCGCACAGCAGATTTTGGAACTCAGTCCACACACAAGGCGCACCATATTATAAGGCGCACCGTCGAATTTTGAGAAAATCTTAGTGTTTTAGGTGCGCCTTATAGTCGTGAAAATACGGTAAGTTGTTTTCCCTGTGTTGGGAGGTCAGAATACTTGTGGCATGTACTATTACATGTGATATTAAAAGCACATGCACATGTATACCCAAGAAAAAGCTGTAGAATAAGCTTGTTTGTATGCTATGTCACATTGGTCTCACAGGGTCAGCTGCTGTATGGTCCACTCATCATGTATGATTTATTAGCATTTGGCTGCAGAATAACAAAGTGGCAGCTTAGAGCAAATTTAAGGTGGATTGCTGCCAAAACATTTTGAGAGCAGATCATTGGTTTTAATATGAGAGACATTTCTGTATCAGGCTGATATGGAATTCCAGGTGCAAATTCTTCATCATTGTCTGGTTTGCTTCATTTGTAGAGATTTCAGAAAGCGTCTTCTTCTCAAATCACCTGTCTTGCTGCGAAACCAATTGCCCTTTGGGGACAAATAAAGTTGAAAGTTGAAGTTGAAAGTTGAAAAACATACCCAAAATACATGAGGAATTTCGATATCTGAGTGCTGGGAAAATCATGCTCATCCGAACAGAGTCTGAGTTAAAATCATGTTACGAGAAAAGTTCTTGCATAGAAAAATACAAGCGGCACCACCCTGTCACCACAACCACCATAGATACACATCAGGAAATCCAACACTAATACAAGTTCACTGGAAATGGTATAGTGAAACAGCCAGTGAGTGGTGGCTCTTTTTTAAGCCTTTCCAACGTGATAGCACAGCTATTTTTCAATAGTGAATGATAAAATAAAATAAGTGCAGTTTCTAGGGCATCTGAAGCCAATATCTTAACTTTTTGTAATATTTTATTGCCAAATTGAAATTTTCCTAACAACATGAGGTAGGAAAATACATAAAATGCACAGAGAAAATGTAAAAATATGTTTAACTGTCCATTATATTGATTACTATTCAAACGAAAGCTCAGACATATCAAATATGAACAGATTGAAGACTGATAAGTTGTCAGAGATGCTCAGTCTTTTCGCTTCAACTGTTCCATGTTAGCACTTGGAAGGTCAGCTCCATAACAGAATTATAGCTCCTAATATTATTATTGCATGTAAGTGTTTCTAAAAGAAGAAAAAATACAGCCCTGATTAAAATATACCGTCCAATATAGAATCCATGCCTATGGACTCAAGAAGAGTTGCTGTGTGTGTGTTTATCAGGAAAAAGATTGTAGCAGATTGCAAAACTGATAAAGATTAAAGAATGACCTGACCTGCAGGAAAATAAACCACACTATCTGGACAAATGAACCAAACAAGGAAAAACTCATGAAACAGCAATTACAACAACCACAATAATAATATAAACAAATAGCAGCAACCTTTATGAGTCTTATCTATAAAAAGCAGAATCATATAAAAATAAATGCATAGCTATTTTGCTCCCGATATAACAAAAGTACAAAACAGGACTAGAAACCTCTCCAGAGCACGAGTAACAATGTGCCAGAGTTAAAATGATAAAATTGGTAAGTGCCATTATATTGATATATCATCTTTCTATAATTCATACACACAGCTATTGGAAAAAAGCAATACTATCAACAGATATTTACAGCACATTGTTCAGAAATATTTACAGTTCATAAACATTTCAGCTACAATAAAAACTCCTTTTTAGGGAATGCTGACAGTTTCTCAATTTGTATATGTCAAGTTTTTGGGACTGGGTTTTACGCTGTCATGGAGACGACCTCTGACCCCCTGAAGATTAGCAAAGCCAGAAACATTTCACTCACTGGGTTTGACAACCAGGGCTTGATTGCCAGCTAACAGCCTGAGTGTTGCGTGTTCTGTTTGAAGAAGCTGCCCTCTGGTGCACTCAAATCACGGCAAACACCCGGAATGCTTTCCCTCCAGGAGGGTTGTGAAGGCTGCGGGGGATAAGAGAAACAAGCAGGAGGAGTCAGTCTTGGTGTGGCATGTGTCAGAAAACAGGACATGTCCCAGCTTTTAGTAGCCGGGCCTGGTTGACTTGCACACACAAACACATGACTTCAGGTTTTTTCAGAGGATTGTTCGCATCAGTGTGTCTGTCACTCGGCTGACAGCTGGGACACAAACAGAGATAGTGGCGCCCTGAGAAAACAGATAAACTGGCCATTCTTTCAAAAACACAGGTGACCTCATGCATTAATCCAACAAAGAAAGACATACGGTGCAGATAAAGAAGACAGATTAATGATGGACAGATACTAACAGATGTCAAACATCTCCACGAGGTGAGGAAGATAAATGTGGATGGAGGACAGAGGAAGAGGGAGGGTGTGGAAGAAACGTGTGTGTGTCTGGGCTAGTCATAACCATGGATAATATTTTTTTAGGAACCAGGCTGGTTCATGTGGCATGTGGGTCACTTGAGTGTTAAACAACGGCTGGTACAGTCCCATGAACCTTTATGCCAAAGCGGAACGCTCTTACTTACTCGGCAGCAGAAAATCTTTATCCTAAGCAATTACGAGCTGTACTCTGTTCACACAGATGCTACTGAAAGTTCAGTGTTTGGAGGCAAGTTTAAAATTAAAACTTAAAAGGACACCCTCTATGCCGATGCCTCTGCGGTTGCAGTCATTGCTATAGTATCTCTGCGAAGGAAGTGGTATCATAGAGAAGTGTATTAACATTTCCCATATCCCTTTTGGTAACTATGTGAGAAAAAAGGTCCTAGAGCTGTGTAAAGACATGCTCATCTGCTTTTCGCAATTTAGAAGCCAATTCAATATTTCAAATGGGTGCCAGCTAATCACCCTCATATGAAAGATGATATCTTTAAAAAAGATTAGGTCCACATGGAAAGGTGGAGTCGATAAATGTCTCTTCACCTGAGAGGTGTTGATTTCTCATCCATCCACACTTAGCACCAGACCATTAACTATTTCATTTTCGTGTTGCAAGACAGAATGTTCATTGAATATCAGACTAGTAAACACCACTGGGATATCATTTCTGCGTCACCTAGCAGGCAGTTATCTCCTACCTCTCTGAGAAAACGGCATTTTGATATGAGGCAGTGTAATATTTCTTCATGTCCACTGGCATCACGTCAATGTAACCGCCAGCATCATTCCGAATCACCCCAGCGTGGATCGCCGCTCTGCATATACTTGACTTCTACAGAGTTACAAAAGATAAAAGGTAAATATTACTGTTTTATATTCACAAATAACAGTAGGTAACCTAAAAAGGGACTCACATCAGAGTATATTCTAGTTCCGATTACTCTGGATAAATGAGGATTCTCTTCCAAGCAGTTTCTCTGGCAATATATTCTAGAAAGAAGGACATATGCATGTTTAAACTTGTGGAACAGAGTGATGAAGAGGTTCTGCCACCCGTACCTTGGACAGTGCTTTGCAGGCTTCTGGTATGGACACAGCTGTGCTGCTGTGGTTTCACATGTGATGGCTTTCACTGCGAGAAATAATCACAATCAGCTTCATCAATTGCAACCCGTCAGCTCATAATGTGCAAGTAACACAAAAAAGCAGGAAATCTATAATTACAGCATGCCATTGTTTCCACACCAACCTGTTACTCTGGATGCTATGAAGGAATTAGCGCTTTGATATTTTCTGTTGAACGGGAAGCACACAACACAGATACTAATTAATCTCCACGTTCTCCGACACCAGTTTCAATTCAAGCAAACATTATTTCTTGATTAATTAAATGCTTTCACCCTAAAGATTGGATGCCATTCTTGTAGGATTTGATAAAAAAGTCCTTTCTGCCCTGTCGTGTTACGTCCATCCATCCGCCATCATTGTCTATGACACCAGCGTGTAGACCAGCCCTACACACACTGGATTGCTGGGAAAAGAACATTTTCATTCATTCATTCACTTTCTACCGCTTGTTCCTCAGAACATTTTAACATTAAAGGTAATTTTCTATGCAGAACAACTTTATCTCCCATTGTGTTGTTATAGCATTTTTAAGTGGACATCCTTGAAGACAGTAATGCCAGGGCACACTACCATCTATGCAGGTGTCACAAACACTTAACATTCCCAAAACTACTTTCTTTTGGTTACTGTTTGACTTTAACAAAGGACAGCTACTAACTATCCTGGTGTGGTGGCTATCATGTGAAATGGATAGGAAGTAATTTTCTAAACGGCAGTATCACTGAAGAAAGGAGCGTGTTTTCAGTAAGTTTAAACACTGTTGTCAGAGCTGCTGATACTCGATTTAACCTCTTAACCATATTTCTTGATACAATTAAAATAAAATAACACCTTCTGCTTTTTCAGTTGCTAAGGAGGATTTATGGGCATGAAAAGCAAGCTCAGATCCAAACAAATTTGTCTGCAAGGTACATGTCAAAGCAACAGTAGGTTGACTAGTAGGTTTGTGTTCTTTGCGAGCAGTACATTCTCACCATTTCGTAGTATACTGTTCCCACTACTTTTCCTGTAGCATCCAGGCAGCCAGCAGGGCATTCATATCTGATGATTTAGGAAAATAAAACATCACAGCAAATTCCAGCCTGTGTTGTTGGTTTTATCTGAACCGCACCTGTTACACGGTGTTCCTTTACACTGATCTCGAAGTTTGGTATCACAGGTCACATACTGAGCTGAAAGGCAAGAATATAAAGGTCTTTCAACACACACACAGGCACCAACATGCATGAACCATCTCTCCTCATGCGGCCTGTCTCCAAAAGGCGTGAGCTGAGTTATAATGTCGTGCTGCTTTTGAGCACCTTGGAGAAAGGAATTCTCGAGGATCAGGGTGGTCAGCAATACTTGAGGAAATGTCTCAGCTTACAAACACGGCAGAGAGGAAGCCATTTAAAAAAACCGCAGTGAGCCTCTCTCGCCCCCTCAAAGAAAAAATACACACTCTTGCTGAAATAGTTCATCGGAGAGTGGCTTGAAATATTAAGTGCACTTACGGAGCTGCCGGGGTTAATCAGACGGATGATATATAAACACATCAGGAGCATCATGTGATAAATAGCAAAATAACGATGAATTAAATCTCTTTTTGATTAGTCAAGGTTAAGCACATAGCCATTGTTTTTTTTTCTACTCTAGGTTATCGTTGTGGGTCCATGTGCAACTCCCAAACTTAGAACAAATCCTTTGCCCTCCATTTTCGGATGAAACGAGATCCAGAATAAACAGTAGAAACAGCAGAAATACATCTTGCTTACTAAACACATTGCTTACACATCTGTTGTGTGTTGACCACTTCATTCTTCTGCAGCTCCTCTGTATCTGTGGGGGGCTTGACAGGAGCTTGGGTGGAGGGACTGGGCCTGGACCAGGGCTTCTGCGGATCGTGAGGGGCTTCGGACTCAATTAAGTTGTTTTCCTCTGTTTCCTCTTGCGGTGGGCTAGAGCTGTCACCTTCGAGTAAAATCACAAAAACGGTGTACAGTGAGGGAAAAAATGGTTCTTGTGTTCTCCTGTCCCCCATCCAGGTTCTCCGAACCTTTGTAGCAGAGGTTGTCCTTGCAGCCTCCTCCATAGCTGGGAGGGCAGGCAGAGCAGGGAGTCCCGTGCTTGTAAGGTGAGTGACCCCACCAGTTTCCCCTGTTCAGGTCATATCATAAATAAAGCTCATTCAAGAGAAAACAGAAATATCAGTCAAATGTGCATTTTGTGACCTTTTTGACCTTTCAGAATACGCAAGGAATAATTACAACATTGGAATGTTTCAACAAAATACCAAATTGCATCCATAAATTATTTAAACCTCAGGTTAAATGCAATAAATGCACTATTAAATGCTTCTTGGTTCAACATTTGCTTACTTTGGCGAATAGTTGCAGACAAGATAGATGGCTTTGGCCCAAATCTGGCCCCAAACATTCATGTTGTAACACAAGTTGACAGCACAGCCGATCCGACTGCTGGTAGCCCAAACCAGCTGCAGCAGGGAGACCAAAATCAGATCCTGAATGACCCCCAAATGTAGATGGAATGGTACAACCCGTGAGTGGTTACCTGGGTATAATGAGTACAAACTGGGCCAGAGCATTTGAAGGGGCAATAGGTGTTACACTCCTGAGGGTATGGGAAGGAGTAGTCTTTCACTTCATCATACCAGGCCTGCACATGAAAGGTGGGGGGCCGATACCTGCAGGGAACGACAGCAGACAAACACAATCATCACTATCTTCCTCTAAAAAGAAGGTGATCAGAAATGCAGAACCACGGTCCAAACATACCAGAAAAATTATAACAACCAGATTCATGGAGGCTAAAACACTGATAGCACCGAAAGAGAAGAATCTGCATCACACCTCTCAGTCGTCGTTTATGCCCATGATAAGCGTTTTGTAAAAGACCTACATGTTGAATAGCTTGAATTTATAAGCTTCTAGGTACCGCGTCTGTTTACAGGACAATAATTACAGTTTCTTTTGTGCAGCTCTGCTATTATGTGAGGGACTGAGTGAAACCAATGAATTGGAAGTAAGAGTATGTGATTCAATGTGTGGGTGTTTTTGCCCTGAAGATAAAACCTAGACTTTACCACGGTGAAACATCTAATATGCCCATGAAATGCTGTTTAGTGTCCTGTTAAGCAGGTTGCAGGAAACGTCTAGCTAGCAGATATGCCAAATTAGATCTCGTTGCATTTATGTGGAATATTAGCCATTCTTTTCCCCCCGAGATAGGTTTGTTATTCTGGTGAATTCCAGGGGTTTAGGGATGAACTTTCTCTTGCTGGAATTACTAATGAGTCAAGACATCTGGGATTTCAGACCACAGTTAGACACAGCATTTTTATAGAGGTTGCAAGCTTCCATCGTGTCATTCACTGACTTCTAGGAAAATGCGGATGTCATTTAGGGTTTTGGCGAGTGGAACCAATCCTGGAGGATGTCCTACAGATCCTACATCAGGTTCTTGATTTAATTTTTAGCAGGCAAAGTTCTACCCTTAATCTTAATAAACTCAATTAAACAGTTATAAGTATAAACTCTGGGTGATGGCAGGCTTTTCTTACCGTCCCCAGTGTGCACCTAGGTTCTGTCCGATCTGTGGAAGTAGACCAGCAGGACCGTGTTCCCATAGACACGTCTCAGCCCACTCTGCAGCGGTACGCTCCAACTCTGTGTCCCAGACCTGCGTAGGACAGATGAGGAAAATCACATTCAGAATTCAGGATATTTCTTAGATGAACTACTCGGTCATGACAGGACAGGTGGATTCTTATGTCTTGTAAAATAGAGCAGTATCAGGTCTGATGAGACTGTTCAGCAATGATCCCCAGCTGATCAGCTATTGATCATGTGAGGTGAAACTTGGATTACTTATTTAACAAAGATTATACCAGGAGCTGCTATGACTGAGAAACAATGCAAATCTCCCAACTACTGATGAGAGGTCTTTGCATTTTCTCACTGCTGCTCAGCTGACTTTATCCCAGATTCATTTTCCTGAATTGGTGGTTTTTGGTTGGGTTTTTTTTGGTAAGTAATACCTTCCATATGTCTCCGGTGAGTTGTCTGGGTGCAAGCTTTTGTTTCACCACCCTACTCTCTGGTTTGCACTCTCAGTTAAGTTTGGCTCTGCTCGGATACTAAGGGATCATATTCCCAGTCTGGGGATTTCTGGGAATGCAAAGAGTGTCCTTCCTCTCTACTGACCTACTTTTACCATTTAAAAAAAGTAGAAATAATATGAGCTGTAATTCCTCTGAAGGACACAGTATGGTCCACTAATTGGACATCTTTAGGGCGACGTATTTAATGTAACAAATTTTGACAAAACAGTCAATTAGCTTGCTCATGTGCATGTGTAGTGTAGGTATACATTACTACACCAGCTGAGGTGTCATGAGATTTTCAGGTTTCACACGCCGACCCCTATTAGCTATAACCCATGAAATATCATCGAGCGTTAGACACACAAATACCCACGCTGCATTCCTCCTGTCGACCATCACCCACTTTCAGTTCCACCAGAACAACTGCTTCTCTCAAAATCACCCCTTCAACACACGCACTCTCTCTCTCTCCCACACACACATGCATATACACCTACCTACAACAGGATGTCTGGAAGCATTGCACATTAACTCCCAACTCTGAGTGGTTTCTCCACCCCTTTTCTGAGAATCCAGCTGACGCATTTGTTTAAGTCAATACGAACGACACTAGCCGTGATTTCACATTGCATTTTGAAAGAAAGATTCCTGCCAATCTTACATAAAAGGCGAGTGGATCAGTGTTACAGCCGGAGCTGTCTACAGTTCCTCTTGGGTGATGAAACCAAATGATGTCGGGAATAAAGAAAAGCTGAAGATTTATTGACCCAACGCTATCTCAGCTCAGAAAATTCAAGATTCATCCATTTTCCATACCTCAAATTCTGCATATTTTATGTAACCTGCTTGCAGCCCCTGGGATCAAATTCTAAATCAAAATATTGAAACTCTGGTGAATGCATCTCATTGCAAGTTTTACAGTGGTTCACATCCCAAAAACAAGATTTGTTGCTCTCATTGTATAACCACGGCGAGACATTGTTTTCAGATGTTCCATCTGGTATAGAGTGCAGCCTGCAGAGCTGCCGTTGTTTGCACAGTTATCCCAGCAGCGACGGCCTCATAACCAAAGCACCCCCCCACCACCACCCATCCCTGGACATGTATCTGCTGGGGCCTGTAAAGAAAAACACCGACCCTGCTAAAGTCTTGTGTGCGTCTTTTAACACTTAATTTAAAGCCATATTTCTCTCTCTCTCTCTCTCTCTTCTTACTATGTCCCTTCTTTTTTTCTCTGCTGGCCTTTTGGATGCAGTTCAACACTTCCTTTGCATTTGGGTTTTCTGTTGTTTTTTTTGTATGTGTTTCTGTGCTCTGTGCCTCTCCTCTTCTCTCCTCTCCTCTCCTCCTCTCCTCTCCTCTCCTCTCCTCTCCTCTCCTCTCCTCTCCATTCTATCCTCTACCTGTCC
This sequence comes from Takifugu flavidus, assembly GCF_003711565.1. Classification (NCBI taxonomy): domain Eukaryota; kingdom Metazoa; phylum Chordata; class Actinopteri; order Tetraodontiformes; family Tetraodontidae; genus Takifugu; species Takifugu flavidus. The sequence continues at coordinate 9,162,432 of NC_079536.1, forward strand.
TCCCCCCTCTCCTCTCTCTCTACCCAGCCGGCCATCAGCAGAAGGGTCCCCCTACATGAGCCTGGTCCTGCTCAAGGTTTCTTCCTGTTAAAGGGGAGTTTTTCCTTGCCACTGTTGCTTGTCTGGGGTTAGGCCCTGGGATTCTGGAAAGCGCCTTGAAACAATTTTGATTGTAAAAGACGCTTTATAAATAAAGATTGATTTCATTTGATTTGTTCACAACCAATGGTTCATGCAAGGAGTCGGTAAAACAGAAGGGAAAACTACGCAAATTGGTGAAAAAAAAAAGTATAATATAAAGCGATGTAAAGTATAATCAGACTACTGTTTGAACTACGTCAACCAGAAACTACTGTAATAACCAATTAGTAAGCCCTGACGTTGGACTATTTGTCATTGTAGGACTTCTCTTAACAATAAACATTTATAACCTTGAGTGATGAAAAGAAAGCAACACTTTATGCAATTCTAAACCTTAAGACATAGAAAATGTTATAACTCTAAAGAGATTGAAACCCATGGCAAGTGTTTTCTACAGATGAAGCACATTCAATCTACACTGCACTAAGCACAATGCATAAATGCGCATAAATGCAGAGGTATGAACTGCTACATGTATTTCCATACTCCCTCAAACTGTTGTGGAAAGCACTTTGGAAAGCGTTCATGCTAAGTGCTCTCTGGACAAGAACTATGTTTACGGTGCTGGCATGAGGCAGCTTCTTTGTGGACACTGGACTCCCACAAGCCTTGTTCCCCCTCTTGTTTGTCATATTCATGGACACAGTCGGCTGCAGCCGAGGCTAGGAGGTTCTCCAACTTTGTGACATTAGGATGCTATCATTGCTATTTTGGAATCATGCTCTACTGGCTTCACTAGAGTATTGCTTTGACTGGAAAACTCTGAGGACCGCTGACACTTTCTTTTTGTTTTCTCACTTTTTTCTCTTTGGATCTCAGCTGGTGGCTGATAAATTGCAAAAAATACATAACTGCCACATAACTGCTGCTTTGGAAAGATTGTTGGAATTAGCATAATTAAATATAGGATGCAAAGCAATTTGGTTGGCCTAAACCTTAATTACATGTGTGATCATGGCAGCCGTGGACTGAACTGCAAAAGTAATTTGGTGTGATGAGCATGGGCAGCAAACAGCTTTGACACATCACCCCAAACATCAGCGTTTTATCTGAAACCACCGCAGCGCACACAGACCTGATTGCAGCTTAAGCCATGCCAAATTAAACAAGCGAGGCAGGTGGGGGCCTTTCTCCCATGATGCCATCTGTTTTTCTTGCAAACACTTCAAATGCTGACACTCCTGCGTTTTTGCCCGCGGGTCAGGATTGTAGCATGAAACAGAACCAATGTTGCTACGCTGAAGGTACACCGAAGGTTTATGGATCGCCTCAGAGTGTGAATGCTTATCCCTCGATTTTCCTTCTTCTTTTGTGGCTCCGTGTTGGATAATGACAGAATGGGAGCGGAGCCACAGGGATAAAGGAGAGGGAGGCCAGATAGAGCAGGGGCCGGCAAGAAAAGGAAGCAGATGAAGGGGCGGGGTAAGAAGGGGAATTTAAATTGATGTTATCTGTGATGACTGCCACAGAGGGGGCAGCTGGGTTATGGCTTCATACAATGGCAGAGAAAAACAGAGCTGATGGGTGAATGGCCGCATGAGCGTATTTGTGTGTGCTTGCATCTGCATGCATGAATGCGCGGGTGTTCACGGCAGCAAAGGCAGGGAAATTGGAACAAATGTGGAAGTTGTTTCAAAATAAAGTGTGCAAAAATCAGTGCAAAAATGTTTCTCCCAGTGACCTGAACAGAAGTAGCCAAGAAAATGAGGCTTTCAGTGCCATTTTCTGGATGTTTTTGCCCTCGTCACATCTCTCCGTGTTTCACCTCTGCCTGCCCTGGGAGCTTAAAAAAACCTGACTGTAACAGGAGACAGTAGAAAGGAGCTGCTGTCTCAGCGTTTCTCCAGCCTACTTCAACCAGAAGCCTGCCAGGCTGAGCGCAAGAGTTTACGCGCGTCCCCCAAACGCACACACGAGGTCCTCGAGTCCAACCTGCCAATTATACAATTACACAGTGTAGCAATGACCCCCAGCTGGATCTGTTTATTTGGCTTTGCTGCAGAAAAACGCAGCCGTATTACCGTCGCTCTTTAAACGGAGATGAAAGGGCGATAAAACTTTGTCATAGTCCCAAAAACGCAACGAATTTTAAACCTCACAGGTGCGTTCGCTGCATGGCCGCGGCCGTACACTTGTAGCACCTTTGGAAGAAGTCCAGATCTGCGGAGTGCAATGTTTATACATGTTTAGCGGGGGTTGGACAGCTGCTAAAACAAGCCCTGGTGGGGCCGTACTGTGATTCTAATTGCGCTGTGAAAAGCGATCCGACACCGTGCGCACATGCGATGGCCAAAGGGTAAAGTCAAACAAATCACTTAGCGCGCTGGTTTAAAACAAATGCAGTAGTAATGTGATCGTTGGCAAGTCGCTGGAATTTTTTCCTCCACTGACAAAAAAAATCAAAGTCACAACGACGGCGCGTTGTGTGCGTGCACTTCCATGCTGGCAAGCGTTTGAGCCAATTGCACTAATTGTGGTCCACAAGTGTGCAGGACTATCCGGGGGTTGAGAGTGGGGTCGAAGAGTTTGGCAAATACCGTGCGAAGTGTGAATAATGCCCTTCTTGGATCTATCCGTCCACTCACCATGTACTCCATGTTGGATGCCGGGGGATATACCTGGCCCCGGAGCTTGTTGTGAAGGTCCAGGATGAGCTGGGCGTCGCTGTCGCTGATGGCCCTCTTTCCCCTCTGCTTGGCCTCCCACCAGTCTCCCTCCTCGTCCAGATACTTGTCTAGAATCCGGTCCCAGCCGGTGTTGTTCGGGAGCATCACCACGGAGACAGCGGCCCGGAGCAAAAGGAGCAGAGTGGTGCCCCTCAACCAGCGCTCACATGAATGCTTCATCGTTCCGGAGAAAGGGGCGATTTCAAGCTCAGGAGGGAGAAACCGGCAGATGTCCAGCAAACGGAAGTCGCACTTGGAAAACAAACAAACGTAATTGGTCCCTGCATTTGCTGAAGAACTTTTATCAAGATTAAACACAGTTGCAGCACCTTGGTAGAGCTGAAGAGGTTTCGGCGGGGAGGCTGGCACAGCGAGGATGAACAATTTCCGAGATTTGCCGATTTTATTCTCTATTTATCATGGAAGTTGTTTAAAGTACACACCGATGTAGCACGGATGTAATAAAAGTAGGCTGCTTAAGTGCACAGTTTGATGCATAATAGAGTTAATGCATTCATATTCGATATGCACGTATGCGTTCAGATGAATCTATTTATAAACGTCCCGCAGCGCTAATTAAACGTACCAGTATCTAATGGAAAGTGTGAAGACTTATGGAAATTGAATCAGAAACGGAGTTTTGTGATTTAATGTAGACTTTAGAAATAATTTACCTTTAATGAAATGGAACGAAGCCCCCTCCTTGCGCCCCCTCCCCACCCTCTCTGACAGAGATCTGGCTGTGAGAGAAGATTGTGCAAGCTTTTAGAAAATAGATCCGCTTTCAAAGTAGCGCAAGGAGAAGTGAATTAGAGGCGCGGCGGCTCCGTTTTCGGGGTGAAGAACTTTAGTTCGCGCTGGCTCCTGGCACCAAAAGCGCTGGAAGCATCACTTACGCACATTTTATCCTCAACTCGGCGGCGCTTGGAGAGTTCCAGCCCCCCTTGACACGCCTCTCAAAAGGGTTGGCTCACTCGCCTGTGCCAGGACCTATGCGTGCGTGCGTGCGTTCGGGAGCTGTGCGTGAGCAGCCAAAGAAAGGCTCTTTTTCCCAAGGAATGACATGACTATATGCTTAAAAACGATTTATTTACCTCGAGAAAAGAGTTCATTCAGTAAATTTCATTGGTAAAATCCTCCATAAAAGGTTGACCTTGATATCAAAATATACCTATTTTATATATTTGTAGCAATTTCACAGGTTACCGAAACAATCCTGTTCAATAGTGTACAAAATGAAGCAGCTGTCTGATTCATGACTTCTTTTTGAGCTTACTTGTTAACTATCAAAGCACCACTGTATTTAAAGCCAATAGTCAAATGCCTTACTGGGCCCTTTTCAAGTTTACAGCAGCTGATTTGCACAACTTTGATAGTTCTTACATTTTTTCCTGATGCATGGCCACTTGTTGCCATTGATAACCGCTTCAAGTTAAAAATACACATGAATCCGAACCAGCTTTGCATCCTTAGAGTCAGACTGGCCCCACTTTAACTCTTCAGAGGTGACTCTGCAGGGAGTTTAACAGGCAAACTAGTCTTCTGTTCAATTCCAAAGCCCTAAACCTGTCATCACTGTTTCCTCCCTCAGTGCAACACGCTGCAAATTCCATAATGGAAACAGGCATGTTTTAACTTTTATCATCTGCTCATTCCTTGCCTGAGCGCCACAGCACATGTGGAAACAGTAGCTAATTGCCACATTTAAAGATGTTTTTTTGTGTGGAGACACAATATTCCTTTGTTTTTCCTGCCTAGCAGAAAAACTGCTCAAATTTCCACTCACGTCTTACTTTTTTTTAAAGTCTTTGCCTTAATCTGTAGTTGTATAATCAGTATCTGGCTTTAAACACACCTGGTCCCGATTAAAATAAATAAAGAGATTAGTTTCCATGCTTACATGAACAGAAAATCAAAATGTAGCAAATCAGATGGCGGACCTCATATATTTTGAGACCCCGGTGCATTTGGTTGCTAATGATGCAACTCTGCATTAAGGTCATTTTCATGCAGTAGCTGGTCCAAAAAAAACCATCAACCATTCATAAAAGATTCAATAACTTGATTCCAAATAAGTCCAGTTAAAAGCATGTAGGGATTTTAGGAGTTTTCTTGATATAAAATCAAGCCACAGAAGAATGAAGATATATTTCACCAGTAAAGTGTCAGATCAGCATTTTTCTGACTATGAATATAGATTAAAAAAACAAAACTGTTGAGACGCCTCTGCTGTCTAACCTACTTCTGTAAATGTGTAATACAAGAGCTCTCACACCAGGGACCCACCGCATTCTGGGCTCTTATTAACCTGGGCTTTACTGTCTGCTTGGTCAGTAGCAGCTCACTACAACTCCAGAGGCGGCCCTAACTTCTCTGTGGTCGGGCCCATAACCCCAATCCCCACCCCCCACACCCTCAGCTGAAATAGCAACCCTTTCCCAATACACACAACTACATTGAGGGAGCAAAACACTCACTCATCTGCTGTGAAATTAATGTCGCCCCACATTTCCGAGTTCGTACATGTGTGGTTCTTCAACATGGAGTCCTGGAGGAAAAGCAAACATAAATATTTACCTTAGTAAATAAAAGATGTAATTATTTCTAACACTCAAATTGAGCTTTATGGACATAGAACAGGATGACCCTGACCCTCATCCATGAAAATGAGAATTATGCGCTTAAGATGGACCCACTGCTCAGCAATTCCTGTGATTCAATGTGTCATAATTTAAGTTGAACTCCCTGAACAGATGACACATTGTCAGGTTGTTAGGTTTTTTAATTCCAGGCAGTAAACACATACCATACTTGTTCTGCCTGCCAGTTTGGAATATAACTGCTGTCATAGATGGGTTTCTAGTGTTTGCATTTCTGTCATTTCTCTCATTTTATAGCAGCTATTGTTGATGTCTAATTCAGTATTTCATATCTCATCTTTTCATACCCCCCCCCCCCCCCCCCCCCCACACACACACACACACACACACACACACACACACACACATACTTTTTCACCCTTCTCCCACATGCACCCATTTTCCCTGTTCTGTTATAGCCGGGGTTAAGCCACAGGTCCAGATATTCCATTCGTTGACTCCTTTATTCAGCATCTGGCCTTAGAAGAAATCCCATGAACCCAGCAGAATGTGTGGGCTGTGCCAGACCAGAAGCCTCTGGACACAATATAAAGCCACATAAACACTGTTGAAGAACATTTTCTGTTGGCCCACGTTTTTTTCTGGCACAACTTCCTGTTAGTTCTGCTTGGGCTGAATTTGGGTCAGTGTGTTGGAATGGCAGAGAGGTGAATCAAGGGATAAAGAGTATCAAGGTCATTTACAGACAATTCTTTATCACTGTGGGAGATTATTCTGTTCTAAAACCTCCACTTCAGTTCAAACTTAGCTTTTCTGCCCTCCTGTGGTAAAATATTAGAAGTGCAGCTGCTATTACTGTAATGATGGTTGGTATCAGCCTCAAATCATATGTAGTTATCAGATCTGCATATGAATATGCTTTCTGCAGAAACAAATACTTTAAAATGTAGAATATGAGAATAATGACTTTTGATATATATAGAATACCAAAAGACTTTTGTTTCCTATGTTCAAGATTCAGACTTTTTTTTAATCAATAAAACAACCAATTTCTTGAAACCTATTTCTATTTCAGATTTTCAAAAATTTAGAATGCGTTCCAAGTTATGTGAAACAGCCTAATTTTTTATAACATAACAACTAGTACTAATAACATCAAGCCAAAGAAATAGAAAATTAGAAAAATATACTCCGTTGGATTATCCATTTGCATTTGTAGTAACAGGTTTCACATCTCTCACTCGAAATATTTATCATTGGGGTTAACTGCGTTTGTCACGTGAAGCAGAGCGCAAACATTGCTTGACCGCTAGATGTCAGTGTCGAACAAGACAGATTCTCCACTATACTGCTCAGATTTATGTCCGGATTTAATGACGTCATGTCTTTCTTTGGTTTGGATTCCAATTCATTTGCGCAGCATCAGTGTCATGGTTGATAATAGGCAGTTTCCTTTAGATTTATGCATGAGGTTTATGTAGACTGTACAATTTTCTGATATCCACTGCCACTGCTGTTCGTCATAGACTCACTGTTAGAAAAAGACTGTCATTTTTACAGGAAAACGCTGGCATCAATAAAACTCATTTGGACCTTTTATCACTGTGTTCTGGCCTGCTTTTGGGTCCATGACACCCGTCCCGTAACAGAACAGTCGGGCCAGTGTTAGGACACAGTGATATAGTAGACCCAACCCCTCACCTTTTTTTTTAAAGCCCAACATAGGTTTTATTGACGGGAACACACAAGGAAGACAGATGCCGTCCTCCTGGACTGCAGAAAACTCGGGAGTCTTGTTCTGCACGTTCACCGGTCCTGCGGACGGCATGGAGGCCTCAAGCATGCCGGGAAGACACCAAGGACACAAAGGCAGTCCTCCTGGACTGCAGGAATCTCAGGAGTCCGATTCTGCCCGTTCACAGGTCCAGCAGACGACATGGAGACCTCGAACAAGCAGGGAAGAAGCAAGGGAAACAGGCAGAACAAAGCATCAAAGCCACAACACACAGGAGTTCTGTCCTTAAATAGCACGGTAGATTGAAGCCGTGGCTGATGAGTGGCCCCTTCAAGCAACTGCAGGAAGAAACCAGCAACACAACCCTGGACACCAACACAAAGAACTTTCAAGCATTGGCTCTTTTTAACTGCTGATCAGACCAAGTTACAGATCATACTTTGTGTTTTTTTGCTAAAACATATTCTATTTGAGTAATTGAAGATAGACAAGATTTTTACAATACTGTGGAACATTGTTGGATAACAAGGACAACAAGCAGGTGGCAGACCCTCTTCATAGAAAGTTACAAAATGCACCTTTAAAACAAAACTTGCATGTTGTACATTTAACAAAGTGAAAATTAACAGCACCTCTTCTCTAGCAGTCAACACAGAGTCCTTGTTTAGCCTTCACGCCACTCATGATCAGCGAGATCCTGTATCAGGGTCAGAACTCAAGGGTTCACGTTGAGACGACACTTTGAGTTTTTATTCTCTACTTTGGTTCCTTTTTCTGGGTTTATCAAGAAAAAACACCTGTAGAATAAAAGCATATAAAAACATATTAAGCATTTTAATGAGTTAAAAGAAGACTACAGGAATGAATGAATACACATGCATATATAAACAAACAGTCTGAGTCTTGGTCCGAGCCAAGACTCAAAGTCGTATCAAAACCAATGCTGCACCAAGAGCCAAGGCCAAGAATCAGACCCACACCAAGACCAGGTGTGATTACGTCTCTTAGTCTGGGTCTGACTCTCGGCCTTGGCTCTGGGTGCAGTCCGGACTCCAGGTCCCAGGAAATGTTTACTCACCTTTGAAGAAACTCCAGTGTAGAAGCCAGCTCAGATGGATAATGGATGTTGAAACAGTAGTAGCTCCCAAACATTAGCCACAATGCAGAAATGAAGGAAGAGATGTTTGTGTTGACAAGGTTCCGATCCAGACTCAGCATGTACCTTGTTGAGGAATAGCAGGACTGGCCTATAATTTAACAGGTTATATTAATAAGTGTGTGGTGGTCATAGCTCAGTCACTCACATAACAAATTCAGACACATATGCAAGAGACTTACCACAGACAATAATAGTGGGTGTCAGAGGCACCTGCCCTAGCTCAACCTCTTCTGCCAGACATGTATCATCTACATGGAAGAACATGGACTCCTCCTTCTCATCAAAGTAGCTGAGCATAAGCAGCAGCATCTCCTTCACGTCTTCTGAGCAGCCACTCTGCTGTTCCTCTGAAGCCTTGCATAAATCTGATGGAATCTCCTGCTCTTGTGGACACAAACTGTGGTCAAGTAGCTGAGAAGCCTTTTCCCCTTCAAATCCAAATTATGTGTCAATGTCTCTTTGATGTCAATACCAGTAACTTCTTTGAAATGGACTATCATGCCAAGCGTCAAACCAAAATGGCCACTCCTCTCTAAGGCAATTGATACTTTTTCCCTGGTTGACATGTTGACGCTGTGTGTAAAAAGTGGACTTCATCAGACATGTTACCTCCTTTGGATTGGCATCTGAGTGTTGATACATATTCTGGAGTTTTTCCATCTTTTGCTGCTGGCCCACTTGAGTTTCTCCAATGGGGAGGAATTTTACATTCCAGTTAATTCATCCATAAGCGTCCTGCATTGCTGCTCTTTCTTCTAATGGGACCACATCTGTGTCTGAGTCATCATCCCAATGCTTTCTTTTTCTTATCTTGGTCGTTGTTGTGCGCTTCTCATTTTCAATCCTGTTTTGCAACTGCTTGACAATGGAATGGTAGCCAGTTCCAATAATATCACCCTCTATTATATCTTGAAGTGACTTGGGATATTTTGCCACCATTCTTTTTGCAACGTCAGTTGCATGCCTTTTACCCATATGACAGCATTTCCCCATCATCTCAGCCACGACAATCCGGAGCATTTGCCTCCTCAGCCTCGGGCTTGGCCTTCTCCCCAACTCCAAAGAATGGATCAGTTCCTCAGGAAACTTACTCCATGGAATTTCAAAGTTGTCATCTCACTGTGTGTCAAGTCCTGGGCTACTGGAGGAGGTTGACGATGAACTTTGCTGGTGAAATGGTGTGCAATGACAGTAAATGGGTAGACGAAGCTTCCACAGATGATAGTGAGCTTTTCTCAGGAGTTAGGTCTTTAGGGCAAGTTTCCCTGTACATGTCAGCAATGCCATTAGGGGAGCATTCTTTATGATTCCTACACATGTGAGAAGTAAATGTGGATTTTTTTGTAAAAATGTGCTTACAACCACTTACTGGACATGACACAGACCTGCCTTCGCCAATGTGATCCCAGTGTGACACCAGCTCTTTCACTGTTTGAAAATGGCAGACACACAATGAAACCACACATTTTAAATCCACAACAGGAACAGCTTGCGGCTCAAGTATATTGTGCACACGGTAAAAATGGCCCTTGAAAGCCAAGTAAGTAGTAAAGATTTTACTAGAGTTGGCGCCAACACATTTGAAAAGACAGCGTGGCTCATTCCTATGCACTCCGCAATGTTGCACATAGCATCGTAACGTAGCCAGAGTGAGAGTGAGAGAACCGCACATGATTTGTGTAACTGAAAACTTTTATTTTTCACTCCTTGTTTAAACCAAGGATATCCCACTCCAGTGCAAAACCTTGGACAGCAGTTAACTCTTGTGGCCCCAGGAGATTTATGGGAGCAAAATTGTTTTAACGTGTATGTGCCGACATTTGAGGTGATGCCTAAACATGCTACAAGTGTCTGACATAGGCCTCGAGAGGGACACACACTATATGTCATGAAAGGCCCACCTACTCATGGGAGGTTTCAGAAACGTGAGAGGAGATGTTCTTTGCAGGCCTGTTTATGACTCCAAACTACCAGTAAACCATTTTACTTATAAGTACAATTTTAAATAAACACAAAGGTTTACAAACTGCTGTACAAAATAGATCATAGATAGATAGATCATAGATCGAATTGCTGTACAAAATAGATTATAAAAACATCATAAATGGATGAAATAAAAAAGAAACATACTAAAGCATAAAAAATAAAGAGACAAGATAAAATATCCGTGTGCATAGAATCAACAACCACTGTGCTGTAAAAAGCCAAGGAAAAGAGGAGGGTTTTAAAATTAGACAGTGAGGAGGCCTGCCTATTGTGCAGCGCCAGTTCATTCCACAGTTTTGGAGCTATGACAGAAAATGCTCAGCTCCCTCCTGGTCTGAGGAACCTTCAGGAGGAGCTGGTAAGATGACCTGAGAGATTGGCTAAAATGGACAGGTAGCCAGTGGAGTGAAGCTAAAATCGGTGAAATGTGCTCAGACTTTCTTGTGCCAGTTAAAGAGCCACTCACTCCCATATTAAGTGCATTGCAGTAATCCAGCCAAGTGGTCACTGAGGCGTGGATTACTGTTTCAAAGTGCTGTCTTTGAAGAAAAGGTTTTATTTCTGCTGGATGCCTTATATGGAAGAAGCGTACTGTGACAAGGAACCCAGATTGATGGGGGAAGGGCACTTTACCCCTTTCCTTCTGTCTTTATATCATTAAAATTTTAAAAGTTTAGAACTATCCAGGTCCTGATGTCATCTAAAAAGTTTAAGTTTTGAGGTTTGAGATCAGAGCGACATGGTGACCATGCAGACTGCTCAGAGGGCAATGCTGTCCAAGAGAAACAGAGGCAAAGGTGTCAAGATCAGGCTGGGATGACAGTGAGGTTATGGAGGGCAGAAAGGTTGTGGGGGTACAGAGAAGATGGGGAGGATTCTCAGGAGCTAGACAGCAAACACAACCTGTTAGCACACACACACATGCATGCATGAGCGCACGCTCCTTTATTCATTATTGGGGTTGGATGACTGCTGCTGCATATTTGAAAGATGAAACTGACTCCACAGCTTCATGCTGATAATTAATCAAACTGCTGTAGTCCCTCATCTTTTTTCCAAACAAATGCTTCATCGCCTTCATCCTCAAAGGAGATGAAACTGATTTAGCAATAACAATTTATTTGGCAGGTCAGCGATTCTCTCTTCTTTTTAGAAATAGTACTGCAGAGTGGGATGAGTCCAAAGATGCATCATCGTGGTCTCCGGGGATGTTAGACAGTGCACTGGGATTTATTGTTGCTGCAATTGGAGACTGGGAATTCACTTTTGACTCCTGCGATCATCCGACTCTTTGATCGGTTGAGGAATCATTGTGAATCAAGAGATCATAAGAGGACCACAGGTACAAAAACAAAAATGTGATGTCAAGGCATTCTGTAGAGGTGATGTCAGCTGAAGATAGAGGTGAAAGTCAGCTGACCCATGTGTTGTTAAAGAAGTTTAACCATTGCTTAAAGGACGCCACTTTAAAGCTGCCACTCAGAACATGCAAACAAATTGTTTGCGTTGCACAGACCTGCGATGGGCAAAAATGCTCCAAGGCCAAAGGCCATGTGGACACATCGATGTGTCAGTCAGAGCCATTTGAATGCTTAGCTAATGATGCTAAAAATGAATATGCGGTTCAACTTGTAGGGGGGGCAGTTTTCCTCCATTTTGTATACCAGCAGGTGTTTCCTTTTATCCCTGCAGCTGTTTTCATCCGAGCCCAAATCCAGGCTTTTTTTTAAAAATAAACCTCTGCCTCTAAATTCAGAAGCAAGCTTAAAACTGTCTGCGGCAGATTTTCTATCTTCATGTAGCCTCCAGCTTCTCATCTCACTGATTTGCCTCAGCCACCAATCATCTTGGCTCCAGTGTTAAGTCGGAATGGTTATTCTTGTGCCAGTACGCTCCCCACAGAAAAATGATGCCCTGGAGTCATTCTGTCTGTTTGGCCTGTTCACACAGATTAATGAGGTGCCTATAAAGGACATTTAATTTCCATTTGTACACAAACCAAGCAGTACAGCACGTTGGAATTCCTGTGCAGGCTGTTCGAGTCCAGTCAGTCTCTGAAATTGCTTATCCTTTAATGAGGATCATGGTGGTGTCTTAAGGGTATTTGATGAAGACGGTGTTCTCCTGGGTGGAGACACAGTTGTGTGTGTGCACAGGGTGAAGAGTTTGGGGCTAAGAGAGCAGACCTGTGGTGATCCTGCACTGTCTTTCAGTCACTTAAATCTAGAATCCAGTTACAGGTGGGAGGCACGACACCAAGACCTGTCAGCTTCTCAATCATCTTGCCACGGTGGGTGGTGGTGGGTGGACTCAGATGGAGCTGCAGGATGTTGCTATCCCTGCTCTCCATCAGCCTCTTAATGACACTTTTGTAAATGGTGCTTTATTTATTGTGGAAACCCTCCAGAGCAGACAACAAAATCTAAATGAAAGACAGTCAGGATTAAAAAAGATTTTATTTCAAATACAAAAAGGGGTGAGTGATGATTGCACAAATAAGTTGTACTTGTTGATTCAAATACACTCAGTGATGCAGACTAATACATTTCTTTGACATTTTAATCCTTTTCTCACCCTACACTGTGAAACAAGAAATTCTAATAGAGCGCATTTTCCAAAATCCAAATCATTAATATTATACTAGTGAATGTTTGTAGAAAATCTTGTATAGCACATTTACATAATGATCGAATAAACATAATTTTTTTTTAATAAAAGTGATATGCGGTGAACTATACTCAATACTTGTCCATCACTTTAGATATATTTACAGCCCTTTTACAAAACAATACATAAAAAATGATCAGTTAAATATTTTTGCCATACAAAATGAATAACTTAGTGTATATTTCTTTAAAGATATTAAAATTATTCAGATTTTATACAGGGAGTAAAAAGAACCCTTTGGAAATAAACCAACAATTAAGGTGCACTTGAGTGCCTAAATCCAATACAATAATCTGGCCCAATATATTAAAATATGGGTGTGTACAAGTGTACAAGCTGTGTACAAGTGAGATTATATCATATACAGTAAACATGGGTTACCGGGGTGTATGTTGTGTTGCAAGTGTGAATTGCAAGTGTTAGCCAAATGTTTGCCACAAAAACAGAAGAGAAAACTGTGATTTCAAACGCTGAATCAGGCTGGTGCATTTCAGCTTCAATAAGTGCATTTTTGGAAAGCATTTTTTTGCAAGTTACACGTTAAAAATGGCAGGCTGTGCGCCTACAGCAGCTACAAAGTGCTGATTTTACCGTCTGAGCGTTTGATGTGTGTATCACAGCATTCCTTTGGAGGCAGAGCACACAGCATGAGGGTGTGATGCCAATAGCACCAGTGTGAGCAGCCATGATTGTGTCTTGTCCTTAATTACCACAGAGTCAACAGTAAACACCTGAAAATGCACCACATATAGGATATACTGTGTTTAAAGACCCTTGCTGAATATAAATTACAGTTAATCTATTCAAAGATTTACTAATTCTGATACAAATGCAATCAATTTACACTTTATGTACAAGTCATGAAAGCCTTTTTAGCATCTGCTGCCTTCAAATATGTTTAAATAACCCCATATATACATAATATTGTGGTCCACGAGTGCCGTGCAAATCAATTCTATGTCAAAACGTCTCCGTAAGGCTGCGAGTCTTCGGCTGGAGTTGTGAGGGGGAAGAAAGAAGCTGCTTATTTGAACCAGTGCAGGTAGTTTGTCTTGAGAGCAGGGAAGCACATGTTGTTGCTGCAGGAGCCACCGTAGCTGGGAGGACAGGCCGAGCAGGGAACACCCACTTTGTAGGGTGCCTCTCCGATCCAGTTACCCCTGAAGGAGAGAACTGCAGATAGTTCTCAATCATCCCAAAAAGGCCCTCTAATGTGATGTCAGCTGCTTATCACAATATAATATGAGCAACACATAACACATCAAATCCTCTAAGAATTACAGAAACTGAAACATAGATGTCTAAATATGAACCAAGACCATTCGGCATTTGACACATAAAGTCTTATAAAATAAAGCTAAACTTGTTGGTCAGCTCTTCTGTGTTTTAAACCAGTGGGATCAAACACCAAGCTCACAAGTCAGTCATAAGGGGACATCTCAGAGGAATTTTTTTTTTTTTAATTCATGAGTATTTGAAGATTTGGTGACACAGTCATGTTTCACGGGGGTTTGAACTATGTGGCATTTTGTAACTCAGAGCAAAGCAGTTTGAGAGCAGATTAGGGCTGCGGCCGCCCTTTCATCATCAGGTTAACAGAGTCATTAGAATTAACCAGACCCCTTGCTGCCTGTCAGCTGCGCACACTTACTTCGACGAGTAGTTGCACACTAAGTACGTCGCCCGTTTCCACACTGACCCCCACACGTTCATGTTCTGGCAGGTGTGGACGGCACAGCCCACTTTGTTGGATGTTGCCCACACCATCTGCGAGGAAATATCAGAAAAAAGACAAAGCAGATGCTAATTAATGATACTGTGAGCAAACCAATCCAGGAGCGTGTACTTGCTTTCGTGGTACCTGCGTGTAATGGGTGCACATTGGTCCATAACATCTGAGGGGGCATCGGGGGTTGCAGTCGCGGGGATAGGGGAAGGCGTAGTCTTTGACCTCGTCGTACCACGGTTTCACCAGCTGAAGAATAGATCGATACCTGCGAAGCAAAGAAACACCAATTTGATTGGGGAAACTTTTTTCTTGTGTCTGCCCACCGTTTCTCCCTAAATGTCTTTTTACATTTATGGTATTATAGTTATTTATGGTATTTTACAGGGTAAGGCTAGCTCGTAGTCATATGCACAACTGGCCCTGCCAGAGCATGGCCACTTTTTGTAATGAGGTGTCAGGTGATTCGATGCAGTGTCGGGGTATCATGTGTGACTAAATCAGCATTTGGGAGATGCAATGTGGATTAAATTGAACCATCTTTCAGCAGGCTGATGTGCTGTTGAGGGTTTGTGTCTTGATTTACTTCCCTTGGAACCTCAAAAGTGTTATATTTTCAGCTGAATGGGGGAAAGACATATGAGCAACGTGACAGTGAGTCCAGTGACTGAATATTTATCTCTTTCACAGCAGGTTCTGCCCCCAATGGCTTTAAATGCTAAAATGGAGCAGCCTTAAAAATGGTTTGAAGGTTGTCTGTGAAAGTTCTCAGTCATCCAGGTCATGGTAATTCTGGTAGTTGAATCATACCAACTGGACTGTTTGAGTTCCATGAAGATGTTTCACTTCCCATCCAAGAGGTTTTATCAGTTCTGACTGACTGTTGGGGAGTTCCAGATACTTCAGGAGCCATTAACACATTTGGAGCTTCAGTCACCTGGTTGTTGGTTGCTCCACCCCTCATTATGCAGGTGGTTGAAACTTCCCTTGACACAATGGGGTCCATTAGTGGCCACATGTAAATGGCCTCTACTCCTCTTGGGGATGTTATTCAAAACTGTATTGTAAAGAGGTGAGAGGTGATATCTCAGACCCCCACCTCTGTTTAATGATGCTTTTTCCAGTTTGACATTGATGGAGTCTTTGAAGGTTGTTTAGAATATCTGCTTGCGGAACGATACAATATTTGGACTTTTCTTTGAACGGAATATCTATGATTTAGGAGGAATTCACTTGTGCTTTCCATTGATTAAAATTTATTTGGAGTTTTTAAAATAAAAGCTCAAATTAAGGATGACCATTTTGGCACTAATGTTTTCATGAGTTACTGGGATTATGATGACCAAAAAGGATGCACACCTCCTTCAGTTCCAAACCTTACAGTCAAATGACCTGATAACGATGTTGATGGTTCATCATTAAATATTCATTTACTATCCTGCACAACCCAATTGCTTGGGAAAAAAAGGATTACAAATGGATGTTTTTACAAGGTTTTCTATAAACAAACAGAGTGATATTTTCTTAGTGTGGTTCTACCCTCTCTGTGAATCACTAGCTCGATTGGACTGACCTCCCCTGAGTCTCATAGAGCTCCTCAGTAAAAGTTAAAAGTGTAAAACACATGAGAGTGCCCCGTGTTTCCGAACGGAAAGTCAGGAAAGACCCACTAAAGGGATGCGTCTTTGCCCTCACGGGACATGACTGAAAACACAACTTTTGTTTATTTGAAGGGCCGCGGAAGCATTCCTCAAGCAGTCACTGGGTCACCATGTGAAAAAAAGAAATAAGATGGTTCAGAGAGAAGATGCAAAAGGGAGTTGCAAAGCCAACGACCATGACTGCTGGCGGAGGAAAGGAGAGTCCACCCTGAGAAGAGCAGCAGATGTCTGGAGTCAAAGGTCACTTACCGGCCTGTCCTGACAGAAAGGTTTTGACCCAGGAACCTGAGGAGGTGAGGCGGTCCGTGCTCCCACATGCAGGCGTGGGCCCAGTCCTCGGCTGTCTTGGCAAGAGTGTCGTCCCACACCTGAGCACACAGAGGCATGATGGAAGTGTGGAAAACCATTACATAACTGGTGGAAAATGGCAGCTCTACAGTAAGCAGCAGGATGGCTGATAAGGGTTGCAAATGTGTAACGACAAAAATAAGTAATAAAAAAAATCATTATTCATTCATGTGTTACTGGTAGATAAATAGATCATTTGTTTTTGTGACTGGTGCATTGGTGTATGTGTGGCAAATTGAGTTTTATGGGTGTAGAACACTGACTACTCATGTCTACAAAAACAGATCAAGTGACAGATGCACAAGATCTCCTCTTCTTTTCGGACATGGCTGCTTTGGTGGTCTGTTGCGGGGCAATCTGTGCACCAGTTGTACCATTGCGCACGCTCCATTCATACCAGCAGGTAAACCAGTAGCTGCGGTTGGAAAAGATGGTTGAAACTCTCACTTACCATGTATTCCATATTAGACGCTGGCGGGAACACCCTCCCCCTGACTTTGTTGTGATAATCAAGAATGGCCAACATGTCATTTTGGCTGATGTAGCGCCTTTTCCTTATTTTGGCCGTGGTGTACGCCCCGTAACCGTGAGCCGCGCCGAGATCGGTGAAATTGAGCGTGGATACTGCGTGGATACTTGTCCCCAGCGCACTAGCCCCACAAGACACGCACAGCAGCACGACCAATAACTGATGCTTCATGTTTGCATGGAAGAGTTTTCATATACCCGGTGAGTTGATCTGAAAAGAAAGCGTCAGTAAAGTATTTTCAATTTGCGTTAGAAATGAAAGTAAAATAAATAAATAAATGTGCCCTCTTCTTACCGCAGCTGTGGCGCCTATAGGCTCAGTTGGAGGACGGGAGGCTGCGAACGGGCAGGATTTTTTTGCGCTTTGCAAACTTTCTGAGTGCTTTGAGGGAAGTCCGTCTAAGAGAGGTGTTTTATAGTCCGCCGCAGCGGACGGCGCAGGAAGTGCGCCTGCCTCAGAGGTACACACGCCTCCTCCTTTTCACCTGCGTAATCTAGAGGCGATTTGTTTTGTCTCTCTCTTTAGAGTCTGCAGACCTTCTCCAGTTTCATCAAGGCATCTGCTTTAGATTTAAACAACGATAAATTACTTATTATCTGCTTATCCCACATGGTAATGTGATTTATGTCATGTAAAGATTGTGCATGTGTTTAAATCCGCATGCATAGATAACACACAGAACCATTTTTAGGATTCTATTTTTATTTATTTATTTTGTAATTTTAGGCTTTGTGGGATTTATAGATAAACTTATGATGTAGTAGTTTTAAATTGATCTTGCACCATGTACACAGTCCACATATGAACATGATCCTATGTGGCATATTCAGTTTGAATTTGCTGTGTAAAATGGTAAAATATTTGATCATATTCCAGCTCAATTACAGGAATTGTGAACAAATCACACATGCATGGCCTGTTATCTAATGAGTGGGAAGAAGCCAAATCAGCCTAAGAGCCACAGGCTCCATCCTCTTTGTCGTATTCATTAAGCTATAAAAGTTACACTTGTTCAGCCTGTGACTCCAGCTGTAAAATTTGCTCCACCAGATGCAAAGCCAGTATAATAAAATGAAAGAAAAAAAATAGAATCCTCTGCAGGTCATCATTTTTATTGGCAGCTGGTGAACAAATTACAGAAACGTGACGCAGGAGCAATTTTCCTCCTTACCCCCTTTCCTCTCTTTCTCTCTCTCCCTCCTCTGTTGCTGACAACTGGTGCCTTTCCAAAAAAAACACTTCTTGGAAGTGATGGACTTTTCAGGTGCTGGAATTAGCGGAATGGTTGTATATCAATCCGTTTCACTTCCTCGGCACTGTGAAATTCCCTGGGATGGAAAGTTGTTGGAGTTGAACTATAAATCAGAGATTGGAGTTGATTCTCGACTCAAAGCTGTGATGGGGGACACTAAACGGGGTTGGGCTCACTGCTGACATTTGAATTGAATCTTAAAAAGTACAGTATAGCATGAGAACAGGAGATGAGGCATCATTTGTTTTTACTGCTGTTGCAGTCTTCTTCAAAGCCAAACTGGAGTAACAGTGAAGATTATGGAGTTGTTAGCATTTTTTTTAGCATAGTAAATATTCACATGGTGGAAATAACAAAGAATATTAAAATAAAATAGAAAGGGTTATTAAAGAAGCAGAAAATAAAATCTAAAATGGACTTGAATTAATGCATGGTTTGAATAGTATTGTATCATTTTTTTAATGATTGTTGTAAATCAACAGTTTTGAAGAGTTATCTTGTGATTGTTCTCTTTCAGTCCAGTTGTGACAATGCGCCCCCACATCTGCTCAGAGTTTCAACTCAGCCTCTCATCTGGTATCAATAGTCAGAGCGCTCTCCATCAAACAGAAGCTGCCAGTGAACACACTGCACAGAACCATTCTAGGCCTGTTTCTTGTCTGAGTTAGATATCCATAGTGGAGAGTGATTTCTAACTATAGCCTGCATTCATTTTGTCCATTTCTGCATGTTTTCTCAAAGCTGAGTGTTGTTGCAATACCAGCTACAATCACTATGGGCAGTGTTGCATACTGTCACAAACAGTTAATCAAAGAAAAACGTAAGGGGAGTAATTGTGGAGGTGATGGGTAGGTAAAAAAGACATTTATGGTGTCACATTGCCCCAAGAGGAAGGAAAATCAACCACAAAACTTGTGTTGTGGGTCAGTCAAGGACAGAATGTTACCTAAATGACAGCAAAGGAGAAGAAGAACTGCAGAAGAAGAACAAAAATGTGCATGTGGTTGATTTCTGATTTGAGGTGAAGTGGACAGAAATCATATAGTTGTCACCTAAATAATGAAGCAAAATGTTTGTACTCTGCATCCAGTACTGTAGTTCACTATTTCTCTCCTTCACCAAAAATACAAACACACCCACACACACACACACACACGCCCTCATTTTTCTTCCCCAAGTCCAGTTTCCTCAAGGCCCCAGATGAGATTCCCTGAGTCTTGCTGTGCCGGGCCTTGTTTATGCTGTGAACCCAGTGACTTCGAGAGAGGTTGAAACATTATTATCAAAGGAGTAATTAGGGCATTATTTGGGGCATATGTTGCTCCGAGGGGCCTTGGGTCTGCTTTGTAAAGACATTCTTTTTCAGGCAGAGCATTTATTTACCTATAATATATTGTTCCAAGTTTCCCCCATGCTCCCCCCCCGGAGGCCTCTCGAAGACTTGTGTGGATGCCAGTACAGCAGACAGGATGAGGCACAGTGGCAAGCAGGCGGGAAACCAAAAGAAGAGGAATAGCAGATCAGCGACAGACTCAACAAGAGTTTCACGGGCTCTGTTTCCAGACACAGCCTGACCTTATGAACGACTTTCTGCACACAGGTTCTGATTAGTATGAAGAATGGTGTCCATTTCCTTTCATGCAGGTTATTTTGATGCAGATGTGCAGTACACAGCACATTCAAGAAAGAGAATTTCCTAAAGATGGTTTCTGGCTCTGTGCATTATTCCAACAGTCAAAGCACATGATGTGAACTACAGCTCTGCTGCGCACTAAACCCAGTTACTATGCTGGCAGGCTCTGAAATGCATGGTGAAGTCACTAGGCGAACAGTGGGGAGCAGAGGGATGGTTAAATGGATGACATTTCACTGCTTGTTTTAAAGAACAGACCTGAAAGAATAACAGTTTTGGAAATCTCTGTCAGTGAGCTTGCCAGAGCAGCGCATGATCAGCTGATGGCACACGACCGTTAAATTAACACTGAATTTTCACATGATGCTGTAAATACATTTGCAAACATTGTTTTGGTGATAGAAATCACCAAATTGCTGATTTTTTGAGTATCGTTTGCGAGTTGAAACATATTACAAACCTTAGAATTCTGTAATTCTAAGATCGTTGGTCCGTTTTCAGTCCTGTATATCTCCTTACCTCAAACAACAGACTCCCTTAGTTGCATTTGTGTGCACAGAAAATAATATATTCTATATTAGCACCTACAGGAGGCATGGAAACACCAAGAACATCAAAATGAGGACCGCTGCTTTTTTCAAATTTAGCTTCCTGCTAGGTGTCGTACGTATGGTTTCAAGATGAGTCTGCGCAACAAAGTTACATGACATCACATTTGTCAAACAGTAAGCTCCACAAACAGTGTCTGGGCCAGACTGCATGTTTCCCTCTGGTTGTTGTCTAGATACAAGTCCAACCATTGTTTGGAGGTTCAGTGGAATTTGTCACGGCCTCCCATGAAGAAAACCATCAGTAAAAAGTCCTAAACCACCAAATATAAAGCACGGGTTTTAAAATCTGACTGGAATAGACAAATTATTGTGATATTTCAGAAAGATTAGCCTAATAAAAATTGAGAAACCCAGCAATTGTTGCAAAATTGTCTTTATGGGGGGCCTGTAAAGCTTTTCAAACAATCTTGACAAATATTATGCTGGCAGAACATACACAATTAAAGTCCCATTTTTCCTGAAACCCTGTTTGAGAGTGGGAAAAAAACCTGAGGGACAGAGAAGTTTTTTCCTCCCTTCAGAAATAGTAGCTCAGCTTGTGCATCTATTTTTGACATGTTACATTCCTTTAGCCCCAGATATTCTCGCCCATCTATAAGACATTTACAACCATCTTTGATGCCCAGGGCTTGTAAGACCAGACAGAGACGGGGGCTGTGGTCACACACAGACATTTCTCAGAAGGATCAGATGTCAGCTGAGGCAGGCAAACATGAGAAATCCGACAACACCTAAAGTTAGCACACAGACATTTCATGATGTATCTTTATGACAGCAGGTAACAAAAAATATCACCTTGGACCCAAAAGAGAGCTGCCAGTACCAAAATAACCCAGATAGCCATTGCTTTTATACAAAATATTGGGCATTATCTGGATGTCTTTGCAGAAAGATGCAGCATTTTAGGGAAAAGAGTGAAATACATACAACTATATTCTGCACAAGCTTAAAGGTTGAATATCATCTGTTATGACTACATATTTAGTGTTTGCCCTATAGAATAGAAAGAGTGACTTTTGAAAGGAATTTTGAATGGTGTCTTGTCTTAAGGGCTCATTATGCTTCTCTGTAGCCTGTTGGCAGCATAAACGCATTTCCTACGCAGATGGGGTCCATCACTTATGCTTCAGCTGACTGGCGTCTATTTCGCTCTGCAACATAATGGTAGAGAATGTGGCATTTCTAGCGGCCTGTGGTCTAGCTCACTATACAGCTTCCCAAGTTTAGGTCCAAAGGGGCAAGGAGGGCCAACATTCGTGACTTATATCCGCAGCCAATCACTTTGGATTTAATAGGTCTTTGGTCAGCAAACAGCATACACAACACTTTGTAGAAAAAAACAGTCGGAAAATACACTAGGAGCAAGCAAAAAGAAAATGACACTTATTTAACGTTTGACCTATAGCTCATATGGGTCTACATAAAGCTATATGACCAGCGTCTTTATTTACTTTGATAACCCTCTGATCTAAATTGTGTAGTTTGGAGAAGCCAATCATGGCTCCTCTGGTCTGCATAGGTCTGTTCCTTTCTGCGACATTAGAATGTTTGGGAGGTGTGTGACGCATCTCTGCAGTGGTCGTAGATAATGCAATACCTCTGCAGATGGAGAAGCTTAAACTATCCTTTAGAAGTAACTTAGTATTCCCAGAGATCCTAATCTATTATTCTGTAATTCAATTTTTCCTGAGGATGAATGATTCAAATTCAGCTTTGGCATTGACCACAAAGAGAGGCAGGGACTCTGGGTGGCGTAAGGCTCAATCCTTGCTCGCTTGACACCTGCTGAGAGAGTTTATGTGCCTGGAAAGTGTGATCGAGAGGTCACAGTGGCACAGCGGTGACATCTGGGGACCTGTGCCATTCATCGATAAAGAATATGCAGATTGTTATGTCGGATTTTTTCTTTTTTTTTTTATGTCAGCTTTTTCTGCCTGATCCTATTACGGTGCAGTTGAGCAGGCACCTGCCAGTACACCAAGTAACAAAGTACAAACAAACAGACCATGCCATTGTTGTTCGAGCAGGTGCCATTGTTCACACATTACTGCAGTGGTTTTTAGCAAAAACGTTAAATGTATAGAATATTTTTGCTTATCTTCAGCAAAACAGAAACTGGTGAGGTCTCAAACGTCACGCCATCTTAAATTTTCTACTAAGACTGTAGCATCAGTGCTGGGCTGATCAACCTCCACAGCAAGTTCAGAAGGTCATAAAACAAATACGGCATTAACTTTGTGCGTAATATTATATCTCTCGGCGGTCAAAATCTCAGGCCGCGAGATTATTTATCTCCACTTTCAGTCGGTGACGTCAAGCGAACGATCAACAGGGTCCTTTGCCAGGGCTGCCTTCATGACATCAGTGTTGTTGTTGGACAGAGCTTATCAGAAAATCCCGCGCTTTCATGTGCTCCATGTTCCATGGAAGCAATGGATTTTCGAGCAAAGATAAACTAAAGTCTCGGCGGATTTATGGGAGTCCCCTTTCCATCTCTTGTTTCTCGTCATAGCAGCTGGCGTCGCCAAGCTCCCCAAGTTTTCCCAAGTTATCTGACCCACGTGTGATGCTTAATTCTGTCAGATCTGGACCCAAATAAGAGAAACACACAAAAAGAAATGAAAACCTGACACAAAACTTTGGATGTTTGGATCAAAACTCAGGGTTTAGTGCTGGATAAACTCTTGAAGTATACAGGACAAGCTCTTATTTTTCCCATGTCATTTTGAACCAAATCAAAGTGACCTCAGACGTTTCGCACTGCATCTCGCCTTTGTAAGGCTGCAGCAGGTGGCATCAGCTATAAGAATTTACAGCTCGGATCTTCTGGTTCAGCGCAAACAAACCAAGTTTTATGGAGCAAACACTGAGGGGTCACGGTTCCTCCAGTTTGATTGTACCATGACAGAGAGTCACGGTTTTATTTATCCCCTGCTCCCTGTGAGATGTTTGTGAAGAATCCACTCTTGAGGTGTTTTATATCTCTGACATCATTAAAAACAATCAAGTCTGGCCAAATATTTGCCTTTCATCTACTGTATTTAACAAACTGATGAGCTTTGCAGCACCCACTGCAACTGCTTTGTTTTCCCAGTCCACTGTAGAGAATCTATTGACACCTAGTGGTGTCAATACAGACTGCAAAAAATATAATATCAGTCCAATATCTGCCTCCTTATGGTTCAAAGGGTCAGAGACTCTTTGGTGGATGCCAGGTAAAATGCATTCTTGTGACCTGTTTTTTGTTGAAAAGCAATATTTAAAAAACAAACCAAAAAAACCCAACCTCTTTGGGTTTATATTGAAATTATCCACAAGAAAATTACTTAAACTTTCCCTGAAAAAAAACACTTCATAAGGGGAGGAATGTTTCAGATTTCCTAAAAGGGGCGGGGCTGTCTAAAGATGAATGCTGATTGGTGGAACATGAGCAGTATTTACCTGCCATGTTTAATCCCATGTGAAGCTGCAAACCTATTTAAATAACTTCTTATAACTTCTGAAGCACCTAAACAAATGTAGTTACCATTCTCCCATACATCTTCAACCTGACAAATTTTTCAAAATTTTGAGGTTCAGTGGAAATGCAACCCATTTTTTATTTTTATATTCTGTTGTGGTGAAAGACATTCTTTTGCATGAAAGCAGCCAAATAGCTAGCCAAAAATAAACAACTAAATTTCAGAGGACTGGTAAATCAATTACTATGTCATTCTAATTTATAGCGATTTCATGGGAAATTTTACTAAATTACAACACTAGATTATAGAGCAGCAGCAAGTACAGCATCAGCTGTCTCACACACGCTGCTAAAGTAGGAATAAATGTTGTTGCAAAATATCAAATCAGTGATTCCCAGCAAGTGTTGTTTAAAACCTTGCCACACAGATGGAAATATTAAAGCTATGGGGTGTCTGCATGTGTGCCTGCATCATAGCTGGATATCAGATTATTTTTGTTAAGATGCAAGGATGTTTTTTTTTTCTAAATGAACAAAATGTTAGCATGCTCAGCATGCGTAAATAATGTAGATAGCCACTTGACACCAGCTGTTTTTATATTTATCAGTGACATTTTCATTCTGTAAATCCAAAGAAGTGGACAGGGGGACTAGTGGTAAGTTGGAGGCTATGCTACGGGAAATAAGTTACACTACAGTATTATCATAACATCAGAAGGAACATATATCCTCCATACTCTTAATAAATTTGCTCTTTTAGGTTTTATGGGCTTAATAACACCTTTTGTGCACAGAATTTTAAATTCTGGCCGTGTTTCATGTCTCTACCCTCAGTTGCACTGAATTCTGTGTCAGAAATTGCTTGTTATCAACCAGGAAATTTGTCTGGGACCTGCTGGGGTCAGCACAGGGCCAAAATAAATCCTAGGAGCTTCTGGGATGTCTGCTCTGCTTTGCTCAACAGCAAGTGAATAAGACACACAGCATCACGGCGACTCCAAGCCAACGCCAGAATTCGGCAGGGTAGTAGTGTCGTTCTGAGGTATTTCTCAGTACAGTTGTAATGACAAACCTCGCTCTGCCCTCTGACCCACAAAGCCAAATCCCCAGACACACAGTAGCAGAGTGATTCCAGATGGATGGAGTCTGCGGCAGGAAAGGCGTCACTGTAACATCTTCATTGCTGCGTTTTTGGGGTTTCAGTTGCATTTCTGTGTCCGCCAGTGCCAGTAAAATCAGAGAGATCGCAGTGGATTTGGATTGTTTAGTATTACATCCCAGCTGACCTTTAAACATAACTCTCTATTTAAAGATGTGGTTTCCATATATGATGATGATGCGTTGGATTGGTACAAACTTAGACACTGTTAAACAGCACCAGGTGGTGTATTTAAGAAAAATGGTCCCCCTTTATGCAAAAGGAAGACATTACGTCAATGCACAGGGCAGGAGTGGAGAAGGGAGTCTAGAGGGCTTACTTATCAAGTGATTTCTTTGTCAAGTTCATTGTTCATGCAGCCTGTCAATAATATATCTTTTCTATGTTCCAACTAGTATGGATACACTAATGGCATAAACATTTCCATCAGGAAGAAAAACAGGTGTGTTCTCGCACAAACTCACTTCAGGTGGTCCCCGCATTGATGAAAAACAAAGCACGGACCATTTCTTTGCATGTGTAAAACAAAAATAATGGCCTTGCTGATCATTAAATTTGGAGGGGCTGACAATCTGATTCTGTATTATTTGTCCAGAGGATATCACTTGGAGAAGGCAGTTGTCAGTGGATCTTGATGCTGTCAACTGCCAGGGGAAAACATACGTTCAACAAATGTAATGATATATTTAAAAAAAACATCAATGGTTCAAGTTGGCGCATAGTTTTGTTCTTCTTTAAGACTTTTCTTATAAGTGTCAGTCCAATTCATGGAAATGGACTGACTTTTTTCCTGGATTGTGGTGAACCTTTGAGGTGAAAGTTAAATTAGAAAAATCAGTATGTACAGGGCATTCAAAACTGCAGTCAAATTGTGGGAAACACGAAGGTCTGTGAAAAATGCACCTGCGTGTGGAAGTAAGAGCTTCCCTGTTTTCCTGGGAAAGGAATTGACCACAGATGAAGATGAAGAAGCCTTGCAAGTGAGCAGCACACCAGCCAGAAAGTGATTTTCTCCCTCATCCAAACATATCTAGCATGTGACTTTTACATGAGATGTTTTTTTTCAAAGTCAAGCTTCATTTACTGTAGCTAACGGTAACTGTATTTCTATGTAGCTGCGGAGATTTAAATCGGGGGGCGGATCAGACAGATCCCCACTCGCAGGCCAAACTTGTTTTTTGACATCAGGCAGTCGTCAGAGAGACCAGTAGAACCAACACAATTAGTTTTGGGATATTTTAAACAGAATGCAGGTAAGAAATACTAAAACTTAGCGTGTTCTTGAAAACATACCAACCATCTATTATGTGATTCTATAAATGATGTATCAAATCAAAATCAAATCAATCTTTATTTATATAGTGTCTTATACAATCAAAATAGTTTCAAGGCGCTTTCCAGAATCCCAGGGCCTAACCCCAGACAAGCAACAGTGGCAAGGAAAAACTCCCCTTTAACAGGAAGAAACCTTGAGCAGGACCGGGCTCATGTAGGGGGACCCTCCTGCTGATGGCCGGCTGGGTAAAGAGAGAGGAGAGGAGAGGAGAGGAGAGGAGAGGAGAGGAGAGGGAGGAGAGGAGAGGAGAGGAGAGGGAAAGGAGAGGCACAGAGCACAGAAACACACACAAAAATACACTATACAATGGGTCATACACTATACAACAGGTCATGTATGTATGTATGCAGTGACACCAGCCCAGGCCTACATAAATATCCAACTGGTCTTTGTCTGTCTCCCAGTGGCATCTGAGTAGGAATCCACAGGCTGCTGCAGTCTGTTTGAACTGGAAGAGTTGGAGCTTCAGATTTGCCTCAAATCCCCTCCAGCTGGATGTGGAAGCAGCCTTTACATCAAACCCAGGGTGTGAACTTGATTACTTTAATATGCTATTTCCCCCCCCCCCCCCCTCTTATTTGGTTTTCATATGCTTCTGATCCGACTGGGTGATAACGGATGCTGTCAGATGCTGTCTCATTGCACGTTTGCCTTTGGACTAAATTGCAAATTTCTTGCCTTCAGAAAACATGCGAGTATTCATTGGATCAGTGAGTTTCATTATAGGACCATTTAGTAATTTTAACTCAAATATTCTCATAAAATTACAGTAAAACCAATGTCTGGCATTTTAATGGTTAAAAGGCCTCAATGCTGATTGATGAGCTCCTTAAAGACATTTTGGAGGGATTTCTACAGTTGTTTTTATTCATCTTGTATTGAAAATTTTGGATTAAACATGAGTAAATTCATTTTGCTCTCATGTTGTTAAACATGGAAAGGGCAGCATTTTTGGCAGGTTGGAAGTTCAGTACAGGCCAAAAGTTTGGACGCACCTTTTCGTTCAATTCTTTTTCTTTATTTTCATGACTATTTACATTTTATATTCTCACTGAAGATATCAAAACTATGAATGAACACATGTGGAATTATGTACTTAACAAAAAATTGTGAAATAACTGAAAACACATCTTATATTCTAGTTTCTTTAAAGTAGCCACCCTTTCCTTTTTGCTAGCACTGTAAACCCTTGGTGTTCTTTTGATGAGCTCCATGAGGTAGTCACCTGAAAGCGGTTTAACTTCACAGGTGGGCCTTGTCAGGGTTACTTAGTGGAATTTCTTGCCTTATTAATGGGGTTGGGACCATCAGTAGTGCTCTGCAGAAGTCAAGTTTTTAGATAAAGAATAAAGAATTGAATGAGAAGGTGCGTCCAAACATTTGGCCTGCACTGATCTTCCAACCTGTCAAAAATGCTGCCCTTTCCATGTTTAACAACATGAGAGCAGAATGAATTTACTCATGCTTAGTACAAAATTTTCAATACAAGATGAATAAAAACAACTGTAGAAATCCCTCCAAAAATGTCTTTAAGGAGCTCATCAATGATATGGAAGCAGCATTGAGGCCTTTTAACCATTAAAATGCCAGACATTGGTTTTACTGCAATTTTATGAGAGAATATTTGAGTTAAAATTACTAAATAGTCCCAAAATGAAATTCACTGATCCAATGAATACTCGCATGTTTTCTGAAGGCAGAACAGTATACAGTATTTGCTGAGTGATATAGTGATATAGCAAAGCTAGCAATTTTAGCTTTTGTCCTGTTTCTTTTCTTTGAAAATGAACTAGAACTAGACTCCTAACTTTTGACTAGCAGCTATTGAACAGTTTCCAAGCAGAGTCATCGATTGTAAATCAGGAGTTTACAGACACTCAAGTTTAACAATAGGTGTCCTTAAGCCCCTTGGAGTGGTTCATCTCCACCTAGCATGTGCACTACATGTGAAGTGACCTGTGTCATCAAGAACAGGCTGAGGAAACACATTCCTGGAACCCAACCACATGTGGAGGAAAAGCCGTGGGTGGTAGTGACGTAAAACACAGTCAAAGAATGTACTATTAGGATCCCCTGAACAACATTCCCTTCTCCTCTGCTTTTCCTCTCATTTTGAGCATAAAATACTTGCCAGGTCTTCAAAATGGCAATAAAAGATGCTTCACATGTGTTCGGGTGAGCTAACATATGAAACCCATTAAATGGATTGTGTCCTCTGCTCACTTTCCTTGCACATTTCTGCCTCTGCTTCAGGGAAGGTCACAGGTGGAGGTCACAGGTGAGAAACTCAGTTAAGTTAGCCTTCATATTTGGTTTCAAAACTGTGACCTCGTGATGTATTTGTTTCCCGAAACACTTTAAGTCCCTCAGGGATGCTGCTGCTGCCAACAGTCCCGATTATTCGAGAGAAGACACGGGCCTGGCAGGGATGCTGGTGTGTCACAACACAGGCAGTTCACGGAGAGGTCACCCATATTAGCTTCAATATTTAAAGGAGAATTCCAGATTGAATTTTATATCAATGTTATTATTCCAATTCATCTGATTTGTCAGGGCATTCATGCAAGATGGTCGATGATTCCTTTGAGGAAAAACTTGAAGAAAGAAACCCTGTTGGAATTTTGGGACGGTGTTCAGTCAATTTCGGTGATGGATTGAAAGGTGCTACTCTGTGGTTCTCTGAATACGTGGTACCCCATAGACAAGTGTCCAGCTCCGCGCATGGCCACCATACATGGATTGACACTCACAATCACACCTGATGTCAGGTTAAAGTAGCCGATTCACCAATGCATGTCTTCAGATTCTGGGAGTAACCAGCGAAGGCATGGGGAGAACATGCGTGCCCCAGGGGGGTTCCAAACCCTTCTTTTTATGAGGCCACTGTGCTAGCCACTCTTCCAAATTGTCCAGAATGTAAAGGAATTTGACTTGAAGATGCTACAAGGTTTTTTTAATGTGTCAGTTCTCACTGAAAAAAAGATAAATCAGGAGTATTTGACCATGTTCCTATTAATATAAAAATTACAGAACACAGACTAATGCAAGACAGAATGATGCATGACTGTACTTGACAGATGAACAGCTGTGGTCTACCAAATATTTTGGAAAGTTTAAAAATCGAAATCTCTATATCTCACCTCAGAGTTTCAGTTTTTTTAAGCCTTGTCCATGTTGCCAATGGCTGCTGGTTGACACCGCAGTGGAGACTGGGCTGAAAGGACACCCTGAGTTTGATTGCTTTTCAGAGACTTCTGAGGGCCGTGACTGTATTTGCAGATTAGAATTCCATATCTATGCAAATGTTTGTTAGAAAAGTGCTGCCATCCAGAAGTGGAGCCCTCAAACCAAACCTCCAAAAACATAGAGCTCCCTGCGCTTTGTGAGCGCCACGACAATAAACCAGAGGTACACGTGGCTAATTTGTTTCACACAGCAGCCATTCCAGTGAGACATTAAACTGTCGTTTTGAGTTTTTAATCTGCTTTTTGTTCATACTGAGACCTTTAAGGTTCCAGTGGAAAAGTCCTCAGCCTCGTTCCTTTTCCAGAACTGCAGTTTAGATCTGTTGTGAATTACACAAACCTGCTTGCGACCGGGGGCCCATGGATTACCTTGAGTGACGGTGATGATTACAGGAATAAGACAGCACTGTTGACTTTTTGTCAAAGTATTTTACTGGCGCCTAGATTTGCAAAATCTCGTTCCATGTCAGAGACAGATCGGATGGTTAATTCTGTTCAGATTTTCTATGCATGCCATTTATATCAGATTTTTACAAAAAAATTACAAAGCTTTTACAATTCACTTTTTCAGCTTTTGGATCTTTTCTTTAAGGACTCTGATGATCGCGTAAACTGTAGGATTATCTGTTGCCTATTTTTAGTAGCAGCACTTTAAAGTAAAACAAAGGCACCTTTTGTGAATTAAACTCAACTCCAAATAAGAAATTCCATCTTTCACATTTGACCCCCCCCTTCGCCCCAAAAAACCCCACCTTAAATTAAGATACTTGCTGATTTCTCATAAACTGTGTTGCCCAACTGGAACTGAGACTTACCTTCTCTGTTGCACCTCAATTTTAAAGACATTAAACTAACTCTTTTCATATGTCCTTGTAATGCTGAACAAATTTATGGACTCTCTCCCTCATGGGCAAAGACAGTGACTTGCTGGCCAGTGATCTATTGTCCAACATGGTTCGTTCTTGCATAACTCAAGTTGAGTGAGCAGAATGGAACCAGACAAGTTTCACTTAGACAAGGACGAATAAGAAGAGGAAAGAATTAAATGCACAAGATGAGGCATTGGGATAATACTTTCATGTCTACCACAATTATGCCCCACCACCAAAAAGTTCCAGCACAGGCCAACGTGTCGGAAAAATTCTGTCTGGTGTGATCTCCTCACTGGCGCGGCTTCCGCTAAAAATAGAGCTGCTGCATATCCTCCACACAGCTGACACGTTTTTGTCCGAGATGCTCCCACCATGTGCCACACTGGGCAGGGTGGCCTCAGATTAGCTGTGGGGGATGTGTCACATATGCCACGAATACAAAGTGCATAGGTTATATGATCTGCAACAAAAACCCGGGTCTTCTTCTAAGATTGAGAGACCTAAACTCTCCACATAGACAAGTAAAGTGGTGCCACGCTATTGAGATCCTAAAAATAAATACAACATTTTTTAAAGTAGATGCTGAAATATACTGGGAGCCACTGATGGTGATGGGAGGCCGGAACAGGTGGGATGTGGCACCCCCAATGCAGTTATCCTGCAGCCAGTTGAGCCCAACTTGGAGAATTACAATAACAAGAGGAAGTAAAACCTGAATTACCCTCCCAAAGTCATGGAAGAGGTGACAGGCTTTCAATGGTGAAACTCGCCGTCTCACAAACCTTTAAGCAGTAGAGTAATAGTAAAACAACACACTGATGATGTTGCCACGTAGCTTGTGATTCAATGGTATGATCTCCGTTAAGTTTTTCATGGCTATGCATCTCACGTCGAGGCTTCCAATCAATTAATAGGATTATTAAAATTAATTGATTGATTGACTGATTGTGTGAATGTGCCAGGAATTTGGCCAAAACCACTGTTCGGCTTGAGTATTTTCACGAGTTGGGTGCAGATTTTCAATACCTTCTTTCTTCTTTTTTCAAAAGCTGCACCTCCCACCTCCAGTTCTTTTTATTATAAGCGGGACTCTCCCCCTCAAACGGATTCGACTCTGCCTCACTGAGCTGCACCGTTTGGAGCTCACCAAGCTATGAAAGTGCAAACTTTCATTCACCTTGGAAGCTAGGGGTTTGTAAAACAAGAGTCCAGAGCAACGTTTGCCAGAACATCACCTTTTTTTGTTATGGATGACAACACAGTGATGTCAACTTGACATAGATTCATGCCTTCTCAAGGGCACAGCAGTCGTTTCAATCCAGATTTCGCAAGCCCGCGTAGACTTACATTGGTAGTTTCTAAGGTCGTGATCTCGATCTCAGGATTCATCCAAATTCCTGTGGTGCGAGGAGGTTCAGAAGGGTTTTACTTCCATTAATAGTTCCAGGAACTATGTAGTACCTTCGGTAGCAGAGCTGTTTTCTGTATTGAGACTTTTTTGTCCCTTTTATTGAACCATTTTCCCCCCAATTTTCTTTTTTTCAGTATATTTTTCTAAAAATATTCTTCTTTTTTCACCTCTTGAACATTTCATCTTGCTTTTCAATCTCATTTAAACTTTATTTATATTGTGTATAACATTTAAGATAATCTCTATGCACTTGGCACCTGTCTGGGTAAAGGCATACATCATTGCAGGTATTGTTTTTGAATGTGTGAAATATACCACCTACAGTCAGCTTTAATGATGCGAGGTCCGCTATGAGCTCCTCTGGTTAACTCTGAGTGCTGTGAGGCTCGAGTGGATAGTTTGGAACAAGTGTTTCTCATTATGGTGAGTATTGTGCTTGGCAGGAAGGATGCAGAAATCCTGCCAATGCAGAACTCACTTAACAATGCTGCTTCGAAGACCATATATAGTTTCACCTGCTCAGTTCCTAGTGATTGTCCACATAGTCACTACAAATTTGGCTATACATAGAAAAAAATTAAAAAAAATACAACATACAAGTGTTTTTAAGTGTTTTTGTTATTTTCTTGTCATTTGCTCTCTGTCTACTGGTTTGTCCCCATTGACCTCCACGGCTTCTTGGAAGCACAACATTGTCTGCTGGCCTTGCAAAATGGAGCAAGAAGAACTTGAATTAGAGATCTTTTACAGTCGCATCAGAAAACCAAATTGTAGCAATTGTGGTTTTAACAGCGGATGTTTTAAAAATGGCCACAATGCTGATCTGTCGTGAGGGTATTATTCTCCTCAAGGTGGACAATTTTAAAGTTTTCACACTGGAAAATGAATTGATGAATTTAAAAAAAAAAACTTGCATCGGGGGGGCATCAGTTACATTTTCGAATGAAATCTCAAATGATGTCTAACAGAAATCTGAACGAACGAGGAAATATTATCTGATAATAGTGCACAGCGTTCGAGGAGGTGATCGAGTTCCAGTTCAATCAGCCAGGAAAGGATGAGTACTGAGGAACTAGTCTGTTGAGTTCCCACAGAGCAGAATGACTTGAACAAGCAAACAGTAACTTTTTCTACTCAGATCTGTATATGGAACATCTGTAACTATGGAGGAGCTGCAAACAAGCAAAATGCCAACAGCTGTCAGGCTCAAAATTACCCCTAATGATTACCCCATTAGTAAAAGTGCTTGATGCATACTAGTAACAATGTTTGGTTTTTGCTGACCAGGATTAAATCAACTTTTTTTTAAAAATGTTAATTAAGCATCCTAAAAAGGGCAACAAATGAGTCACTTTTGCCATCTTTATTTTATTGGGAGAATTCAGCAAATTATCAGGCTAAACTTTACTTTTAACAAGGTCACGCTGTTGTGCTTTTCACATTTCCCCCCAGTCAATTGTAACATGTTTTATTATGGATGCTGTAAATATCAAATGACATTCATATCCCCCACATGGGACATGTAGAAAGTGATAGTTTCATAATTCGTATCGATACCTCATGTCCTGTCCGTCATGTATTCTACGCAATGTGATGCTATATTCACAGAGGATTCAGCGACCCGGGTATCTCATAAGGGACTGGGGTTGTGGCACTTACTGTATGTTTCTATCTGTTGGCAATGGAGTAAAATCCTGGGAAAACCATTTGGGCCTTGATTGATTGAAAGATTGATTGGTCTCTGTATTAGCAATATGCCTGTGCCACATCCTAAGACAGACCAGACAGCTCCCTCCATATCAAATTAAAGCCGCCCCAAAACCCCCTCTTCCATCCACCCTTCCTGTCTGAAATGTTTTGCAATGCTGCTTCAGAATGCAAGCCAAGTGTGTAATAACTTTGCTAACTGGGCTGGATAATGCCGACTTATAAAGCTGACCTACATACTCGACATGTTGTCCAGGCCTGATATGGTTGACCATTGTGTAGCGTATTTTCCAACAGATGAGAGATGCCAAGAACTTTCTGTCAACAGATAAGAAGTTTTCCTAGAAAGATCTAACAGACTCAGAGGTTTAAGTCTTGTTTTTTTAGTCCAATGAAACCCGTGTGCCACAATTGTAGGTTTTGTTATAACTTAACTCTTGTTTTATCAGATGACAGCTATTATATAATGTTCTTTTCTTTGTTGTTTTAAGGGATCATGGGAGAACAAGAGTTTTCAAAGTGAGGTGAGCTCAGTGGTTACATTAGGACGTCGCCCCCCCACCCCCACTCCCACCCCCACTCCACCCCCCTTCTAGCCCGCATGGGGCTTGTTAGACGTAAAAGTTGTAACAGGTGGCATGACCATGACCCCTGAGGGCTGACCGACAGTGGGAATGTTAGTGTGTGACAAACTGAGCCATGGAAGCATGAAAAAGGTGCAACACAGATCTGTGAAACCCACGGAATCTTAAAATGTTGGAATAATGATCGTATCACCACCTCAGCAGGGGTGATTGTTAGAATCATACACAGATGAGCCATTAGTGCAACAAATAAGAATGGTGTGCTTGACTTGGAGCATTAGCCAGTTGAAGAGATTTATAATGTAACTGGTTTTCTCCAAAAGGCATTGGGTATCATCTCTCCTGCACGGCAGTGTTTATGTAGGCCGAGTTTAAATATTTGAGGAGCACATGTGGGGATGAATGGTGGCAGAGGTTTTCTTCATAAAGCCGTGAAGGACCAGTCAGCGGGGGGTCATTTTAAGATAAGTGTCAACATCGTGAGATCTGACCTCTGCCAACTCAGCAAACAGCACGTTGCCAATGCCCTGAAAGGTGTCGACGGCAGCTTTCTGGAAACGCCTGGAGATCTTCTCAGAACACCTTTGATAGTTCCAGCAGGTTTTGGACATGGTAAATTCTGAACAGCAGTTCTAAAGTAACAATGACAAGAGATAGAAGCGAAGAGGAACGGGTGCTGCCGTAACCCCGATTGGTTGATAGCGACACTGTGCAATGAGGAGGAAAATACAAACTACAGGACCATCGCCCTGGCTACCGGAGTCATTGTCCACTGCCATTTTAGAGGAATGAACAGCAACAGCCTCAACAGCATTCACAACAGAGGGCTATCAGTTCTGCAGATCCAAGGAGGAGTATTAAATAATGCAAAACAGCTTTCAATCTGGAAGAACTGTTACACTAAGAGAAAGACATTAGCTTTTCTTAAGGTTCCTTTTACTTGCAGGGCTTATGGTTCAAAGACATTTATTGTTCTTTTATTGTGAGGGTGCCGAGGCCTAGCTTAACCTCTAGACATTTGTTGAATATCTTTGTTGTTTTTCTTGCAGCTTTTCTTGGCCAGATTGTTAAATTAGTATTAATTTTTCTTTCAATTGAGAAAGGCCTATTTGCGATGTCACTCAATGACCAGCAGGAGGTGCGCCTTCTGCTTCAATTCACAAAGGCATTGAGAAGCCTTCTGCATGATGGCAATTATTATACAGATATGACAGCAGCTTTAAGCAACTTTGTCAGGTGATGAAAACATTTTCTGTCAGTACGGACTCAAACAGGAAGTTGATAGTTCCACCCACCTTTGGTGCCATCAGTGTTTTTTTGCTAGCTCACTCACATTCTACTACAAGCCTCTATTTTTCACTCTGAACTTTCTGGGGATTTCACCCCTCTTGCTCTAACTGGTCACCTGCACCAAACTCCCCCACACCTACTGATGGAGATGCGCCCTCCAGGACTCAATGGAGAAGACGTGGAAAGGAAATAAAGGTTGTCTTCAACAAAGTTGATTTTGTTTATTTGAAAAACTGTCTTTTAGTGGTCTGACTTGATGCCAGTCACCATCTCTACTGTACTCCGTAGGGGTTTACAGATGCTCTAAATGGGAGTACAAATAATCCACCAGTTGGACTGGGTTAGAGCATAGGCTTTGGCCCAGAGGTGACTCAGCTCCAACGCCACATCATCAACTTTGCTATAAGGTTTCTTGTCATTCATCATTGTATTCTCCTCACTTGGGTAGGCAGGCCTTATGAGGGTTCAATTTTAGGCTATCCATTAATAAAAACATAAAAACCAAACTGGGAACAAGGCAGCTGTGTTCATGTGGCCCTATAAAAAACCGAAGTGGTCACTCTACACATTTAAAAAGTTTTACTTTGGTGAGCTTTTTTAATACCTTATTTCTTATTCTGTTCTATTTTTGGATTTCAGGTTTTAAAAATTAAAGGAAAAAGGAACCACTGCAGTGAAAGATGTGCTCTGATTTTGTCTGCTAGGTGTTTTTTCTTCTTATAATTTATGTAGGGAAGTTCTTGTTTCATAAAAGTTCAGTAATGCATTCAGTTTGGGAGTGTCGCTGCTCCAAAATTCATAAATAACTACTCAGATAAATAAATATCTGTAGTTAATCATAAAATTGGTACCTTTCTCCTGAATTTAGCTTTGGTAATGGCAGCAAATACAAGTATTGGGCCAAAAAGTGTGGGTATTTATTATTATCGGCCTTTAAATGCCCTTTTTCTAGTTTGCAAAACCTGTCTCAGCTCTTAGAAAACATCTAACATTTCAAAACAGTGATTCAATATTTAATTGAATCCTGCCAGTGTGGACACAAGACATTGACAACTTTGTTTGAAATTACATGATTGTGACACATGTAGATGGACAAACTCAACATTTTAATGGAGTGAGTGAAAAGAACATGTCTAAATTTTCTTGCACCACCAGGTTTCAAAAACAGATGAGTTGATGAGTCAAGATGAGTCAAGAGCTCTGCTTTGACTGCTGGCTCAAACGTCAGCTCTAATGGATAACGGTTCACTCAAAAGCCTAATTCCACCATGAGTGAGGTCTGACATGAGACTTTTTTTTAAGGTCTGAAGCAGATTGATTGGGGAAACAGTGTCCTCTGTTGGTAAAAAAGGCGAACTTTTTTCTATTGGCCGCCAGAGCAGTGCCCTCTTGTCCCCAGAATTGTGTACTGACGATACTTACGAATTTTTTGTAGTTTGTAAAATAAAACAAAAGAATAAGCATAAAACAATAGTTTTACTACAACTTTGCCTCACTTGAAATATGAGGATTTACATTTTTACTTAACACAATTGGAACTTCACTTCCTTTGTCAGGATTCAACTTTCTTGTAAAGGTATCATGTGTTGGATGGGTAATTGTTGGGTTGGGTTTTTACAGGACCCGAAAGCAGGCAAGAACGCAGTGATAGAAAAAGTTCAAAAACAGGTTTTATTCAACAAGCTCAGACTGGCAGTCCTCCTGAACTGCAGGGAAGCAATAGTTCAATCTTCCGGGGCGCACAGGAGTGGGGTTCTGCACGTTCACAAATCCAGCAGGACGGCATGGAGACCTTAAGCGAGCAGGGGAACACACCAAAACACTCCGACGCTGGGAGGAAATTGCCGTCAACTGCGCCTGCCTGCAGCGCCAGCTGTTGCCAATAATGACTCCTCCACGCCCCCTGCAGGAAAAACCAAACACAACCCGGAACCCTGGACCCCAACAGGTGATGTTTTAATGTTGATGTATTAATTTGCTAGTGAACTTATTTTTATCATTATGGTTAAATCAGTTGCTGTGTACCCTCCCCATGACCCTGAAATGGATAAAATGGTTAAGAAGATGAGAGACGAGACTCGCTGTTTTGAATAGTTTTGAATAGGTTAATCTCCAGGAAAATGTATACATATATAAAATGTGTGTGTGTGTGTGTGTGTGTGTGTGTTTCCTTCATTTTTTTACTTTTTATTTTGCAAGCTTGCAATAAGAAATCCAAAATCATTAAATCAGTTAGTCAAGTCTAAGACAAAAGGCTCCAAAGAAACATCTCCAAATCAGTAAATACCAGGATACCAGCCAGGATTGAATTGAAATTTACAATCCACAAATCTCCAGGCACTAAAGTTGTCAGAGAGCTGTCAAGAATGCAAATTATGTCCAAATATAGCCTGTATTACAACTTGCTCTTTGATCCTGATCCATCCAAGTGACACCCGTGTGATAAAACATTGCAGAAATCAGGAAACGTTTTTTTTCAGGGGTTACACAGCTCATGTGATGCAGTCCTCTGACAGTTGCACCATCGGCTGCACACTGAAAAAAACCGGTCTTTGCTGTCTGTTTTATGTGAGGCCGAACACCCGTGAGGAGTGCTAGAAATTAGAGCCGAGCAGATGTTAAAAGTCAAAATCAGACGGAGGGATTTTTCCCATGAAAATTTAGAAACTTTGAATTACATCCAGATTTTTTACAATTTCTATATAGAATGTGTGTGTGTGTGTGTGTGTGTGTGTGTGTGTGTGTGTGTGTGTGTGTGTGTGTGTGTGTTTCCTTCATTTTTTTACTTTTTATTTTGCAAGCTTGCAATAAGAAATCATCAGGGGTCATTTTACCAAAATCATTAAATCAGTTAGTCCACTCCTTTCTCAGTTTTTCTGTGCCCACTAAGACAAAAGGCTCCAAAGAAACATCTCCAAATCAGTAAATACCAGGATACCAGCCAGGATTGCCAAGCAGATGTTAAAAGTCAAAATCAGATGGAAGGATTTTTCCCATGAAAATTTAAAAACTTTAAATTACATCCAGATTTTTTAAAATTTGTATATAGAATGTGTGTGTGTGTTGTGTGTGTGTGTGGTGTGTGTGTGTGTGTGTGTGTAAGAGAGAGAGAATTCAGTTAATTTCATAAATAAAATGCATTTTTAGTTTAAAAAAAGAATGCATATAGACTGTAGACTAAAGATGCGAGAATAAAGTTCAAGAATAAAGTTCGAAGTTTATTAAACTCTCTTAGCGTTATGGGGCCAAATGACGTTCGTAAGTCGAATAATAAGTCATTAATTTGTCATTTTGCAAGGCAATTAACATATTTAAAAGCTAACGATGAATTAATTCAAAGAATGTCCTATTTTGTAAAATTTTTTTTGGTTCTCACAGCTTGTTGGCATGACGTGTGTTCCAGGACGTGCAAATAAACGCCTGGATGCAACGAACAGATTTGCTCATGATTTGAGCTACAGAGAGTGTGTAAATGTATAAATGTCAGACCAGGCCTGACTTTTTGCCAGTGTGGACTTGGTGACATCTCTTGGCAATAGTTTGTCTTACAGACCGTCCATCCCAGGCTACCATTGAAACCTGGAAGAGCAACATTTTTAGAACTATTGATGATGGCGTTTAAGAAATTATTCTACACGAATAATATCTCTGGATATTTGATCACACAGGGTTTATTTCTGCCAAAATTGTGTGTGGAATACTAAAGATATGGAAAAAAAAATATTTTCAGGTTTTATTTAATTGTTATTAAGGTTTTTTTTGCATATTTAATTACACCTCTCATGTCACATATATATTAAATCATTGGAGCACAGACAGTCTGCATTTATAGAGATCATATATATTAAAACATAATCTTTTGCCTTTGACGCTGCTCTTGGGGATTACGGAACAACACTTACATGTACTTAAACTCTACACAATAAAATGATGATGTGCTAAATGATCTTTATCCGAACCTTTCCAGCCCTTAAGCTACCCAAACACACCCTCTTCCTCAGCTGAAGAGAATCAGCCTCTTCTTCATGTAAAGAAAAGCAAGGTAAGCAGCTCCCCCTAGAACGCTGATGACCAGCGTGGTGCTTAAAATAACCGGCGCATTTTTCCGGGCCACGCGGAATGCTACCGGAAGGACGGCAGAGATCAGGATGTTGTTGACGTGGCCCAGCACTCTCCTAAAGGCTGGGCGCTCCACCACACGCTCGTAATATGTTTCCACGTTCACGCGGTTGCCATTGCCCCAGTAGCGGCGGGAGAGGCCGAGGAATTTGAGCCGGTGCAAGGTGACTGCCAGAGACACGTCAGCCATGCTGAAGAACTCGCCACACAGCCAGGACTGACTGCCTTCTTCTACGAAGAGAAGTAAATTATCATGAGTGGCTACAGCCACCCACTGTGAGGTAAGTGATGAACTCTTGTGGTCATGTACCTGGTGTTTCTTCTACCCTCCTCTGAAGCTCGGTCTCCACCTGGTCCATCACGTTCTCCAGTTCATCCAGAAGCTTCTTTAGGTACTTCATATTGTCATGGTCAAAGAGTTTAGACTGCAGGGTGTTTTCATACATCAGTTAGTGCATATTAACCTAACCACAGTTAGCTGTGTGTCTGAAGCAATTCTTTGCTTGCCTATGGTGGAAATTCTGCATTGGCCTAAATTGGCTATAAACATTACCATTAGCTATAGCTCTGACACATAGCAAAGATTTACTTTCATAACTGTACAAAATATACAATTAGAAAAATACAGATAGGAATTTACTTACTTTGAGGCGCCGTTGTTTAGCCAAATATGCATCTTTAAGTTCTGGATTCTGCTCTGCCAGATTCGTTAGCTCTGTTTGTGTGTTTACAATCTGTGCTGTCAGACATAAAGTAATGCATGAGATATGATAATGATTTCACATAAAATTTCATGTGTTATGTTCAGATCATCAGCACATAATAATCATGCTACCAAAAATGAAGATGATAAATGACTATCTCGCCACAGTGTGGTATCATCTCCTCTTTAATTCATGTGTATAAAAATAGGGCCGTTGCCCTGGCAACTAGTGGTCTTTTACTTCAAGCATTGTGTTGACTGTTATGTTTCTCTGTAAAAGAACGTCGTACTTCGTATACATGTAGCAGCATATGCCGGTACGTGGGAGTCCACTGTGATCTCCGGGTGCAGAATGCAGCCATGGGTGTAGGCATCCATCTGCAGCGAGTCCAGCAGCTCCCTGTAGTGCTGCACTCTGTGGTAATAAGTGCTGCCCTCTTCTGGAATCAGCTTGGGACTTCCCTCTGGAGGAAAACAAGTTATGAAAATAAGAGGTAAGCCATCTTATCCTTTATTTATATAATGTAAATCAACCCACTCAAAGATAAAGAAGAAAAAACAATAATAAATTCAATGAAATCTCGTCCTTTTAGGTTAGATAGTTTGGTGCTTACCAGATTTTCTCCTTTTTTAGGCTTGACTGGAACAAAGCTATCACGGATCATTGTAACCCAAAGGAAAATCAAAAGATTTAACCAAAGTTATAAAAGAATGGTTGAACATGCAACAAAACCACACACAAGTGAGTAAATAAATGTCAAAACCAAACATTTAGTAGAGGTTTGGGCCGTTGTTTGGTCTTACCATCATTGAAGTTCTGCTCTAGGTAGTCCATGATCTGTGTTGGGTCACAAATGATGTTGTCCTTATGGACCAGGACCGGCACCTCTCCAGTGGGATTCAGATGCATAAACCAGGGCTCATTGTGCTCACTGAGCGGTAGGCTCACATCGTACTCCTCACAGTGAAAACCTTTCTCTGCTACAGCCAGACGAACCTGCAAAACAGCAGAACCATCTCAGCAGTTCTGCTTGTTTATTATCTCCTTAAAAATAGGGCCAGATTAAAAGTCTAAAGTAATGGAACAAAGAGTTAATATTTTATGACAACTTTTATGTTACTGCTGATATATTGTGTTTCTACAGCCCTTATTTTGACACTACCTTTAATAAGAGGTAAATGTTGCACAAGTCAAACGAAAAAATATAATTTTCCAAAAGGACCAAGAAACCCAGTTGAAAATTAAAAGATTTGTGTGACTTGGAATGGAAACTATGTGAGCGGTATTGAGTTGATTCTTTGACCTTTTACAGATTTCAATATAACATGACTTGAATGTAAAGGAAAATAAGATCATAAATTGTTTCTTTATTTCTGCAACACGAAAATGCGGCACATAGAAACAAGGAGCTGTCCACGACACCGCGGTGCTGAAACGTCAACTCCGCTCACCTTCTGAGAATTAAAGGACTGCGTCCAGTGATAAAGCGTCAGTTTGGCGTCACTTTGTTTCGAACCTTGTTGCTCTGGCCCTTCATCTTTTTCAGAACCTGCCTCTACAAGAGCAGCTTTCCCATCTTGACAGTCGGAGATGCTTTCAGACGCCATTTTATCATTTATTCGTTTTTCGGGTTGGAGAACCTAATTTATGGACGTGCGCCATCTCCTGGTTCGGAGCAAACTAACATCATTATTTTTTTTCCAGCACAAACTCTGCTGTAAGCTTATTAAGTGAGACTTGAAGCTCAAAATATAGAAGAATTTATTGTTTCACATTTCAACTAAAAACAATTAAACACGAAAGACTGGCACATCCTGTGTTTATAACCAAATTGTCAGTAAAGCATACAATAAATATAGATCAACAGCAGAGGTCGCTCTCATCCATTTACTTCATAGACAACTGATTGTGTGCCGTTTGCCAAATTACCATGATTTAGCATAATAAAGACCGTTTATAATTTAAAATGGAATAAGGAATGTTGCTGAACGAAAAAAGTGCTGTGTAA
Organism: Takifugu flavidus; assembly: GCF_003711565.1. Lineage (NCBI taxonomy): Eukaryota > Metazoa > Chordata > Actinopteri > Tetraodontiformes > Tetraodontidae > Takifugu > Takifugu flavidus. Next base: position 9,205,041 of record NC_079536.1, read on the forward strand.
TGTAAAATTAATTGGTTCTAACATTAATAGGACTGAAATTTACACCCAATGATGAATTTGATGTGCGCGTACCGTGGTTAAGGATACAAAATACTTAAAATAAAGTAAAGTCGTGATTCCTGATCACAGAACAGAGTGATTTTAAAGATGTGAACGCAACCTTATTTTAAGTAGACAGGAGGTGAGAGAAAGAGAGAAAGAGGATGTGGGAGTGGGCGGTCTTTGTGGTGTGATGTTGCGATTGGCCCAGTGTCGTTCCTTAGCCAGCACTCAACCTCTCTCTCTCTCTCTCTCTCTCTCTCTCTCTCTCTCTCTCTCTCTCTCTCTCTCTCTCTCTCTCTCTCTCTCTCTCTCTCCGTGATCAGTGGGTGAGAGAGGGAGACGAGCGATACACCGCGGTGAACCCGGCGTGCGCCTCCGGTAAATGACGCCCACGGTTAATACCCTTGCATATCGCATCACATGCATGCCTTTTGCACTGCATGTCACTGGCTGGAAGTGCGACCCTCTGTCCTCACCATCCTATTTTTTGTCTCTTCAGTCATCCTTTCGTCGGCTTTCATCTCGGTACCGGTCCTGGATCCCAGCGCAGCCTCGGTCCTGGAGACGCCAGAGTCCGCAGCAGATTTGCTTGATTTCCAGCCTATGAATGACGGGTGGAAGGTTTGACTTCGACGACGGCGGCACTTACTGTGGGGGGTGGGAGGATGGGAAAGCCCACGGACACGGTATCTGCACCGGACCCAAGGGCCAGGGCGAGTACGCCGGCTCCTGGTCGCATGGATTCGAGATAGTGGGGGTGTATACCTGGCCCAGTGGGAATACCTACAAAGGCTACTGGTCTCAGGGGAAACGACATGGGCTCGGCGTGGAGAATAAAGGCAAGTGGATCTATCGCGGGGAGTGGAGTCACGGATTCAAGGGTCGGTACGGGGTTCGGCAAAGCCATAACACACCTGCTAGATACGATGGCACCTGGAGCAACGGGCTGCAGGATGGTTATGGGATCGAAACCTATGTTGACGGCGGTAAGAAACCAGTCAGGTGTTGCTGTCTCTCTCTCTCTCTCGCTGTGTGGGTGTGTGGGTGTGTGTGTGTGTGTGTGTTTAACAGCTGGTGACGTGTAGCTGGCGTGCAAGGAGCCTCAGATTAAAACTACTGGAGGCTAATGGAAAGACATCATTATTCTCAATCTGATATTCGAGATGGAGCAGCGATTACGCACTGCGCACAAGCGGTCAAGTGCGATACCACTAAAAAATCCGACTGATCACCGGTAATGTAAAAAAACTGGATGGAGTCTAAATCACTGCTTCCCCTCCCTGTCCCGTCTCTTTTGTTACCACATGCTTCTCGTATGACAGTGCGAGGAGAGAGAGACCGTTTAGAAATCACAACATAGAAAGAGTCCCTTTGGATTATCACTTTTTCGACAGTTGTTTTCACGTTTCAAAGTTCAGTGCAACAATGAAGTGTGCAAAAAAATTCAGTATAGGCTGATAAAACAGGCACTAAAGTACCAACAATGGTCTTGGTTAACTAATCTGCTAATTATTATTCTATGAATCCAGGCCCAAACTTGTATTAACTTCTTCCTAGTACTATTGACAACAATATAATATATAAATTAGGAATCATCATTCACTGGGATGCATAGCTGGGACCAGTATTAGGATAAAACCTTCCAATGATTGCCCATGTTCTAAGATGTTTTGTGACTTTGGCCTCTGGTGCAGAATAAACTCATCATATATGGCTGTTGCACAGGGACAGGATTGGGAAACCAGCTGATCCAAGAGGATCTGCAGAACATCTGGTCATCTGACCTTCCCCCCAGCATCCTGATAACTTCATCTGCAGGATCACCAATTTGAATAGCAGTGCAGAGCCAGCCTGTTAATCTCGGGCTGTTTATCCACCGAAATTCCTGCCTGGGAACATCTCTCATTTCTCTGTTTGAATATGACCAGTTGGGCTCTTATTACCTAATTTATTTGTTTTGTGCCTTATTCTAGCCTTGTGATTAATGACCGGATAGTTTTACAGAGATGCTACAGTAGGATGGCACATGCTCACTGGTCTCAGAAGCATCAAATGGGATTAATGAAGTATTCCTCTCATTATGTGTCTCATTCCCTGCCATCAGAGACAAACAGATGGCGGCGAATGCGCCTACTGTCAGTGGGGGAGTCAATAGCAGCCTGAAAATAGGCTCCTAGCTCAGTGATTCACAATGATCCCCAGTGATCCTCAGCATCAGTGCCTTAATCAAATCTGCGTTTGAGTGATCCAGTCCCTCGTCTGTAAGGAAAGGAGACGAAAGTGGAATCAGTGGCGTTAAAGAGGACAGATCGGAGGTGTACAGGAGAAACCGTTCACTGACTGCACCAAAATAACACCGCAACTAAAGCTGTGAGGAGCACATTCAATTACCTCTGGAGATTTGTTTTTTTCAGACTGCAGACATTTTCTAGGCTTCTCTGCACTCCACATCACACTTCAAATGATTTAGTGTGGATAAAAGGCAGGGCCTTCTGCTTGCCGCCTGTGCAGAAAGCAGACACCAGCAGTGCTCTTTTTTAAAATTTGCCTTGTACGAACGCCAGTCTGTTCTGAGATCCAATGTGTAATAGAGATTATGTGCAGAGAGGTACACTTAATTAAATTTGCCTGAAACGGAATAATCAGGATTGAACGGAAAAGAAAGGATCTGTCATGCATAATCCACAAATCAGAGATTTCCAAGTACCGGTAGTAGTATTTATGGTTGTATTCGGGCCCTGCCTCAGCTCTCACTGACCTGTCTACCTGTTCCTCAGGTACTTATCAAGGCCAGTGGATGGGCGGGATGCGGCATGGGTACGGCGTCCGTCAGAGCGTCCCCTATGGCATGGCCACCGTTATCCGCTCTCCACTTCGCACGTCTTTGGCCTCCCTGCGGTCTGAGCAGAGCAACGGCACCGTGCTCCAGGATCTCTCCTCCCCTGCCGAGACGCCCACCGGCAGCCGAGGCGGTTTTGTCCTGAACTTCCACTCTGACACCGAGGTTGTCACTGGCAAGAAGAAAGGCCTCTTCCGCCGGGGCTCCCTCTTCGGCAGCCTCCGGCAGCTGCGCAAGACCGACTCAAGGACATCCATCTCCAGCAAGCGCAGCTCAGCACGCAGCGATGCCACCATGAGTCGTATCAGCTCCAGCGATGCCAACTCCACAATCTCCATTGGCGATGGCGAGCTGCCGGACGAGGACCTTCCTCTCGAAGACCATGTGGACGCCACCACGACTGAGACCTACATGGGGGAGTGGAAGAACGACAAGCGAAATGGATTTGGCGTTTCAGAGCGATCCAATGGGATGAAATACGAGGGGGAATGGCTGAATAACAAGCGTCACGGTTACGGGTGCACAGTTTTCCCAGATGGCACCAAGGAAGAGGGGAAGTACAAAAATAACGTGCTTGTGCGAGGAATTAGGAAGCAGTTGATTCCTCTTAAAAACCCCAAAACCAAAGAGAAGGTGGACCGGGCAGTGGAGGGGGCACAGAGGGTGGCTGCCATTGCCAGGAGCAAAGTGGAGATAGCAGCTTCCAGGTAGCGTGTTTATGTGTGTTCCTTCATGCTGCCGTGCTTGTGCATGTGTTGTGTGTAAACACACCGGTCAGACCTGAGGAGTCAATGTCTACTGGGTCCAATGACCTTTATACACCGTGAACCGCTGAGGATCGTGAACTGCCAGCACCGATCTTCCCTGCAGAAGGTTCTGTTTCTATTCTTTGACCATATCTTTAATTCCCAGGGTGGGTGAATGTCTCAATTGAGTAATATAGTCATCCTTGTGTCTGTTCCAAGTGCATCTCTTGCACCCAAAAATGATAATCCCTGCCAAATATTTCTGATGTGGCATCTGCTCTAACAGGTGGATGAGGTGTGACCTTTTCCTTCAAAGCCCCCCTCCCGCTCAAACACAACATCACTCTGATAGCCTCTTGCTTACATTGCATCAGGGAGTTATTAGAATGAAAATGGCGATGGTGTGTACAAGCAGTGAAAATGTCTCAGAGAAATCTCAGTTGCTTTGCTTTAGCTACATGCTAACAGTTACCTAGGCACAACTGGTGGAAGACTGCAGTAAAAGGAGATTTAAAGTAGCCAATGTCATGAAAATGCAGAATCACATAGCTCTGTTTATGGACAAACATGCTTCTTTTGGCACGTATCACTCACCCATGTGCTCATTAGCACAGAATCACCCTGTGATTCTCCCTCTTTTCCTCCTCCATGGGTGGGGCTCACGGAGGAGAGTTTCTACCATTAATCCATTTCTTCCAACTTTTCCCATGGATCGCAACTCAGCACAAAATGTCAATCCAGCATGGTGGCAGGCTGCTAGCATATCTAGAATACTAAAAGCGAGGCTTACAGGGATCAAATCCAAATGTGAATGGTGTCATTTGGCCTTGGCATTAGCGTTCCACTGTATGTTTACTTCATTGTGACAACTTAACAGATTTTTTTTTCGCCATACTCTCTGTGATGTGCACACTGAAGAGAATGAGTAAGATTTGACTCATAAAATAACCTATCTATTATGCCGACTCTACAAAGCAAACAGTTCAATTATGATATTCAGACTTGTTATTCAAACACAGTTACTCCACTCCAGCGAGCTAAGAGAGAAAATGTTTTATACTGAAGAGCACAAGGATATAAGATATAGATTACATAAGGTGGATTTAATGCCTGGTGTTATTGCTCTTCCACAGTAAGCATTTGGCATGTTACACTTCCATCTGTGCCTGTCAGAGGCATCAGAGCTGTGAAAAGAAGTCTCTGGGGGAAAGTAAGAAATAAAAGAATTAAGAGTAGGAGACATGACCTAATGCATGCAGGCATAAAAGCATTACAAGCCGATGCAAAGTATTTATGGCTGCTGCAATGACTGATCAAATTACAGCCTGGTTTATGTCGGCATATGGTGTGCTGCTGAAAATCCTGTACCAGCCTCTGCTGTTGGTGAATGGCACCGTTTGCTTATAATTGTATTTATGTTCCAAACAGCTAAAATTGCAGGCTGCCACGGCTGTGAGTAAGCATGTTATGTAACTCTCATTATACAGTACATGCAAAAGATGTGCCTGTATTGATCCAGCTCTGCTCACGTGACGGCCTGTGTTTGAAGCTGGATCATGAGGGGAGGGAGGGAGCCAGTGGATGAGGGAGAGAGGGCGACGGGTTGAGGATAAAAATGTAAAAAACCAAAACTGAAGTGAAAGGGCCAGGAGATGACTGCCAGAGAAGAGGGATGATGATATTCTGCTGAGCAAGAGGTTCATGAGGAGGCTCATGTGGAAGACATGTTTTAAAACCAGGAGAGCAAACTGGGATGGAACTGTTGAATGACTGCTGCCCACCATCCAATCAATAAAGAACTAGTGTGATGAGCTCTGTGCTTGTAACATCCTGTCCCTGCTATTTGGTCACTCTTATCTTTGAAAGAGTGACTTCTGGCTTGTTGTCGTGTCTGTGTGTAAGCCCAGATAAGGACCCATGTAACAACTAATCCCCCCTCGATAAAGCCTTTTTTGTTCCTGGCTTTACACCATTCGGTCATCCGGTGCTTCAGTACGGGCACTGACGGTCTGGACTTTCACTGTCTAAAGCAGAAGGTTCTGAATGCGTGAAGCTCAGATATCCTGGATAAAATGGCCAAAAACAGGTGAGACGGATGTATGTTCCTTTTACAGATGCTTCACAGTTTGCAGCATCTGGTTCACGAAGGTTCACCACCACCTTGTAAGCAGCTCCTCCTGATATAGCAAAGACATTTATAGAAATAGGATAAATTGTTTCAATGATGTGATGCAAGTAGATATAGTTGTTGTTTAGAGGAAGTTTGCCAACTGTGTGCACATGAGAGTTGAACTGTCTTGTCCTTGTGATTCATATTTACTGTAAAATTACATTGTACATGTATGCTCATCAGGGTCAGCACACTCTCTCAATCTGATCTCTCTAAACTTAGGAACACCTCAAACATGTACGCACAAGACAAATGTGTAGCCAGGGTCCCTGTGCCGCCAGTGCTGACTAAATAAGGCAAGGCATCAGTTGGCTTATCACCACCAGCCAGGAATATATACCCGACCCAACACTGATATAGCTGCCTGCCGTCTCACCCTCACTATCATCTCTCCTGAATGTCTAGGTGTGTGTCTGTGTGTGCGCATGTGTTCCCCTCCCTGGGAACAGGTTGAAGGGAACAGGGTAAATTTGAACAGAGCGGCAGGTTTGGCAACCATAGGGATTTGTTCATCACCTTGCAGCGGACTGCGTCGCGTCACGTCGCGTCGTTACCTTGATGCATCGCTGTTTGTCATGAATAAAGTAGTAACACGCGCCTTTCAGGAGTGCGACAGGTTTGTGCCTCGTTGATGTGTCAGAATTTACAGTAGCAAGAAGTCATAAAAACTACAGGAAGTGTGTACGGTAGGCCAGTCACACAGTCCCTCCAGAAATGCAATGGCATCACGCAAAATATAGTCCTGACAAAATTAAATGCACACAAGGTGAAGGGGCCACGTGCCAATGCGGTTAGCATCAGTGTGTCACTATAAATAATGACACTGATGCAATGGCACATGCATCAGGTACGCGTTTCAAACCCTCTTGATGAGTTCATCATCTTCTCTGGGTTCTGGTTCCCAGAAACCATGATGTCCGTATCCCCCAACAGTTTTGGTAAACTACTGAGTTTGCATTTATAGTCACATTATTACAACAAACATGGGGACTTTATTATAGTCATTAGCTTCAAATAAGCCATATATACTATAAGTATAGAAATTAACTTAGATATGCAGTTTTGATGCCACAGTAGAACAAAGGAATGATTCTTAAAAGAGTTAAAGACAGATGCCTCGTGTAAATGTCTGCAGAGAGCTGGCCTGTGTAGACAGTGCTGGTGATAGGATCGGGTTGCACCGACTGTGCGGCTGCTGCTCATAATCTCTGTGAGAATGACACTTACCGTCGCCCTGCTGGTCCTCGGGAAAAGACTGGGATGAGTCAGACTGAAGGGCAGGTGGGCAGAAGCAGAGACAAAGTCTGTAGCAAGGAGGTTAATTCAGAGGTGCATATTTATGGGTATAAGTTGAAAAATGCTCACATAGTGACTCGTCCTTCTTCAGACTTTATTATATCCGTCTTCTTGTGTATGCTACATTAGGTGTGATGGGATTTTAGACACAAATTAAAGTAACCTCGGCCTCTCTGGGCTCACTCAGTGTGTGTCCGCGTGCATGAGAAGATATTATGTAAAGATCCCAGATGTCATTCTGCAGTACTGACCGTTCATGAGCTGTTTATGTGTTTTTTATACAGTCTGCCAAGACTCTAACATGCGCCAGATCAGTGGCTGTAAACTCTTCTAATGAAATTAATCCAGCCACTCAAATACTAATCATAATAGTGAGTCTGTGAGTGTGCTAAAACTGCTTTATTGATCTTAACAGTTAGCCACAACTGCTCTAAACTGCTAAAATTGCACAACAAAAGATAAAAAGAATAGATTTTTTGCCTCATGCATATTAGGAATGAACCAATAAGTAATTAAAGCTTCTGTATTTACTCGATCGCTGTGAGTGCAGATTTTTCTGGCTGTTGTGTGCAGGCATGCTAATGCTAATCTGCCTGTCCTCTATGATTGGCAAGCGATGCTTTCCCTCCAGATGTTCTCGGATTGGATTATAGAATTATCACTTTGCTCTCCGGGTCCCAGTATTGCTTTTCCACACAGAAATCCTTTGTGAGGCGTTCATCCAGACACACATGTACTCACATGCAGAGATGGCGGCGCATTCTTGAGATGCATGTTTTTAATGATTTGTAAGTATATTTCAGAATGTAATTCATCCATTACTGCTGCTTTAGCATAATAATTGTTGATGATGTAGAAATTGATCTATATATTATTTGTAACTTTGATTTTATATAGACACATCTTTGGATTAATCCATGATATAGCCCAAAATGATTAAATCTCCACATATTGCATCACAAATTTACAGCTGGTGCAAACTCTTCAACTCTTCAACACTTCAAAGAGCATTTCACTGACGAGAAAGTTGATGGCCAAGCGTATGCGCGTGTGTATGTGTGCGTGTACATTTGTGTGTGGTGATTGGAGGGCAGAGAGAGATTTTGATTTTTCAAAACTCAATTTGTCATTTCAAAAAAACATGATCCAAAACAAACAGAAAACAGACATTCAGTTGAGGAGGAATCCAAAGACCAGCTCCTCCTTCACCAGACAGAGTTCATCATGTAGGCACCATGTGCTCTTAAACCCCTCAATATTGTTCGTTGCTCAGCAAAACTTAAACAGAGGGACAGAGGGAACGTGTGTGGCCTAGTCGGCGCTCTCAAGCCGAGACTGAACCTTGACCATCAGTTTTTTGAGGCGATACGTCTCCTGGTGGGTGAAAGAGGGCTGGCTGAAGTCCCCACTCTTCATATACAGCTTGATGGACTCCTGAAAGAGCCGGAGGTCTGGAAAGTAGTTCTCCACCTGTACAGACCTCATCCCCTTCGTGGTCCTGAGGAAAGACCTAACCTTTGCCAAAGAATACACATGATATACCTCCACCTGTATGTCATCATTATAACCAGAAGCCTCCTGTATGTCCCATGAACTGTCCCTCTCCTGTGTGTCCAACAAAGAGCTTTGTGTGTCCATTGGGATGTTGTGCATGTCCTGTGAGCTGTGTGTGTCCTGTGGGATATGTCTGTGAGGTGAGCTGTGTGTGTCCTGTGGGCTGTGTGTGTCTTGTGGGCTGTGTGTGTCGTCTAAACTGTGCGTGTCCTGTGAGCTGTGTGTGTCCTGTGCACTATGTGTGTGAGGTTCTGCTTTGGACAGTTTCTTCACTTTATCATTTTTGACTTTTGTGTCTGTAGTCTTCCTTTTGATGGACACATTGTGGCTGTTCTCCTCTACTCCAACATCCTCCATGTCCAGGACGGTCTCAGTCATTCTTGTGGTCGTCTGCTCTACCAGTTCTCTGGTGAGAGACTCAGTCTGCAGGTCCAGGTGGTCCCCCTGCAGCTCTGCCGGCTCCTCCACCTCCACGGTTGTGCCTGCGTCGCTCCGCGCGTTTTGCGCGGACTCGCTGTCCCCGTCGTGCGCGCGTTACGCGGCGCCGACGGGCGGGTCAGCCTGCCGACGAGTCTCTGCGCCATTCGGGCGCGACCGGATCACATGGCCCTCCTCCCCACACCCAAAACATTTCAGGGGATCAGTGGTGACAAAAACGGTGTAATAAAAGTCGTCCACCCTGAAGCGAAGAGCCATGTTGAGCCCTTCCTTATTGTTATTAAGGACCATCGACACCTGTCGTCTGAAGGACACAGCATGGCTCAGCAGCGGGGACTTGGACCCGAGAGGAATTAACCGCATCGGGGATACCACGCGTCCGTGTCGGCTGAGCTCCCGCAACAACATGCCGTTCTTAAGGAACGGAGGGACGTTTGATACAATTACCTTTTTAGCCGGGTTTGACGGGGGAAACACCGGCGTATGTTCATCATTAACGACCACCCCAGCCACCACCAGCTGATCGACCTTATCAGTGCTGCCCACAAAAACCATCACTGTTCATCCTGGAAGCGGACTTCACGCTTCCGTGACCCACAATGTCCCCCACAGCCAGGGCGCACTCCTCCACGGACACACCGGCCGGTGGAGAGAGTTTAACGCCGTGGTGAGTTTCTCAAACTCGGAGACTCCCGACGCCGCTGCCATTACCGGCATGGCGACCGTGGCCACCAAACAATTCCACCAAAGACAGTGAATAAACGAACAAAATTACAGTAAAGTGTTCCCCAATGTGATTAACACCACCCAGTGTGACAATACAAGTCAGAAATCCGAAAATGTTTGGAAAAAACAGTTATTTTTCACATTCACTCCCGCAGCCAACACACTCACCACGCTCACGCTCAGAGAGAGAGAGAGAGAGACAGAGAGCACAGACGTAATTAAAACTATTCCATAAGCTTGAGTGGTTGCCAGGCGATGTGACCTTTATGCACGCAGATTGAAACTAGACACAATGGAGAGAGAGAGAGAGTCTGTGCCATTTGATCTGCCCCTCCTTGTTGTTCACAGCTGTTATGTACCTTACAATATATCAAAAACCCACTTTTTTTTTTACTAAGTCATTGTCAGTGTGTGTGGATGTGTGTAGGTTATGATAGTGTGCACATGTGTGTATGAAACTGTGTAATAGCCTTAAGTCCGAAGGCCCACCTCTTCACTATATGTTGGAATTTGGCCTTAAAATTAGTTTGTTCATATTTTGATACACTTACAGGGCAAATTTCTCAATGTAAAGCTCACATTTGTCTGTTAGCACACCGGGTTCACCATCACCACCATGCTATCACCAATTTGTTGTGTTTTTTAATGGACTTTAATATTAAAGTGATGTGGTATTTGTCGAGGCTTGTGCCAGGCATCATGTTTCTGGTAAATGTCTGGTGATGATTAGACACTTAAGAGGACACACCTCAACGTGCATCAACCTTCTCATTCCCACAAAGCCTCATTATGGTGCTCCTTGCTGATGGTCCACTTCCACAATCAGACATCCACGAAGGCCTGGTCGTGTGTCTAGTATGTTGTTGGTACATGTGTTAAGATTCTCTCTGCAGAGGCAATACAGTTGAAGGAGATTAAGTTGCTTCAGTTAACTCCCTCTGTTAGCCAGCGGGAAAATTGTATTAGCTTAAATCTTTCAGTATGAACAGGCAAACACAACCGTAAAAGCCATGGGTGCTATTAAGAGGTTGTGACAATCCATCAGAGATGATACATATCAGCCAGATACATACTGTTTTTCCATTGCATACAGCATCACCCCCATCCCCCTTTCCTGTCACTAGCTTTATCAGCTGTGGCCATGTTTCACCCGTGGTGTTGACATGTGGCACAGTGTGGCACTGAGGTCTGAATCCTTGTGATTGGCCTTCACCAAAACCAATGGGATGATCTCAGTGAAGGATTCCGTGTTTCTCCTTCAGCAGTAATGTATCAACCCTTCATTTTTGTCCTGTACAACCAGAAGGGTTTTAATAATCCAGTTTATGTTAAACATATCATCGAAACCAGTCCTGATGCAGACAGCGGAAGAAGAGATTAGTAACCCACGGCCACCGGAGATTGTTCTTCATTTTTAAACGAAAGCTGACTCTATTTATTCTTCTTCTCTGAAAATTTTTTTTGGGAACCGAACCCTCTTTGTTGAAATTTTGTTAGTGAGGTTTCTGGACATGAGCTCTAAATAATGGAAAGCTAAATTCAGTTTTTACTTTGTTAAAGTATTTTGACCCCGATCTAATTCATCATCCTCGTCTTGTGATTTGATGATTGATTTGATTTTTTTGTCTGTCTACTGAATTTGGAGACAGGAGATGATTAGCTTAGCTATCATCATTAGCATAGCTTCCAAGACTGGAAGAGGGAGCTGCAAGTTGGTCACTCGACCTCCTACAAAAGCCTTATTTGCTGCAGCCATAATAGCCCCCGGTAATGTCAGTTCAGACCTTGGCCCAGGAATAATTTCAGAATAATTTTGCTTGCTTTTACCCTGTTGCTAATGGTGTTAGTCATGCTTGAGTAATCTTGAATGGACACTGTCCATGAACTGAATAGCGATGCTGCATTAAATCAAGAGCGATTGGACAAGGCAAGCTAATTTTTTGCACTTATTTGCCACTCCTTTAGGCCAGGAGACTGCTTGAACAAGAAACAGAAGAGTAATAGTATAGATAAATGTATAATATCATCAATAAGTTAATGGAATACTAAGTCTCAGTTTATCAAAGTTTTTCTTGGGATCCTGGGTGATTGAGACAGGTCTGCTGATGTTTTCTACAAAGTAGACATCTTCTCTGTCGTTACATTCTGTAGGAGTCAGCATTCTTCTTTCCAAGCCTTCACTGAAAGGAGGTGTTGGGTCAGCTTGATGTGAAGATGAATGATAAGGAAAAGAGAACGAGTAGGAAGAGAGAGCTGAGGCGGCAGGGAACTGTGTCAGCATATGTGACGGACACCTCTCAAATAGCCCATAGCCTGGACACACACACACACACCACGAATACTTAATACATCGATACAGTATTCTGCAGGGGGTCGAGGAGCTGAGTGACCAACATTAAAGTAGGATGCACTGTAACACACAAGATCCGGGGTCTGAAATTTAACCCCACAGTAAAATTAGAGGGCTTAAAATGCACTCCTCAGCAGTTCAAAATACCCTGAAGTCTTAAGAGGGGCAACTTGTCTCCTCCACGATGGCGATAACTGTCACTTGAGGGCGTTATGTTAACAGATCTTCTTTCACATTGCCCCTTTTTCTTGATGAAATTTCTTTATATTTGGCTAATGCATTCAGTATTAAACGAATCTTGCCCAACTTATGGCAGCATTTTATATAAATAAATTGCTTGAATGCATTTTACCTTTCCAGAAGTGCTTCATTTATTCATCAATGCAATATCAAGCATGCTCTTATGAAGGCAAGGACACGTATCAGTAAATTTGGCAAAACATGCAATTATATCTTAGCAAGATTGCACTTTATAGCTATAGCAAGATTGTATGTTGGCCGCACACAGGCGGGCAAGTTTTTTCCAAATTGTCCAAAAAAACGGGCATCAGGCACATTTGTTCCAACTTGCAGCAACAGCATGTGGAAATTTACAGTATGCAATTACAAGACAACAATTGTAGTTTCTGTCTGCGTCCTTTTTTCCTCCCAGCAAGCTCATCCTTTATCTCAGACTCGCAGACAGGAGAGCACTGCCCAGAACACTGACTCAGCACATTTCCTTCAGAGAGGTTGTGACAGTAATGAATCGGCCGCGACGGTCTTCGTCATCAATAATTGTTCTCTTTTCCAAATGTTTGTGTGTTGATGTTGTGTGATATATGCTTTAACTCCCTGGGTAAACTTCGACCGACAGGTTATGCTAACATTATTAGGGCCAAAATCAAAGAAGATTGTTACAAATATGTCTTTTTAAAATATAGTTACTCATATAAATTATTAATTTAAAGATTATTCCGGTGCTAAATATACAGTAAGAGTCAGTTAGCTGGTAAACTCTGTCAAGTAGTTAGTGACTAATGAGCCAAATAATTTTACCAGGAGCTCAAAGTGGAGTGAAGATCAGAATATTGGAAGGAAACCAATAAACCCTTGTGCCTCTGCTCTCTGCGTGCCCATGTTTTCCCACCTCTCGCTTTGCTCCCTCACCCTGCCGCGCAATCACACTACCACCGTTCCCTGCCTGTCACCTCCCGCCACCAGACATCCTGTCTGCGAATGGTCTGCATTGCTTCCTGTGCCCACCCCAAACTTTGTTCCAGCGTTACCTAAACAGGGCTGTTAAGGTCCTTGGGCCAACGCCTTGTAGACTTTTGCGACACATTTGTGTCTAGGTTTGCTCAGTCGCACATTTCACACATCTCAGAAATAGACGGCCCGTGTCCTTGTGCTAGCATGTAAAAGGATGTGACAGGATGTAAATAAGAAGCTTCTGTCTCTGTTTATGACATCAACATTAAAACTATTCTACATATTGTCTGTGTAGATTCTCAATCATCCAGGTCATTGTATCCGAGAGAAGAAACCCAGTCCAGTTGACAGAGAAAACTACCTTGGATATTCTACATATTCAATTAAAAATCAAATAATCTTGTGTTTGTCATGTCTTAAATTAGAATTTATATCAGCAGCCAATCAGAGGTTTTCTAGAAAGATGCCACTAAACTCAACTGGCTAAATGTGTCTTCTGTCCATTGATGATGTAGGAGACTTATTTCTGGAGAGGAAATGGCCAGACTCCACGCACTTGTCAATATCTCACTGTCATAAGCCGTCAAAAACTGGCAGCCCAAGACAGAGACGCTGTTTCAAATAGAGACATCTGCCCACTGGGGGTCATAACTTTCAGGAAGGCATGTGGAGGGCTGCAGCCTCCAAAGGATGGATGACAAAACAGCCAAGGGGAAAAAAGGCAAGAGCATTGAGTGAAAAAGAGAACAGATAAAGAAAGAGTGGAGAGACAGATTGGTGAGAGAGGTTAAACAGGGCAAGCAGCATAGCTGTCAGTGATCCTTGGACAAGCCCAGCTGGGCACACTGACTTTTATTGTGTACGTTTCTCCCATTTTGGACCTTAATGTACTGACTGATACTCATTTTTTGCTGGTTTGTAGCCAGGTTTTAGGATATCAGCGGGAAAACATCCTGAATAGCTCTCCTTTCTCTCCAGTATGTTTTGGCGGAGTTTTTAAGGGATTTACTATGGAGGTCACCCCCCTGCAGCCATTTACCAGTGGTACACACTCGTAATACGTGTGTGTGTGTATATGTGTGTGTGTGTGTGTGTGTGTGTGTGTGGAGCACCGCCCCAGTGTAGCAGCAGCTCTCCAGTCTGGATTAGGGTTTTACTTGGTTGTGGCTGTGCTCCATTTGGAAAATCGGGATTTGGATTTGAGATATAAGCACAAGGAGGAGGTGTTATGTCATTCCCATGAGAAATGGTTGTAGTGATACAGCCCAAAGGGTCAGAGAGGGAGTGAGAAGGAGGGGGAGAAAAAGATCATGGCGGTCACAGACATGAAAAAAACATGTTATCTCTGTTTCTCCTTCTAATTGTGGTGGATTTTTCTCAATTTGTTCTTCTGATGTGTGACTTATTACATATCTGTCCTCTGTTATTTATCCAGGACAGCCCATGCCAGAACTAAAAGTGAAGCTGCAGAGCAGGCTGCAATTTCTGCCATCCATGAAGCTGAAATCGCCAGGGCGGTTGCCAGGGAGCTTTCCCCTAATTTCTACCAACCTGGTAAGATTTTGAAAACATTAGCACCTAAATGAGCACATTAGACAGCTCTACAGCTTTGTTTGTGATTGACAATGTGGAATGTACCCGAGAAAGACTTTTTCTCAGCCCCTTTTTCTCTTGCCCTCGGAGACAAAACTTAGTTGAGGGTCAGGTCTTTTCAGATTTCCCAGACTTTTTGAGGGGTGGGGCTGTGTTTTGGTTGTTTTTTTTTGTTTTGTTTTTTTGCTGGAATAGACTTGCAGCAAACATCTTTACTTAAATTGTATAAGCTTGACTTCTTTTGTGTTTTGATCATCTAAAAAATGGAGTGTGAGAAGAGAAGCTGCAATATGAATCGTCATATCAAAACGAGCCTTTTGAAGAATAACCGACAAGCTGAAATGAAACTGTGAGGAAAAAAAGTTATTTTACGACTCCCTCCTTCAGCACCAACACTTTTTAAGAACTTTGAGGTGCAGTAGAAGCACAACCCACACAGATTACCGTTACATTCCTGGAAATAAAAGTTCCTGGAATGCAGGATTACCAGGATGTTTGGCTTAAGCCCGAATTGCTAACAGTGCAACAGGTGACCCCTTGAGAGTAAAAAAAAAAGAGGTCACATAACATTTAAACCTTTTTTAAGGAGATATCACGATGCCCTTTTCAAGAATTTTCTCTTGGGTATCCAGCAAAAGGTTGGGTTTGTATGAACAAGCATGTTTGTACAGTGCTAAAATGGTTTACACAGGCTGCGTCAGTAATGAGGTTGTTTTGGGTCCGAAAAAGGGTAGGGTTTGGTTTTACTAGACTGTAATGGAAGACTAGCAGCACTGAGGATAGTTTCTAATGCCACAATGGAGGACTGTGTTTGTGCTTAAACAGAGCAGAGCCGACAAGAAGTCGGGCGCTGTCGCCTGGAAAAACCCTTGTCTTTGCTCCCAAAGGCTTGTTGCAACGGTTCTGAAATACCTGTTAAAATTTTTCAGTAATCTTTAACAATACTTTTTTTCTTTTTTTTAAGCAAAGGGTAAAAAAAAACATTCTGTTCTTTTGCCGTTTGCAGTTTTTTTTTTTTTTCCAGAAATATCCCACTGGTGGGTCAAGAGTACAAGAGGTGGTCAAGGGAAACTTCCTCCCACCAATTTCAAGCAGTTCTCATCTTTCTTCTGCCTGGAGGTTTAATAGACACACTACCATGTTCTGCACCAGCTCAGAGTACGGGGTGTCAACTCAACTCTGTTTAGTTTATTTACAAGGTAACTTGAGTTTTACAGACCAACTGTGAATAAATAGTGAAGCTCAGAGATCCTTTTTTGTTGAGATGCCTGGGCTGCACATACATAGGTTCAGAGGTGAAGCATGAAGGAAGACAAGAATAAAGAATTGGATTTATTATCAAACTTTCTAAAAATAATAATGCTATGTAATGCATTTAAGTTGACTCTTGTTTATAGTGCATCTATACATGCCTCTTCTCTTGTGAGGACTATATTTAAGGCTATGAGCAAGCTGATCTTGGGGCATCGCCAGAAGCCACCGCAAAATAGTGGGTGACAAATACATTTACAATGGGATCCATTCAAGCATGTCCCTCACACAAAGCCAGTGAAATGACCACCAAGAGACATTCTGCGGCTTGTGTTGTGGAAAACAACTCAAGCTCTTGCTTGGGTCTGCGAATGTGTGCCGTCAGTGTCCTTGCCTTATAAGTCAGATCATGAATGAAAAAGAGGCTGATATCATGATAATGTGCGACAATGGGTGACATCTGAGTCACTGTGTGAAAAAGTGTTCGGTTGCATTAGTCGGTCTCTCATCACAGCAAAAAACCCAGGTGGGAACCAGCAAATAAGTCCTCTACCATAACAACCAGGGAACTAAACCCTTTGTTGTTTCTAATTGGCATTTCAGCCTCATAGCAGATTATCACCCTGATTGTGATAGTGTACTTCAAAGGGGAAGAGAGCGTCACAGGGAACAGGACCCTGATCTTTATGATTGGTTCACTTAAAGCACCCTGAAGGAGGGGGACATGGGCAAGATGGGCGTGGCGTGCGTTGTGACATCAATTGCGCTATATTTGGCATCCAGTACAGTCTGATGGAGACATAGCTGAAATCTTTATGTGCTGAGAGGCGCTTGCCTCTATGTTCACCCCTCTCAAGGGCTAAAATGGAGCAGCTGTCGCTTCCTTCATATGAGGTTGGAAGGGGAAGGACCCCAGAAGTGAACCCAGTCCATCCCAGTCTGACCCAGTCAAGGTAAACCAGGGCTAGGTGGAACCATAAAAGCCTGAACCTGTCAGGTCTGAAAACACAAGCAGGTGGTGCTGTGTATTCACAGCAGCAGGTGTCGGGGAGTTTCCTGACACTTGTTTCGAGTCATTAAACTTTTTATGACAGTCAAGGTTGCAACATATAAAATGTCTGAACAGAGTGCTGATCTGAGCCTTTACCAAACAAGAGCAACAACCTTTGGAGTGTTGGAGATGCTTTGTAAACTTTCACTGTTCACTTTCAATGTAAAAACATATCATTTCAAAAGCTTTGCATCAAAAAGGAAAAACACGTCTCAGCCTTTTGCATGGAACATGAGGCTATCTTGTGTTTTTTTGCATTTTCCCAACTATATCAAAACAATGAAAGATAATAATCACACTTGACCGGACACCACAAACAAGAGGTTATAGTTTATTTGCATCACATTGTGTGTGTGTGTGTGTGTGTGTGTGTGTGTGTGTGTGTGTGTGTGTGTGTGTGTGTGTGTGTGTGTGCGTGCGTGCGTGTGTGTGTGTGTGTGTGTAATCTGGTCAAACAATGACAGCTCCCTCTGCCCATCTGCCAGCGTGAGTAGGAGGAAAAAAGAAAATGCAACAAATTGAGTCATGAACAGTAAATATAACAGAACATGCTGATATGACAACCCACAGAACAGACAGGAAAAAAATCAACAGTACAATGGGAACAATTGGGAACAGCGTCAAATAAAAAAAAGTGCAGGTTCATATATCCTAAAAGGGAGTGAGAAGGCTAGAAGACAAAACC
This sequence comes from Takifugu flavidus, assembly GCF_003711565.1. Classification (NCBI taxonomy): domain Eukaryota; kingdom Metazoa; phylum Chordata; class Actinopteri; order Tetraodontiformes; family Tetraodontidae; genus Takifugu; species Takifugu flavidus. Next base: position 9,222,973 of record NC_079536.1, read on the forward strand.
ACACAGGTGTATTTAGTGATTGCTTTATTTGACATTTTTATTTTTCTTAATCCCAGTTTTAATGGCTGTCTCTGGAGGATTGCGGACTCAGCCTGGTTGATCAGTGCCGGGATGTAACAAACACCATGGTCGTTGGGTAATTGAGTCTAAGTACATTTTCCAGCTGACCTATCAGGATTCCTCGGTGGAGTGTGTCTGATAGATCACCTCTCTCTTTCATTGGCACAAGATCAACAAATGTCGAAGTATTAAACTAAACAACGCCATCAGTGGTGACATGCTACACAGTTAAATATCCATCTTCTGGCGTCTCGACTTTCCCTTTTCCTGCGTTCAGCATTTTTAGGGATTCACTCGACTTCGGTTGTGGACATGCATGAGCTCGGTGGCCAGTTCATTGCTGCAAACCATTCAGAAAATGCCTGGAAGCCCTGACAGGAATCCGTCCCCAAACACAGTTGAATGGCCCTGGCTTGTCCCAGAGCCCTAACTCTTATTGAGTTATGGTGTGAAATGAAGCTCGGCTGATATTAATACCTGCATATGTTCAAATGTTCCCTCATCTCTTTGTAGTGCATCTTAATGGTTTAAGACAGATTTTGAAACAAATTGAGAAAGCTATGTTGCTGAAAAATACATTTAGGCTTATGAGTACTTTGGAGATGCTTCATATTGGACGCACTTTATTCACTTCAAATTTTGAAGGTTGCACAACTGTCCCTCCAGGCAAATCTAAATCAATCTAGATTATTTTTTTTCAGCCAAAACAATGTTTATTTTCTTTTGACATGTACCCTGGGATTTTTTTTGGGACTTAATGTATAAAAAGTAATTTAATGTGTTCTTTATCTCTCCCTGTTGCAGGCCCAGACTATGTGAAACAACATTCAAAGGAACCTGTGGAAATTAAAGAGGTCCCTGTAGAAAAGAAGGAGTCCCCAAGAGATTCTCCCCACTTTTACCGTAAAGGCACCACGCCGCCCCACTCGCCCATGACCAGCCCCGTAGTCACGCCTCCCCCATCCCCTCGCTCCAGCAAAAAGAAAGGTCAGACTGCCCATAGCAATGCCAGTCGTAAAACCAGTAAAGAAGAAAAACCTCTCTGTAAGACAGGCAAAGAGGAGAAGATCAGTCATAAGAACAGCAAAGATGAGCAGCCAAGCAAAAAGCAGAGTAAAGAGGAAAAATTGTCTGTCATTGATGTCTTTAAAAGTCCTCAAGTTCACGTCAAGGCTCCAGCTAAACCTGCTAAACTTCAACAGTCTACAGCAGCATCACTTCCACCTTCGCACCTTCCTTTGCTTCCAGTTAATGGTGAGCTTCACAGCGAGTACCATAGCTACTACATCAAAGCCCCAACAAAGGTTCCACCACCCCCTGACCCTGAGGAGGATGTAGAAGAAGAGCCTAATGCCCAGGCCCTGGCACGTATGCCCCCACAGCCTCTTAAACCTCTTGGTACACCCATCACAAAACCATCTGTACCTGAGAGCAAGAGCGACCAGAAACTCAGGAAGCAGGATTCCCTAAAGCCAAAGAGCCTTGCAGACACAAAGAAAGCCAGCATGGAAATTGTAGAAAACAGTGAAGAAAGGGTAAGTAGCTGGTCCCCTTTGTTCACAGATTATCTTCCAAAAATACAAGGTTTCTATGTCAACTGGACTGGGTTTCTTCTCTTGAAGACATTTCGCCTTCTCTCCAGAAGGCTTCTTCAGTTCTGAAATCGCTGGGGAGAGAGCTTGAAAATATATAGCCCAAGCTCTCTCCCCAGCAATTTCAGAACTGAAGAAGCCTTCTGGATAGAAGTCGAAACGTCTTCTAGAGAAGAAACCCAGTCCAATTGACATAGAAAACTACCTTGGATACAATGACCTGGATGATTGAGAATCTACACAGACATCTTCCAAAAATGTTTCTATGGAGTGTTTGCAGTGCTACATAACCTACATAACATACATAACCTTTTCTACAGGGTCCCAATTCCATTCTTGTTGCTATGGTGATGCTGCTGAATATTGGCCTTGCAATTATATTTGTCCATTTTCTGACATGATGACGATGTCTCTCAGGTAAGTTCGCTTGTAATTTAGAATATCAATATTTACAACTAAATCAATTAGAGAATATAGTCCATGACATCATGCCTAAGGCCATGATGTCCAAAAATACATATTTATGCAGGCCATATCTCGTGTGACAGCTTTTTGAACCACACTAACATATGTCTTATGTTGCAGTGAAACCCTGGTACAGTGTCATTACCGGCCTTGAGAAATGAAAACGGTGCAGTGAGACATGGGGGAAGGCCCTGAGTGTTTAGGAATCAACTTGACACAGAGGAAAAGCCCGACCAACAAACGAGCCGTCAGGGGTCCTTTGTGAGAGCCAGCCCCAAGAATTAGCGCTCCTTTGGTTTCTGGATATTAAAAAAAAAAAAAAAAAAAGCTGAGGTGAAATTTATGTGTCTAGTGAGATTTTTAAAAAATGTGATTAACAAATGAAAAATGCAAATAATCATAAAAAGTGTCTGGAGCAAAAAAAGAAGCAGCCTACGTGCGCGCTGATCCCTGGTCTCTGTAGCCCACTCCCTCTGGTCTGGCAGAGATGGCGTTGGGCTGACGGACTTTGCTGGAACAGGAAGAGTGTGGAGATGCACTTTTAGATGAAGGGAGCAAACAGCTGCCTTTCTATTTTGCCAACTGACGTTTTAAGAGGGAGATGTGAGCCCGTTGTGGGAGGGGAAGGGGCAATGGGGAGGGCACTTAAGCCCACTTTGGGTGCATGGAATGTCATCGTTGCCGTTGTTGATCTTGTTTTCTTGCAGGGGTTCACACCGATCCAGGAAACGGAAAAATGGGGACGGCCATTGCCAGCAGCGTGTGCTTGTGCGGTCACTAGCCAGTCTTACTCTGTTCACCCAGTCATCCCAACAGCTTTCTCAAGCCCTGCCCAGCATTACCCTCTGCTTTGAAATGCTTCCCCCATGCATGGTACCATTTTGTTACTGTTATTTGTTTTACTGTACTTTGTTTGGTCCAACGTTGTTCTCTGAGTGTTGACAGCCTTCTTTATGTTCCCTTTTTACTTGATATTTTACTCGCATCTAATAAATCCTTTTGCGTTATTATTAATAGTGCAATATGTTTTAATATTTTTAAAATATAAACTATAGAAAATATATATTGCCAAAAAGGGAGTGGCTGTACCGTCACATAACTGCTTGAGATCCCTTTATACCTATTTTTGACAAAAAAAAGGGGGGGTTGAGAGAATGTCGATGAACAGCTTTGCAGAGGCAAGAGTTCACACTTTAAATGTAGCGCTGTGTGAGTAAAAAACAATGTCTTATGTTATTTATTAACTCAGACTTCTTTCTTTGTGCACACCTGCCTAGACTATTTTGCATGTGTCCCTCCATTCTAGTCCTCGCTTTTGTTGCTTGAGTTCACACGGCTGCTTCTTTAGGCCCAGCAGTCCTTGTGTGATCCTGAGACAGGATCAAGACCATGTCGTGGACGGTGGAAGGTCAGTTAATTCAGGTTGACGCCATGGGGAATGTGGCACCAGGTAGAAGGGAAGATGCCTTTAAAATGTCTTTAACAGTACTACTGTTTACCTCAGAGTAAAAAGATGAGGAAGGAGGGGGAAGGAAAGATGCCATCCTTGTCTTAACTTTGTCACGATAGTTTTCTGTCATCATCACCCTAAACTTGCTTTTAAGATGCCTCATCCTGGTTTCTGTTGCAGATACAGCATAGGTTTCTTTGAACTATAAACAACAACAACAAAAAATAAATATGGTTATTTATATGGTTGGCATTTACTGTCAGTGCTACAATTTTATTTATTCATTTTACTACTGATGTGTTAGTGGACATTGGTCATCATCAAATAAAAGGGCTTGAACATCACAAGGTTTTCTTTTCTATATTTCAGGTTTGAAATTTAGCTTGACTGTACTCTAACAAGCAGCTTCTATATTTGGTGAATGCTTATTAATGCCAGTGAAATGTCCATATAGCAAATGTAAACTACAAGAATATGTTCAAGATCTGTTGTAGACACACAGACCAAGAAATTTAGCTATTCTCAACCATTTTTATAATCTCAATGTGATGCATTCAATAACTATTGTCCCCCTTTCTTTGCTTTACCCTCTTTTCCTTGTTTGAAGCGTCCTCGCCATTCAATGGCAAAGACCAGAGTATCAGAAGGGTTAACAGAGCAGCCTGTGTGGGATATTTTTTGAAATGCAACATTGCATGTTAAAGTCATTTATATAGATTATTATATACTATTTGTAAGGATTTTTACAAAGCACAACCCAGAATCTGTTATGAGTTGGTATTTTTCTAACAATTTGCACACCTGTATTTTGACAAGGAATTGTTTGTAAGCGGTAATGTGCATACATGGAAATGTTCTACAGCGGAAGATAAAAACATTTATTTATAATTGGATGAACTGTATTTATCACTCGGGGATGTGATAGACGTATGACGTTTGAGTATTTAAGGATTATCGAGGAGACTTTTGATATCTTGAGGTTGATGTTGCCCCACTGATTTGTGCAAAGTCTATGGAGATGAAATTATCTGTATAACAATAAAGGTGTTCTGCCTTGTTAAACTGTCTTCTGCGTTGTGTGACTCTTTCCATTGAGAACTGAACCTGGGTTTTTTCTTTGGGTATAAGCGGCCGAAATGAGCCTCCTCTGTAGGGTGGCTGGGCTCTCCCTTAGAGATAGGGTGAGAAGCTCTGCCATCCGGGAGGAGCTCGGAGTAGAGCCACTGCTCCTCCGCGTTGAGAGGAGCCAGGTGAGGTGGCTTGGGCATCTAGTTAGGATGCCACCTGGACGCCTCCCTGGTGAAGTGTTCAGGGCATGTCCCTCCGGTAGGAGGCCCCCGGGAAGACCCAGGACACGTTGGAGAGACTGTGTCTCTCGACTGGTCTGGGAACGCATGGGGATCCCCCCGTACGAGCTGGAAGAAGTAGCTTGGGAGAGGGAAGTCTAGGCTTCTCTTCTTAGGCTGCTGCCCCCGCGACCTGACCCCAGATAAGCGGTAGAGGATGGATGGATGGATGGATGGATGGACGGACGGACGGACGGACGGACGGACGGAACGGACGGACGGGCGGACAGATGGATTGATGGATGGATGGAATTGTTCATATTTACTGCACTAATACTATACAAAGTAATGCATTTTATAGTAAAGAAAAGGTGTAAAAGCGAGCTACTCGGGTACTAAATATATTTATAAATCTAAAAAGACAGAAGTAAAGAATGTGTTGGATGTTCAGTGCTATGTATGTCCAGGGTTCATAATCTCATCAGTACTTCACTTCAGTAATGACGGCCTCATAGTGACCTTCTCATAATGAGATCCTGGGGGGAAAAGTACAGGTATGAAATCAAAGCGTCTTTGTCAAGGGGGTCTCGTATCGCCAGTGCGAGCAAATGAAGGTGCCCCAGTTTGTCTGGGGTCAGTTTGTACCATTCTGTTGTGATCACCCTCAGATGAGTGTAAGGTTACACCAGCAGCGGCACCTGCCCGGAATCAGCAATCCCATGTCGTACATTTGTTCTGGACTCTACCCTGACACTGAGGAGCACTTCAGAACTAACTTTTCTCTTTTTAAAAAATCATTTTTAAATCTAAACTTTTCTTTCTTTGCAGCCCAGTTTCCTAAAATATAGAAAGCATTTATGACAAACACCACACCCCTTTCTGTACAGCTGTACTCATCAGTTACAGCATAGAATATCAGTGTTACTATTCTGATATTGCAATGTATGCTGGGCAATACATTAACTGCTCAAGCAGGGCTGGACAGATATAAATTGGTGTTTCTTTTTTTGCCTAACTTACGGTAATGATTAATGGACAATATTAGAAACTGAGTCAGTGCATCAGAAAAATATGTGAATGTACACTTTACTGTTCACATACTGGTATATATAAAGAGTTAGTTAGACAACAAAATATGGAAAGTGAAAGATTTCAAAGAAATTCAAAATCCTAACTTCATCTGTCTATAAACAAGTCTGGGAGAAAGCATTAAGACCCACTATCCCTTTTTTTAACATGGATAAATTGGATCTCACTAAAATACAGTTCTGATATCCTCTAGACCTCTAAAGATGGATGATTTTACTATGTCTTCCTCTCTTGCTACCTACGAGCTGTGTATATCATATAAAATCTCCCCTGAAGATATGTTAATCAACTTGTCCTGGGAGTCATAGACCTACTACTGATCTCCATTTGGGTGCCTTTTTAAAAAAAAAAAAAAAAAAAAAGGTGCTTGGCTATTTACGTTTATTTTGTGTAGGTGATGTAAGTTTATACCTTGAACATACCTTAATGTCCATCCCCCATCCTCTACCAGGCACTTTCAGCTTTACATGTGGTGTGGGCAAAGCAATCTTTGATTTTTATTGCAGAGTAGGATTTTTTAAATCTTTTTTTTCTCAAATCTGTCGATGTATTTTAACCTGAAGAGATAGTCAGGGTTTTTGGGTTGTGTCGGTCGTTGTCCTGCAGGGGGTGGTGTGGGGCACAATTGGTGGCAGCTGGCACTGCTGGCAGGCGCACCTGTAGGCAATTTACATCGTGCTGCCTATTTAAGCAGGTTGTGCCTGCCTGTCAGTGCCAGGGTGTCTGTTTGTGTTGTGTGGGTGTTCTGTCAGTGTTGTCAGTGTGTCTGTTGGTCTTCCTCGTCGTGTTCTGTGTTTCCTGGAGGGCCGCTCCAGCTTCGTGTCACCTGGAGGGCCGCCCCTGTTCCCTGCGCCCTGGAGGGCCGCTCCAGCTTTGTGTCTCCTGGAGGGCAGCCCCCTGTTCCCTGCACCCTGGAGGGCTGCCCTCGTGTCCCTCGTGTGCTCCGCAGCCCTAGAGGACTGCCCCCGTGTTCCCCGTGTGCTCCGCAGCCCTGGAGGGCTGCCCTCGTGTTCCTCATGTGCTCCGTGTTCCTCGTGTTCTTTGTGTGCCCCCTCCCCCTGTAAATAAAGCTTGTTTGACCATTTTACCACTGTGTCCTGGCCTGCGTTCGGGTCCTAGTCAACCCGCCCGTGACAGATCTTCGATCCAGGTTTGTTTAGTGCAGCTCTGATTCTGCCTATTTTCCCTGTGCAGATGATTGTGTTCAATTCATGCTGAATCCTGACCCGAAGAGGTGGCGCGTCTATGTTGTGCCATTCTTCTGTGGAGAGGTTGTTTGGTTTCCCCAATGTACAGTTCCTTGCATTTCTCCTGGCACTGTATAGCATAAACAACATTACTTTGTTTGGGTCTTGGTGTCTTGTCCTTTGGGTGTACTAGCCTCTTTCTGAGAGGATTCAGCAGTCCACTTACACTTAAAGGAGAGTGGGCACTCCTTCGAGGACAGCCAGGTAAGGATACTGGCCAGAGAAGACTGCTGGTTTGAAAGGGGTGTCAAGGAAGCTATCCATGTCAAATTGGAAAAACCATCCTTAAACAGAGGTGGTGGCCTGAGGCACTTTCTATCACCCACTTACAATGGAGTCCTCCACTCCTTCCAACAGCAAAACAAACATTCACACCATTCCAGGAGACCCAGTGACTCACCACCATGTGATCCAGCAGACAAAGGGGAGACACCTCAACAGAAACGAGGTGAACGACCCGACCAACGACCCTGCTAACGACTCTCAGGTGACCACCTAGATCATTAGCATGCAAATGGTCCACAGGGGCTATATATTTTCAAGCTCTCTCCCCAGCAATTTCAGAACTGAAGAAGCCTTCTGGATAGAAGGCGAAACGTCTTCAAGAGAAGAAACCCAGTCCAGTTGACATAGAAAACTACCTTGGATACAATGACCTGGATGATTGAGAATCTACACAGACATTCAATTGTTATATAATACATATTAAAATAATAATAATAATATATTAACTTATAAATGCAGATATAGGAATTATTTATACAATATCTTCCCAAGGCAGCAGTCTATCTTCTATTGTCGGATTTTTTTAAAGTACATTTCTTTACAGTGTATGATGAAAATCATATGTTGATCTTTTTTACCTTTTCTCCCTCCAAGTTTAAAAAAGCAACTTCGTTGTGCTTCTAAAATTGGATTAGCTCTTGTAAGCAGTGAGGGATATCAGTGCTCACTGTTTTTTTTTCCCTTTTTAAATCTGCTGCTGAAATATCGGTATAACTCAGATCCAATTTAAATGCCTTGCATAGTTAGCTTAGCTTAGCATTTCTTCATCAAGTCTACTTGTACAAACAAATCTAGGTTCCAAATGCCGATCAACCAATCATTCTGTCATCCGTGGTAAGCACCTACCAGTGTTTTAACTAAGGAATATGCTACATTGTTGTTGTCCCCCCATAACAACATTTCCATATGGACTTTTTCAAACATGTAGATGAAATGATACATCATCTGTTTTTTAGCATCCTTCTAATGACATGGCAGTTGTTTTCGGTGTGGGTGAGTCATTATAGGTCAAACAAGCAGGCATGGCCTCTGTGTAATACATTTGCCTCCAGCCATTGGATATGGTTGTCATATTTGTGTGTTCTGCCATCTGAATCTTTCATTGTGTGGTGAGAATATGATAGACCAATGTTGGTTGTCAGTAATCAGCGGTTAAAGTAGAAATATCTACTGAAGGATGTTATAGTTCAATGTCATGACAGTGTGTACAGGACAGACTGATTCTTCTTTGGCCCTGTGTTGCACACATGTTTGCTACTTATGCATTTAGTGCATTAAGTATCCTATATATACAGGATAGCTGGATAAAAGACCCTTTATATGTTGAAAGCATTGACGATGTAATTCCTGTGTTACAGTCCTGTTGCATTAAGAAGCCTGAGGATCGTTATAATTTAACACCTCTGCCACAGACCATGTCCATCTGAGAATTACATAACAAATGTGAGTCAGGCCTCAGACTGTCACCAAATATTGTTCTATGTAGTGCAGCCCAAAAAAACATTTATATATTTTGTATCCAGCCCTGAAATATATCATAATCAACTTTCCCTGAATTCATTCCAAGGAAAGGTAATTGTTTGCGACTCACAAGAGCTAATTGCTTCATGAGTCAATGAGCAGCACAAGAATTCAGGGGCATGGTGACTTGCTGCAGGCAAAAAAAGGACATTACACTGAAAAAGATTGTGACATGCTTCTGGTTCTTTTCAGAGAAGAAATGCCCAAAGACATTCCTCCCCCTGCTTGCTCCATCATGGCGAAAATTCTGACCTGGTTTTAGTCAAGGGCTTTTACAGCTGAGCTATTGCTCTGCTCAATCGATCCCGCGTACTGAAGTTTCACCTCACCCAAGACCCCAAGTGCCCTGCAGATCTTAGGAGAATGTGTGTGTGTGTGTGCGTGTGTGTGCGTGTGTGTGTGCTTGCATGTTACTGTGTGTTTGTGGTGTACTGGGGTTGAGGAAACCCTTTTCTATAGCTTCCCAAAATAGAGCTGAGAGCAGCTGCAGAAGGGAGGGGGAAATCAGAGACATCAAAGTGTCTGCCGTCAACTGCCTGCTCTGATCATATAGCACTATTAGTGTTCTGGGTACGAAGGTTAGACATTGTTTTGTGCATGTGTGTGTTTGTGTGTGTGTGTGCGCGCGTGTGTCTCTACTACACTAATTCGACAGCATCAGCCTGGCCATTATTTTCCCTAGCAGAAGTCCCTGATGATACTTGTGAAATACTGTCCACTTTATAGTTTTTTCCCCTCCCCTCTTTGCATTATTAGTCTGCATTTGAATGACAAACAGCCAGATGGAATACAAATACTGACATTTCCTGCAATCATCTATGAGGAGCCCCACACCTCAGGGGCAAAGAGAGCAATTTACAAGAACTTTCAGTAGACTTCTGCTTTGCAGATGAGATAGCTGTGTTCAGGAGAGTAAAGTCATATTTTGAATTTAAGCATGTCTCTGAGTACCTTTAAAAATTGTGTAAAGAACAACTTTTAAAATATTTTTAGAACTGAGTAGAAATATCCAAACACATGTTATATTATTATATTACAATTATTATATTATATATTATTATATTATATTATTACTATAATATATTATTATATTATATTATATTATTATTTAACATTATATAAAGGGTCGTTGAGGTGAGGTTTTATGTACAGCCTATTATTTAAAGCAGGGGTGCTCACATTTTTTTCAGCATGCGAGCTACTTACAAAATGACCAAGTCAAAGTGATCTACCCACCACAAAAATGAAAACCATCTAATTTTCAAAAATATTGAGGATTCTTTGTATGTACAATGTATGTTGATGTACCTTGCATAACCAAATGAGCCAATTTTGCAAAACACACATAATAATTAACTATTAACATTTTTTTGTAATTGCCTGAGTTTACTTTAATGACTTGCACTGAATTGAATTAGCCAGGGATGCATAGTCCGGACAGTAGCTGTTGACAGCCAGTCTCAAGCACACTTCCAAATGTTCATCAGTCATGGTGGAACGTATTTGGACTTAATAATCTTCATGTACTTAATAATCTTCTACGCACTTCGAAAATGACATCGTGAAAAATAGTCCACCTCCCATTCCGTATGAAAGTGATATGTTTTTGTCTTCTTACTTGGTCCCGCTCCCTCATTCATTTTGATGACCATAAGCTTTAGCGAGGGCTTAAAATCAGAGGTAATTCGCTTAATCGCTTAGCGCTTCTGACTGGTTGCCCTGTATGTCAATCAAGTAACGGGATTGATGATAGGCTGACATCGTAAATTCTGCTGCACTTAGCGCCGTTGTTTGCGCTTGATTTGTCACCTGAATGTCAAATTCAGTTGTCATCTAACTGGCTGCCCTGTATATAAATCAAGTGATGGGATAAATGATGGGCTGATATTTTTTAATGCCACGCCGCGATCGATCAGTACTAGCTCCGCGATCGACGTAGATCGCGATCGACGTAATGAGCACCCCTGATTTAAAGTCTACCCTGTCAACCTAACACCTGCTCATATTGATCTTTCCAAGTGAAGCCAGTCGACAAGGATGCATGAAGCAAAGGCGCCACCTCTTGTGGTTACTGCGCAAGTACATGGCTATTTACGCCTAATCCAGAAATCAACGTCTTTGTTAATAATAACAATTAATATTCTTATTTACTTAAGCAAAATATTGAATATTGTGAAAGTGGGGTAGCTACAATTTACAATGAGAAATTTGCAGGACAGGAACTATCTGAATATTTAATCTACGGAAGACATTTAGCGGGGACAGGCATACTTGTGAACAGTTCCGGGTAAGAGACTGTTGGCTAGTTGTAGCTGGAATCTCCACTCTCCTTTCTAGGGCAGAGTGGTAAGACCTATTATTGGACTTCTGTGTAACATGTCTCTATCTTGTCATATTTTCGTTTCAATTAAATTTTAAACGCTAAAGAAAATTCAAAGACATTTTTTTTCGTTCGTTTATAACGAGCTAGCTTGTTAGCCAGTGCAAGCTAACACTAACCGTTAACTTGAAAGCGTTTTGCTTTCAGGAAGTTCATAAAAAACAACTCAGATTTGTAGTAATGTTGATTTTAACGTTTGCTATATTAAATTCATCTGTCAGTTATGATTAATTGTGAATTGTAATGTTACGTCGGTAAGATCGTAATTATAGTATATTGTAGTGGGTTTCCACGAGTTATTTTGTTTAAGTCCACATTTTACAATCTATATCTATATGCGCTAATTAACTGTGTATTCCTTTCAGGTTCAACAAAATAAAAATAATGGGTGAGTAATCATAAATATTCTGCATATGAATGTGTTCGGAAAATTTATGACATACATTTTAACATCCATTTCTGCTCCTGCTGTAGTGGATGCTCGCATCATGCTGGTTACAGAAACTATTAACATTTCTCTAAACTCACTAAACAGCTTCATTGGGTCTTGAGCATTTATTTTATATGTTCGAAAACATCAGATTTTATTATTCAACAGATGGAGAGGAGAGAATCTACGGTGGCTGTGAAGGACCAGATGCCATGTATGTGAAGTTGATCTCTTCAGATGGCCATGAATTTATTGTCAAAAGAGAACACGCTTTGACTTCTGGCACTATTAAAGCCATGCTGAGTGGGCCAGGTGAGGATAAGACAAGTTATAGTGATTAGCTGGATCTTTTTCTTGCATTAAATATTATTGTGTCTTAGTTTGTTCTCAATTGCTTAAACTCACAGTAAAGTCATATATGGTGAACTCCAGCAACTGTCCATTATCCATTACAGCCCCACTTTATTAAAATGTAAATAATTTCATGACATAATTTAACTTTTTTGTACAACAACAAGCACGCTGTATGTGCTATATAGTCAGTCAAACCCCAGCAGATGAAATGGTAAATCTTATCAGAGAGATTTATGACTTTGTGTCATAAAGTAGTGAGAAAAAAAAATAGGAAATCAAGCATTAGTGCAAGAAGTTGGACCCAAGCTTTAACATTCAACATTTTAACTTTAAGGGTGTTGAAGAGTTAAGTTGTAAAATGTATTCCTATCATATCTACCCACAGGTCAGTTTGCTGAGAATGAAACCAATGAAGTAAACTTCAGGGAGATTCCATCTCATGTTCTATCCAAGGTCTGCATGTACTTCACCTACAAGGTCCGTTACACCAACAGCTCTACAGAAATACCCGAATTCCCAATTGCTCCGGAGATTGCCCTGGAACTGCTCATGGCTGCAAACTTTTTGGATTGCTAAATTTACAGACAAAATATTGGAGCTCCAACACATTTAGACATTTTTTTCTTATTTGCTTTTGCCATTATATGAACCCTTTTTCTTTGCACCTGGCTTACAGTCATTATTTTATTAGCATTAAAATATTTTGTTTTAATGTGATGAATAAGTATGGCAGTGTGCATTGAAGTACACTAGAATAAAAATGGCCCCCACCATCCTGCATACATATTTCTTCACCTCTCCAGCCTAATAAACAGATGCTTGGTGAGAACTGTTGTAGTTGCATTCTTATTCAGAATGAAGTACACATTACTTAAGTAAGCACATTCACCTAAGCTCTATGTGGCTTTATGGCAAGTGTGTTCAAAATACTGAATCTTGTCATAATGAATGGTTATTCTTTCTACTAATAAATGGGAAACATAAGTGCTGTCCTGGTACTTGACTTCATAGTCACCTATTCAGGTTTACTTTAGCTGTATGCAATAATCTGATAGAATTCAGTCTTTATTTTACCAAGCGTTTTATACCATGTGCATTTTAAATAGTAATATCACTTGAATGCTATCAAAGACTGTATTGGGTTTGGTTGATTAAACAAGCAAAATGATAATATAAAAATTTTACTTATAGTGAAAATTGAGTTTACAGTATCAGTCAATGCAAAAGGATTTGTTTCTCCTGTTATTTTTGAAAAAGCCATGTGCCATATTGGGTAGAGTTCAGATTATCTTTATTTTCCCTCAAAAGAAACTCACGGAATTATACTTGCTGTCCCACGCAGCAATGCCACAACTGGGAAAAATGTGGGAAAGAGGTTAAGGTTAGAGCGTCATCTACTGGTAGAAAGAGCTAAAACGTTTTTTAAAAAAGCAGAACATCCGACCAACACGTCGAGTCCACGAGATCAAACGGTAAACACGACGATTTGGGGGACTTTGACCTTTGATCTTCCAATGATTGTGGACCCATGTCATTGCCAAGGGGCTTGCGCTACTAATTAGGAAGTCTATCCGTGCGCATTATTTCTCTAATTGTATAATCCATAATCTGCCTCAACCAGCAATCCTTCCACCGAGACTAACCCTCCCTTTGACCTAGCACGCAAGAAGAATGGCTGCAAGAATAAAAAAATTTAAAAAGTGTAGTTGAAAAAGTCTTACACCAACATTACATTACATTACACCAATGGCATTTAAAGGGTTTAAAATCGCCATCACAAAAACCTTTTAAAAAAAAGTCTCACTCAATTCTGAATAATTCGATATTACCAACTTGGTAATACCAAGGAAGTAAGGACAATGTTGATCTGTGACGTCACACTCCAGCTGAATTGTTTTCTTCTGTCACAACTTTGAATCACGTGACTGACTGACGTGACGTACAGTCCTTCCGTCTGAGCCGTTGCGGTGGGGGTTTCCATCATGGCGTCGATGCAGGTAAGAGTACAATCACTAGTGACTGCATTTTACTAATTTGGCCGAACACCAGTCTGATATTTTCCAGTAGAATTGTCAGCTAGTTCACTTTTGTACAGGTTTAGATTGTAAGTGGGGATGACAGTGGAGCAAAAGGGATGAAATCACTCCTTGCTGGCTCACCGTTGCGTTCGAGCTTTGCTTCGCGACACAACCCGTCAACAGCCAAAGTCAAAGCGACCATCTGAGCCGTCTGAGGCAATGCGAGCTGACGTGCGGTGGTCTTGTGTTTTTCCTCAATAACTTTTTGAATGGTAGCTGTGACGTCGCAGTTCCCTTGAATACGTGGGAATTCTGGCTAGATTGGTTGCCGTTTGCTAACGCTAGCTAGCAGGATAGTACGCAGATGGAGTTTCCCCTTCAGCCTAACAGGTGTATCACACTCACCTCTGCAGCGCAACGTTGAAATTTACTGTAGGAATGACTTTATTCTTTGTTCCGAACTGAAATATTCGTCCTGTATTCGTGCACAGGTATGTGCCACGTTCCTTTTACAGCCAAATCGTAATAAAATCATGTTTATTTTTTTTCTTACAAACATAACACCTTTTTTTTTTTTTTTTACAGAAAAGACTACAAAAGGAGTTATTAGCATTGCAAACTGACCCTCCCCCAGGAATGACTCTCAATGAGAAAAGTGTGCAGAATACCATAACACAGTAAGTACACATTCCCTTTATTTTTTATATTTACAATTTCAGTTAGTCGTTTCCAATGAGCTATTTTACTGTCCAATTAAATCACCCTTTTGAAGTTGTTAAGATTTGCTGCATTTCCTTATTGTTTATTGTGAGTGACATCAAAACCATTGTAGGTTGGACCAAAGGAAACACAAGTGCTAATTCTTCCTTGGTTATTCATTCTCTCATTAAGAAATATAATGATAGACCTGGTTCCTATTAGAAAAAAATATTTTTTTGCAAGTCATCCATAAAGGTCCATAGGAATGTTTAGCCACTGTTGCTCGTTCACTTTTTTGTGCAGGTTACATCGTTGTTGTTTTTTTGCCATTGCAATATTTTCAGGTTCTGAGCTTATCGGCAACCATGTCTCACACATGCAGAGCTACTTAATGACCCACATGCAGTCTTTGTCATTTAAAGCAACAGCCTGTGTTGCTTTTGGAAATAAGGGTGACAGACTTTTCCAAAACACTTGTGACAACTACAAGAGAGAACACCCACTGATCCCCATCTCAACCTAAAAAACATCTTTTAAAAACTATATAGAGAATTCAAAGAAGCAGTAGAAATGACCAATTTCCTTTTGAGTAGCAGCAAACATGATAGAAGATAATACATTGCAGCTTAAAACACAAAGGACAAATAAACCTGGACTGTAACTATATCATAATGCTAATTATCAACTGCATCATTGCAAATTGCACGTTCATCCAACAGCCATATCAATCCATCAATCAATCTTTATTTATATAGCGTCTTTTACAATCAAAATTGTTTCAAGGCGCTTTCCAGAATCCCAGGGCCTAACCCCAGACAGTGGCAAGGAAAAACTCCCCTTTAACAGGAATAAACCTTGAGCAGGATCAGGCTCATGTAGGGGGACCCTCCTGCTGATGGCCGGCTGGGTAGAGAGAGAGGAGAGGGGGGAGGACAGGTAGATGATAGAATGGAGAGGAGAGGAGAAGCACAGACCACAGAAACACATACACATACAAAAATACACTATTTATGCAAGCCGCCGACCGAGTGGGTCAGCGGGGCCGTAGGTCATCACGCAGCTCTGAAAGCGGCGATACCTGTAAATGAATACGGGGGGGGGGAGCAGAAAAACTACACAAGAAACAGCATAACTAGTCTACTTGATGAGGAGAGGAGAGGAGAGGAGAGGAAACCATGACCCAGTGGGGTGATCATGTTTAGCTTCCCGTACCTGGACAGGGAGCTGGTTCCATAGCAGGGGGGCCTGGTAGCTAAATGCTTGGCCCCCCATTCTACTCCTAGAGACTCTGGGAACCACAAGTAGACCAGCATTCTGAGAGCGGAGCAGTCTATTGGGCTGGTAAGGTGTCAATAGCTCCTCCAGGTAGGAAGGAGCTAGGCCTCTGAGGACGTTGTAAGTCAAAAGAAGGGTTTTTAAAATTATTCTAGCTGCAACTAACTCTGGCTGCAGCATTTTGGATCAACTGGAGGCTTCTTAGAGAGTTGTTTGGACACCCTGATAATAAAGAATTACAATAGTCCAGCCTGGAAGTAACAAATGCATGGACTAACTTTTCAGCATCATGCCGCGTCTGTAGTTTCCTGATCTTTGTGATGTTCCTCAGATGAAAAAAGGCACTTCTAGAGACTGTTTTAATGTGTGAGAGATTTTGGTCAAAGGTTACTCCAAGATTCCTCACAGAGAGACTAGATGCTAATGAGATACCATCTAGAGTGATCATGTGATCTAATCTATCCCTAAGAGGTTCAGGACCAAACACCATGACCTCAGTTTTTCCTGAGTTAAGGAGGAGGAAATTTGAAGACATCCAGGACTTTATGTCTTTAAGACAGGTCTGAAGCTTCACTAACTTCTCTGTCTCCTCTGGTTTCATGGATAAATAAAGCTGAGTGTCATCGACATAACAATGAAAATTTATTTTATGCTACCGAATAATGTTCCCTAAGGGGGACGCATGTACAAGGTGAAAAGGATTGGTCCAAGTACAGAACCTTGTGGAACTCCATGGCTCACCCTACTGTATGAGGAGGGAACACCATGGACATGAGCAAACTGGTATCTATCAGATAAATATGATCTAAACCTGCTGACCCTTTAATCCCAATCACATGTTCCAGTCTCTGTAACAGGATGCTGTGATCAACTGTATCAAAGGCAGCACTGAGGTCCAGCAGAACCAGCATAGAGACCAGTCCATGATCTGAAGCTATGAGAAGATCATTAGTAGAAGAAATGCCATTTCTGTGCTGTGATGAGCTCTAAAGCCTGACTGAAACATCTCAAAAAGGCTGTTTCTCTGCAGGTGCTCCAGTAACTGAGTCACCACCACCTTCTCAAGAACTTTAGAGATAAAAGGAAGGTTGGATATTGGCCTATAATTTGCTAAGACATCAGGATCCAGTGATGTTTTTTTAAGCAACGGCTTAATCACTGCCACCTTGTAGGACTGGGGTACATAACCTGTCACTAAAGAACAATTGATCTGGTCCAGGATAGAACTGCCTATCACTGGTAAAACATCCTTCAACAGGTGTGTTGGGATGGGATCTAAAAGACACGTGGTGGTCTTGGATTTCTGAATTAGCAATGATGCCTCAGAAAAATATATAGGGCTGAAGGAGTTTAAGGGCTCGTTGGAGAACCTGTATGTTCCCACAGTCAGCACATCTGGTGATGGCTAATTTGGCCACAGTGCTGAAAAGAAACCTGGGGTTGTTCTTATTTTCCTCAATTAAAGAAGAAAAATAAGCTGTTCTAGCCTTACGGAAACTGTAAACTAATAGACAGTCTTTCCAGGCTACATGATAGCTATCTATTTTACAAGAATGCCACTTCCTTTCTAGTCTGCGCACTTTCTTCTTGAGGGTCTTGTAAGCTCAGAGGGGGTCATTCCAAGTGAGGGTGCAGAGTGATCTTTGGTCTTTATTCACCATTATGTTGCAATTTTCTAAATTAAGATTTCACTCCCAGTTAAAAAAGAAAGCAATGTCTCTTTCATCTTCTTGACCACTTTATCCCTTTCGGGGTCATGGGGAGGGTGCACATATTGGGCGAAGGCAGGGTTATGCCCCTGGATGAGTCGTCAGTTCATTGCAAGCATTTTTGAGCATTTGTGGGTTTTGTACTTTGTTCAAGGGTACCTTGGCAGTGCTCTGAAGGTGTTCCAAGTTTCGTCTGCACTGGGGCTCAAACTGAGAACCTTCTGCTTCGCAGCTCAGTCCAATTTATTATATTTCATCTTACAAACTCAGGTTCATCTTAATTTTTTTTATGATTATTGACTTTTTCTTTCTTAGGAGAAAGCTTAATTGTAGGGTTTTTAAAGTTTAGGGAGACAGTCTATTAGCCCAGTGTATTAGCACAGTTATTCCTGTCCATATGATGGTGATTATAAAGTTGTTTTTAAAAAAAAATTGATTTAAAGCACATTTATCTGTGCTGATAATTACATTTCTATCCCTCTCAGTTGATGTATGCTAACACAGATGGCCAAGCCTAATGCTATCAGGCTCAACTGCTGCAGCCATGTCATATACGCATATGACACTGGCTTGCCCATATACACCAAATGGCTTATTTCTTTGATTTCCTTGATGACAGAACAAAATATCTTTGGGTGTTTCTCTAAATCATCAAATCAATGAAGTAAAAGTTAATCTTGTGTCTAGTTGTTTGGTCTCCAAGTAATGTTCCAGACAGACTTGTCTTTGTGTACATTTATATTTAATTGTATTATGCCGAAGGTTATGAACCTGAAGAAAGTACAAAAGACTAGTGATTGTGGTGCATAATCAATGTCCCCGTTAGTCCTCAAGGTTCCTACTGAGAGGACGATATCCTCATGAATGTTCTGTAATACATTAATTAAACCTCTGGGTTATATTAATTGTAGAGTCTGAGAAAAAACAAATGTCCCGCTGCCCAGTTAGCACAGTTCTGTAGCCAGAGAAATTAGCTTTCAGAATCAGAATTAGAAGCAGATTTATTGCCATTGTTCATGTAATACACAGTATTACACAAACTAGGAATTTGTCATGGTGTGACGCTGCGACATTCAACATAAAGAAGACCACACTAGAATAAGATAAATAAAATAAAATAAGACATATATACAGTATATACATAAAGTGGTATAAGTGGTAAGAAATAGTGCAGGTCCATGCAGGAGTAATGTATTGTTCGTGAGTCCGACTGGCTGCTGTACATGGTGCTTAAGTGATAAGTCACTTGGTGTTCAGCAGCCTGATGGCAGAGGGGAAGAAGCTTTTGTCCATAAACTCAATAAAGTATCACAATATTACTAAATTGTCCTCATAACCCAGCTGTATATTGAATGTCAGGATATTTGGCTCTAGGGTACATCTTTTAGACACATCTGCAATGTCTTGATGGTGCCACACATTTGAGATTGTGACTGCTGGAATTGAGGCCTCTCTTAATTTAAAATTAAAAGTGTTTTCACATTTTGGTTTTACTTATCAACAATGCTGCTTGTCTTTTCAGATGGATTGTAGACATGGAAGGAGCACCAGGCACACTATACGAAGGAGAGAAATTTCAGCTGCTTTTCAAATTTAGTAGTCGGTATCCCTTTGACTCACCTCAGGTAAGCAAAAATAACTCCAGGTCAGATGTAGACTTCAAATGTTAGTGTGTAACATTGTAACAAAGGACATAAACATTAGAAGAGCTGCTCAAACCTTTTGTTCAGCAGTTGACCAGGGAGTGATTTTTTTACTTTGGATTCCTTGCACAGCCCCCACCGACACCTCATTTAAAGAGATTTCAGTGGGACCTCTACTTACGAACGTCTCTACATGCGAAATTTTCAGGTTACGTCAGGAAAATATTTCCTCTTGTTACGAAAGAAATTTCAGGATACAAAAGGCAAAAATACGCTACCGCTGCTACTCGCAGCTCGCGGAGTTTAGCGAACGCAAACATGCTTGTAGCTGCTCTGCCATTGGCTATCGCCTAGCATCTTCCTGTAATCCCATTGGCTAGGAGGGACATCAATATGTACACGTTAGTGTGTATCCCAGCGTCTTCGGAATTTATTGTGGGTGTTCGTATGTTTGTCCATTAGATGGCGGTGTTACCACAAGTGCATTCGTTGCTAAATTCGTTGCTAGTAATGACGGCTAATGTAAGATTAGCCTGTAATAAAGTTCATTTTGTTCCTGGAGAAGCCTTGCACTGAATTCCTACATTTATTGTGTGGTAATCTAATTGTAACATGTATTTGTTACATGTTTTGATGCATTTTTATGATTTATAAAAAAAATTATGTCCGAATTTTTGAGGGCTTGGAACGGATTGGGGCAGTTACGCCCCCCCCCTAGGAAGAAGAAAACATTTTGCGCCCCCCCCACTCTCCGCTTTGACTATAATTAGTATCATTTGTCTATGAAATTGTTATAAGTACACCCCTACATAACATTGTATCCTTATTAACATTAAAGAAAACAAAAAAAAGAAAAAGAAAGAAATATAGGCCAACGTACAACAAAGAATAGCTTTATTAACATTGTTTTTTAGTCTGTAACAGAAAAGATTTAAAGTGCATCAATTAACCGTTAATTAATTTGTCTCATTATTTCTGTCTCCCTCCGCCTTTCTTTTCATCACTGTTAAGTATTTTTTCATGCTGTCTTGGTTTAGTCACTGCTCTTCATATCTCTTGCTCTGTGGTGTGTGCGCGCGAATGCTCGGTGCAAAAAAACTCTACACCATAGAGCTAATACTGCCTGCGCACACTCTGACAATGAGAGCGCCACTGCCCCCACTGTAGTGGATGTGCAATTACACTTTATTCTAGTACGGCAAAAAAACAAACAAACATGTTCTTCGGGGTCACACGTACCCCCCCTGGCATCGCACCGCGCGCCCCACTATTTGAGAAGGGCTGGATTAGGGCATTTACATGGAAAACGCATCTCTACTACGTAATTTTCAGGTTACGAAACAACGGAACCAATTAATTTCGTAAGTAGAGGTCCCACTGTACTTAAAATCAATCAGGAGGAGGCCAGCTCTATAAGAATAACGAACATGTCAGTGGGAAGAAAATTAGATAAACACCTGCATCTACTTAGCAACCAGGCTACCATCTTCTCAAACAGAAACCCACGAGCTGCCGGAATGATCTCAGACTCCATGTGGGAGAGGAGAGGAAAGGAAAGGAAAGCAGAGCAAGAGAGTGCATTGTTGGTTTTATGGGCATCTCAAGGTTCAGCACTGTGTTGTGGAACTGTGATTGCAAAATGACACCTTTTAAATCCATAGCTGGCCATCAGACTCAAGTAAAATTATAGAGAAAAACAATATGCCCATGAGATCTTAAAGCATTGTATACATTATATATGTAGCCTTTTGAAACTGTTTCTGTCGTGAGTTTATTTTCAAGCCTCTACGTTAAGTGAGGGACACTGTCTGCCAAGATGTTTTAAGTAGGACCCATTTTTACTTTCATTTTCCATCTCAATGCACTCGCCATATCAGCCCCCAGTCTGAAGAGGGGGAGCTTTTTCCTTTGAGGCCAAATCTGGTTTGTTACCACAGCTTTTGCCCCCCTCTTCATCCTAGAGTTCCATGTTGTATAGGGCTACACCTAAGCTCAAACAAAAATAAGCCTTACCATCTGCAGTTGATGTTGACAGATCTTAACTTCTACAGTCTATTAGGGTAACACTGGAATGTCTCTCTATTTGTTACCACAGGTAATATTCACAGGAGAGAATATACCTGTCCATCCTCACGTATATAGTAATGGTCACATCTGTCTGTCAATACTCACTGAAGATTGGTCGCCAGCCCTCTCAGTGCAATCAGTTTGTCTTAGCATTATCAGCATGTTATCCAGCTGCAAAGAAAAGGTAAGTCATCTGTGATGGAGGGTTTGAATCATTAATGCCAATAAAGATGTATAATTCTTCTCAATAACGTTTATTGTAGAAAAAAACCCTACTCTATCATTTGAACAATGCGTTACTTTGTTTTATTGGTAGATTACCCATTAAAATTAAATTAATTAAAAGATGAAAACTCAAAAATACATAAATGTGATTTGATGATTACAGCTAGTGGAAGTGGAAGACATTAATTTACTTTCATTGTTGGATGATGGTTTTTTTTGACTGAAAAGGTTTGGCCCATACCAGAACCTGCCACTAGATATCAGCAACTGCGATTGAGTGATAGATATTTGTGGACTCGTCCATCTTTGTGCATTGTCCAACACCTCAGTGGAGATTCTCTTCTAAATAACCTGCTTAAACATTCAAAACTTTTTTTTTTCTCTGCCACAGAGACGACCGCCTGATAATTCCTTTTATGTAAGAACATGTAATAAAAATCCAAAGAAGACTAAATGGTGGTATCACGGTATGTATCTCCCTGATTGAATGACATGTATAAAACTTGCTGCTTTAAGTTGTTATATCTCCATGTTTCTTTGTTTCACAGATGATACATGCTAATGTACAAATTTTGTAATAAGATGCAGAAGAAAGAAGTCCTACTGACCTTTGAAAGCACTTTTTAAAGATTCAGTCTCTGAACTCTGACCTTTGACTGGAACCATGGACACCATGCGTTGAAGGCTCTTGGCTGCAGTTTCCCAGTGGGTGCATGTTTTACGCGACTGTAATATAGAGAACTAAAATATCGGAACATTGAGATGCACCCAAGACGGATTGTTTTTTCCCTCTGGTTAAACATTTGGGATGCAGCGAGGAAGCAAGCAAGTACTAAGATGGTTCCAATTCCTCTTTTAATTATTTGTATTGTTACTTTTGTGCGTGGGTGCATTTTAAGTTCCTTGTGTTGTGCAATAATGATGGATGCATGCTGGGGCCTACACACAGATATTCAAATCAAATTTGGTTTCTGGAAGGGATCGACCATTAGAACCCCAAAAGAATGCATCATCTTTTTTTCCCCCTTTTTAAATCAGATGCACTGTAAAAATGTATTTAACTTCTAGCTTGATTCCTGGGTGTCTTACTTCCCGCTCTAGAAAAGTCGGTACAGATGGAAATTAAAACAAATCAGTTCACAGTGCTCACTAGTCCATTGTTAATATGCATCTTCCATTTAAAAGATTATGAGACATCATAGTTGTGTGTGATCTGGGTTTTTTTTTGTATTATTATTATTTTTTTTAAATGCCTCTATATTCTAAAATGTTTGATTTTAAGATTTGATTTCTTTTTGTACTGTTTTTCAACAAGCTGAAATTGGGTTGGATTTGGTGAGTCGCCATTTTCAATTTTTAAAAATTCTTATTTAATTTTAAATTCTTCAAGCGTGACGCTAAATGATAAAAGGGGATTCTTTACAGAAGTAGTTAAGCAACAAAGCCTTTGTGATTTCCCCTCTGGTCAGAGTTTTGGCTCAGGTACTTTTTTCAATAAAGATCACCTCTAAAATGATACCTATCAGATGTTTTGAATTTAACTCTATTTTCACCAAAAGAGACTGTTCTGTTGTGAAATAATATGTCTAAACCTATTGTACATAAGTATAAGTTGTTGGATGATTGCAAGGCATTAGCAGACAATGCAATTGAGGAATGAGTATAGGAGTGCATAACTTCTTATAGTATCTTTTACAGATTAGAATAAGTCTAGGCTCAACAAACCCTGTTGTTGGTATAAAAAGGAAAATATGTATAGCAGTTTTACAGTGGGGGTGCATGCATTTCAAAATCTCCTACTTTTTGTTATTGGCATCAGCCATTGTGACCAACTTTTAATCTCTCCATAGAGATAATGGATAATGGGATGTATTTCTACTGAGGCTGCATTGCATCTTTGTCCTTTCAGACCATAATCACTCCATTCCCAAAGATTGCCATCCAATTAACGATACTTGAATTTTCCATCTTTGGATATTTGTACTGCATTTGCTCTCTCCCCTCCCAGCCAGGGTCTAGCTGAGCTTCTTGAATGAGCCCGAATGAATGTGATGATGATCTCTACTGTAGAGTTTACAACAGCAAAGCGTTATCTCCAAGATTATATATGGATAATTTAAAGAAATGTATCTAACCAATGATTTTTTTTTTGACTAGCTTCCTTATAATGGGTCTTGTCTGCTGTCACAGTGCTGTGAAACTATGGGAAGGAAAATGTTGACCATAAATTTGGCAGCATTTGTGGTGGGATGAGAAGCCTTCACCCAGTGAGCAGTGGATCAGTGCAAACATGCAAGTGAATATGTTACATGGATTTGTGTGTGTGTGTTTTTTTTTTTTTTTTTTTAATTTTTAGTGTATTTTTCAATGTGGTTTGAACTCTTAGCTTGCAGATTGTGAGTGATAAACACTAATGAGTGTGTGTTATTTATTTTGGATTTTTTTTTCTGGGATGTTCAAGCTCCATGTAATAGGTGCCTGTTCATTTTCAATAAATGAAAAGATTCACTTTTATTCAGTTCTGCATTTTTTGTAAAATCCAGTTGAATTGAATTGACTTTATATATAAAATTGTATAAAACTCTCCCCTCTGATACAAAATCACTAAAACACATCAACCAATAAAACATGCAGAAAATGAAAGACAAGGTAAAACAGAGAAATGGTTGCAGAAATAACTTCTATAAAGTCTTGTTAATAATCAATGACTTCATTCCTAATGTACTAATGCAAGTGCCATCAAATTTTTATCATACTTTTTCGGAGTGTTATTTTTGTAAATGGTTAGCTATTTTTCATCTGTATACGGTTTAGTATCCCCATCTAGTGGTTAACTGTTGTTACTGTAAATCTTAGCCTTAATTACTTTTTTCTTTTGACATAAAAACATTCCGGTGGAAATTGAAGCAGATTCTCTGAATAAACACTGTCTCCATATCCATAGTACTAACATTTTAAAAAGAAACTACTTCATGACAGAGACCATGCATGACTAAAATGCACCGTGACTGGCAGGGTCCATGTTCTGTTGCTGCCTATACAGTTCCAGGGTGTTTTTGTTTGTCTGTTTGAGCTAAAGGGGCTTCTTTGTTTGTTGATTCATTAATTTCTTTAAATATTACACTAAATGTGGAATTGCCCATTAAAAATGCATGTGCATATTGTATTTTAGCTATTTAAAAAGGACATGTCAAAGTGTTTTCATTAACAATATTTGTCCATAGTTTAGGGATAAATTACATTACTGCAATCAGCGGGAATTCTGCTGTAACATCAAACAAATTCACTAGACTAAAACTGTTTTGGAGGAAGCGAAGCAGGACTGAACCATTCACACATTCGAAGGGGGGTGGCTTCTCCATTCATAATAGACTTTAAACTGCACTCGTGGACACGAGGTAAACAATACTAAATATGCGACACTGCCCTCTTTATCAACACATAACTCTCACAATAGAAAATGTCAAAATTGACTTCATGTCCAACGTGGAACATTTTAATCACTTATTCACACAAATTACGTGGTGTGTTCCCTGTTCCATCCAGTTCTCTTTAGTGTTTGCCAATGTCGGAGGTGTAACTGGGGTTTCGCCCTGGACAAAGGTAAAATATAATTAATTATTCGTCCCATTGTTCCCAGGGAGTCTGGCATGTTTGCCATGCTGTCGCCAGTCTAAGTATGAGCTTGTAAATGACTTAAATCCCGCAGAGTTTGATGGAAAAATGGGCTGTGTAGAGATGTTAGCAAGAAGAGTGTTCGGCCGATCAGCCATGATGATTGTTAACCGGCTAAAGTAGCCTTTCAGGAGATGCTATATATTTTTTATTCATCATGACTCAATGCAGCCGTATGAATGTGACAGGAGGCACACCTATTAGTTGTGCTTGTTTAACTTTAGGAACTGACACTCACAGGAAATGTCATTTTAAACGATGGCAACATTAGCTTCCTGCTAAGATATACGTAGTCGCAGCTGTACCATAGGTTGCAGACGAGCCACCAGTTCTGTCTGTCAAACTTAACCTTGCATGATTTTTACGGAGCATACATAGGGTGGCTGTTTTACAATAGGTGTGTTAACGACTCCGTAAAAGGGCCATTACATCCACGTAAGAGTGTGACCCCCACAGTCAGGTATGTGCAAGATGCAAAAGCCATATTAAAAGCTTTAAAATCGATTGGATGAAGGGAATTAACCTTACAGTTGAGATGAATTATTATATTGTCAAGCCAATCAACAGTTAGTTCTTGCACGCACCCGCATCTTAACACGATTGCTGTAGTGTAACATTAACTAGACAAATTTATTTTCCCTGCAAACTCGTTTCTGTCCCTGACAGCTTCCATAGCTCTTGTCAGTCTCAAATGAAATGTTATTGAGGGGTCATTGTCTTGTGCAGGCTGCTCACAGGATTCTCTCCCTTTTCCAGAGAGCTTAGCAGCAGTAACACAAGCAAAGCTCCTTCAAATAAAGCTTCATTGTCTGGGTGTATTAGCTCCCTGTGGGACAGGATTTGAGTTATGCCTGTGGCCACTATGGTTAAAGTCTATTTTTTGAGTTTGCAGAAATGTAAGAGATGATAATCATCAACATTAAGTATTATATGTATTATTATTCAACAAATTACATTTATAGGGTATGTTAATTTGTTAAAATTGTCTGTTTTATTTTTGTTTTTGTTTTTTTAGGAATAGAGCATGGCTCAAGTGAAAGTACAGACTTCAGCACCCCTGGCTGGACCTGGCCTCCCTCCCGGAGTTCCCCCAACGGCCATGGCCAGCCCAGGACCTCTGGGTCTGCAGCCCTCTGTCAATGGCACGGGTCCGGCTCCCACACCTGCCTGTCCAGCTCCTGCAGGCGGATTTGTGGATGCCCCTGTGTCTGCCACATCACCAGGTAGACCAAACAGGCTCTCTTCAGGGAAAGTTAAGGGACATTTACTTTTGGAGTCATTTATTTATTTTTTTGGTCGAACTGCATATTTAATAATTAATAACCAAGATGGTTACAACTTCTGTTTTTAATGCATGTCTCAATCTGATATTGTCCAAACCTTGCAAACCGTATGCCTGCTACAGATTCAGATTTTTAAAAACTGTTAAAGCAACTAAATTAGATAAGGCTACTATGATTTGGAAGTGCATTGTAGATCCTGCGAATAGAACTGTCTAACATTTGCCTAAGAAGAAATGTTAAGGAAACCCTTGCTTGTGTTGGAAATACAATGATCTGTCGTGAGCATGTAATATGCATCCTGTTGCACTGTGTCTTAGGCCCACCCCAGGAGAACATGGCAAACCCTAAAGAGAAAACTCCAATGTGTTTGGTGAATGAGTTAGCCCGTTTCAATAGGATCCAACCACAGTACAAGCTTCTTAGTGAGAGAGGACCTGCACACGCTAAGGTGAGGATTGCCAAAGGGCACTGATGTGGAAAATATAGACTTTCTTTCTGCAGTTGTTTTTATTTCATGTAACAGGGACAGTGTACAATTACTCAGCTGCATTTACATAATATACATAATACATACAATACATACAGAATAATTTAGATTTGTCTAGCACCATCTAGCATAGATGTATTGCCACCAAGCAGCATGGAAAGATGATTCAACAGGCCTCACTTATTGTCCAGTTCTTTAATGTTAAATTTAGCTCTACTATGATGTCATCCTACTTGGGTATCTGACACAGTTATCCCAGCTGTCCTGCTATCCTGCCAAATAAAGGTGCACCTTAACCTACTGTACTAAGCTCTAATGCTAAGAAGAAAAGCAGCTCGAATCAACATGAAACAGCTCTGCTTCATGTATAGACATAACATAATATGATTGACTGATTTTTCGTGAATAGAAATTGGTCACTAAAGTTACGGCAAAAAGAAAATACAAATAGACTTTAAAGTAATGGATGGGGTATTCTTGAGTTTCACATTTCTGAGCACAGATATATGCTCAGCAAATGGAATGTGATGAAAAAAGCAATCAATGTTAATGCATCCCGCTCTGCTGTTCCAGATCTTCTCTGTTCAACTCGCACTCGGGGAGCAGGTATGGGAGGCAGAAGGTACCAGCATTAAAAAGGCCCAACACTCCACAGCTGCTAAAGCACTGGAGGAGAGTGTCCTTCCCAGACCAGCCCCCCGCTCTCCAAAAGTGGACATCAACAGTAACCCGGGTATTGAAACCCCAACAAAAACGTACTTTGTGAACTGAAGTAACATGTCAAAGCTTTGTCCACATTGCTGAACTCTAGGAATCTTTTAGGTTGCAAGCTTTCAGACATATTATAAGAAAACCATCAGAAGTATATGGTACAAATTTTCAGGAAAAAAAAAAGTGTCGACAGTGGGCTAAGTGCTTTCAGATAACATCCAGTGAAAGCTGGCTAAGTGCAAACTTATGTTTTGTCAACTTAGTATCCCAGGTCTTAATTCCCCTGCCCTCTGTGGCATCTGTAATTTTGGAACATTTCATATCCAACCTTTCTGAGGAATTAAGAAAACCCTGTGATAGGTTATGCAACCTCACTAGGGAGCTGTTGTATTAGAAGCTTATGTGTTATGTAAAATGAGACAGGTAGGGAAGTTCTGCTGTTTTTAGGTTGATAAACAACCTCTGTGAAGTCAATTGATAATCCTGACTTTTTTAGAGAACAATTATCTTTACCACACATGCAACATATGATTTCTGCTTAATATTTACTCCAAATGTGCACATTTTTGCATTCAAAAACTATTATTACCTTCACCTACAGGCAGTATAACACCCACAGTGGAGCTAAATGGTCTAGCGATGAAAAGAGGAGAACCAGCGATCTACAGGCCTTTGGATCCTAAACCCATGCCCAACTATAGAGCCAACTATAACTTCAGAGGCATGTTCAACCAAAGGTGAGCCCATCACTGAACTAGCTCTAAAGTCATTAGGACACACATGGCATGGATACTCAGCTGGTACGTTTTTCCAACACGGGACTCAAACTGACTCTCAAAAATACAACAGAAATGGATTGTGCTGATTGACTTCAGCAAGACTTGCTCCTACAGATCTGGGAATGGGCAACAAATGGTGGAATACATCCCTGTGATGCAATTTTTTCAAGGAGGAGGCTGGAAGCCATCAAGGCAGTCCAGCATGAGTAATCATATGCGTAGATCAGAATAATGAAAGTCTAATTTGAGCTTTAAAAGGGTCTGTAAAGTTTCATGACCATTGCTGCCACACACATCACAATTTAGTCACAGTCCACATGTAGATGTTTGAAATAGTTGTGATGAATTCATACTTGGTGAAAACACAGAAGAAAGTGAGCTGTACGATTTCATCCACAGTAGGGCGGACATATTCTTGACCCGTTTTGGCCTGATCGCGCTGTGTCTCTTTGATCACAATGGCTCACATGCATGTCAGATGTGGCCCTCCGCTCCATGTGTTTTCTAAACTGATGAACATGCTGCACTCATGGGATCTTGTTGCATTCAGTCTCTGTCAGCTTTCTTTCTGGCTCTCGCTTTAGCTGTCCAGCCATTTCTACACCTCCATAAAAATGTCACAGAGGTGCAATTAATGATCCCCCCTCCCCAGTGAAGGAATTTCGTTTAGGAATTTGGACATGTTGACTGGCCTGACATGAATTCCAGGTACAATGACTACCTTTGTGCATGGTGGGCCTTAAAAAAATCAGCAAGTAAGGAGGGTTTATAAAAAAAATAATTGTAATGAATGCTGTGTAAAATAACATCTGTTTCTCGTGTTTAAAAGGCACGCTTGCTCTTTGAAGTTCTGTTTTTGGTGGAGAATCGTATCTGGCCATGTTGGTTTGATAAATGTTAAGAGTGATGAAAATATATTAATATGGTTGTCCTATGTTGTTACTGATATTCTAAGTATTATGATGGATTTTTAAATACAGAGACAGTGGGACATAAGTTTCACATTCAGTTTAAAGGAGATGGATTATGTGGCTTCGGAGCAACCAGCATGCCTGGGACAATAGGAAACTTTATTCTGTTGCTGTCTGTTTATTTAGGTTAATGTAAGACTTTCAAATACTGTACTGTGTATTTTTAGAAGTGATGGTTTCCACTAGATGGCAGTGTTTTCTCATTGTAACACTGAAAGTCCTGCGTTTCTTGACTGAGAACCCATTTTGTGACACACACACACACTGTAGGAATTGCTTTGTTTTATTACTGTTTTTCAGATTACAGCTAATTTTTAAATCGATAATGCTGTGTTTCTTCTTGCACAAACAGAAGAGTGTGATGTTGATTGTGATTGTACCACGGCTGATTTGTGTTTTAATTAAACTGGGGCTGATTGAACTGTCGATATGTGTCATTAAGATGCCAAATGTGTGGAATAGGGTTTTAAATTTTAGAGGTGTAGCCAAGGGACAAACGGGGGATCCATGAGTAGGCTCGGGTCTCATCAGCAGTCATTCCCAGCATCTGGCTCCCATCTTTTACAATTTGATCCATGCAGGAACAAACACGGGGTGAAAGACAAATGTCTGCGGGTACAGGAGAAAATCTGTTTTCCAGCATGTCTGTCAATGTCATATGTCACAGGGATAGGTTTCTAAGAGAGGCTGTGTCTGGCCTTCAGTAGTCTTTGTGAAAAAGAGAAAAGGATGAGGTGGTGAATATAGAACATATACATAAATATACAATTTCCCAAGGTCACTTATGTTTTCTTTAGGGCTCTTTCTTTCTGTATAGTGGAACCCTGTGCTAATGAAGGGGAGACCTTTTTAAATATGAATTCTCATCATTAGATGACTGACTCTTTGCCAGCATGACAGGCCATATTGATAATCAGTCACCTTAATGATGCTGCAGCGGTTTCAACCAGCTCATGTTGTTACCTACTATGATGAATAAGAGTGATCCAGAGTCATGTTGATGGAAAATCTCACCATTAAAAGGGCAGCCTGGCTTTGATCCATCAGCGCTCTAATCACTGCCATGACCAGTATTGATTCATTCAGAAAGTGCCCTGATGAGAAGATATGGCAATAATATGAAATGTGCATTTATCAGCGTCTTAATGAATCTTATTAATGGTGAAAGGCCCCTGCATAATTTCTTGCCATCCACATCGTTGTCAAAAAAAGCGACTCATTTCTTAATCATGACCATGCCATTGTTCATCCTCAGATCTCCAGAATCATCAGCTAGCTCGGTCAGTCAGTGGAATGCTATAAAGTATTACATGGAAATGGTGTTTTACATGAATGATCTTGGAATTAGGAAAATATTTTTGCTATCAAGAACTGTGGTGACATCAACCCATTTCACGGCCAATTCCTGGCTCCTCTGTTATCTTTGGAACACCTGACTCTGATGATTCAGGCTGGGCTTCTCTATTCATGGTGCTTCCAGATTTCCTCCTGTGACTGTAATCCCGGTGGGGTGGAGAGGCATGCATGACGGCCTCGGTCAGAAGTTGGACTTTCCCCATTAGAGCAAGAACAGTGTGAAGCCACCCACCTTTTCAGGGCTGTTATTTTGTCATTTGTGAGAATAGTGGACTGAATGATGTGACATTTCCTGCTGATACCACAAACAGATAGATAACAAATCCTTTGGTTATCACTGCTTCCTCATTTTAAGAGGAAGTGTGCGATGAGCAGTACTATGGAGGATTCAGAAAACATTTAAGATGTAGTTGTATAACAAATTCAAAGACTCACTTCACTTATCACTGTGTAGCATGTGCAGACACATGCTTAAGCTATAGCTTATTGCCCTTCTTGGAATTAAATAGAAGTAATGCAAAATTTACGTAACTATTTAGATTTAGACCTAATGAATATCTGAAGCCTGCAGAAAGTTAGTAATACCAGACTGCAAAATCCAAGGTGCCCATCTACACAAAAAAATCTAACTAGGCCAGTCTGGATCACAGAAAGGCAAACCTGCCCATGAACACTTTCCTATATTCAAACTTTCCTGTCCTCTATTCCTGTGTGGAGTTATGTCCTCTGAGTTCTCCTACACACACATAGTCTCCTTTCATCATTGTTCACTTTGTCCCACTCAAGTTGATTTTATTTTTTTTTTACCCATTGGGTCACACAGTCTCATATGGCGTAATCAGGACACTGTGTGCCTTTTCACCCACTCACACATGATACAGATATGTTTTATTTCTTATCAGTCACACCATTGCCGCTTTCTAAAAACAATAGGAAGCTGCTAACTTCCACAAGGTACAGGCTTTGTAGTATATTTTTATTATAGGGCGCAGGCATGGTAAAACATACTGGTACGCTAGCTTAAAACATGCATGCTAGCGTGTATTTAGCAATGTACTCACATTATTTCTTGATCAATCCTCATCTGCAAATCCATCAAAGTCCTCATCTTCTGTATTCGAAATGAACAAAATGAATCCGAAATGACTTTTGCAAAAGCTGGCAAGCCGAAAACCATTTACAGATTTTGGAACTCTATGCACACGTAAGGCGCACATCATTATAAGGTGTCCCGTCCATTTTGGAGAAAATGTAAGACTTTTAAGTGTGCCTTATGGTCGCAAAAATATGGTAAATTGAATGCATTCACACAGATGGTTCATAAATGACCAAGGGCGGAATGCCAGAACAAAGAACAAATGTGTCCAAATTGTTCAAAGGGGTGTAAGCTAATAGTCATGTTTTATTGCTGAGATTTGGGGTGGAATACATGTCCAAGATAAAAAAGAATTAGAATGATTTGTACTGAACAGAGTCAATGACACAGAAGTCCAGTCTTCCCTTTTATCTTTCCTCTTACTGATGGAGTTTGGTGTTTGCACCTCTCTTCTCTTGGCTTTGCTAAAATGTATGCAGGTTTTAGCTTTGGCTACATAATAAAAACAAACCTCTTTTGTCACTGGAAGATAATGGGACTACTCCCTTGATATCTTTCATCTGGTCAGAACTCAAGGGGCCAGGCAAGATTAGCACTCAGAATATACCCAAATTATATACTTCCTATAAGAAACAAAGTTAATGATGTGTATGCAAAATGCTCTCTGAGCGTGTAGCCTCCCCACCTTCAGCTTCTTCTACCCACAGTGGTTTGGTGTACACAATGTTTTAGGGTAGTTTAACTTCACCTTTGTCATGAAAAGTATGATGAGTAAGTATTATTTACAGTAGGAAAGAAACCTCCCCAAAATACAAGCAAGTCCAGCAGAGTTGAGGAGACTAGGAACCATGCGGTTAAAAAGCAGGGGGAAATTGGACTGATGTTGGATTGGGTTTTGCAAACAGCAATGATGTTTGTGTTTATTTACAGGAGGGTAAGTGATATTCAGTCACAAGTGGCCAGTGGAGATTTGTTTTAAGGCAGTACTGTATTGACAGTACTATCAATACTGTCAGGACAATACTGTCAATACAGGAAACCCATTGAGAATCCCAAAAGAAAAAAGCCTTTTATCAAAAAAATGTTCTATGTTTTATTTTATTTTTTTAAAATCTTTCTAGCATTGGACACTATTGGACACAAGTAGTTTCACATGGCCATCATACACTGCTGGAAATCAATATCAAACTACAAAATGGAACCAGATTTGCATCTTGCTGCTGAATGAAGGAGTCACTAAGAAAAGAGAAGTGCCTGTTAGTAAAACATGCCACATCTTGCCCTCATAAATCCTCATGTATAAAGAAAGTGGGAAAACACATTTGCAAAATGTCTTGAGTCTGACCAACTTGGCAAAAACAGGCAGGTATTGTTTCTTCTCAAATTATTGCAAAAATACAACACAGCAGGCCACAATACAGTATTCTAAATGAGGACAGCAGGGTCTGATTTTTAGATTGATCCCCAGCCAGCCATTCTCATTAGCTAGCCAAAGCCTGACAGCTGGCATCAGAAGGGCATACAGACTGAGAAAGACTTTAGCATTTTGCAATCTTATATTCTTAAGGTTTTGTAAGGGTAATTGTTGGTGTTTTTGTATTGTTAATATGTTCACAAATAATAACAGCTCTTTATCTGTGACTCTGAAATCAAGTGTGACAGGTCTGTTTGGATAGTGCTGACGTCTCATGAGTCAGACGTGGAAGGAGGGCAAGAACGTTGATTACAGAGCTTACACAAAAGTGGCTTTAAACTTCTCAAAATCAAAACCACCACAAACAGTATAAAAACGAGTGCTGTCAAGCTGGGAATTGTAATTTAAAAAAATGGCTGTTGTCAGCTAAACACAGACACCAGGTGTCTTCTGCAGAAAAGAGCAACTCTGGAACATGGAATAAGACAATATCTTAATTGCCCCCCTGAAAACCCTTTAATGACAAATGTTAATTAAGATAGACACTCAATTGATGCTAAACTCATTTTATATTACAATATCTCTATATCATGGCAGCAAAATCTGTAGGGACCTTCATACAAGTTTGTCTCAAAATGATAATTTAAAGTTTTTAGATTTGTTTTTACAAAGTGCATTAAAGAGGATGAAAGTTATGAATTTAGGTCAGTCTTGTTTTTGTTGGTCATGTTAATGCAGGGATAGTGTTTTTCCTTTCACACCACAGTATAGTTTTCCCGTTGGAGTAAGGCAGGAACACGCAACTCACTTAAGGACAAAGGAAATGATGTATAAGGGTCGGAAAGAAATCAAGTAAAGGTTGAACACAAGATTTGAAGAAAGTGCAGCTGGTGGAAGAGTGAGCTGTTCCAAAATGCCCCTACCACCCAGAAGAACCCCCACATTTATAATTGTGATATGTGTATGTGTGGCCAGGCGATGTCTGGATGGTCTGAGTGAAACTGAAAGACAGTGAGTCAGTCCACCCCCTCATTTCTGGCTTGTCATTTGTCTGTGTTCTGTTGGCCCAGTTTCTGCCCTCCACTACAACAGAATTTGTTCCCACTGGGCAAATCCAGGGGTCCACTCTTGTAAATTTAATCAAGAAATTGATTAATCACTATCTCCCTTTTGTTAGTAGGTGCTCACTGTTTGGTTGCAACCCTCCAGGACATTGTGCGAAACTGCAGTGATGTAACAGACGTAATGTCATTTGTCATGTATGTAATGTCGCATACATGCAATAGTAGAGGGATTGTGTTTTCATTCTTGGATTGGTGGGGAAATTAGTCTTGAAACAAGAGAGTCTGATAAATATAAACTCTGTGTTCAGATGATGATTTTCTGAAGTCAAGGGAGACATGCAGTTAGGCCCATGACAGATTTGATCACTTTGCCTCTGTACAATGTAGTGGTTTTGAAGTAAAACAAGATGTGATCAAAGTGCAGTCAATTTAGTTTTTTAGTTTAGTTTCAATTCAAGAGGTTTCACATAAATATGTCTGTTACTTTTATGGGAATTGTAGCAGTTTTATGGGAAGTACCTCTATTTTCAGAGGTTCAAATGTGTTTAGACAACTGAATGATCAGCTATTTCCTTTTCAAGTTTGATTAATTTCCTGTTACTTCAAGATGAGGCAGGTCTGGAGATAGTCTCAGGTGGTAAAGGGATGTATTTCCTGTCCTATTAGTAATGGAAATGTCAATGAAGTCAGAGTATTTACCACCAGAGAAAAATGTGTCGGGTAAAATGTCAGTGTTCATAATTGTAATGCCATATCTTTCCTTTTCCAGGCAGCTCGTGTGCTGACCTTTGAGTGTGTTTTTAGTGTGTTCATACACACAACCTTTGAATTACTTAGATCAACTGCAACCCTAACTTCTCCCGGAATGCGTTACCTCACAGCGTCAAAGCCATATTGATTCTCATTAGTAATTTCTGATGAGTTACCATTTACTGAGCATTCTTTTTTTTATGTCCGAGAGTTACACAAATACACACGCATCATCATAAACCCTTTTTTTCTATCCCAGCAGTGTACACACACTGTCTACAGGTGTTCTGGTCGAGGTCCCCAAAAGAAAATAACAAAAAGAGAGGGCTAACTTTTTTCTGCATAGTATTAAGGTGTGCACGTTTCTCTGTTTTTATAGAAGACTTGCTTGTGTTACTTTCCCACATCATGGAACAGGGTCTCCCACAGGTCTCCCTCTATGTCCTTCTTTCCTCCATTGTTAACTTACCCCCCCTTTCTTCTTTTCCTCCGGTCTCCTACCTCTCTCTTAACCCTCTCTCCTTCCCTCTGCACCTGTACTGAGTGCTCCAGCTCCTGTTGTTCCGATCTCAGCTCAGCACGGTTGGCCGGAACCATGTTGCACTTGGCATTTCCTCCGAGACCCTGGGGCCACAATTGACGCGGGAGTATTGACGCAAAGGCTTAGCAGGCCTCCGCCCAGGCTAGGCTCTCGTGCCCAGGGGGAGTAGAGAGAAGAGGGATGAGTAAAGGGCTGCAGGCTAGAGAAAGATCTGCTGGAATTTTGAGAGTAAATAGTGACTCATTGTAAGAGCAAAAAAAGGAGATAGGGATGGAATAATGTTTATCAAAAGGTATTTGTTATTCCTAACCAACCTGGCCTTTCAAGTGGGTGTAGGTTGACTACAGATGATTTTCACCTTTTGTCTTAATATATGGT
This sequence comes from Takifugu flavidus, assembly GCF_003711565.1. Lineage (NCBI taxonomy): Eukaryota > Metazoa > Chordata > Actinopteri > Tetraodontiformes > Tetraodontidae > Takifugu > Takifugu flavidus. The sequence goes on from NC_079536.1 coordinate 9,259,273, forward strand.
TTTCAACGTGAAGCATCATTGATTTGAAGTATGTGATCATTTCAATCCAAGCACCACTCTAACTTCATCATGGCTGAAAATGTCAAAGAATCTGTGAGTAAGAGCCATAAATACATTGTCATCTTTGTTTTTAAGCATACTACAGTGTTCTTGTGTTACAATTTCAGTGAATAATCTTTTTGTAGCTCTGCAGTTCAAATACATAAGGACTAGATTCACAAACACACAGCTTGCATTAAATTATTTGCCGACAGACATTGTGGGATATTTCTTTAAGAGGGAAATCATTAAAAACTATGTGTGGACAGGGATGAGAAAACATCTGCTGCTTTTCATTGGTCTTCCACATGTGTTGGATGTATGCATTTGTGAATACAAATAAAAGAGCAACAGAAAAGAGTACCCGGAGATGGATATTAACAAGTATGGATTGCTCTCTTCTCATCTTAGTTTCCCACTAGGCCTATTTCTCTTTCCTTGTTCTCTCCCCATTAGACATTCTCAGCCCGTCTACCCTTGACCCAGGAGGGGGTTTAACACATGCAGACTTCCAGACCTCTAAATCTGCCCTGTGACAGCTCAATCCCACTCTGTCAGAACCCAAAGAAAGAGAAGAAAATCTATGTCCAGTGCTAGAAGAAAGAAGAGAGGATATATATGTCTCTCTGCTTTGTTAGGCATCCCTAAGTTCAGATTCAATAGCAAAACATTTGTCAAGTGGTTGGCCAACTGACTATTGTGTAGTAATTGACCCTGATGAAGTGGTGTGCCTTTAATTTAAGAATAGCATAAATTATGCAAAGTGATGTATGGCCAACAATAGTGGAGCCTTCCCTTTACGTTGCTCATGTGCTGTACCAAACTTATGAGTTGGGATATTTTATGGTAAATCATCCTACCTCTTGTTTTGTGAATTCCAGGTACCATTATCCCGTTCCTAAGTTCTTTTATGTGCAGCTGTCTGTGGGCAGTCATGAATTTATTGGAGAAGGTCGTACCCGCCAAGCAGCCAGACACAGCGCTGCCATGAAGGCTCTGCAAGCCTTGCGTAATGAACCCATCCCGGAAAGGCCCCCACAGGTAAACACTTAATAAAACAGAAAAAGACTGTTCTGAGATACTCTTCTGAGATATTCTACTTTAATTTCCAAAATAATATAATTAATTCTACAGGAAAATGTTTTATTCATCGCAAGTTATTAATTTGTAAGTAAAAAAAGTCTAAAGCAATATTTTCTTTTCAGCCTCGGTGAGCTGTCATCCCTTGTATTTATAGAAGGCTATTCCATTTCTCACACCTCTTGACCTCCAGTCAATTATGGCACCTTGAATGTTTGGATATGCTGTTATCTTGCCCAAGTTCTTCCTACCTAGTTCTAATGTCACCATATCTTTCCACATTTCCCACCAGACATAACTGTAAACCCAACATTTCCCATTGGTGATGGTAATCTAAACGCCGTGGCTCCTCCAGCCTGTCAGACTTACTGTCTCATGGCTTCGTCCTCCACAAATGTGTCTTTTGTTTGCTGTCGCTTTACAAATTGAGACACATTGTGTCTGCAGTGTATCTCTTACATTCTCTCTGGCCGTGGGTGTGTGCTCTTACGTGTGGACACCCTCGAGCATAGTGTTTCTATCACTATAGGTTACAAAGGTTTTAAGAGACCAGAAATCATGTTGATGCTGCAACTTAATTTTTACCACCAATGGAACACATGTATACAAATGAAACACAATCATATCTGTCTGTTTTATTAAGCTTTCTGTCCAGACTCTGTACACACTGTTACACACTGACTAAATCTATCCATAGTCACGTCATAAAGGGGATAAATTCCAAGTGTTCCTTGGGTTTGAACCAGCTCACAATTTCACCGGGAATAGATAATGATTTATAAGAAGCTACAGCAAAATTCTATCTATCATTTGTCTCTGTCAGTTTCTGCTTGGCCATTCCTGTTCATAATTCGATCTATATATGGCGGTTTTGGTCACTGCAGATGATTCAATCCAAGGCAACTAACAAGATAACAGCAGTCCAGCTGCCTTTGATAGAAGCGCTTATCACAAGGGGTATTCAAACTATTATTCACACAGTTTAACATAAGCAGCTCATAAACAACATGTGACATCCTGTCATCAGAGGTTCGACATACAATACAAAAGACACAATCAATGTAGCAAAACAGCAGAGACACACACAACCACACAGCTGCCTTTTGGATGTGTGTTTGGTGAATGTTGTACCATGTGACCATGTTTCCTGTCTAATATGTTGGTGTGATTCACATGTTGTATCAAGTTACACAATCAGGGAGGAGACGAAGCCCACAGGGCAAAGGACCACAGACATTAAGACCCAATCTGACAAAGCTGTGAACCTTTAAAAGAAGTTCAAGACAGCTCGTGTTTTCAGACAATCGGCACCAAGAAAACTCACATCACAGGACTGATGATATAATCTGGTTAGTGTAAACTCGATTTCTCACAAATCGACTTTACCCACCCTTCACTTCATTACATTCAGTGAAAAATAAGTGATTTGTGTCTGATCTTTAAACAAAATAACCAAAATCTTGAACCATAATCTAAAACATCATTAACTCCAGAATTACTTCACTGGTTTTAAAAGTTTTGTCGTATGACAAAAAAATAACTAATTTTTAAGATGGCAGAGTTATCTCGCTGACCCGGGTTGGTACTTTCCTACTGACCCATTCCTGATTGTATTTCATTTGGTATTTAATATTTGTGTTGTTGTTTTACAACTTCACTTCATGATTGCAGAAACTTGACGTGTCCTCAAAATAAAATCCACTTTTTTTCACTGACTTTTTAAAAAATTATGATTTTATTATTCATCTCTTCACAGAACACAGAAGATAAAGGGGAGAGTGATGACAGTAGTGATGCCAGCAAATCAGAGATCAGCTTGGTCTACGAAATTGCTCTCAAGAAGAATTTATGTGTCAATTTTGAGGTGAGGTGTTCAGAACAGATTTGATAATATAAAACAAGAGAATTTATCCAGGCTTTTAGAACTATCAACATACTGTTATTCTGTAGTGGCTTCAATTGTTTTTCTTTATACTTCTACTTTGTTTTCTCCAAGCACCATGCATCGGTTATGGCACTTTTATTATGTATATTGCCATGACCTAACAGCCCAGCATATAATGATTTCAAATGTGCCTTTTGGCATTTAGTGTGTTTTAGGAATTAATTGTGGTTGCATTAACAGAGGAACAGGGAAAAAGGGACATATTAATGACCTTGTTCTCCTTATTGAAACAAATGCCACTGATTGGGATCATTGAGGCCATTAATGTGGGCCAATTGACCTGAAATGTCTTCAAATCAGGCATCAAATGATCTTAATTCCAAAGCATTACATTAGTGTTTCCATGAGGGGATTTTCACATCGAACCTACAAAAATTCAGTACTTAGCCTGTTTTGAGTACGGTACTTTCAGATGGGTGTTATTGCTTCTGCACCAACTGAAAAGAATCTCCAATCAATATCCGAAAGTTGTTTTTGCAGTTTGTGACATTGTGTTTTTAGGTAATCTGTGATCAAAGCACAATAATGACAAATTTTAATGAAACATTTTATTAGCATAGAAGGGTAACCCCTGTAATATAATATAAATTTGTTGCAGCTGAAAAAAGAGCAGGCCTCAGCTTGGTGGAGGTGCAGCAACTCCTGAGTATGAAGGAAATTGATATTGAAACCCTAGTGCTTTGTAGCATCTTTGGGATTTTCCTTTTCACGTCACTGCATTCTTTATCTGTTTTAATACTCAGCATGTAGTGATTTGTAGAATGACTAATTCTCAATCCACCTGTGCACCTCTGTGAGTGCTGTTATGGTTTCTATTTAGTAACAAGTGTTTTAATTCTTTTTAAGAAAAAAACACAGCTGGCAGCTTTAGAAAACTCATATGTGAGCTGCCCGATGAGTTTTGTAAAAGTCACATGAAAGGTGACAAGTGTTGTGCTAATTTCCCAACGAATAAGGACAAATGGTCCCTACCTTGATGTACATGCATAGTTATATTCTGCTCAACATTACAGAGTCTTACCACCAGATTCCTTTGCCAGTTGTTTTTTAAGAGCAAAGAGATGTACAACATGTCCTCTACTGACCCTCTGTGTCTTTTCTGCTTGGTTTTCATTCAGCTGACACATCCAATATTTGTTTTTTTTGTCTTTCCTCACTAAGCTCTACATGATGCCAAAAACAAGAGAGGCTCAGCTTACTCTAAATACACCCTAACTCCCTTCACTGAACCTCTATCTTTCTAGTCAGTCAAAGGACATTATTGGGAGTGAGAGGAGATGGAAACTGGGATAGAAGGAAGGGAGGGAAAGTCTTAACTGTATGTTTATGTGAAATGTTAATCAAAGTTTACACCATAGTTAAAAGATATCCTGAATGCTGTCCATTACTTTGGAGATGTATTTTCTCATTAAAGCTAGATATGGTCACCCTTCCAGGAATTGCTATTATTAAATGTAGCTGGCTTAATCTGGATTGATGTGAGTCATAATCCACCATGCCATTTTCAGCGATTGTGCTATTATCATTTTCAGTCTGAGTAGACTGGAATCTTCAAGTACATCCAGGTGTTCTACTTTGCAGATTTGTGGTTGTTGGATTGTAAATCAATTACCGGTATGTGTCTTAAAGACAGATTGTCACAAGCCATTGTTAAATTGAAAAGGAACAGTATTGTAATTCACAACCCAATTTTCTGTGTACACCACTGTCACATTCACCACAGTCCACAAGGAAACTTGCAATGGTCACGTAAATGCTTTCAAGGTAGCTGTGTTTTCATCTTATCCCCACCCTCACAGGAGCATAAAATTACATGTGTCAGTGCTACCAAGTGTCTGGTTTCCCATACCTGTGCAATGATAAGGGTTGCTGTCACCATTAGAGCATGTCACCTCATTTAATCCCCCCCGTGAGGCATTATGAAAGATATGTCAACATCAAAGAGGAACTAATCTATAAATCACTGTTTGTGTTGGGTAGTAGGCTCCCTTTCCTAAAGAGGACACAAGAGAAGATGGTCCAGGCCAAGAACCACCCATCTTACAAGAAGCAGCCTCCCCTAGGGCTTGTCCATCTACCATTGTCACAAAAGAGCCTTTCTTCCCTCTACCAGTTGCCACTATTGTTCCAGTCTGCTCCCATAGCCAACCTGTTCTAGAGTACCTGAGATCTCTTGAACAGATCCTCAGAAGGTTCAGAGTATTAATGTCATTTAAAGAAAAAGAACTGGCCTCCCATGTTACAGAAAAATAAGTAGCGATGAGACATTAGGGGAAGGGAATTAGAAAAAGAATACATTGGATTGCCAAGTGTTTCCATGTACACCTTCATTCTTTTTTAAAATATTTTGATATCTGAAAAGCTGACTGTAGCTTATCTGTTGAAAAGAACTGACAACTTTTAGCTGCAACTTTGTGGGAGTAATGAGGAAAACAAGCGGCAGCAAAGGGGCCCATCTACCGTGCTGTGGGAATTTCCCCAGGTGATGTGTAATGGTGATTTCCAGGGTTCACCTGCCATGAAACATCGTGCTGGGCAAAGATGCAAAATCAAATCCCGTTTAAGCTTGAATTGAGCCACATGACACATTCTTATTAAGCCACTTAATAAGGCTCTGCTTGTATCTAATTGTACTCATTTCATCCTTTCGATTGTTTTGACACCTCCTTTTTATGACTTTCACCATATTTGGATTATGATTTTTATTTATATTTGTCTTGAAATTTTTCTATTCCTAAAGCTTGCTACACTTGAACTTCTGTTTTGCCCTTTGGTAAATACTTGCCTCCATTTCGTCAATCATAACCAACAAACAACACTGTACATAAGAATAGTCATAACAGAGTGTATTTCTGTCTTCTTAGGTGGTCACCTGTAAAGAATATCCTAGATATATGTAGCATATCTAAGGGATTTTCTGCTACATTTGGCATAAATTGCGCAGCCCCAAAGACCAGAAATGTGATGTGGAGTATTTTCTTTTTAGCTTGTAGTTAAATTTAACGGTCCCTGCAGAATTTGTTTGGGCATCAGTGTAAAATAGGGCAGTTTCATGAACATTTAATCATTGATTGAGTGATGAATGATGTAAATACAGTATTTGTTTTGGGGTTTGATCCTGTGCGCTGTTGATGGAGGAATTTGATGAGGAACCGCTCACTATTTAAATCTCTTTATCATTTGATTGCTGCAGTTTGTGCTGTCTACATTACAAATGGGGCATAAATGAGAACAGTGGTGGGTTAGAAAGTGGGTGACGTAAAGAAATACTGAAGACAGCTGCTGTGGCAAGATGGAGAGCAAGGGGAGCACACCTGCGAATTAAACCTCCATTATGGCACCCATGTTAGCATGAGCTCTTGAGCTGAATATGCACGTGAAACCTAATTCTTCCTTCACCATATTTTAAGTGTATGGGGAGAAGCCCACCTGCTACACTTGCAAACTGTTCTCGGACTGCATAGGAAGTAGATGTGATTGCAAAAACATGACCTAACGCCAGCCGGTGTTTGTTTTAGGTCTCCCAGGTGACCAGGGGCCATAAGAAGGAAACAGCCCCCTCAGCACTAGGGACTGTCATCTAGTAACATGCTCCTCATCAGTGCGTGTTTGTACGTCAGTGTGTGTTTCTTATATGAATAACACACTGGTGGGTAGGGTTGTGACTGTTGGGAACAGATGTTTTTGGACTGGAACAGATGTTTTTGTATAATCTCACTTGAAAAGCTGTTATTTTTTTATTTTCACTGTCTTTTGGACTAATACATCTCTGTGTGAAAAATCTGTTGGAAATGAAACTGAAACATAGCCCCGCGCTTCCCTCATACTTTTCTGGCATCAACCCAAACCACAGGTGCTGAAAGAAAGCGGCCCTCCACATATGAAAAGCTTCCTGACGCGTGTCACTGTTGGGGAGTTCTCTGCTGAGGGAGAGGGCAATAGTAAGAAGCTGTCCAAGAAGCGTGCTGCTATATCCATCCTGCAGGACCTGAAAAAGCTTCCTTTAATATCTGCCGTAGAGAAACCCAAGACGCACTATAAGAAACGTACAAAGACCATCCTCAAGGTAATAAAGCTGCGACAACATTTTTACTCAGCTGTTACAAATTATGAAGAGAATGCATTCCTCAGAAGGAATCGTCAGCAGATGACAGAACAATGAGTATATTCAGTATTTATTTTTGAAAATTTGGTTCTCTGGTCTCTTCTCCCAGACTGGACCAGACTATGGGCAGGGCATGAACCCTATTAGCCGCCTGGCCCAGATCCAGCAAGCCAAGAAGGAGAAGGAGCCTGAATATGTGCTGCTGTCTGAAAGGGGGATGCCCAGGCGCCGTGAGTTCATCATGCAGGTTAAGAACTTTGGGGTTTTTTTTATGCTTCTTTTTCTGTTTTACAGAGTCTTCTGAATATAGGAACTGAGTCCTTGTTTACTGCTTTGGCAGCCGAGCAAATAACGATCCTGAGCATATAATCTCCTGTCATAGCATCTAATGTGCTGAAACAAAACAAGCCTGGAGGCAGTTTATTCACACCTGCCCATTTATAGTAGCTGCTTCAAAATGGGAAGTGAACATCATTTCATTTGGGACATTTGAATACAGCAATTACAACTGAGTACAGGACAAAAAAAAGCAGATGCATTTTATAATTTCTCCCCTTGGTCCAGCTCAAAATGAACCACACTTCAGGAAGGTTAATACCCATTAGAACATATTCGTCTTCATTTGCCTTCAAACATTTCATTTTTGGCCTGGATTTGCTCTTTTAATATAACAAAAGTGATCCAGTTACATTCCTCTTCATTACCAGAAAACACAAACTGCAACATGCCTACAAAATTTAATTTTTACTGATTTGCTCACTACATCAGCAAATAGAACAAAGTAAAATGTTAAAGCAAGAAAAGAAAAAGCAGGAATGGAGCAATTTATACAGTACATGCAGCTTTTGTTTTTGGTCTTTTGGTTTTTGACAGATGTGTTGTGTCTGTCAATGATTGCCTGGGATATTTCCAGAATCCCTGTGTGGTGATAGCAGTGGAATGGATCATAGTCATGTGACATATTGTAGGGTTTTTCCCACCACTCACATGCACAGTATTTCTCCTGGTGTCTCGGTTCATTCTTACTGTGTCCACCCCTTTCACTCATAGTCATTATTTGTCTTTAATCCTCTTTCATGAGATCAACATGGCTCCCCATAGGACCAGTACAGTAATTCAGCTTCAAACTTCTCCAAGCTGCTTATACACATTAAATTCTGCATACTTGTCAATGTTCTCTTGCCACTGTCTAATCCCTCATCTCAATATTTCAGCATTGTTTCTTTTTGTAAGCAAGGGAGCCGGGGTTTTTTTTCCTACAAACGATGACTTGTTTCTGGAAAAAGCTGCAGTAAGCATAGAATGACTTTGAGCTAGTGATCTTTCATTTATTATGTTATTTATTTAAGTGATGTGAATAATTTTTCATATGCATGTCCTCTAATTCACAAATGACTTGAGGACATCAGACCACAGTTAATGCACTGAGGCCTCGCTTTTCACAGGCTTTGGCTCAAAGAATGTTCTTTGTAGAGCGTAATTGTCTGTTTGCATAACTTAATGACTTCTGATATTCTTTGGAAATATCATCTTATTATCTGTGCAGACAGATTTAATGTTTTGGGATTCATTGCAAAACAGACACTTAGCTCTGCGGCCTTTTACCTGAAACATAAATTACTTGACTGACTCAGCTTAAATCCTTTCAGCTGCAGCTCATTGTCAGCATTTCTTTTAACATTTTCTGTCTCAATTAAGCCAGTAGGTGCCATGAAAATAATGTTTAGCTGCCTTCTATGTTTTATTTATTTGGTATTTGGCTGTTTTTGAATATGTGTGCATTCAGGTCAAGGTGAATAATGAGGTTGCCACGGGAACAGGTCCCAACAAGAAGGTGGCCAAGCGGAACGCAGCAGAAGCGATGCTCCTGCAGCTCGGATATAAGGCCTCCACAGTCCAGCAGAATGCCACAGAGGTAAGCTTATAACCAGCCTATATTTCTTTTTCCACTTTACACATGTCTATCACTGTGGATTTATTTTCTTGCATAATAGTTTGGGTACAATTACATGTACTGTAGGTGACCAAGGCTCCACTGAGAGAAAAGAGTGCTTAAATGATATATTGACCACAGGCTGCTGCTGCTGTTTGATTATTAATTAGTAACAAGACCTTAGAGCAGATCAGTGCAAGGCGTCTCCCACCGCTTATCTGGGCTCGTCTGCAGGAATCCCTAGGCGTCCCCAGACAAGTCGAGAGACATACCGGCTAGTCTCTTCCTGGTTCTTCCCAGGGGCCTCCTACCGGAGGGATATGCCCTGAACACCTCACCAGGGAGGCGTCCAGGGGGCATCTTGACTAGATGCCCAAGCCACCTCATCAGGTTCCTCTCAATGTGGAGGAGCAGCGGCTCTACTCCGAGATCCTCCCGGATGGCAGAGCTTCTCACCCTATCTCTAAGGGAGAGCCCAGCCACCCTACGGAGGAAGCTCATTTCCGCCGCTTGTACCCGTGATCTTGTTCTTTCGGTCATTACCCAAAGTTCATGACCATAGGTGAGAGTAGGAATGAAGAGTGACCAGTAAATCGAGAGCTTCGCCTTTTAACTCAGCTCTCTCTTTACCACAACGGACCAGTGCAGAGTCTGCATTACTGCTGATGCTGCACCGATCCGCCTGTCGATCTCCTGCTCCATTCTTCCCTCACTTGTGAACAAGACCCCGAGGTACTTGAACTTCTCCACTTGGGGCAGGATCTCCTCCTTGACCCAGAGATGGCGCTTCACCTTTTTCCGACTGAGAACCATGGCCTCGGATTTGGAGGTGCTGATTCTCATCCCAGCCGCTTTACACTCGGCGGTGAACCGATCCAGCGATAGTTGGAGGTCACGGGCCGATGACGCCAACAAGACCACATCATCTGCAAAGAGCAGAGACCCGATCCTGAGGTCACCAAACCGGACCGCCTCAACACCACGACTGCGCCTAGAAATTCTGTCCATAAAGGTTATGAACAGAATTGGTGACAAAGGGCAGCCCTGGCAGAGACCAACCCTCATTGGAAACGCATTCGACTTACTGCCAGCAATGTGGACCAAACTCTGACACCCATCGTGCAGGGAGTGGATGGCCCATATCAGGGGGCCTGGCACCCCATACCCTCGGAGGACCCCCCCACAGCACCCTCCGAGGGACACGGTCGAATGCCTTCTCCAAGTCCAAAAAACACATGTGGACTGGTTGGGCAAACTCCCACGCACCCTCGAAGACCCTGCTGAGGATGTAGAGCTGGTCCACTGTTCCACGCCCAGGACGAAAACCACATTGCTCCTCCTGAATCCGAGGTTCGACTATCCGGCGGACCCTCCTCTCCAGTACCCCTGAATAGACCTTACCAGGGAGGCTGAGGAGTGTGATCCCCCTATAGTTGGAACACACCCTCCGGTCCCCCTTCTTAAAAAGAGGGACTACCACCCCGGTCTGCCAATCCAGCGGCACCGCCCCCGATGTCCATGCAATGTTGCAGAGTCGAGTCAACCACGACAGCCCTAGAACATCCAGAGCCTTAAGGAACTCTGGGCGGATCTCATCCACCCCTGGGGCCTTGCCACCGAGGAGTTTTTTGACTACCTCGGAAACTTCAGCCCCGGATATGAGAGCCTATCCCCAGGTCCCCAGGCCCTACTTCCTCACTGGAAGGCGTGTTGGTGGGATTGAGGAGGTCCTCGAATTATTCCTTCCACCGATCCACAACATCCCGAGTTGAGGTCAGCAGCACACCATCACCACTATACACAGCGCTGACAGTGCACTGCTTCCCCCTCCTCAGACGCCTGATGGTCGTCCAGAACCTTTTCGAGGCCATCCGAAAGTCGTTCTCCACGGCCTCACCGAACTCTTCCCATACCCGGGTCTTTGCCTTGGCAACAGCCGTAGCTGCACTCCGCTTGAGCTGCCGGTACCTATCTGCTGCCTCAGGAGTCTCACAGGCCAGTAAGGCCCGATACGACTCCTTCTTCAGCCTGACGGCATCCCTCACGTTCGGGCATTGCCGCCACGACGGGCACCAACCACCTTGCGGCCACAGCACCGGTCAGCCGCCTCAACAATGGAGGCACGGAACATGGTCCACTCAGACTCAATGTCGCCCGCCTCCCCAGGGACATGGCCAAAGCTCTCCCGGAGGTGTGAGTTGAAGCTCCTTCTGACAGGAGACTCTGCCAGGTGTTCCCAGCAGACCCTCGCAATACATTTGGGTCGGCCGGTGCCAAGTGCACATGTGGACGCCTTTAAGCCTGAACAAGGTGTTTGTTATGGACCATCTGAGACGAGCACAGAAGTCCAACAACAGAACACCACTGGGGTTCAGATCGGGGGGCCATTCTTCCCAATCACATCTCTCCAGGTCGCACTGTCACTGCCAACGTGAGCATTGAAGTCACGCAGGAGGATGAGGGAACCCCCAAAAGGAGCACTCTCCAGCACTCCCTCTAAGGACTCCAAAAAGGGTGGATACGCTGAACTGCTGTTTGGGCCATAGGCACAAACAACAGTCAGGATCCGTCCCCCCACCCGAAGGCAAAGGGAGGCTACCCTGTCATTCACCAGGGTAAACTCCAATATACAGGCACTGAGCTGGGGAGCAACGAGGATTGCCACCCCTGCCCGTCGCCTCTCACCATTGGCAACTCCAGAGTGGTAGAGAGTCCAACCCCTCCCGAGAAGACTGGTTCCAGAGCCCTTGCTATGCGTCGAGGTGAGGCCGACTATATCTAGTTAGAACTTCTCAACCTCGCACACCAGCTCAGGCTCCTTTTCTACCAGAGAGGTGACATTCCATGTCCCTAGAGCCAGTTTATGCCAAGGACCCTGCCTTCGGCCACCACCCAACACGCAATGCACCCAATGCCCTTGGGCCCTCTTGCAGGTGGTGAGCCACGGGTGCTGTGCCCGGCAGGGACTCCATGGGCAGAGGTCCGGCCACCAGGCGCTCGCCATCGTGCCCCACCCCCAGGCCTGGCTTCAGGAGGGGGCCCCGGTGACCCGCATCCGGGCAAGGGAAACATAGGACCAATGTTGTTTTCCATAATTAGGGGGTCTTGGGCTACGCTTTGTCTGGTCCCTCACCTAGGATCTGTTTGCCATGGGTGGCCCTACCAGGGGCCTAAAGCCCCAGACAACAGAGCTCCTAGGATCATTGGCACACGCAAACCCCTTCACCATGATAAGCCCAGGAGGGTTTTAGAAGAACATGGATGATATTACATCCATGAAATGGCATACAAATACACAGTTTTTTCTACTGCTAAGCTTTAAAATAATTGAGCAACAAAGACATGCCAGGCAATAAATGCCTTTAACTATCTAAGTGTGGGAAAAAAAACACTGTTGACTGCAATTTGTCTGGTGAAGGCATACAGCTGCAAGCTATTTTGATTATTCACTTATTGAAATTGCTTTTGATTAATTTTCCTTTCAATCAACTAACTGTTTCAGATCACAGTGGAAATGCCAGCCGAGACATTTAGTCAATTAGAAGGTTTACTAGTTGACCCATGAAAAGCTTGTGTTATATATTATTAAATAAAGTGCTACATAACTGTAAAGGTTTTCAATACGCTTGCTTTATCAGAGGTCATCGGTTAAAAGATGACGATAAATTTACTTTGTAAACACATTTTTGCACATATGAATATTAATTGAATGGTTATCCATCAGATTAAAGTACAATAATAACAAAATTAATCTTTATGAAGTTGTAGGCGATACTTTGAATTCTATCTCAAAATGTATGTCGTTAACTCTCTTCACATCCCAAATGGAGCATACAGTGTGTATTCGATGTAATTCATTTTTAGTGTAGGTCTTACCATGAATAAGTCACTGAACTGTAACAGCAGTACAGCAGCTGTAACCAAAACATAGATGCTAAAACTCTCTGCACTCCTCCCATGACACAGTCTCTTCTGCGCAGCCCTGTACAAATATTCAAGAACTGATCAAGAATTTCAGTCCAGTTCTCATGACACCTCGTATTTGGCTCCCACTACTGATCTTCATCATCATCTTTATTCAGCCCATTGGTTTCTACACTCAGATAGATAAAGATAGATAGATAAAGATGATGTTGCATAACCAGGTTTTTCCTGAATATTAATTGTTCCCTAGACAGCTCATTATTTAGATATGTGTCATTCCATATATCTTATTCACACAGCCACATCATATAGCTAAAGGACGACACTTTATTCTTATCAGAATGACTGTGAAGTTGACTCTTTGCCAAAGACACTGCAACGCAGTTAACAGTGAGTTGGAGATTTTCTTTGCCTTTATCTCTATAATAAATAACTCAGCCCTAATTGTTTACTGCTTCTATTATTACTTGTGGCATTTTCTTTTCTTTTTAAACCATATCTGGTCTCAGAGTGCTCTTGCTCAGATATACTTTACTTTATTTGTAAATCCCCATAAAACTACTATGTTATGATGTCTAAGGTTTTTGATTCATGAGCCTGGCATGTTAGAAATAAGCAACCTCATTGTTAAAAGTCATTCCTGGCAAGAGGTAAGACCATTCTGGTTACACTCAAGGCAGAATATTTGGACACAATGGAGAAGCTGATGGCCTGACAAAACATCTCAATAAGACTTACGGTAGTTGAATGGCCTACTTTTCACTGGGTCCTCACACAACCCTTAAGCTCTGAAATGATTAAACATTTTTTTTATTTTACCACGACAGGTTTCTGTATTTCTTTCTTCCCCCGTCTCTTCTGTTAAGAGCCCTGATGCTCTGCCATCACAATGTGGGATTATGGGTAATCCATACAGACGCCCTCATAGTGGACCACCATGCCCTTCATTTCAGAAAAGATTCATTTTTCATTTTTGTGCACATACCTGTGACTCTGTATGTTTATGCAAGCAGACATATGCCACGAGAAAGATAAAAGACCAAACGGGCTTTTTGAGTTACCAAACACTGACCCTTAAGTAGCTGGCATAGAAAGACTGTGAAAGACTTCGAAAGCATCCCCTCTTGTGAGCGTTTGTCTTTTTGTGGCCCAAACAGTAGGAAGGGACTTGTCTGACATGCGTGAAGAAGCTGTCTGTTCAGGAACCTACATCTCTCTTACCACCTCTTCTCTCCATCAATGCAGATGGACAACAAAGCCTGGAATGGACAAAAGGCATCATTTACTGAAGCAACAAGTAACAGTGAGTATCAGCACGTCTCCCTGTGTTCCCTTTCCATTTCCTTCCCCTTCTCCTCTCCTGCTCTTCATCGTTCCGCCTATGCTGCAGGTGGTTTTAGCCACAGAGATCACCCGCCATTTAATCTCTGTGACTGGTCAATAGGCCTCTGACTGTCAGCTTAATCGGCTATGCATCCTTGTGGGGAGCCTGCGAATTGAGGCCCATTCACTGTGGTTTACAGGGCCGCACAGTGAGGCCCTCCGGGGAGTCCCCCCACCACCACTGCCTTCCTGTGCAGAAAAAGTAGTCTTTCACAAAGGATTAACACAATCACACTGGAGTTGTGCTACACATACATGCCCTTAATCCTGTACACTTAGACATAAAGATGAAAAGCAGGATATATGATGGCTTGATAAGAGGATATTTATGAACCACTTAGCCATCTTTCACATAACAACTGTAGACAAAATAAGACCATAAAAAGTCACAAAACCTGCTTAAACCTTGAAGCAGCTTAATCATCTTTACAATTTTGCCACAAAAATAAATATCTAGTAATAACTTTGTATTGTACTTTACAGTATATAGCTTAATTATGTCCTTTACATTCTGCATGTTAAGTGATTTGTGTCACTTTCTCTTTTTGGCAGAAACATTTTGATAATCTCATGGGTCTAATTTTTTACCGTCCCGTTGCAGGATTTATACAACACCGTTACCTCACATCAAGAATGTTTCAGATTCTCCCAAGCCAAGAAATTCATATTAATCTAATTGGAGACTGTTAATTACCCTTAGGTGTGAGAAAATAATGTAAGTAACCTGTCTAGGTTGTATTCCTGCCTCTCTCAGTGACCACTGAAATAGGTTCCAGCATCCTCTGTGACCTTATTAGAAATGAGTGATGTTTAACAGATGAATGGATGAATAAATATAAGGCTCATATGAGATTTTTTTTTTTTTTTTTTAAAAAAGGGTCCCTCTAATCAAAGTGTTAGATGAAGTTGTATAAAAAGCAGCTGGCCTCCATTGAATAGCTTTAAGTTGGCCCAATTTAGCTCCAATAAAAACAAATCTAATATGCTTTCATCATGTCAAAACTGGATTGTCTTTTTATGGGTTTCTGCTCCTCCGAGTTTGGCAGTAGTAGTATTTTTCCATTTCTTCTACTGTTTTCATATCTACAAAAGTTAGCATTTGTTAAATTAGTAAAAGATGCAGAGAATTCACAGACATGGTGCCACTTAAGCAGATTTACATGCATTGGAGTAGCTGTGCGTGATTCATTGTGATGGCCCAGCTTGATCAAAGGACTCTCTGCAAGCAGCTTCTCCGTGGATGCCAACAAATTGAATGCCAACGGCTTGAGAAAGAGGAGTTTAAGAGACAAATGAATAGTTGGTCCGATGTAGAGCAGCAGAGTGGAAAACAAACAGATAGTCGTATTAGATTTAAATGTCGTCACTCTGCAACAATGGACAGTTTTGGCGAGGCTTCAGTGATCTGACTTTGAGTCTCCTCCCCTCACTGTGGCTAGGAGAGAACGTTTGATGTTACAACTTCCTCATATTAAAAATTAGGAAACATTGCTATGGATTTTGAGGTTTGGTTTTTCTTTCTTCTAATTCGAATTTGGATATTCAAAATCCAGATTTTGCAACCTGTAGTTCTCATATGTGATTTGTTTCAATTCTCTGAGAGATAAATAATCTAAATGACATTTCTGGAGAGATACTTTCTCCT
The DNA here is from genome assembly GCF_003711565.1 of Takifugu flavidus. Taxonomy (NCBI): domain Eukaryota; kingdom Metazoa; phylum Chordata; class Actinopteri; order Tetraodontiformes; family Tetraodontidae; genus Takifugu; species Takifugu flavidus. Next base: position 9,275,327 of record NC_079536.1, read on the forward strand.
GGATAAACTATTTTAATGGCTGTGGTTTCTATGGTACCTGCAGCCGTAAGCAAGAATAGCATAGTACTTCCAAAATAGAGACCCCCACAATCTATTCCTATTGTTGGCTTGAAGTGTGCTTCTGGTCAAGTGCCATTCCCATTCATAGTTTATCTCACAGTCAGCTTGAGGTTTAAGTTTCTGGTAATTATCTCAAAGTTGCCGAAACCACCCAACACTCACGCGACGTTAATGTCTAAATGATGTTTATCACATAAACACTATTTACAACACATTCAAACAGATGCAGCTGGTTTTCATTTTCTTTGTGAGTCTGTGAGTGTTGAATGGAAGATGTTTCAGGTCATTTTGTTTTGATTTGTTTGGCAATGTAATTTATAAGACCGAAACAATGGCAATTAAAGGACTTTCCAGAATTGTGCCTAGCTCAATTTAAAAAAACAAACAAAAAAAAAGCTGTCTGCCATTGCTGCGATTATTAGTCTTTTGGGATAAACTGTTTGCTTTCACTCAAGTGCAATTTATAGAGAAAGAAATAATGTAAAACGTTCAGGACACTTCACACATGAGGTTTTTCTTATTCCTTGTCATTTATAACCAAACATACTACAGATATTCTGTCATTTTATTGAGACACCACCTGACTGACTGTTACATACATTTCCTCTGACAAACATAAGTGGTACTGCAGTGTATGTCAGTACACTGTTAAATCACTACATATGCAGCAGACTCAGCAGATGGCTCTTCTACGACCCTCTGTTTCATACATGCATACACTGTGTGAGTGCATTTTCAGAAAGGGCAGAGTAATCTCTTGGATTATAAGGTTGGTAATATGTCAGCATCCTGAAAGTAGGTTATCTCTCAGCTACAGTCCACTTTGAAATGCTATTGCATTGTGTAACACAAAACAGAAAAGTCAGTAAATATGTCATACACTGTTCACTTATAGCTCTGTCCCTTTTGTACTCTTTTATCATAAAAGCTCACTCTCCCTTAAAATTCACACAAGCCCCCATTGAACATTTGTTTGTGGTTATGTCTTTTGTCTTACCCAATCTCCAACAAACAGGGTGGCTTTAAACACAGAAACTGTGTTGTTTTTTTTATTTTTTGAGAGAGGGGGTAGGAAAAAAAAGAACTAAGAAGAGTGATTTTTCTCCCTTCTATTCCCAGGAGTATTTGCAGCGGGGGTTTTCATTCGAGTTGCCACATTTCATTTCCTGCTGTGCATATTTGTGTGTGTGTGAGTGTGCATCTGTATGTTGCGTGCATGTGTAAACTATGTGAGGGTCTTGTGCTACGGTGGTGATTTATAGCAACAGGCTCTGGCCCTATCTGTTTTCGATCAGTCTCATGCTCGGTTCTGGCTTCTCTCCAGCACTCCTCTAGCTGACCGGACATGGAGTCTGGGTGGGACCCCTTCAAATCTGCCTGGAATGAGCACAGCATTCACATGCGCGTCCACACACAAACCACTCAGCGTCACTCCTCTTTCTCCTTCTGCCTTCTTTTCTCTTAACTCCACCAACTCCAGAAAACATCCTGCACCAACACATTCCAACAGTGAAATAATTCCTTCACACTGCTGCTTCTTTTGTCCCTCTTTCGCTATATCTCTTGCTTACGATCAGCTGAAAGCAGCTTAAAGCACTCTGTCACATGCACACAACCTCTCAGGCACGCCCACACGCCACACACACACATCTTGGCAGTCACACTCTCACATGGACAACATTCACTGCCCCTTTCCAGGCCCAACCACCACTGTATTCTTTGTTTTCAGCTGATGTCATGTTGGCTTGCACTTTTCATTCTTTGAGATGCATTCAGAATCCGCAGGCCTGCAATATATACTTGCGTAAATTCAAATTAAAGCTGTCATTATGGTCGGGAGGAGGGAGAAAAATCCTAGCAGTTGTGTCATTCCTGGCAGAGACCAGTTTGTAGTATGAGTAAGAGGTTCTGGATTTCATTGCTGCTTCCTTCAGCTTTTCGGCGACTCCGGAAGCAATGATGGGATATACTGTCTGCAGGTTCCCAGAAACCTTAGACTGAGTGCACAAACGTGTGTTCTCCTTTATTTTGCATCGTATCAAGGTGTAATGTAATGGTAATGTTAACAGGAACTGGTCTGTCATTCATGCGTTCACTCCAACTCCCAGCTGTTGGTCTGCACGCACACAAACCCAACCACACACAGACATATGCAGGCACAGCTGGTCTCCCTCTTTCTGATGACCTTGGCTGGGCTTTGGAGGCAGTACATGTTTTCTCATCCACTCATCCCCCACCTTCTCTTAAATCCAAACAGGCTTGTATCTTATCGTTCTCTTTCATCCGTTCTCTCCTTTCAATGCTTTTCATCTTTTTTCAAATGTAATATTCATTTTAAACATACTGATCACATTATTATTGTATGTCCTATGCTGATATTTGATTCTGGCTCATTTTCAGTTGAATTGACTCATTCCTAACTTGATTTCAGACACGTTTCCTATCACCTGTGATATTTTTCACTGCATGCTTATTAGCTGGTCTCCAGTTTGTGTCCATTTCCATGCATTTTTAGTACATAAAAGAAAGGCGACATGAGTGTTTGCTAAACCTTTATTATGTTCAGAGCTGCCAAACCACATGAAACTGCCATCTACAATCTGTGATGGTATGCTTGTTAGAGAGCCAGTCCAGATGCATAAACACACCCTGGCTTAGTATCTTGTGTTGTTAAAATCCTTTCAGTGGTCAGTAATGGGAGCCATAATAACGCTTTCCTTCTTTTTTTCCTCTACCAATTTCCTGCCTTTACTTAATGTTCTTCCCCTTTTTTAAAAAGCTGTGGTCACCTTGATAAATACATACTTTTTTATGTGTTCCTTCATCCACTTTTCAACGGTTCCTTCTTCCTCACCTCTTCTCTATTCTCTCCTTCTCCATCCATCCCCCCTCCTGCCTTCTTTAACTTCTGCAGCCCAAAAAGGTCTTCTCCACCTCACTCCAGATATCTACCAGGAGATGGAGGCCAGCATGAAGCATGGGAGCAATGCTCCAACCACCGGGACCAGCAGCGGTAGTTGTCTAAACTACATACCATCCAAAGACATGGGGCCTTGCTCTGCCACGCTGCCACCAGGACACACCCCGTACTACAGTGGCTTAGCCTCCTCACCCAGCCCAACCGCAACCATGGCCAGAGAACTGCTGGTTAATGGCCAGTCACCCACAACAGACACCTCTTTACCCATGAAGGGAACGAACCCCGGCCTGACCTGTGGTGTGTCTGTGCAGCCTGCACAGCAACTGGACTACCTGGCTCGCATCCAAGGCTTCCAGGTGAGCACCAAAACTGTAGATCAAATGTATTCTGTATCAAGTGATGCCCATTGGCAACATTCCTCAGGCAGTCCTTTACTTCAAAGAATTAGCATTATTAGCCGTACAATTAAACAATGGATTTGTTAGTTTGTCTTGGATGGAGGTTGTGGAACTGACACACTGGAAACTCAGATGAGGCATCAGATAGGCATCAGATAGAAGGAAGGTTACTGGCTGGCTCTAGCCACGTACGGCAACAGCCAATCTGTCTTTAGCATAGAGAATGTTAATCTTGGATACAGAATCAACTAGCTTGTTTGCCTGTTGAGCACTTTTTTGTCTACAGAGGGAATGGAAAACAAGATAGTCACATCGAGCTCTGAAACTAACTTGAGGACAGTAAATGAAAGATGCCTGACAGTAACAGTCAAGCTATAGGACGATCTAGGGTGACATTCTCTTGACTAGTGAGCAAAACCATTTGTCAAGGAGGAGCCACTTTCACAGTCCACGTCCCCTTGAGCCCCTGAAAATATAATTTATATAATTTGCTCCCCCCCCCCTCTGATCCATATCCATGTTGATAAGAGGTAAAGCGTTAGGAAAACATTAACTAGACAATTCCATTGTTGTGATGATGTTTAAGTCTTTAAGGATCTTGGGTATCTGTGTAATTATGGTATTATCACTTGCTCACCAGTTAAACTCTTTACCTGTGGAGCGATCCAAATAGTTGTTTCTAGGGAATTCCTTGTTATTTCCTGTCATTTGTCAGCTTTTATGATTATACACAAGCGAGCGTCAAACTTTCTTCCACACGAATCTTTTCAATGAATGTGTTCCTATCAAGGTGGTGGTACTTGGAAAATTTTTAAGGCTGATCAGGAAAGTGAGGCTTTTCCGACACTAGTGGACTCGTAAAGCCAATTGAACTGCTGATAACACACTATCCATTTTCTCTTTCTTGCAGTCCAGGGGTTTAGTCCTGGAACAAAACATTGCAGGTGGAGTTTTCCTTCTTTCATTTTCAGAGCACAAACCTGGCAACCTGTCTGCAGCGCATTCCATACCACTGATACCAGTGCTTGTTCATTTAAGCAGCAGATGCTTTTTATCAGGTTGAGCAAATACATTTTATCTCAACCTGCTGAGGGTTCCTTTGAAAGGTCTTTGTTATTGCTTTAAGCCTTCCTGTGTGTGGCTGTGCATGCGTGCGTGCATGTGTGTAACCTGAGAGAGCTCTGCTGGCAAGCTGAGGCACACTTGTACATGTACCGTAATTTCTGGACTCTCTCGTAATTTCTCCACTCTTTTCACTTGTATGTTTATACAGAGACCTTAAATACAGTTTTTATCACGTCAGGATTTTTTAACTTTTCTTTTAATTTAATCCGCTTAGCAACATAAACAAATATATCGTACCGGTAAATGCTTTTTTTTTTTCTAACGGTGTCTGTAATGCAGCTACCTTGAAATATACGTTTGTATCAGCTACACACAAATTACGTTGTTTATGCTTTTTTACTCAAACAATGAACAATCTAAAAACCCACAATGGCCCACCTCTAAAATCTTCTATTTTCATCGCGTTGGCGATTGCTTTTGCCTTCCATCTGATTTGTACAGCGGAAACACCGCGGCCGCCTGCTCTCTGTGTGTTGACCCAGTCTTCCAGAATGTTTTCAAGCTCAGGCCACCTGCTTTGATTACGTCTAAAAGCTTTTCTCATCTTTTTGGTTTGGATCAGTTCTTTATGCGACGTCTCCACCTTCTCGCCATTGATTACCGTAATGTATGCCAAGATTACGCGTGGCAGCTCGATTTCCTTCTTCAACCGCCAGAGTGATTGCTTTTAACTTGAAAGTCGCATCATACGCTTTTCTTCTAGTATTTTCCATGTTGATGAGGGTTAGTAAAAATTACTCATTCACAATAGTTGTGATAGTGAGCCACGAAAAAAAATAAATAAATAAGCCGCACCGTAGAACAAGCCGCAGTGTTTAAAGTGTAGGAAAAAAGTAGCGGCTTATAGTCCGGAAATTACGGTACACACATATACGTATGCACACATCAGGTTCTGTTTAGTTGAAATGAGAGTTTTGGCCAAGCCATCTTGTGATTTTTAAACGATTGCCTTTCTCACTGTTTATGCTATATTATGTAAATATGAAGATGCTGTTGACAGTACATTAAATATATGCATTCATCACACAAACACCATCAACATATTTGTGCTTAAAAATGGAATTGAGTCAGGCAGTCTGCACCGGTTCTGTTGAGCGTGTGAGTTTGTGACGAGTTAGGCAAACTTCTTGAAGGTTTATGAACACTTGTGACTTTTTGTGGGATAAACCTCAGCAGAATTAACAAAAATAGTCACTTATCTTTTCATAGGGTACATAATATGCTGCTTTGTGTTGAGCGAGCTGTCCCTGGATGCCACTTGACAAAACAATTGCTCAGATCTGCCATATGCAATTTTGTTCAAAGTAAGAATAATCCCCTTTTGTGATTAGTAATTTTGTTTTTGTAATGTAATTATATTATCCAAGTGAGTGGATTACAATGACAGCTCAACATTAGATTAAAGAAACTAGGACTGAGCCCATTCTCATACTGTCTGTTTCATCTATCCAGCTCTACAGGAAATGGCTCTGGACTACCTGCTTATCCCTGCTTTTGACTTGATTGTGAAATAGCCACCGGTGAAAGCTCTGGTTGGATAAGCAACTCATGCTCCATTCATGCCAGTTTGGAGAAAGGAGGCTGGCACTTATTGCAGCCTGTTTATATGCGCGTGTGTATTTCCTATTAATTTGCCCGGTGTCTTGTTGGCACGGCTGGCATGTGTGCTGGAAATAGGACAGAAACAAAGAGGCAGTGGTAATGGGCAACACATGGATGGAGGAGGATGGAGCACCCAGTACAAGCCATATAAGTTCTCCGTGTTTCACTTTCATCATTAGCACGTGATTTATGATTCATGAAATACCTCAAGGGTTTGACCCCAGCATTGCAGTCACCAGCTGCTTATATATGCTGCCATCACCTTATTATTGTTTAATTCACTCATCACAAACTGCTACCATTTCATATTATTAACTTTTAACCCCCTTTAACACGAGTGAGGCATTTTTATATAGAGTATCAGTGATTGATGGAAATTTAATGAAGTTTGTCTTTGAAACAGACATGAACTTGGGCAACTTTCCATACTGTCATTCTGCTTGTGCTCTTATTTCTAATAACCTGCTTCCTTGTTGAAAGATCAGTGTTTATCAGAGCTTTTTGTCCATGTTGAAACGCAGACTGGCATAATTGAAGTGATTAAGTTGTTCATCAAGTTAATGGAGAACAGTGGAGTAAAAAAAAACAAAGAGACAAAGGAAGTCAAGTTTAAGAGTGTGTGCTGGTGTGCGTGCATGGGTTGGTCATAACATGCAGTTAATGTTTCCAGATTGAGATTGATAATGATTATTTAAACCTTGGCAACAAATAAGAGGAAATATTGTTAGTTACTCCAGTCCACTTGTTTTGTACATTAGTCAAAACATGAAGAAAAAAGTAGTTTATTTTTCTAAGTGCATCATATTGTTTTTTTTTGTTTTTTTTATGGGTTGACCTGAGCAGTTAATAATAGTTTCAAACAAGGCACATTGTTTGTCCAAAACAGATGTGTGGAACACTCAAATGACAAAACAAGACTAATCTGTATGACACCAATACAAGTCAAAGTAAGAGGAAACTCTAATTATCACCTACTTTATCAATCACAATTGCCATCAACCTAAATTAAAACCTAAAGATCTAGCATCCTACAATTATTTAACAAAAAGAAAAAAGTTGCTGCAAAGCCTTGTTTCAATATTATAAAGCTTTCAGTAATGTTTTTAATGATTTTCTGATTTAAAATTACTGATGAGATTTAAAATGGCATCATGTATGTAATGTAACTGCATGTTTGTATTTGTACTTATTATAATGTACATACGTTTTAACAGGAGAGTTGCCTTTGTGTTTTGACCTATTATTTGTTAAGTGACATATTCAACTGCTACTAAAATATTTTACCAGACCCTATAAGGCTGTACAAATTCCCCAAGTGCATATGTTTCTTAAAATGGTTTGTGTACAGTTTAATGATTACTCACAAAAAAAATGGTTTATTTGACATTTACAATTTTATCATCCAGATCAGGTTAGCTTAAATGGACCCTGTTTAAAGTGTGTATTGAAACAGTATTACAGAACAAAAAACAAAATTATCATTATTCCTTAGTAACTGGCAGGTGCAGTGGATATAGCACCTTTCTCAACATGAAATACAATTTACTTACCGGTACACTCCTGAGATTGTGCTCTTAAATTGTAAATGGAAAATATGACAGAACCATTTTGTGTGTTCTAGCAGAGATATTAAATATCCTGTGGAGGATTGACGACCTAGTATTATGTCGTTGGAAGTAAAATTCTGGCTTTGAGCACAGGGTCTTAACTTAGGGGTCAGACCTTCTTGTGGCTTATCCTGCTGCTTGGAAAGGCTTGAAAAGCTATGATGAGTAAAGATCAGCATACTGTACTGTAACATCCCATGTTGTGTCTGAAAGGGATAAATGGTATCTATCGTATCGATCAGTTCTGTCCACCTGCCAAATCCAAATGTAATAACACGGCAGAGATAATGATCAGGTGAGTTATGTTATGTAGTCATGGCAGCCTTAACTCTGGGAGATGGATTGAGAGTTAAAGGGCGGCTCGTGCTCTTTCTTGTGCAGGAATCAGAACATCTACGTTGGAAATCCCATGTTAATGAAAACACCATCTTGGCAGGTGACTGGTGCTGAAATCCATTCAGCACAGTTTCCAGGATTTCTCACACTTTCTCGCTGTTTGTTCTTCCCTCTTGCCACTTTCTTCTTTGGAAAAGTAGAAAAATCTCTTCAGGTGGTGCTGACCCCACCTGACACTTTTATACCCCCTTTTCCACCCTCTGTCCTCTCTCCAGACTTTCCCTGCTGTCTCATCTCTCTGTATCAACATCAAACTTGTGACCTGGTCATGACGTTCAAAGTCTCTAACAGTTTATTTCCATCTTCCTTGTCATTCCAGTTTTCTCTGTTTACTCAAGGATTTGGGTTAGAAAATATATTTTCTGCTGGCTAATGGGCCACCACTGGGCCATATACAGTATTGTCGGGTGGCCCACCGCTGTTGATTTCTTCAGCAGGTTGATGGCTTCCAGCTGTTTTCCATGGTATATTTGTGTGGAGCACGACCTCCAAAAACATGTTTTGCCGCTGTTATAAATCAGCTGGTTAATGCTATGCTGGTTTGGCGCACAGTCTGCTTACATGTTGGCCCTCTGTGTGCGTGTCTGTGCATATGCTTGTTTCTGTGTGTTTGGTGGACCTGACTGATGGTGTTCTTACCCCACAGTTAAGTCAATTTCAAAGCTAAATCAAATACCCTCAAATGTCAACAGGCTACAGTGCAAATTTCAACACAGAGAATTCTTTCTTTTTTTCTTGATTTTGTTCTCTGCTTTTAAACAAATTCATCACATTTTGCAACCCTTGGTGTGGTGCTCGATGCTTCATTGGTTGCTATAAACAGATAAATCAACCTGCTTGCACAAGATAATGACAGAGAGAGATTACAAATATGCACCTTGCATGCTAAATGGTTTGCTGTAATCTCTCTAGTGTGTTCCAATGCACATTTCAGATGGCACATTGTACTTGATGCGATCCTAGTTGTGTGTGAGTGCGTGTGAACCTTTTACCACTGTGACCATAGAAGTAAAAGTGTATAATCTCTATGCTTTAAACACTCTTGACCCAAGTCTCTCTACTGAAGTGGCTCAGGAGGGACCTTGTATTGCTACTCACTGAAATTGCTTATAGCACTGACCCATATTCATTATGGTTGGATAGAAGTTGGTTTTGTGTTCTAAGAAAGTGCAGCCTGCACTTAGTTTTTACTTGTTTTCTGGGCCTTTAATTTTGCACAATGTATTTTTGGTGGTTTTACTTGCAACATCACCACCAAATGATACTATGGTACTGTTCATATGTAAATTTCAGTTAGTGTTCCGTATTTTTTGTGCAGATGTACCGGTACGTGAATTTAACATTGAGGCTGGGTTAGGTTGAGGCTGGGGTTAACAGTATGACTGCAGTTGCTTTCCTACTGTTTGCATGAATGAGTTTGTTCTAATGAAGATGAGCATTGAAGAAGAGCCATCCAGCTTCAGAAGCCAGATGTCAGAGGCCATTCCACATTAGTGCTGCTGATCAATCGGTCCTTGCATACCTCTCCTGGTTTTTTGTCTCTACGAGAAGTGGAATTAGAGGGTTTTTTGAGGTGGGACCTGGGATGATTATTCAGGTCTGTTTTGAATGCACATGTGGACACCTTTATGCCTGAACAAGGTGTTTGTTATGGACAATCTGAGATGAGCACAGAAGTCCAATAACAAAACACCACTCGGGTTCAGATCAGGGGGGCCGTTTTTCCCAATCACATCTCTCCAGGTCACACTGTCATTGCCAACTTGAGCATTGAAGTCACCCAGGAGGACGAAGGAGCCCCCAGCACTCCCTCTAAGGACTCCAAAAAGGGTGGATACGCTGAACTGCTGTTTGGGCCATAGGCACCTGGGTAAGCTCCAATATACAGGCACTGAGCTGGGGAGCAACAAGAATTGCCACCCCTGCCCGTCGCCTCTCACCATCGGCAACTCGAGAGTGCTAGAGAGTCCAACCACTCTCAAGAAGACTGGTTCCAGAGCACTTGCTGTGCATCAAGGTGAGACCAACTATATCTAGTCGGAACTTCTCAACCTCGTGCACCAACTCAGGCTCCTTTCCCACCAGAGAGGTGACATTCCATGTCCCGAAAGCCAGTTTATGCAGCCGGGGATCAGACCGCCAAGGTCCCTGCCTTCGGCCGCTACCCAAAACACAATGCACCCGACCCCCTTGGCCCCTTCTGCAGGTGGTGAGCCCATGGGACTAGGACGCCTTAGGCCGCAGATTGATTATCGACTTTGTGGTTGTGTCATCGGATTTTCGGCCGCATGTTCTGGACACTCGGGTGAAGATAGGGGCGGAGCTGTCAACTGATCACCACCTGGTGGTGAGTTGGCTCCGATGGTGGGGAAGGATGCCGGACAGACCCGGCCGACCCAAACGTATTGTGAGGGTCTGCTGGGAACGCCTGGCAGAGTCTCCTGTCAGAAGGAGCTTCAACTCACACCTCCGGGAGAGCTTTGACCATGTCCCAGGGGAAGCGGGGGACATTGAGTGCGAGTGGACCATGTTCCATGCCTCCATTGTTGAGGCGGCTGACCGATGCTGTGGCCACAAGGTGGTTGGTGCCTGTCCACAAGGTGGTTGGCATCCCTCACCGCTGGTGTCCACCAGCAGGTTCAGGCATTGCCGCCAGGCTGAAGAAGGAGTCGTATTGGGCCTTCCTGGCCTGTGAGACTCCTGAGGCAGCAGATAGGTACCGGCAGGCCAAGCGGAGTGCAGCTACAGCTGTTGCCAAGGCAAAGACCTGGGCATGGGAAGAGTTCGGTGAGGCCGTGGAGAACGACTTTCGGACGGCCTCGAAAAGGTTCTGGACGACCATCAGGCGTCTGAGGAGGGGGAAGCAGTGCACTGTCAGCGCTGTGTATAGTGGTGATGGTGTGCTGCTGACCTCAACTCGGGATGTTGTGGATCGGTGGAAGGAATAATTCGAGGACCTCCTCAATCCCACCAACACGCCTTCCAGTGAGGAAGTAGGGCCTGGGGACCTGGGGATAGGCTCTCATATCCGGGGCTGAAGTTTCCGAGGTAGTCAAAAAACTCCTCGGTGGCAAGGCCCCAGGGGTGGATGAGATCCGCCCAGAGTTCCTTAAGGCTCTGGATGTTCTAGGGCTGTCATGGTTGACTCGACTCTGCAACATCGCGTGGGCGGTGCCGCTGGATTGGCAGACCGGGGTGGTAGTCCCTCTTTTTAAGAAGGGGGACCGGAGGGTGTGTTCCAATTATAGGGGGATCACACTCCTTAGCTTCCCTGGTAAGGTCTATTCAGGGGTACTGGAGAGGAGGCTCCGCCAGATAGTCGAACCTCGGATTCAGGAGGAGCAATGTGGTTTTCGTCCTAGGTGTGGAACAGTGGACCAGCTCTACACCCTCGGCAGGGTCTTCGAGGGTGCATGGGAGTTTGCCCAACCAGTCCACATGTGTTTTTTGGACTTGGAGAAGGCATTCGACCGTGTCCCTCGGGAAGTCCTATGGGGGGTCCTCCGAGAGTATGGGGTGTCGGGCCCCCTGATACGGGCCGTCCGCTCCCTGTACGATCGGTGTTAGAGTTTGGTCCACATTGCTGGCAGTAAGTCGAACTCGTTTTGCGGTGAGGGTTGGTCTCTGCCAGGGCTGCCCTTTGTCACCAATTCTGTTCATAACCTTTATGGACAGAATTTTCTAGGGCGGTCTGGTTTGGTAACCTCAGGATCGGGTCTCTGCTTTTTGCAGATGATGTGGTCCTGTTGGCGTCATCGGCCCATGACCTCCAACTATCACTGGATAGATGTGAAGCGGCTGGGATGAAAATCAGCACCTCCAAATCCGAGACCATGGTTCTCAATTGGAAAAAGGTGGAGTGCCTTCTCCAGGTCAAGGAGGAGATCCTGCCCCAAGTGGAGGAGTTCACCCCAGCCTCAACAATGGAGCAGGAGATCGACAGGCGGATCAGTGTGGCGTCCACAGTAATGCGGACTCTGCACCGGTCCATAGTGGTGAAGAGAGAGCTGAGCCGAAAGTCAAGAGCTTTGGGTAATGACCGAAAGAACAAGATCACGGGTACAAGCGGCCGAAATGAGCTTCCTCCGTAGGGTGGCTGGGCTCTCCCTTAGAGAGAGGAGCCAGATGAGGTGGCTTGGGCATCTAGTTAGGATACCCCCTGGACGCCTCCCTGGTGAGGTGTTCCTCCGGTAGGAGACCCCCGGGAAGACCCAGGACACGTTGGAGAGACTATGTCTCTCAACTTGTCTGGGAACGCCTGGGGATTCCTCTGGATGAGCTGGAAGAAGTGGCTGGGAAGACGGAAGTCTGGGCTTCTCTTCTTAGGCTGCTGCACCCGTGACCTGACCTGAGGATGGATGGATGGATGTTTTGAATGCGTCCACACATAAATACATTCAAACATAGATTCATAATAGACAAGCTGCTTATTTAGTTTTTCACCAAACCAATACATCTTCCATCAATCTTCCACATTTAAATCCATAAAGTTCTGTGCATTTGCTTTTATTCTTTAAACAAATGTCATTAGATTAGATTTCTTTGCAAGTTTTTTCTGTACTGGTATTTTTCTGTTTTTTCTGTATTTCATCAACACATTTCTGTCATTTTCTATCAGGCTTTCACAAGTTTTATAATAAAAAATTCAAGACTGTGAAAAGGCCACAAGTTATGGTCTTCTTCAATAATGAAGGATGTAAAATATATACGGTCATCGATATCGTGACTGACAGAACAGTCATTCACTTGAACTGTACATTAAGTGTTTGCAACAAGGAGAGAGAGTTTAAAGCATGTGTTGAAATGTAGATTTCTGCCTTCCAAACAGATGCAACATAAACATGGACATATGCATGCAGAGAAGTGTAGCATAAAGTACATATACACACCCAAAAGGTGAGCTTGCAGAAAAATCTATTCTGATTTGGAGAATCACACAATTCTTTTTTTAATCATTTTGTCAGTGTACAAATGTATTACAGTGGATTTAAAGGTGAGGATTTATTATTTTATGTGAATGCTTTGCAATTCTAAAGCAATGCTAATGTCAAAGTCAGCTTGACGTCTCAAAACATGCTGGGAAAGTAGCCCAAAAGCTCATTAAGATGGAGAAATGTAAAACATTTTATCGACTAAGAAAGTCACTTATCTTTTTTCAGTAAAATGAGGTTACACCTACTAAAGGAAGAAGGCAGAAAGATTGATAAGCATAAGTCGGAGGAGGTTGTCGCTTCATTTATTGACGCTTAGATTCAAGTAAGTCGAATTCATGCACACTATTGACCTGGGAAAATTACTATATTACTATAGGCATGTGGGTATTTTTACATTTGTTAACAGAATTCTGATATCATAGATTACACTGGGGAACACAATTTTTGTTGAGATAGGTCCAACAGTTGTTGTCTCATGTCAAATTTGACAGAATAACCTGTTCTTCAAAGTATCCCCTATACTATAGGGCCTATAGAGTATTGCTAGTACTGACCTATTGGGAGCTGCCCACACCTCTCACCACACTGTCTCAATTGTGACAGCACAAACAAGTTGCCATGTAGCTGTAGATGAGTCCAATCATAATCAGCTGGCATGTCTTACTACAGTTAATCAGTGGAATTTTGTATAACTGGAGGGGAAGCTGTGGAGAAAAAACTTGATGTGCTAGGAAAAAATTGACTGCAATTTTGGAATCAGCATGCCAATTTCAGTTTTTATCAGCATATAAATCTAAGTCAACAGATTTTTTTTTTCCAAATTGTTACCGAGTGTTCTTGATCTGGGCTCTAAAGTGCAGCAATTAATCCATTTTCACCTCAGATCATAACCCAGACATTGTTTACTCAAGCAATTTGTTCTGGACATTTGCAGTCATGGTTCACACTCTGCTGTAATTTGTCCAATATATTGCCTGCTAAATAGTATGATGCTCAAAAATACACAGTGTGTTGACACCTAGTTTGACAGGTGATATAGTTGATTCCAGTTTAAAGTACAGTTTAAAGATCTTTGAAATACAAGGTGCACAGAATCCTGTGAATTGAGTTATATTTGAAATGGAATTGAGAAAGAATCGAACAAATAGAAAGAAACATTTATCTGCAGTGTTTACATGCAGCCCACTTAGGAATTTAGCTAAAAGGTCTGTGTCGCTCCATCGTCCAGTCCCTTATTTTTCCATTATTGTGTGACAAACCAGAGAATCTGTCTTTCTTAAAAGGATTTTTGCTATTGCATTCGGGGCATAAATAGGCCAGCTATACATTTGTATGCAGACCTACACATATAGATGCACTTGAGTCGTGCACAGTAAAAAGCAGGGCAGATAAGCAAGCAGTATTACTGTCAATCCTGGATCTCAGGAGCAGGGTGTCCCTGAGGAGCATCATGTCATAACAGTCCTGATAGCACAGCATTTAGGAATGCTTGCAAATTTGACCTCTAAAGGATGAGGGGTCACCGGGGATGATGACATCAGCACCCCCTCAAAAGCCCCTGTCTCCAGCAAACATACTCATCCTTACATTTCTTCCCCTCCAGTGCAGTTTCTGTGTGGTGTAGGTCAACTGTCCACAAATGCTTTTGGTGGCAATTAGGCATGCAAGATTTACTCTTAAGCCAACCTCTTACCACTAAAAACTTTAAATGCTTCAGTTAGCTTGTCGATTGTGCTTTGACTGATTGTTTCCTGTATGTTGGTAACTTATTTTTCCTCACTCTGTCCTCTCTTCCAGGTGCAGTACAATGACGCACAGAGTGGTAAGGATTATGTGACCTATCTGACCCTGTCTCCGGTTCAAATGACTTTCCACGGCACGGGGAGCACCCTCCAGGCCAGCCATGACCAGGTGTGTGTCTGTTCTCGTGTATGATATATAGTGAGGACCAAAATACCCATTACTCCTGCAAAGTTGGGAAATTTGAGGGAATTGGATGGGTTTAGACTTTATGTCTATGTAGATTCACATTCATTCAGGTCAGAGTTATCCAAAGTAAGATCTCTGCATCGATTGGACTTGTTTGGGTTTTCTTGAAGACGTTTCACCTTCTCTCCAGAAGGCTTCTTCAGTTCTAAACTCACTGAGGGCAGTGCTTGAGAATATAGCCCTTGTGGACTATTAGTGTGCTAATGATCTGGGTGGTCACCTGAGAGTTGTTGGCAGGGTCGTTCACCTAGTTTCAGTTTGGGTGCTTCCCTTTTGTTTGCTGGGTCACATTGTTGTGAATTACCGGTCTCATGAAACTGTGTTAACTTTTGGATTACTAAGACTTTAGTTAAGGGTAGAATTCTTGATAGGGTTAATGGGAAATGTGTAATGGAACTCCCCACAATGATAGAACTTCAAAGATATGTTTGTGTGTATGTGAATGTCTCTGTGTTGTCTACTTTAACAGCAAATTCACATTTTTAATGCTAGTTCTTAAAAGCAGAAATTAAAATGGAAAAATATTTTATGAAAGTGGTTCTATTGAATAATGTTCTCTGTACTTGGAACACTCCAATGCTGTTATTGAATAGAGACTGTAGATCATTTTAAGTAGCAGTAGTAGAGATTTTTTTATTACCGTATTTTCACAACCATAAGGTGCGCCGTATTATAGGGCGCACCTTCAATTAACAGCCTATTTTAGAAATATTTTCATACACAGGGCGCACCGTGTTATAAGGCGCATAGCATAGAAACTGCGTAGTGCCTGTGGTTTCATGACGCGTTCACTAGATCGAGCTGCGCTAAAAGGAATGTCAATAAAACAGCCAGATAAGTCAGTCAAACTTTATTAATAGAATACAAACCGTCGTTCTCACAACTCTATTCACTCCCAAAACGAATAAACAGCTGTTTTATTATTATATTATTATTATTATAATAACAGCGAGTTATAACAGGCAGTGCAACATTTTTATCACAAGTGGATAGTGGAGTTTAATAAATCTTTTTTTAATAAATCGAAGTAGTGCAAAGCGATAGCAATAGCAATATAACAATAGCAATATAACAACGTTGTTCAAACGGTAATTTCCATATTCACAGTATGACCAGCCTTGTTAAGTTGTAAACACACAAAAGAAACACGTAAGGATCACTTTATCAGTTCATTCCTCATCCAGGAATCCCTCGAATTCTTCTTCTTCGGTGTCCGAATTGAACAGTTGTGCGAATACGGCGTCCAACATGGCCGGCTCCGTCTCGTCAAAGTCGTCATCAGGGTCGGTGTCGCTGGTGTTGTCTGGCATTTCAGTGACAATCCCTGCCTTCCCGAAAGCTCGGACCACGGTCGATGCCCAGGCATTTACGATCCACTGGCAGATAGTGACGTATGACGCTCGGCGCCGTCTCCCCGTCTTGGTGAACGTGTGTTCGCCGTTCGTCATCCACCGGTCCCATGCAGTTCGCAGTCTAGTTTTGAATGCCCCGTTGACACTAATATCTAGCGGCTGGAGTTCCTTTGTTAATCCACTTCTTGCTTTGTTTCCTCGGAAGCTCCGTTGAGTCTTCTTTACCTGGCGCAGGTCGTCTTGTTGCTTCCTCCACTTCCGCACCATTGATTCGTTCACGTTAAATCCTCTTGCCGCTGCTCTATTTCCGTGTTCAACTGCGTGACTGATAGCCTTCAGTTTGAACTCTGCAAGGAGCCATTTTGGGGTCTTTACAGACAGAAATGGTTTGGGACTGAATTTACTGCTGTTACCTCGGCCACGCCTACTGACTACGGTAGCCGCGATTACCCAATATTACCGTAATCCATACAAAAGGCGCTCCGGGTTAAAAGGCGCACCGTAGATTTTTTAGAAAATTCTAGGCTTTTAGGTGCGCCTTATAGTCGTGAAAATACGGTAATAAGAAAAACTTTGTCTGTTGGCTAGTACTGTATTATTCACCAGGGCATCAGAACCATCTGCTATAATAATCAGTCATAATTATTTCTTAGTCATTGATGTTCCATCCACACAGCGGGCATTTGTTCAGTGTTTTCAGGCTATCAAAGTAATCCCCATTTGAGAGGACATCTCCTACACATTACCAGTCTCTCTCTCCTCCCTCTCCGGTTTTCTCCCTGACTCTCCCACATATTCAAATTAAGCTTCTTTGTTTCGTGTTGCCCAAGCAGAAAACCAGTTGCTTACATTCTATCATCTAAACACAGGACACCGGTTTATTCAGCAGTCTTCAAAGCTTTAATAATGGTCTGACCCAAGTCCTGAATGGGACAGCTGACAGGGGGCTAGTGTCGCCACCGCTAACTGAGAGCCAAGCCGATATAGGCCAGGCAAGTCTATGTCCTTGGGACCTGTTGTTGCCAGGAGCGCTGGGGCATGACCGACTGTTAGAGAAGGCCTTTCTCTTTCTTTTTTTCAGTACAGTGAGAGTGCGACTACAAAGGGAGTATTTAACAATAAGGGGTCGCCCTCAACAGCACCCCAAACCCCTACACTTTTTAACCAAAATAGAACTCAAGCCATCACATTTTTGGCTCTGTGATTGTGCATGAACACTCACAGCTGTGAGGATGAGTAGTTGGTGACATGCTAAACCGGCCAGTAGGATTACCTGTGATGTGTTCTGGAGGAACGTCATGCAGAACACATCTGCGCATTAACTGAAAACACATTTTTAGTAATTAATCTAATGATACCATTTTTCACTGAATAGCTTTGTTTTTGGTGTTTTGGGGCTAATAACAGTGATTGAAACCTTAAAAGACATTCTACTTTTCTTTAGATGATCAAAATGATGTAAAATGAAAATTGTTTTCCCCAA
Organism: Takifugu flavidus; assembly: GCF_003711565.1. Lineage (NCBI taxonomy): Eukaryota > Metazoa > Chordata > Actinopteri > Tetraodontiformes > Tetraodontidae > Takifugu > Takifugu flavidus. Next base: position 9,293,193 of record NC_079536.1, read on the forward strand.
ACTCTCGTTATTTAAACAAATCAGTAAACCAGCAAGAACCCTTATATCATCATATTGTGGCAATCATGAGGGCAAATATCATCTTCCATGATAATTATGAAAAAAACATCATTTGTCTCTGAATAATTGTTTATATTTGCTGTATGTCTGTGCCAGTTATCTTCAGGATAACATTTATTTTCCATGAATTTATAAACATAAATATGCATGATGACCACTATATAAGCAATTTGTTCAACATGCTTTCATACATATATATGAGTGCCTGTACAGCAAAGATAACTTGGGATGTGAATCTCTGGGTATCTCACATTTTAAATCAATTTATAATCAATTATCCATTCAATAATTAATACAGTATATAGTAAAATATATATGCCATATATATACTGTATATGCCATATGTATGGCACCAAAACAATACAGTTTGTGTAAGCTATTATTAAATTGGACAGCGTTATATCGACCAATTTCAATTATGTAACTTTTTATTTTCTAGCTTGCTGCAAAACTTTGTACAGAAGCCTGCAAATGCCTGTGGCAAGATGGAGGAAACAGTAGTAAAGTTTCACTTTTTAAGTTTAAGAATCAATCCAGAATCATAGATGATTAGAGCTGCGATCCTTCCACAAATCATTTTTTTTTTTTTTTTTTTTTTTTTTTTGATTTTGACTGAAAATTCATGAGCAGCAACTGTTCGGTGTAGCAGTTGCGTGTTTAAGAAAACCTCATATTAAATAATTATAATTGCAGTTTTGAGAAAGGCAATTTTTGTTATTATTGAGAAACCACATACACCACAGTAACGTGAGCTGAGTGTGAAGCCTGAAAACAGCCTTCACAATAAACATAAATGATCGAGAGCAGAGGTAGCATTCCCATGATTTTTATAGTCCCCTGCTCTCTATCAACAGATGCAAACACACAGCAGTACCTACATAAAAAGACTCAGTGCAGTGCTGGGTTATCATCATCTTTGTCCTTGTGCAGGCATTCCTGGAGGGCCTGTATGTGTTCAGCTCAGTGATATTTGCGACCTTAAGTGCCATCTACCGTATTTTTGCGACCATAAGACGCACTGTATTTAAAGGCGCACTCTCAGTTACGGGTGCTATTTCTGTATTTAACACATACATAAGGCGCATCGGATTATAGAGCGCATACATGGTAAAACATGCCTGTACGCTAGCTCAAAACATGCATGCTAGCGTGTATTTAGCAATGTTCTCGCGTATATCATCTTCTGTATCCGAAATTAATCCGAAATAGATTTTGTGAAAGCTGAAAACCATTTACAGATTTAGGAACTCGGTGCACACATAAGGTGGACCGCATTATAAGGCGCCCCGTCCATTTTGGAGAAAATGTAAGACTTTTAAGTGCGCCTTATGGTCGCGAAAATATGGTACTCTGTGCCATCTGCCAAACACATGCGCCTGCGGGCAGCTAGTCAAAATTTGCTGGAAGCTAAAAATGTTTGTCCATTTGCAAAAAAACAAGTTATTTAGAGTTATACTGTATGTTGAGTTTTTATTAACTCATCAGGTCTATAGATGCTTTTCTTTGAAGTGGTGTAGGTAGAGATGGATAGGTAGACCTTGGACTGGCTCGAGTTTGTGCTTCTGAAGACACTGTGTGGGCTTCATAATAGCTCCACCAGCCAAGATGAGTTTGACACAAGAATAATCTGTAAGCATGCATTAAAAGGGGCTTTAAATTAAATATTTTTGGTTAATAGCCATCAAAATTTAAGCAGGGAAAACTCCTGCCATGACAAATAGAAAAAGAAGACACCTTCCCCATGGTATTCTTTGCTGGATCCTCAGAAGCCCCTTTAAACCCACACTATCAGCTCTTTTCGATAATAATGTGCACTGATGTCAGATGTGCACTCATTCACTTCATTTGTAAAACACGAGGCCAAATTCAAGGACATGAATCAGAAACATATTAAGACATTTCAGTCAAGATTATTACGTACTGTTTGTTCTGCGGAGTTGAACTCTTTGGCAGTCCCTCCGTGGCGGCAGTGCGGCACCAGGGGGGCTGAGGCCCACTGAGTTGTGTCTGAGGTGTCGCTGCTCAGTACATGAGCGGGCTGCGATTGAAAATGACAAGGTGACTGTTGTCTGCCACTACTCTCTCAACGTCTGTGTGTCAGCGAGATTGCGTGTGCGGGAGAGCGTGGTTGCTTTGCGTGCAGTAATGTCCTCACCTGAGTCACCCCAAGACCCTGGGGCCTTATCTTCCAGATCTTCAGCTGAGGCTACTTGGATATCCTGCAGCAAAAGCACATTTTGGCTGATTTGGTGCGATTTCTTGAACACACTTTATTGGAATTAAAGTCTGTTTTTGACGTGCATTCTGGAAATGACGACCAAACCTCTCTCTTGTGTAACCTGCTAATGACAAGTTTAGTCACAAAATAGCACGCTCATTTTGTTGTGGAAGTCTCTCACACCATTTGGTCACATACTTGCCATTTTTCCTGTCTGTTATCTTAGGTCAATTTTACAAATACACGCAGATCACAGCGCTGTCAGGTGATACACTTCCTACATATAGAAACAAAACATTGAAATGCCCTGCTAATTAATTATGTGGACAGGATTGGTTGCCCAGTTTAGATGCCCCAGATTTTTTTTTCTTTTTCAAAAAGCGGGGTTGAAATGAGGATAAAAATCAGATTCACCGTCACCCACAATACAATAATGTTTTGATGTTTCTGATGTAGATCAATTACACAATTAAGCGGCTTGCAATAAGTGTAGTAGGTAATAATTGGGTGTTTATGCTGAGAGAAGTTAGAGAAATTAAAATAGTTACTAGTAGTTGCATAATGTATACAGTGATCCCTCGCTATATCGCGTTTCATCTTTCACGGCTTCGCTGCTTCACAGATTTTTTTTGTGAGTCGTTCATTGCAGTTCTCAAATATAATCGAAGGTGGCATATCCGTTTATAAAAATCTTCTTGCTCAGAAAAAGAAAGAGCGCCAACAACTACCCATAACAATGTTCTTCTCTCGGAGAAAGACTCCTGCGCCTTCAGTAGAAACAGACGTTACAGCGGAGCGGAGTCAGGACGAAGAGGCACAGCTGGGACTGGGAAATACGCGAGTGACAATGTTTCCAACCTTGTATTACTATATTAAAATTATTGTTTTAAACAAATTTTGGGCTTTAAAACAGGTTTTGATTTTTGGTTTCATTCTATAGTTCAGTATTGCATTGTAAAATAATAATAAAAAATAAAGTTGACTACTTCACGGATTTCACTTTTCGCGTGTTATTTTTGGAACGCAACTCCCGCAATAAACGAGGGATCACTGTATAGAAAACTGCTCTAGTTCTGCATTCATTCCGCACTCAAAATTATGTGATTTTTATAGCGAGGAGTGCTTTGCTTAGCAGCAAAAATCACGTTATGTCACATAGCTAACGCAAGAAGTGAATTTCTTTTTTTGACCTATTTATTAATAATTTTACACTTAAAATAATTAAAATCATTAACTATTAATATTTGATTGTGATTAATTTAATTTAGACATCAATCAATATAAGTGAAGTGTTAGATCTAATTTCCTCTAAGGGGGTTGTGCCCTGAAACAAAACAAAGGATTAAAAAAGTGGGCTGTCGGGGTGATAATCAGGACCATTGAAGAGGAGTGCACTTATTTACGTGTTGCCCATATTTCTCCCTTCATTTCTTTGGTTAGTTGACTGAAGGTTTAGACAGGAGAGTGAAAGAAGGTGGCAGCAGAACTGTTTCAGTGCTGGGATGGTCTTCAGAGATCCCCTATGGAGGGGATCCCCCATTAGAAGGACAGCAAAAGAGGGGTGGGTGGGGGGAGTTGTTCCCCAGGTCTTGCATTTGACGTCCGTCCTTCCCAACCGTGCACAGACGTTACCCAAAGCTGTGCTCCTCTCAGAGGGTGCTGCAGCGGTGTTACCAAACCACAAAGGCAGCTGTCTGACAGCCTCACCTCCTTTCTTGTCAGCCCTGGGTGTGTGCGTGTGTGCCATCGTGTGCCAAACACACCACCTGCAGATATCCTAAATCACTGGATCCCTTCAAAAGTGCGCATTAAACCTGCATTGAAAAAGGGCCATTAATATTTGTCGAACATAAAGTCACAGCTGAGTGAATCGACCCGATAATTTGGCCTGTGTAATCATCGGTTGTTTCTCTGAGACAAGCCTATTAAAGCATGCCACAGCTATATGGCAACAGGTCATAAGCAGAAATATAAGCACTGTTGCCGTTAGAGCTAATCCTGCTAAAGAAAAACAAAAGCAGGGGACATTGTGGCCTACAAACCAAGTCCCTGTGAAACTCAAGATCATCAAGCATTCAGGAGGGCTGTTATACATCTTAGAAAACTGATTATTTTTGATATTAAAAGATGCATTACAGCCTTGATTTACTCATTTCCCCCAGGAATAAAGTAGAATCCATTGAAGGGATGATTAATGAACACTCACCACAGAATGTTATTAATAAATTAGAAGATGAATTATACATTTTATGTATGCTACTCAAATGATAAGGATTTGCAGTAAAGTTGTTTTTTTTCGCCATTTTGGGCCAGTTTTACCTCTTGATTTAGGGATAACTTGTCAACACTAACCTTTATACTTTGTTCCTGGAAGAACAATTTTTCAGTCTCTGAACAATAAGAAACATTCAGTTTCCTATACAGTGTTTCGTTTGTTCACAAATATCTTATGGCCTATTGTTTTTGGAATGTTAATGTATCTACAGTGGGGCAAAAAAGTATTTAGTCAGTCACCAATTGTGCAAGTTCTCCCACTTAAAAAGATGAGAGAGGCCTGTAATTTTCATCATAGGTACACTTCAACTATGAGAGACAAAATGAGAAAAAAAAATCCAGAAAATCACATTGTCTGATTTTTAAAGAATTTATTTGCAAATTATGGTGGAAAATAAGTATTTGGTAAATAACATAAGTTCATCTCAATACTTTGTTATATACCCTTTGTTGGCAATGACAGAGGTCAAACGTTTTCTGTAAGTCTTCACAAGGCTTTCACACACTGTTGCTGGTATTTTGGCCCATTCCTCCATGCAGATCTCCTCTAGAGCAGTGATGTTTTGGAATGCCCTTGCTGATGGAAGGAGATTTTCACTCAAAATCTCACGATACATGGCCCCATTCATTCTTTCCTTTACACGGATCAGTTGTCCTGGTCCCTTTGCCGAAAAACAGCCCCAAAGCATGATGTTTCCACCCCCATGCTTCACAGTAGGTATGGTGTTCTTTGGATGCAACTCAGCATTCTTTCTCCTCCAAACACGACAAGTTGAGTTTTTACCAAAAAGTTCTATTTTGGTTTCATCTGACCATGACATTCTCCCAATCCTCTTCTGGATCATCCGAATGCTCTCTAGCAAACTTCAGACGGGCCTGGACATGTACTGGCTTAAGCAGGGGGACACGTCTGGCACTGCAGGATTTGAGTCCCTGGCGGCGTAGTGTGTTACTGATGGTAGCCTTTGTTACTTTGGTCCCAGCTCTCTGCAGGTCATTCACTAGGTCCCCCCGTGTGGTTCTGGGATTTTTGCTCACCGTTCTTGTGATCATTTTGACCCCACGGGGTGAGATCTTGCGTGGAGCCCCAGATCGAGGGAGATTATCAGTGGTCTTGTATGTCTTCCATTTTCTAATAATTGCTCCCACAGTTGATTACTTCACACCAAGCTGCTTACCTATTGCAGATTCAGTCTTCCCAGCCTGGTGCAGGTCTACAATTTTGTTTCTGGTGTCCTTTGACAGCTCTTTGGTCTTGGCCATAGTGTTAAACAAACAGGTGCCATTAATACAGGTAACAAGTGGAGGACAGAGGAGCCTCTTAAAGAAGAAGTTACAGGTCTCTGAGAGCCAGAAATCTTGCTTGTTTGTAGGTGACCAAATACTTATTTTACTGAGGAATTTACCAATTAATTCATTAAAAATCCTACAATGTGATTTCCTGGATTCTTTCCCCCCATTTTGTCTCTCATAGTTGAGGTATACCTATGATGAAAATTACTGGCCTCTCTCATCTTTTTAAGTGGGAGAACTTGCACAATTGGTGACTGACTAAATACTTTTTTGCCCCACTGTATGTGCAACTAGAAAGCTTTTTTTATTTGATTTTGGTTGACTCATAATCGAACATATTTAAAGCCCAACATATTTGCTTTTGGTCATTAAAATGTCATGTCTGTTACTGTTCACTTTACTTGGCACTTTAGGAGGAAGACAGTCGAAAATGTCTATAAGGTACATGATTGGTCACACTCTCAAAAAAACAATTACAAATTCATGAAACTGGAAATTGAGACTGTCAGAAACAGAAGCACCAGCACCTTAGGCCAGGGACCCTTACCGTACCTTATGAGATAATAAGGAAATTCAGCATGACTTAGGAGGGGCCAGGCAAAACAAACTGTTAACAGCTGCATATGTACAACTGTCAGAAAAAAAAATTGAATGAAAATAATGCTGTTTTCAAGCTGATTACCTTTATTCATGGTTCCTAATGGTGGTGCAAATGCAACCAGATAACAAGGCCCAGGGAAACCTTGGTTCAGGGGAAAGCTTCCCAGGTCTATTGGCACTCTGTGATGTTTACTGTATATCTTCTTTGATACTGCCTCGATTTGCTCGGAATCGTGATCTAGGCATTTTTAAGAAAAAAAAGTGTTGGAAATCTCCTTTGGTTCCAGACGTGTATTTCCGCTTCTTTAGGCAGAACTATGTGAAAAAGGGGACCAGAGCAAGCAGTCATGGATGCCTCTCCCTCCCTCCCTCCCTCCCCAAACCCACCTCACCCGGCACTCCTGTCAAACCTATTTCACCCCTGCTGCTGAACTTACCCAACCCCACCCTGTTCCCGCACCGAAGAGCGGACAACTTGAATCAAACCTTGAAGCAATCCATCACTCACGGTTGTCTTCCCGCATGCACTCCTCAGGAAACACCTTTCAGACCGGCAGATTAGAGTATGATTGGAGAAGAGAGAGGTAGTGAAAGAATGATGGAGGGGGGGTAAATGATTCAGTGAGAGAGTGATTTAGTGATGCATCAGCAATCTTGATGTGTGGGTACAGAAGATTGATGAAAGCAGGGGATGAAGATGTATGGATTTATTGGAATCTGGCATCAGCACCAAAGGCTCCAAGTAACATCTTAGAACAGAAGTTGGAACACAGGCATGTTTATTTAGGGCTGACATGGTGCCTGACTTTTTAATACATGTAATCGTGTCACAGCAATTGTCCCTTCCCGATTGGGATTAGATGCTCTCAGAGATTAAAATAAACACATTAACATGCACAGATAAACCTTTTGGAGGGAATTAGAGAAGGGAAGGTAACATACAACAAAATAAAACATAAAAATACAATACATCCAGTACACTAAGTCTTCTGCAGCACACATTTTTGTCTTGTCTAATTTTTTAAATCCTAATTAATCTTGTAAGGATTTTCAGAATATATAACATAATTACCTGTATTTTTTTAAGGAAATGAATTCTCTACTTAAATGCATATTCAAATTTCCTTATTAAATGCCTTTCTTTCACTTATATAAATATGTTTTCTATTTTGTGCAGAAAATGAGTATACCATAACTTTAAAGATTGTATCTATGGAAATACATGAGTTCCATGCTGGTTTGTTTGACCCGTCAAACCAGTGTGATTGCTTTAAGGCAGCCAGATGTGATTCATTCATTATCACCTTCATGCTAAAAGGAGCTAGTTGTTTTGGCAGTAGCTTTGTAGCCTTAAGTGCTTGTCACACCGTGTGAGGTTTCCCATACATGCACAAATTTGGTGTGGATAAAGGTTTTTCAACCAGTTACGCCTCTCTTTGCTCCCCACCCCCATAGGAGGCACAAGCTCTTTGTAGCATCTCTGGCTCATTAACTTAATGCCATTTGATACTGAGTGATAGTTTGCCTTGTTGAAAAGGTCCCTGAGATAAGAGTTGCAAATGTAATCTTTTTTTTCTCTACTTTGCTATCGGATGGTGACAACTGTGGAGAAAACAGCTTTTTTCTAACACCACGTTTTCAAGTCTGCGAAGGTTGTCATGTCTGCTTAGTTTGATAATAGCATTTACTGTTACTTATCAGGATTTTTATTGCCTAATATAAAATATCCCAATAAAAGCAGTGGCATTGGTGCCAGACATCTGTGGCTCACTGGGAAGAGTGTGTCCAGTTGAGGACATAAGCCCCCTTTATTTCAACGGAGTATTTCACAGCTTCCAGACAGGAATCTATTACCGGATTAGCCATGAACACATCCCCTCTTTAACCAGAAGCACCTGCGTTTGTGGTTTTGCATGGGTCATTTTTAAAGACTAAATGAAACTTTTTATTCTGATTCTGTCATTACTCTGTTTCCATTTGAATTTTTTAATTAGACAAGGAGGCATTTTTCTCTTTCATGCAAATGTAATTATGGATGCAGAAGACTTTTTATTGGCACAATTCAGCACCTCCGGCAGTGTTCTGGACATCCCCTGTGAGGATCAGTGGTATATGGCCGCATGGGGAGTTGCGGAGATTAGCGTAGCGACTGGAGAATGTTTATCTAGCTGTCTGAGACCCCTTTTGCACCCCCACTCCTCCTTCCTACTGCAGCAACTTTCATCTCATCCTGAAGCCAGCACATTCTCAGGCCCCAAACAATAAACTGTGTAAAGATGTAGGTGGCCTACACCAGTGTATTGTGTCAGTCACTAGCTTATGCTCTCCAAACTGTTACACACTTAACTGTGTTACATTTTAATACGCTTTATTTGCAAGGACTCAGTTTATCATTGGTCAAACATATTGTTATTGATGGCAGTGTTGTTGCTTTTGTGGACTTTTAATTAGTGGAATTAGTAAGAACAGGACCCGAACAATAATGTTTATATTTAGATTTACTGCAGTTGCACAAATCTTTTCAAAATCAAATTTGTTTTTAGAAATTTAGAAAATCTATTAAATCTTTAATATTCAGTTCTTATATTTTTCATCCATTCCCTCGGTCATATCTTATGAGTCCATGCCCTTATCTAATATTTGCTTTCTTTTCATAATATTCAAGAGAGTTTTCTGTGTATGTTACAGTCAGTTTAATTTAGATGCCCCCAAACTTTGTTAACAAATTCAGAAAGACAAATTTTAATCCAAAATGAATTTGTGGAGTTTCTGTTTAGATACCCCGAGGACAGGAACCCCCAGAGCATCATAAAATCAGGGAGCATTTATGCTTCTACAGAATGGACACCACAATTAACCATGAATGGAGGGAAATTGTGTTTTCATCGCACATGGTTAGGTGTACATGTACACAAGAGGAAGGTGTTTAGTCTCTGCTGCATTTCCCACACGCGCACACATGCTATGACTTTCCCTATGATTTATTGTGCATTCTTTTTAGTGAAAGTTCTAATGTAGCATAGTTACTTAAACATTTATTTTAGAGGCCACTTATTCTCCTGAGACTCTGTCTCTATTTCTACCTCCACTTCCTACTTTGCCCAAACATACACATTTTACCTTTCTACTCCAAGAAAAATGGTGGCGCCTGGTTTGTCCCTCTGCTCTTACCTTTACGGCATCCCTCTCAGATTTATTCTCCACAATGCAATTAGCTGTGTCTTAATTACCCTTTAAAGTGCAGCACGTTCCTGATGTTTACGGTCTGTTTACCACATTGTAAAATGTGTGAGGCGGCTTGTAAAAACAACTTCAAGCAGGATTAAGTGTTCATTCTTCTTTAGCAAATATAACCAATTTAGCACAGTCTAGTGTGTTTCTCCAATTTGAAGTCTTGCTCTGCTTCTTGATATAAGCACGCTGGAATTTATTGTTCTCTGTAAACATGCCCTGTGTGTAAGCTGTAATGACAGGATACACAGCCAGTTGCTATAGAAACATGGAAGAGGCCTTCAAAGGACGTCAAATCCAGCAACCCTCCCAGTGGATTTCGATGGATTTCTGTTGACTCCCATCACTCGAAACACATATCCATCTACAACCTATTAGCAAAACAAGCATGGATAATGAGAACCAGCCACAATCCTTGTGGGAATCCATAACAAATTATAAAACACCGTACCATGTTTTTACAAACACTGACCTGGTGCATCCTCAGATTTAAATTCAGAGCTTTATGAATCTAAAGAGAGCTAAAAAGGACAAAAAGAATTATGAATAAGGTGTTAAACGCTGTCTGTCTGTGTGTTCAGTTACCACATGTCCTTGTCCTTCAGACCTGCTGTCTACATATTCACTACCTTGGTCTGTCAGGAAAAAAAGGGGGGGGTTATTTCATGGCCCGATACTTTACACTTTTTACTACATCTTTTATCCACCCAGTAAAGCCACAATTTCCCAATCACGGCAATACTAGTAAGTTTTTATCACCTCACTTATTTGGTCCTTGTAGAAAATACAATTATTTCAACAATTATTTATGTAGAAACATTAGGAAGTGGAACATTTTAAATAATCTTTTGGTCTTTCTGTGCTGCAGGAAAAAAGGGCAATGAAAGCAGATTAGGAAGCACAAAAAAGAGAAAAGGGATGTCCCTTGAGAGAGATCACTATCATGCCACTGTTAAAACACCGAGTGTCTGAGGCTTTACTTCTCATAGTTTTTTTTTTTCCTCCCTTGGTCAATTTGAGTCCAGTTGTTCAGAATTTTATAAGCTTGTTTATAAGCAAAATGTTTGATGAGCTCCTTTCACTCATATTTTTTCATTATTCTGGAGCTTTTGCAGACGGTACCCTTGTGACTTAACAGTTTGACATGCAAAGCAGAAAATATGAATGGAATTACCGTGGCTCATTGCATAATTCATAAAGAGCCATTTTACCCTGAATAGTGTTAGGGTTTCATCTTTGTTTGGACGGATTGATTGTGTGAAGTGATGAAATTGTCTTTCTTTGCTTTTTAGCTTAGTCTGAAGTTTGAAGTCAGTGACTGGAATAGATTTTTCTCTTGCCCAATATCTTCACAGTCAAATGTTCCTTCACTGAGTAATTCTTCAAGCTCTAGATCTCTTCTGCAATACTTAGTGATTCATAAGCGCCCCTTGGAATGAATTACAAGTATAAAGAGAAGACGGGCTTTGTCTACGTAACTTCCTCTGGGTGGAATTTTTTTTACAGAGAAAATGCGTCATCTTCTTTCGGTGAAAAGGGAAATTGTCATACTTTCTCTGCCCTCTGGCCTCTTTTTCTTGACCTGGATTACTATATTGAAACTATATTGTTCAGTCATTTCTTGCTATAATTTAATCATGGTATTCTATCACAGCTGTATCAAAGAGGTCTCTGAGGCTGTATCTGTTTTTTCTCTCAGAAGGGCTGCTGACAAGGCATCAGTATGGTATGCCGAGATGCTTCTACCCCTCACTCTCTGCCCATATGTTTTGTGTTACGCCATAGGAGGTGCCATCCTCAGCAGCACAGTGATGGGAAGGGATAAAACAGGTCTCTCGCCCCAAATGACGCATGACATGGCGCTACGCCTTGGGCTATTATTTATGGCCTTCCATGTCGGCAAAGGCTCACTCCCGTGGGGGGCCGCATTTCTGTTACCCACCAAGCCTGGCCAAGCACTTATTTTAGGCCTGGGGACTTGAAAAAGAAAACGGTACTGTCCACTGCAGGAACTCCAATGTCCGTAATGTGGCAGCATGAACACATGGCCAAGTAGTTAGTTGACTAGATCAGCCTTTACAGTCAACACAGTGTTTAAAAAGAAGTGATTCAGGCAACCATTTGTTACACACTGCCTCTTTTATCAGCACATGTGATGAGGAAAAGGGTGTGAAATCTAGAGAGAGCGTGAGGAAGAGATTTGAAGTGAGGGGCCAAGTGTATTTTCTCTGTATATCATGATGATTCCATGTACACATTGCACTGGAATTCAAATGGACCCACTCTGTGCCAGCACCCAGGCAAACACAGGTGTTCTCCACGAGCTACCCGGGAATGGTGAGGCAATCCCTGTCCAGGTTTTTGATGTGGGTAGGAGGAAGATGAATTCACAGCAAGTGAAAGCCAAGGGATGGAAAGAAGCCCAAGAATGGGTGATGGAAGGAAACAAGAAAATCTGCAATAGATTTTTTTTTTTTTTAAAATGGATTGATCAGAGCAAAGCATGGTGTGGTATATGAAAGAAAGATGTGATATGACATTCTAGTGACAAGAGGGTTAACACAGGACAAAAAGCTGACTGGGATTTCTTCCCCCTGGTATCTCATATTTCTTTGTGCTTTGGGGAGTGAGTGTAAAAAGAGGGAGCACTGTCAAAGTTTTATATGGCCTTTTGAAAACAGAACAAGCCCTATTCAGAACAATATATCCAGCTCCAGTACTTTTCTGACAACAGGGCACTCATTTTTCTAACTTCCCAGATCCTCCCTGTAAAACACCCTGTTTGAAATCCACCATGGTCATTGTTTAGTCTAGTGGGAGTCTCTTAGATCATCCTCATCAGAAGCTGTCTCGCATCCTCTTCATTGCCTGAGTTCCCCCTGCCTTGCAGAATCGGATACCTGCCACTAGTCAGACTAATCTGGAATCTATTAAAACCAGGTGTCCGCGCATTATTGTAGAGTAAAAATGGTGATTATACAGTTGGGGAAATACAAACCATCAGTTTGAGCATCCACGTCTGTTTAAAATGTGTCCCTTTCTCTGACCACATCAGCATTTATGAAAGTAAATGTTTGGGGAAGCTCATGAAAGATTTCAGCTACTACTGACATCAGGATATCCATGCAAAAAACACCACTCTTTAAATTGTAATCTCCAACATGTGTTTATGTTGCTGCATATTGAGAGCTGGTTTTGCCAAAAATATGTAAGTCTAAACACACGACTTTCTCAATAAAGCAACATCAAAGAAAGAAGGGGAAGCTCACAATGATGCTCTTGGCCTGGAATTGGGTTTGGAATAGTCTTGACTGTAGAGACCTAGAGGAAGCCACAGGAGTTTAGATCTGCTCATTGAGTAGAGGAATACAACGCTCCACTATGGAGAACAGGTCGTCAGGTTAAGCCTTTAGCTAGGCTCTATACTTTTGTTTGGCATCCAGCAGAGCAGGGGCAGCGTCAGATCTGATAAAGCCAGGAGAACATGCAAACAAGGCTAGTGTATCCCTTTCTTCTTCTCCTCTTACTTGGAGGAGAAAAGAGATGTAAGTACGGTATGCAAGACTGTGTGATATGTTGGTGGTCTTCACCTCATTAGGACTTCCCTGAGGCCTTTGATGGCTGCCAAAGGCCAAAGGGTTTTGTGATGGAGATTGACTGACAGAAGATTCCCTTTGAGTCTTCTCTCTGGACCTTTTTAACATCGACTTTTAGTTTTGTTTCAAATTCAGTTTCTGTAAGAGATTTGTGCTGTCTCTTTCTTGTCTTGATTTTCATTTTTTTTATCAACCTTTTATCCTGCCATCATCCCCAAATGTCTTTGCTTCGTATAATTCAACCGTCCAGCAATCTGAGCTAACCTCATCCATCCATCAGATTCATCGGGGATTCCTGTGGGACTGTGTCTTTGTTTGGCCAAGCTGCTGATGGAGGTGAAGCCTCTGTTGGAGAAGCCATTAAGAGCGCAGCAGGTCCAGAAAAATGAGCTGCCCTTGTCACTACGCATCAGGAGTTCAGCCGTGGTCCCAGTCCTTCAGTGGCATCACATTCGACCACTGTTTGTTCAAGCCTTTGAACTGGGTCAAAACGGAAGATGGATTAATTAGTCCATTTGTGGAGTGATGGCAGGGTTCTCAATCCCAGCCTCCACGTTTGGATTAATGCTGATAACTGTGACGAGAGAGACGAGGGTGATTTTAGCAGTTGTTCACTCCGTTTATTGTAAATTCATTCACACAAAGATTGCACAACATTACTGCAGTGCAGCTCCTTTTCCTTTTATTCTTGATGATGCAAGGGCATTCAAGTGCTAATTAGATGTTTGAGTCTATCAACAGAACTGAATCTGGTGAGGCCAATGACATTAAAATAGAGATGGACCACACCACTTCCTCAACATCAACAACAGAAACGGGCCGGGTATGTGAAGGTTCTCTGTGTTAATGTAGTGGAGCACTTAACCTCCTTCTGCTCTCTGTGCCCTGACCAAGCTAGAATAGCTTCACCTTGCATGTTGAAGCCTCAAACTAAACACACTCTTTCAGTGTTAATGCAGTGGAGCAGCAGCTACCTCTAATGATGGTCAGCTTATCTCATTCGTAAAATAATGATCTCCCTGGCTGTCATTCCCACAGATATACCAGTATTTTCCTAAGCTCAGTGTCCTGTTCTAAGGTGCCCAAGCCCTTCTGCCTGCCTGCATGTCGTATATCAGCAGGGCTGCCACCGTCAAGCCCCCTGATTTATGGCTGTTTATTTGAAGTCACCACCAGCACCCACCAACAGATGGGTTTTTGATATTTACTCAGGGAGAGAACACTTCAAAACTGATCAGATACAACAAGCAGGATTGTGAATACGATTTATTATCCAGTAAGTAATAGCAATTAGTGGAACTCTGTTAATTATCAGTTTTGACCTATTAATGCGTTGTATATTAAAATAACCAGACTCCTTTGGCATTTGCTGTTATCTTAATCACTTTTTGTGTTTCATTATATGTGTTAAGTAGTCAAGATGGTCAAGGGGGAGCAAGGGACTATGTATGTGCTGAATAAGACCCTTTGAGCACATATGATGATTTATTCTTAATTACAGTGGAATTGGTAAAACGTGCCTCCTGTCATACTGTCATGTTCTACAGGGTTATCACCTTAAATCTCTGCAGGTATATTCGAGCTCTAAATCTTTCTGTCAGCCAGAGCTTCACAGAGGAAAAAAACAAAACACATTTGCTCATTAAATTTTTGTGTTGCAGACTTGGAGGGGCTCCAGCTGATTTCTGAGTCTCTGGAGACTGGCTTTAGGTAATAACCCAAGAGTATCAGTTTTTCATGCCTCCATATTATTCCAGAAATATCAGTACCTGTAAGACACAATCCAGATTTTGACCTTTGTGGGTCATAAATTGTGATTCCTGGTTTATGTTACTCATAATCTCAAGTCAAATGCTTTGAAAATAATTAAAGTTGCATGCACGCAGCTAAGTGTGTAACATCCTCCTTTCTGCATCACATTCCATCCAGACAAGTCAACCCTCTGTAGGATTTATTTTCCTTCGGGATTTGGCCATAATTAACATTTTCCTCCATCCTCTGCATAAATACAGATTTTTCCCACACATGTCTCAGTCTGTGTGTCTGAGAGACCCAAATTACATCTTAGTTTGCGGATACTCCACTATCTCAGCGTTGCTGATATAACTAGTGAAAACAGAATGCCGATGAATGTTGTGTGCTTCATAATGAAGTCTTTGCACCTCACTCATCTGTTAAGCAGAGCTGTGGATTTCTTATCTCACCTCTGATTACCCGGTGATGGAGTGAAACAGATCCAGCTGAGTTTTGAAAAGTATAGAACCAGATGCGTCTAAAAGTCCGGGTTTAGAAAGTTGTAGAAAGTCCGTCTTGTGAGTTGTCTCAGATTGTAACCTCAAGGAGAGTTGTTGTAGACCCAGAGATGTGCCCTCCCCGTCCCCCTGGCTTCACTTCTGCCAGATATCAGGTAGAACCGGTCTACATGGGGGGGGGAAGAAGGTTTACCGTCCGTATTAGTCCTGGATATGAGCAGATTATCCTAGCAGAATGATGTCTCATGTTGGGCAGCGAGAGATCTTTTGAAATCGGGGAGGGGGGGCAAGGAAATCTATTGCGTTACACACCAAAAATGAAGACGATCTGACACTCTTCCAACAATCTCCAGGGCATTTGGTATGTGTCAGCGTGTCTGCCTTATATTATTATCCTGTGTCCTTTCCTACTGTGCTCCAACATTCTCTTCTGATACTGAGTTTTGTGGCCTTTGTCATACATATGACGAACCGACTCTTACGGCCTTTAGGTGCTTTCTGTTCTGGACATCAATTGGAAATAATAGTAGAGCCGAGTGCTTGTCTTGAAGCGTCATATTTGACGTAATCCCGTACAAGTGTCAGCAACTCTTTCCCCAAACAGGCTCAGGTTTCATATGTTATTTACTTTATCTCCCAGTCCCACTTAATTTCATGTGTGTCAGGCCCCACTGCACCTCTTGACTCACATGTTGTGTATATTATGATAGCAGACCGGACTCTCCTCACATCACCATCAGCCCCTCTGGCTGGCATAGACGACAGGCAGACAATGAGAAGGAAGGAGGTTACATCACAGCATTTTTGACCAACGATTGGCACAAAGTTCCAGAAAATTACCACAGCTCGCTACAAAAATTCACTGATGTATTATTATTTTAATGGCATGGCATTAAATTACTAGTCATGATTGTGAATAATCAAAACATAAAGTGGAAATGTTTAACCCAATCAGACTGGATAAACAGTCAGTGCAGAGGAGCCAAAGACAACACAGAGTGCAAGGGAAAGTGTCCTGCTGGCATCAGGTTTCCCAGCATAAGTGTTATTTGAAAAGCAGCTGAAGGGTGACACTCACTCTCCTCGCACCCTGTTTCTCTCCCTCCCCATCCCGCTCACTCAACCATATGTTGTTGTCTCCCTTTCTCAGGCTGCTCTAAGTGCCTTGAAACAGCTGTCGGAGCAGGGACTGGACCCAGTGGACGGCCCTGTCAAGGTACAGTAGGACGCGGGTCACATCAGTCATGCAGACCCTGGATGCTCCCCAACTGGCTTTAACTTCATCCAGACTGACAGATGTTTGTTTAGTGAGGGCACAGATGTTTCTGTGTCCCTTAAGATCAAATATAAATAAAATCACTTATCAATCGCAATTACTGTTAAACATGTGAGAAATATGAAAGAACTAAAGTCATCACTCTTCCACAAAGCTCATGGACACCAGGCAGCAAATCAACCAACACTAGAGTGATTATCGAGTATTATAACAGGTGTGCTCTGGGGGGGAAAAAGGGACAAGATGTCTTCTTTGCTTTCTCTTCCCAGGCTGTGAATAAAAAACAGTAACTCGTTTTAGCTCACTTTTCATCATCACATTCAGATGCTGTAGTCTGAATTGTAAATAAAGAAAAGTTCTAGGTGCTGCACCTTTCGTAACTCCTGTTATTTTGTCGTTCTTTTGGATGAAGTCCACAGAACAGGAGTGATAGATAATCAGTTCCAGATTGAGGTCAAGGACTTGTTAAGTGTCTGGAGTAGCAGCGCTGTCACTTTCTTTGGAAGGTTTCTTCTCCAAGAACAGTATTTTAAAATGGTTGCTCAGTAAACAGCTGTCCAAGGACTGGTTTGTCGGAAATTTTGCTCAGGATCTTCTCTGACACAGTTCTGCTTGTCCTTTCAGACTAGTGAACCATGTGGGAGGAAGGACGGACATTAAACAGACTAACTCAGGCACCACCACTCAGGTCTGCAAGGATTCAAAGGCTGTTGTCTGGGAGCTGACATCCATTCCTATATACACAAATCTGTCTCTGACTGCAACCTCCCACCCCCAAAAAAACATGATTGCCACTGTATCCTGCAAAACCTGTCAACATGCAATAGGGTGGATGTACACCAAGAAATGACTAAAAGCACCATTACCTGAGTCTATGTGAAGACAACGCTATTCTAACACGTTTAATGATGATTTCAGGGTTTGGAAACATTAACCGATAAAAAGAAAGCCTACGAGATAAATACGTGGTACTGTATGACGAATCAAGGGAAATCCAAAGTGGCAGAATAAATACATGCATTTTCCTTTGGATCAATATCTGTTGGTATGGTTAAAACAAATATGTACATCATGACATTGAAGTACAAAAGAATTGTTTTAGGGGAGAAACCAACTTGCGTACAGTAGCTTATTTTTCTGGGGGATTTATATATATATTTTTTTTTTTAAATTTGATTTTATTAATCTAATAATGCTTTAGTACTGTATTTAAAATTAACCAATGCCAGTGCTGTGAAAGTTGTAGTTGTTGTCTTCATATATAGTCACCCAGCTTAACTTGTATGCTGACGTTTAAAGAAAAAACACAAAAAAGTAATCTATATGGATGTGTATGACTTGCAAGAGTATCATATTCCCAAAAAAAAAAAAAAATACTTAAAGCAAAAGAGAATTTTAATGTGAACAAAAAGGTCTTTTAGCAATGCTCATGTTGACCACCCAGGAGGTATGGATGGATTAATCTTTACTTCCCGGGAAGGCTAACCTGCCTTTTTGACATGACCCCCACATTGGCAAAGCATCACTGGAGCATCTGACAAAAAGCAGTGTTTATATTTTTAAGAATAAGAAAAAAAAAAAGGGCAAGGCCAGTCAGATTGACACTGACTCGTTTGTTTTCCATGCACATTCTCCAGTTTTTGTGCGGGGTGTGACTAAATGTCCTCCAATGAATGAGGACTATCCAGTCCAATGATTTCTGTGTCAGTAGAGTCCCCCACCCCTCCACTCTCCACAGTTCTGTCGATCACATCTACACCCATTGTGTGTTGTGTTGACCCACTGAGGCATCAACTGGGTGCTGTTAATGTCTGCATTCTGCAGTGCCCCTTTTGAGCAGAGAGCACTTGCGTCCAGTTTGCATGGCTCCTTGTCCATGAAGGCCACTCTGAATCACTTTGTTCACTGACATTGAGGATGCGTCTAGTTCTTCACTGTAAGTACAATCTGTAATAAGGCTGTTTATGTTACTGAAATGCAGTAAAAACACCTCAGTTCATGTGAGAAAAACTTGCCTTTCATTGTCTACTGAATGGGAGTGCAAAATCCTCAATGAAGCTAGGTAACACCAATTAAAACAGTTCCTGAGGACTCCAAGTGACTTATCATATCACACCAGCAACGATGCAAAATCAACGCTGTAAAGTTGCTTTAGGGTTTCTGCTCACTAAAATCAAGAACCTTGCAGTGACTTCCAGGTGGAGTACCCAGTAAGGACAGAATTGGATCCAAGGCCAATTATTTTATTTTATTTTTTCACAAACTTGCAAGGATTTTCAAGGACATTTTATTAACTTCAGTCTGCGATTTTTTTTTTTTTGTTTTGTTTTGGGTTTATTAACTCAAGATTCTGACTTAAATTACACCTCAGGGCCAAACCTTAAGTCTAAACAATGGCCTTCTCATTTATTACCATTCTAAAGTAGTTTTTACCTTGCCTTTGTAAACATTTTAACCTCACAAATGCTAAACAATATTCACAGAAATCAGTAATAGAATGTAGCTCATACAAGTTAGTGGTCATTCTGAATAAGAGAATGTGGGCTGGTGCAATAATAAATACGAATTTGTTGATTTGAGTATTGATAGTACAATCTGAGGTGTTGCGCTCTGAGGAGACCTTCACCCGTGTGGTCGAAAAGTCTCACACTTTTGCCTTCATCTAAATGCAGAATGAAATCAGACCTCACTCTACCAATGAAAGAAATCCCTTGATGTCCAAATGGGATATCATTTTTAGCATTCTTCAGATGCAGTGAAAGGGTGCAGAATCTTTCCGTCGCCTTTTTTTGTGACTCCAGCACCTCGGCAGCACCACACCACCGTCCAACCATTAATAAGATGAACGAGCAAGCAGGACGATGGTAGTCTAATTCAGCTTCCCTGAGTAATTGACTCAGCTGGCAACTACATCTGTTCACTACTGAGGACCGCCAAGGCTGTTCACACACATTAGCATCAGATCTCTATTCCAGAAGCCTGTTCAGGTAGTGGCAGAGCAGCTTGAGGCCATGTTTAACCCCAGATGAATTACTTTGTCCTGTCCAGCCAATATTGGAGGTGAACCTTGGTGCCCAAAATAGAAAAAAGTCATTGGGGATACAGAGCTAGTTCATGCCACGCTAACGCCATTGATTTTTTTTTTCCCCATCTGAATTATGTTCCATTGGTCCCATTGAAGTCCTCTAAATTGGAGGTGTGTTAAGAGGATTGAAGTGTGTGTGTATGTTGGGGAGGGGGGGTCCAGACCGTCACCGCAGCCGCATTCCAGCTAAAACACCATTGAACAACTTTATCCAGCCTCAATCACTCAAGGCAGACAAGCATACATTTGGAGTCTGGGGAACAAGCATCATCTCTGTCGCCCACCAGGAAATCGATTTGTTCTGTGGAGAGATGACCATCTGCCTTCACGCTGATGGATGGGCCAGTACTAGTAATTCATCCAGATATCAATCCTATCACAGTTTCAGACATCCAGAGTTTTCAACAACGAGGCACTTTGAGTGATCCTTGAATTTGTAGAGCTGATGGAGAACTACTTTAATTAACAAGATTGTTTTTTTGCTCTACTTTGTGCTCTTCAGCATGACTGAAACACTTGTAAGAGATCCCAGATGTGCACAAAGGACGAGCCACTGTGGACACGTGTTCTAACATGCAGGTGGAAACTTCACATGGAGACTACAGGACAATAAAGACACATCACTTAATAATCTAAAACACTTTTATTAATTTAAGTTAGGTAGAGACACTACATATTGGAACCACATCTGCTCTACTTTGGAGCCATCTTCAGAAAATTTTCAAAAAAAAAAAAAAAAAGTCATATGCTGTCCAAAAGTAATAAGAGGTAGAGAATTTAGGGCCATCACCTTGACTGAAGAGGCGACACCTATCAGAATGTTGAAAAAATAAAACTCTTGTCCCAGAAGGTGTATAAAATATTTAAACATAAATTTTGTAACACTGGGCTCTTCACACAACATTTAAACTTCACTGTAAATGGACACCAACAGAACAGTTGACATCTCAAGAGGGGAGATGAAAATGAACCTGGTGTAACAGCCTATGTCGGCTTACTTTAAAAAAACAAGTAATCTTGGTAACAGGTAAATTTAGAATAACACCACAGAACATGAAAAGAACCCTTCCTTGGGAGACTTCCCAATGCAGTAATTGCCAGATCCGGCCTTTAATAGCCCATTCAGAAGGACATTTATTAAGCATATACAAGTTACACATCTGCAACTTAAATATTTGAGAACATCTGGAGCCTGGGTTATATAATATTCATGGTACAGGTGATGACCTCGATCAAATAAACTTTGTCAGGAAAACGATTCTCTGCATCGGGAATGTCATGATGGAATTCTTACACAGAAACTGCTGGAAGTGTTGAAAAAAAAAAAAAAATATTACAGTGCATGTCTACAAAAACAAGTGAAATATTTTACTGTCTGTACAGTAACATACTGTATATTTCCACAACAACACTAGATAAGGCTGGTAACTACGTTACGTAAATAGTTAATGATAGCTTTTCTGTACACACACACACACACACACACACACACACACACACACACACACACACACACACACACACACACACACACCACACACACACACACACACACACACACACACACACACCTTTGTGTAGTACACAGCATTCTTTGTTCCAGAGGAACAATATAGGAAACCTTTGCATCTGCTCAATGCAAGTGCACCAGTCTCGATTCAGTCTCTTTTCCCTCCTCATCCTCCAGAAATTATCCACAGTGGTTGCTTTCCTCGTGCTGGCAGGTTTATGTGCCTCGATTCACGTTGGACGGCTCCCCTAGATCCCGTTCTTCGCCTCATTGTTGTTCATGGCCTCCTTTCTCTGAGCCAGGAAGGGGTACATGCACTTATCCGCACCCAGGAACCGGTACATGCACACAATGGCCTCAAAGGGCAGGATGCTGCAGAGACATCGAGGTCAGCCTCACTTGGAGCAAACAGAGAACTTTAAAGAAGGGGGGCTCACCTTTTCATGAAGTTGACCATGTAGACAATGCGAGGTGTGCAGATCATTGGCTGGTCGGTGAGGATAGCCCTCATGGCCTGTTTCACGCAGAACTCCGGCTTCAGGGGAGGCAGAAAAGGCTCAATTTCCTTCCTGAATGTGGAAAAAAACAAACAATACATAAAATGACTTCATCAAGTGGCTCTGATTTGCAATATAAACTAACTGGAAGAGAAAATAGAAAAATAAGAAAAAGTGAAATGAGGCAATTCACAGTTGTAACTTCAGATTGAAAATTTAGTGCAAATCCAAATTAAAAGGTACAAGAAAACACGCGCACGAAGGCAACTGAGAACATCTGGCTTCGGAATCAACCTTATCCTGCAGCCTTTGAACATCCCCGTGTCAACCAGGTACGGGCACACCAGGGTCATGTTAATGCCGTCCTTCTCCGCAGCCTTCAGCTCATGGCTCAGGGACTCGTGGAAGCCAATGGCACCAAACTTGCTGGCACAGTAATCCTGGGAGGAATGAACAGAGAACAAGTTAGCCCCATAGAACTCTGGCCCTCAGCCCGACCTCATGACCAGAGAGAAAGCCACCAAACACGTGTCATAGGCACAGAGGTTCCTCCTTATTAACAATACATACAGAGAAAAAACAAGAGAAAAAAAAAAGCTAGCATGCCTGTCCGCTGGTCTAATGTTTCATTAGCATTCTTCTTTTTGCATCAGGAGACTGCGCTGTTTGGTGCGAAGGTTTATCAAAACCTTCGTGGTTTGCTTTACTTCTTAAAAGAAGTATGGGGTGAAAACAGATGCAGGGAGGGAGGATAAAGAGATGTCTGATTTGAAACCAGCGTGCATGCCTGGCATCACAGTGCAGCAGTTCCATTTGATTTGAATGGGGATTTTTATGAATTAAAAGCCTGGACAACAACAAATGCGCTGCTATTAAAAACAAAGGACAAACAGGGAAGCCACAGGCGGGAGCTTGGAAATAAGGAATAAATTAAAATGTTGAATATCAAAACAGTGGTTGCAGAAGGGCTTTGGGGATAAATAAGCGTACAGGAATTTTAATATGCACAACAAATACAACTTGTGTTCCAGAACACAGGAGGAAAAATAAAAAAAATCTTATCTATTCACATAGGCTGTGGGCTGAATACTAAGTGAGCAACAAGTTCTTCACAAGGCAATGATGAAGATGTCTCTCTCCCTTATGGGAGTTGTCAGCTCATTTTGGTCTCAGCACTGGAACCCAATAGGGGCCCAACATCCCCACTGCTGCAGATAGAGGCATCTTTAAGGGCTCCCCAATGCTCATCCGAGTCTTTTAATTTAACGGGTGGAGGTACAACTAGGAAAAGGGGGGCCGGTGCTGGCTTTGAAAGAAAAGATGGCAGGAATAACGGGACGTGTATGAGCCCTTGTGTATCACACTAACCTCTATTCCAGCTGTGCTGAATAAACCCAGAGAGCTGGCAACCGTTACAATGTGGCCATGGTTCAGCTCCAGCATCTTAGGGAGAAACGCCTTGGTGGTCTGGGTGGGGGAGGGGGGGGGGGGACAGAGACAGACAGAAGGGCAAAGAGGAAAAAAAAAAAAAGGTTAGTTTGCTTGTGCAGCTTTTTTGTGCCAAATTCCTTTGATCCACTACACACATACACTTCACCATGGTGATGCAGACAGAATGAGATGAAATGGGAATTTATAAGCATCACAAAAAAATAAATTATACTTTTCCAGTTTTGTGAAATAGAAAAAACATTTAAGCTGAAATTTGGTGGGAGTTTATTAATGGAAAGGCCATCTTCAGGTGCACAGCAGGGAGATGGGTGGGTGTTCCTCAGCAATCTGCTATTTTCCCACACAGATCTGGTGCTCCCCATTGGACCTGGCTCTAAAGACCTGGTGACAGCACCAATCACAGGCCTCTGTTCACTCAACGACAAGACAATTAAGCCTTTCGTCTGGGTGTCCCTTTGGGGTGGAGATAAAAGCATTTGGCCGCAACACGCACGTGAGAGCGGTTCAACAGGCTCGAGAATGGTTAGTGGTCACAGTTGATTAACCTATGGATCCCCTTCTCATTCCGCACCGTCTGCCGAGTCTGGACACAGCGTGAGCCAGTCAGCAGGTGTGACATACGACAGCAGTGACAGGAACTGACCAATCACTCTCCCAGTAGGAGGTCTACAAACAACCAGCAGGCCTTTTGTTGGCAACATTGCTGAACTTATTCAAGTCAGACGTCCGCTGCCATAATGAATAGAGAGGAACAATGTATGCCGAGACTTTTTAAATGTCAAGAGGCTGCAGACCTTTATGTCACGGAACCTTTACCATCACGTGAACCTTTACAACACCTACTGTGCCGAGACAGTTGTTTGATTTAAGATATGAAACACAGGTGTAAATCAGATGGTTTGGGGATTTTGTTTTGTTGGTTTTTTGTTAAATCGAGTTTACATACGTCGCTTCATACCTAATGATTACGGGCCCCATAAGATATTCAAGGCTGGCTGCAGAAATTACTCAGCATTCCACTCTGCACATTCTGAAGGGGAACACAGGGCTAGGGTGTGCATGGTACCAGGTAGTACAGCAATCAAACAACTGGCCTGAGGAACAGCCTCATTAAAAACAGCACTTAACTGCAATGGACCTCCTGACTTCTATTGTAATATCTGCATTCAGATAGCAGCGCTTGGGGTGTGGGGGTGTGTGTGCGTGCGCGCACAATGTGATGATGACTTCACCGTGTAGTTCTCTTCAGCTAGGTACAGTATAACTGATCTGACTCTACTCCAAACATCTGTGCTTTTCCAGGACATAAATTTTCGTGGTGCAGTAATATTCAACTCATCGACTGATGGGGCCCCAAATGGAGGGAGTGGGAGAACATGAGGCCTGGATACAAGCAGAAAAGGGCTTCTGTGAGCCAGAATGGCAGTAGATGAGGGAGACTGTTGCGTGCAAATGAAGAATTAACTTGAGATATGCCCATGTCTAGCTCCAGCCAAGGCCTCCCACTCCCATGACTACTTCCAGAGAATCTGATCTTGTGCAATGCTCCATGTAAAGCTAGCACTTCGATACAACTGGACAAGTTTGCCACGAGGTTGAAGGGATGTAGCTAAATGTCCAATTGTCCCATCTTCTCTCACACTCTCATGCTAATGTCCTGCCTCTCGTGGCTGCTCTGCCATGTGGGTATGACCCCCATTGACCTCTCATACACAAAATGTGTGAAGACAACCAGGGGCTCGTGTCTTACATCAGTGCTGCTGTAATTGGGCCTCAACACTCCGTTGTTCCACTAAATTTCCCGTTGACACAGCCGGGCCTCCTTGGCCTATGTTGAGCGTCTTGCCCGCTGCACACCCTAATTGGTGTGTGCCCCCAGGAGTCTTTAAGCCACACAAAGCTTCTTGCAGCTGGGGTGTCAGGCTGCATTAATGCGAGCGCTTGACCAACAGGAATATGAACAAAATATTGGTCTCTCTGTATAGGACCAGATGGCCACTTAATTGGGCTGACTTCTCCGTGGAGAACATATGAGAGAGGGACAGAGAAACACGGAGAGACAGAGAGATTGGCTGGAACACAAGAGAGACCTGTCAGGTCTGACCAAAGAGAACTTAAAGAGCTCATCTGATCCTGCAGCCAGCTGGAGTTTGAGTGTGTGCTGGTTGACAGACACAATGGATGCAGATCGGCCATATTTTGGTGGCCATGCCAGTCAGTAAGCTTGTGCTACACCTGACTTAACCTCCATTCCATGCTGGCTCTACCACTGTAATCCAATTTAGCTAAAAAGCAAAATCATACAGGGGAAAACTGTGGTGTCATAAACACAAAACCCTCCAAAAGCACCAAACCGGCATCTAATATAAACTGACACTCTACTTAAACACTCTACTTAGTTAACATGTATCATTTCATTATAATTTCCTTATTTCCAATTCCACTTCCTGACATAATTAGTTGATTGAATTGAAAATGTCAGCCTTTCACATGAAACCGACATATTCCAGCTTCTGTGAGGATAAGAAATAAAGAGTTTATTCGGGGACTGAGCTGGAAACATAAATCACACAGTGATTTCAAATACAGAATAAGCAGAAGAGAGCAGAAAATGATCACAGTTAACAGGTAAATGCTCATGGAGGTGCCTCAGCAAGGAAATCATGGCAGCCAGTTCCAGTGAGGGGCACAGGTGCATTTGCCAGAGGAGGGGCCCATATATAACTAGTCAAGGAGGACCCTTCTGCCTGGCTGCGCCCTTTCTCTGGATCCAGCAGGAATGCAGTCTGCAGAATTTGGCTCCTGTCGCCTGGCATCTTGTCAAGTTGATCCACAGACAAGAAACCAATTGTCAGATAAAGTGGGTCAGCAGCAGCTTACCATTACCCTCTCGCCTCGCCTGTGGACAGGACAACATTGCCTACCTTCCTCTTTCCCGCCACATAACAGCCAAGTGCCCCCTGCTTTCATGCGCTCGCAAGAGAGAGACGTGCAGAAGAGCGAATTACTGCAAACAGCATCTTAATCACCTGTTGGGCACATATGTGAGGATGCTACAGAGGACTTTCTGTCACACTCACGATACCTTTGAACAACTGCAGATTCCTCATTTAATTTCACCAGCTTGATCAGACCACCATCAAATATATGAACTGCGAGCTGTACTATGTGTTCTTGGGGAGGGTAGACTGACATGAGGCTGCAACTGCAGCCTCCAAATCAAGTCTAGATGAGTCAGCAGGGACTCTGCAGGATGACAAGTGGGATCTGAGTCAGGCCACGTTTAAGATCCGCATCTTTGTTCCCACTTTATTTCAATAACAAGTGCATATGTTTCAAGTGCACAAGTCAAGTCAGCCGTCATGTGATACTTCAACAGGGATGGGCGTGGATGTGTGAGCATTTTCTTCATGGAGTGAATTAACACCAACATGCACAGACCTTGGGAGAAAAAAATGTTTGTGTGAAGTCCATAAATGAAATTTGAGGCTCATCTAAACAAGCTCCTCTTCCTTTTTAATCCAAAATTGGTTTCAGTGGTACAAGGTTTGTAAGGCCCTGCCCTATCAGTGAGCCACAAACCACATCTGACATTTTAGCAAACTCTTGTTCAAAAACCAAAATAAATAAATAACTAAATAAACAGGACAAAAAAATAAATAAAAAATATTGTGTAATGTGCCAACTGCATGCCATGAGTACCTTGTTTGTCTAAGAGAGGAAAGTGGTCAGTTCCGTTAGTCTAAGCTCTATTCATCTTGCTTGTGTCTTTAACGAACCACATCCTCTATCCTTGCTG
Organism: Takifugu flavidus; assembly: GCF_003711565.1. Lineage (NCBI taxonomy): Eukaryota > Metazoa > Chordata > Actinopteri > Tetraodontiformes > Tetraodontidae > Takifugu > Takifugu flavidus. The sequence goes on from NC_079536.1 coordinate 9,320,336, forward strand.
TCACCATTCATTAACTCCCTCTTTCATCTCATTTCCCCCACCCTTAAAGAAACCATGCTCTCCACAGAAGACAGCCGAACACAAACACGGGCCCCTATTTAAAAAAAAAAAAAAAAAAAAAAAAAAAAAAAAAAAGGAAGAAATCCAAATCTGCCACCCAATCCTGACTCAAAACCTTGGTTGTAGTTGTAGAGAGAGGTACATGAATAGCTGAATGAGCATCCATGAAAGGGCGGATATACACAACCTGTCTGACTGACAACACAAGAGCTTTTCATGCTCTGTTAAGGAGCTCCACAACCAGTGTGTTTTCATGGCATCACTGGAAATGCTGTTCTCTGCCGCCGCCCCCAAGGTGGGCATCATGCGCTTCAGCGGATCCTTTGTTCAATACACTGTGACAAATGACACGGCATCCTCAGTTTTGGAATTTACTCCACAGTGTTTGCACAGTCACTACATTTGTCCCACAACAGTGGCCACAGCCAGCCAGTGCAATCAATTATCATTAGTGGTTTGTTTGCCGAGCTAGAAGCACAGCTTAAATCATCAATGATCCCTCCGGGAGGGTTCCACTCTGAATGGACTCCACTCTAAAACTGCCTGGCATTCCCTAAAAACATGCACGTGCGTGCATCATGTTCTCACCGCTGTGGCGCAACATAAGCAAGCCATCAGCAGTACCTTTGACTCAAGTATTCACAGCAAAAGATCAGAGGAACGGGCCTGAAAAGTAAAACCAGATGAAAAAAAGTGTAGCCTTTTGCTATGAATTTACTCTGTAGATGGGAGAAAAGGGCTGAAATGCCATGTGGATCATCATGGATTCAGGCTGCAAGAAATCAGCAGTAGTGGGGATTAAAGACTCAGACCAGAGTTGCGCCTCTGGCAGACTTGCGTACAACAGGACAGAATTTTTGACATGCAAGTAAACCATTTATGGTCATGTTTTAATCATTATAATGCACATGCCTCTATTTTTTTTTTATGTGGTGGACAGAACCCCCCCACTTATGAGACCCTTTCCCATATCAGATGGATTTTGAAGTCTGTGCCTCAACTTACCCAGAAGTGTGCGTGGCAGTTGACCACCATAGTGCGTTCGATCAGCTCATCGGGACACTCCAGAAGAGGATGCCCAGAGACCACGCCGGCGTTGTTAATCAGTATGTCCACCTCGCCCACTTCACGGCGCACCTTCTCGGCGGTGGAGTACACGCTCTCCCGCTTTCCCACGTCACACACATAAGTGTAGACCTGTGGCTGTGGTGGGAGGACCTCCTCCACACCTCCAGTGGGTTCTGAAAGATAAGCAGGACCATGATCCAAATATTATTCTCACACTATATAAAGGTGGGTGTTATGTAGGGATGTATTAGGTAGATTATGGTAACTTTTCTGGAAGGAGAGCAGAATCCACCTTAATCTTAAAAGTGTGGATTGTTTAAAAAAAAAAGAAAAAAAAAAGAAAAATCACTTTCCTGTATCGTGATGTTTAATCTACATAACGGTCACTCTGTCTTCATTATTGGTCTGTGTCCCAACAAATGAATGACTTTAAATCAAAGATCTGCTGCAAAGCAGAGACTTACCGTGTTTGGCTGTGGGAGTGTCCAGTTCGTGGTATATCTTCCGCACCATCTCAGCTGTTTCCTCGTTACTTTGGCTGTTTATGTCCCATAACACCAGTATTGCACGTCTGCGGGCGAACTCCTTGGCGAACAGCCGCCCGAGGCCGCTTCCAGCCCCGGTGATCACGCACACCTGTCCCGCCACGCTCTTTTCCTTGGGCCGCACGACCCATTTTGAGCCAGCAGTAACGAAGGCCCAGAGCACTTTGAGAATGACCACGAAGAATTCCGCAATAATTATCACCATTTTAAGCAATTAAATCAAATAGAGCAGCGGCGGCAGGAGCGCAGGGAGGAGGATGAAGTGGTCTCACGTCGACAAACTTAGCAGCTCAAGGCGTAGACAGTGCGCACACGCGTAAAAGTGGCAAAAATGTAAAGTTAATGAGCGCACAGAAGAGACACGGCGCAGTCAGAGTCCAGATGCGACAATCGTTCTGCTATGAGTTACGAGCTGCTGCGGCGGCTGCTGCTGCTGCTACGGACAGAGCCTCCTACTTCCTACGCTGCTCCTCAGCACTCATTTCATCCTCAGTCGCGTCTGACTCGCTATTTATCTAGTCCACCCATCAACACCAGACCCAATAGGACTGAGACTTGAGCGCCTGTCAGAAAGGAACGCCGGGTCCAGACTCCACACCCAGAGGTGACATAATCTAATAGGTTTTACCTAACACTTAACGATTCAGAGGAAGAACAAAGAAGCGCTCCACAAAGCGCTGATCCATAAATACTAATGAGTTGTTTTTTAAGTGTCCAGCTAGGGAACTACATAATTTTATCTATTGATGTTTTTTAAGCATCAAAATCTGATAAGTTTTTTTCGAAGATAAAGAGGTAATACTAATTACATGATAAGGTTTAAGAATGTAATAATACAGGTCAACAGTTCATACCTCCAGGTCAATTTCCGCGCGTTCAAAATAAGACAAATCTATTAAGCGTTATTTGAAAGGTCATATCATTCGATTCATATCGTGCGCGCAGAAACTATAAACATGTTTAAACGCCCGTTACAGAAGACAATGTTTTCTGTAATTATTGATTAGGCTTGTTAGTAATCAAACTTAGACAAATCACAGTTGATTATTTTTGCGATAATGTTAAGCTTAATTTGTTCTTAAGTCCCATACTGATACTGATATTTTGATACAAGCATTGAAGGAATTTCAAACTTTTTAAGCGAATGCTATTTCCAAGAGTCTTTATATTCCGAAAAAATAAGTTCAAAACTAAGCTGCTGTGTTTGTAAAATGTTTTTTTTTTTAATTGTTTAAAGCGGTTTGAGACCTACCAGACAACTGTTTTTTTAGTTTGTGATGGACTGGTCGGGGAAAAAATGAAGCGTTTCCTCTCTCTGCTGGTTAGAATAGTATACTGCAACTGTTCAACGACAACAAGATCACGGGTACAAGCGGCTGAAATGAGCTTTCTCCGTAGGGTGACTGGGCTCTCCATTAGAGATAGGGTGAGAAGCTCTGCCATCCGGGAGGAGCTCGGAGTAGAGCCGCTGCTCCTCCGCGTTGCGAGGAGCCAGATTGGGCAGGCTTGGGCATCTAGTTAGGATGCCCCCTGGACGCCTCCCTGGTGAGGTGTTCAGGGCATGTCCCTCCGGTAGGAGGCCCCCGGAAAGACCCAGGACACGTTGGAGAGACTGTGGCTGTTTCCGAAACCACCCCCTATACCCTACATAGTGCAGTCAATAGTGTGGTCGCCATTTTGAAATAGTGTCCGAATTCTTAGTGAGCATCGCTGTACCCTATGTAGTGCACTCAATGTATCCCACAATGCACTGTAAAAAGTAGTGTACAAGCGAGCACCCTAACTCGGAAAATGTATGTCATCAGCCTTTATGGTATCACGCTGATTGGATACATTTTTTATCGTAATTTCTACTGTGCGGTTTGATATATGAAATTTTTGGAAATGAGAATTTTTTTCAGTAGGTGTCCAATATGATCATCTTAAAATATTACAACATAAATGTGTTAAAAAAAAATTAAAAAAATCAATCAATCTTCACTGATCCCCCCACCCCTCACTTAAAATTGTTCTTTGGAATCGTCTGTTCCTCACCAGGTGACAGAATCTCAGTAAAAGAATATTTACAAAGATGAAAAGTAGCTCTGGATCCATTTTTTGATGAAAAATTGCTTTATTAAATGTTTTCACTACAGCTGAATATGACTTGAGAATGGTCATCACGTCTTGGCTTGAAAATGTCAAGGGACACTAATTATTTTAGGTAATAAGTAATTATTATTGACATTAATATTTCATTTTATTATATAAAGCTAATTATCGGGTGAAACATTGCATTTTCATAAAATGACCGCTGAATGTATTTGTGATGGGTTAAAATAATTAAATGGACCTGGCCACTTTTCCCGGCGACTGGTTCGTAATTATTATGCGACACATGACGTCACTTTACGTGCGCCGTAAATGACGCCGTTGTCCGAATACTAACTTTAAACTGAGTGCACTACGTAGTTCACTCAATCCATGTCCCCCATGTCGTGATTAGTGAATAGGGAACGTTTCTCGACTGCTCTGGGAACGCCTGGGGATCCCCCCGGATGAGCTGGAAGAAGTAGCTGTGGAGAGAGAAGTCTGGGTTTCTCTTCTTAGGCTGCTGCCCCCGCGACCCGACCCCGGATAAGCGGTAGAGGATGGATGGATGGATGGATGGATGGATGTTAAACGACAATTAACATTTCGGTCAGGCACCTACAAGGACAGAGATCAGGGGTCCTACGTCCTTTAACGCGCGCATGCGCGGAGGAAAAATTCTCTTTCTCGGTGGACACAATGGCTGACGCAGAGTGAGTGTTTGCTGTCACATTAAAATCTATTCACATCCATCGCAGAAAGGATCAGTGTTGATATTTTTGCCTCGTATATTGGTTGTCTGTTTTGTATATATTATTAGGTTAAAAGTATTGTCAAGTAGTCACTTTGAATTATTTATCACTAGCGATTACACTTACCTGAATGTTAGCTGTTGAGCAACATGGCCGGCTCCTTGACTGTGTGTACTGCAATTAGCTTGTTTTTAAGAAGGAAGCATGGTAAGAAACTACACTTTAATGTGCATTTAATAGCACTTTGATTTAAATATCCAGCTTAGAATGGAGGAAAACGAGACGGTTGAATGGAAACGGGGCGAGGACCAGTTATTAATGTAGCCGTGAGCTTCATGAGGCGATGAGTTGTCAGTCCTACAAAGTCCATCCATGCAAATGTTTACCATCGCGTTGGTGACTTGTTTGTCTAAATGTTGGCGTTTCTGAAACAGTAAAGTTCCGGCGGTCCCTGAGAGCCTTTTAAAAAGGCGAAAGGCCTTCGCCACCATGAAGGCCATTCGAATCAAGAAGATGCTGGCCGCGAAAAAGGTAACTTGAACTGAATACTTATCTGGCGGCGGTTTATCTGGATCAGCACGTTAAAATGTTTCTATTTCCAGGCCCGTAAAGTGAAGAGGAAACTGATCTTCAAGAGGGCTGAGAAGTACCACAAAGAGTACCGGCAGATGTACAGGCGTGAGATCCGCCTGAGCCGCATCGCCCGCAGGGTGGGAAACTTTTATGTTCCAGCTGAGCCCAAACTGGCCTTTGTTATCAGGATCAGAGGGTAAGACCCATGTTGCAAAGACACATTTTTTTAAATTCTGAATTTACATGGATTGCTAAGATGTGAACAGCACAAACTGCCAGTAACACGTGGTGACTGAAGCATCATTATCTGATGGAAGATGTTGTGATTCTTAAAATGATTTTGACCAAGATGGAGTCTTTAAATTGTCTGACAAAATCACATCACCATTTTCAAATTCATTCTTTCCTGGTTGCCTTTTAGTTTTGAATATGACGATCCATGTAAATGTCTGAAATGTTTTTGTGGTTAATGATGTGCTCTCTTTCCCCAACTTATCGACTATGGTGATACGCTCATACTTAATAAGCCAAATATTGCTGAAACCACAGTGCACTGCTTTGTCAGAAACCTGTATGTTGATGCATTCAGCTAATACTTCTGTCATCTTTTCTAGTATCAACGGTGTCAGCCCAAAGGTTCGCAAAGTTCTGCAGCTGCTGCGTCTGCGCCAGATCTTCAACGGGGTGTTTGTCAAGCTGAACAAGGCCTCTATCAACATGCTCAGGATTGCCGAGCCTTACATTGCTTGGGGGTAAAGCTCTTATAAAAGCTTCTCCATCATGTTGCTGAATTATTACTCAGAATAACTGTTCAACATGGGCTGGCAGCACAGCGCACTGCTATCAGTCATGAGTGTGGTTAATGATGTCAAACTTTTTTCCCCGGCTTATCGACAATGAGGAGTCAAAACCATTTCAAAGCCAATTGTGTCTGAAACCACATTCTGTGACATTGATGGCTGCCTCTCATTTGGTTGAGTTGTGTAAATGTAACAGTTCAGTAAACTTTTGCATGATTATTTAAAGGTTGAATGGAACTAAAATTCATATGATCCCAATTGATGGTAACCTTTGTCTGGTACCATGAGCATAAATCCAGACCGAATTTGTATCATGACTTGATTAGGCACAGAATGGACCAGGACATTCTCAGACGTTACAGTAAGAGGATGCTGTGAAATATGTCCATGAGCAAGCTATGCTGTTGGAGTGGTATTTCCTGCTACTTATGTCATTGTGGCTATTATAGCTATTATAGCCTGTAGTAGAAAAACACAAACAGCTGTCATCAATCCATGTCTAAGGACCATCATCAGTCAGGCTTTCTGTCCAACCAGAGAGACACCAGCTTTTACCTATTGTCCCAGTTTCCTCTGAGGGTTGTTAACCTGGTTGGACAGAAAACCTGGCTTTTATATTCACAATCTAAGTGTGACAATTTTTCATGAGGACAAGGGACTTCCTGTCAAGATGCTACTCACAACAATTCTTGATGGCTTGTTATTTTAAACTAACGCATAGTTGCTATTTTATCAGCTATTGAGCGCCTTTCTTCCCCCCCTCCCCCCCAGCTACCCGAACCTGAAGTCTGTGCGTGAGCTTATCTACAAACGTGGTCATGGCAGGATGAGGAAGCAGCGTATCCCCCTCACAGACAACGCCCTGGTGGAGAAGGCTCTCGGTAAACATTTTATTTTACTTGAGTAGCTACAAATGGCACCAGTATAGAGGTGTCTGATGCAAAGAACATCACTGGTAACTCCTGGTACTGTTGGGTTTAAGGCAGTTCTACCTGTGGTTGATGATGCAAGCTTTTTTCCCCATCTTATCGACCATGGTGAAATAACCTGAAAACTAAGCCAGTTGGGTCTGAAACCACATGTATTTCCCACATTAATTATTAGGGTTACAGTCAGCCTTAATGCCACTATCCTTGACTGTTATTTCCATATGAAGGGGAAAATCCAAATTTGTAGCCTTTCTGCTCTTCAGTTAACACATTGGACTTGATTTTCAGGCAAATATGGTATCATCTGTGTTGAGGACCTCATTCATGAGATCTATACCGTTGGAAAGAACTTCAAGCCTGCCAACAACTTCCTGTGGCCCTTCAAGCTGTCTTCACCCCGTGGTGGCATGAACAAGAAGACCACACACTTTGTGGAAGGTGGAGATGCTGGCAACAGGGAGGATCAGATCAACAGACTGGTCAGGAGGATGAACTGATGTATTGGTGAGTGTTGAGGTCTTGGTCATACAGAACCTATTTGATGTGGTTAATGATGCATCTTCTTTCCCTGTCTTATCGACCATGTTGAAAGCCAAGGTCTACATTTAGCCAAATGTCTGAAACCACATCCGTTACATTTGGAGTTAACCTTAATATTTTTTCACTCTTGGGTTATGATTTGATTTAAATAAATCATTTGTGTATTTTACTTGAACGTTGCCTTCAAGTATATAAGATAACTTGAAATCTTTAGTCATCAAGAACATGTTTTTACCTTATCTTATGAAGTTTGGTTTCCCCCTGTCTTTCAGGTTTTCTAAGGACATAAATGTACAATAAACATTTAAAAAGTCTATCTTTGTCCTGTTGTTACTATGTCTTTTTTACAGAAACAGTTTTTATATACAGGTTTAATTTAGGTGAAAATAAATAGGTTACAAAATCATAATAGGATGGTCAATCAATCTTGATTTATATAGCATCTCTTACAATCAAAATTGTTTCTAGGCACTTTACAGAATCCCAGGGCCTAACCCCAAACAAGCAACAGTGGCAAGGAAAAATTCCCCTTTTAACAGGAAGAAACCTTGAGCAGGACTAGGCTCATGTAGGGGGGACCCTCCTGCTGATGGCCGGTTGGGTAGAGAGAGAGGAGAAGGGGGAGGACGGGTAGAGGAGAGAATAGGCATAGATCATACAATACAATGCATACAATACATATGAAATACATTATATTAAGTAAAGTAAAAGGTTCTAAGCCAGCGTAAAAACCCTTGGCTCCAATATTACATCAAACAAATGTAAATCTGCTAAATACTTGTCAAATATTTGTTCTGGGGAAATAGGGAATTCCTTACATTTTATGTAACAAATGCAATTTGCAAATTTGATTCCAACATTTTTTGGTAATACCTGTTATTCAAATCTCTGAGTATACAAGTCAATAAAGATGAATTGAACTGAATTAATGTAGGTGGACCCTCCTGCTGATGGCCGGCTGGGTAGAGAGAGAGGAGAAGGGGGAGGACAGGTAGAGGATAGAATAGGTAGGAGAGGGGAGAGGCAGTCAAAGCAGCGTTGGTTTAGGGGATTATCGGTGAATCCAAGGGCATTGTGGGTATTGGCTGTGAAGTTTAAAAAATGGATTCTGACAGTTTGGCTTTAAGTGTTGTTGTTTTTTTGTTTATTTTACTGACGCCATTTGCAGGATTTTCATGCTGTACATTTTAATTTTCCTGTACCGAACCTTTCGTAGAACGGGTTGTATAAAACCTGTTACCATGGCGACGTATTGAAGCCGTTAGCGTTAACCACGGTCAGTGCTAGCACTGCGGCTCTGGATCAAATTATGGAGCCAGTCGAGTCTTCCATCTGCTATGAAACCAATTTGAGTGCGACCACGATGCTGACGTTCCAGCTGAAGGCGTCTGTACCTCCCGCTGAGTTTCCATCTTCGGCGATGAGCCGCGGCCTCGGTGCGCCTGGATGTACGACATGTAGGTACTTCAGGATGGCGGCACGTGGAGGACAAAAGGCTTCAGGGGCTGGATAAGCATGTGTCATGCACCTGCTACAGGTTGAGAATGCGGATGCTGTCCTGCTCTGCTGCGGCGTTCAGGGTTTCTTGGGTTTGGGGCATCAGACTAAGCGAGATGCGTCAGACTTAATTAGAGCGTTTCTGTTCTTTTTGAAACGGATGATTATTTTCTCGGTAGGCTAGCTAACACTCAAGTTTGAGTCTAAAACAGACGTGCAATAATTCGTATATAAATGAGCTAATTTACCCAAATGTAAAAGCTTTTCTATATTTTCTCTGGCGTTATTCAGGCCAGTATCTGAAGTACACCCAAACCACCAGCAGAAGGCAATGTTGCCCCCAAAATGATCGCTGACGCTCCAAATCCAAGAGTGACGATCAAAATCTCTGTACGGTACACGCTTTCCGCGCGTCAGTTAAAAATTAAATATTTCAATATTTGTTTTCAAAAAACAATTTTCCAGCCACAGGGTTAGAGACGACAACAGCTGTGATTTCGCCGCTGAAGAGAAACTTTAATCTTTGCAAACGTGACCCTCAGCATCCATTCAGCCTCTGCCAAGAGCTGTCCCGCAGCCATGCTGGACGGCCCTTCGCTCTGGGGTAACTAGACCCCTACGTGATTATTACACTCACACAGTCTTTCAAAACATCAGGATCACATTGTTATAAAAGACTTTAATGTTGAATATATGCAGACTTTTTCTTCCCTTCTTCTGACAGCTACTCTTCTCGATATAAACCAAACACAAGTTCATCCTTTCCGCCTACTTTGGTCCTCAAAGGCAGAAACACCTTCCTGGCTGAGAATTGCAAGCTCAGCAGGTATTTTATTTAATCTAAATCAAACCAACTTACCAGTGACCTTCATGCTCATCACAAATCTGCATTTGTGCAGGCCCACAGTGAATTATCCAACCTACAGCCTCCTGATTGTTAAAGACAGCCAAAAGAGTGAGTTGAGGCCATGCTAATATGATCAAACTCTCCCAGCCCATTGTCACTTTTGAATGTTTGCGGGCTTGATATGTGTTCAAACATGTTCTGATGTTTTCCCATTGATCTCTGGTGTCCTCACACAGGGCCGTCATATCCAGACCCGATGGCCAGGGCCTCTCGCTCTTTTCTCAACAGGATATCTGAGCTCTCTTCCCTGGAGGGGAAAACCATCAGGCAAGAGAAGCGCCTGAAAACAAAGAAAACCCCAAAACCTCCATCATGACAGTCAGCTTCTTCCCAGTCTCTGTCTATCAGGGTCCAAAACGGTCAGGCCGTGCCAAACAATGCCGAGCAGAATAAAGTGTTCATGGCACCTTGTTCTTTTCAGTTCCTTGCTGTAACTGCTTGCTTGTCCGCTGTAGTATTTATTTCCTGCCTCGTATGGCTGATCTACCTGCTTTAGCATTCCTGTCCTGAGTTCTTTTGTGTGTGTGTGTGTTGTAAATCTTATGTTAAATTCATTAGTTTAGCAAAACCATGTTTAAACCTTGTTTAATGTCTTCCTGAACCTAAATAAATTTATTTTTCTTGAATATATCTTACATTTGTGAGCAATTTTGAGCAGTTTTCATGCCAATGTAGGAGCCTGAGCTTGTTACACAGGAAGGTATCAAATACTCTTAATCATCTCAATTCACTCCCAATCCATCTTCTGGGCACAGTTATGCTTTTGGGTGCAATTCTGAGTCTCCATTTAATTAAATGTGCATGTTTTTGGACTGTGGGAGTCATAAGAACATGCAAACTTCACTTAGAGAGGCCTGAGTTTTTATATGAAGATGACGTGCAAATTATTGCACGATGCTGCTATAACTGGTATTTCTTAAAATAAATAATAGCTAATGGATGCAGGAAAAGACAGTCTCATGATTTGTATGCAGAGGAATGTACACATTTATATTTATAGGTATAATATTAAAATCAATTCTCAAACTATAACAATCCAGTTTGGGAGCGTTTTGCCATCTAGTGGCGGGAGAACAGATTGCACACTTTTAGATTAGATTAGATTCGACTTTAGCGTTTTTGCACATGTACAGGTACAGAACAACAAAATAGCATCCAGCCAGAAGTGCAAAAAAGATCTGCAACGGAGGTATAATAATAAATACAGTATGTACAGTGTATATTGTTACAAACGTTTACATTGATTCAAAGGTTGTAATATGAACATATTTTACAGAATGATATGTGCATTAAATGCCTTAGACTATAAAGTGCAGAAACTATTTTTAAAAACCTTGAGGAAATGTGAAATGTACAGATGATAAGTTAAACTAAAGCGCATAAATGTGCATAAAAAAGTGTAAACAGTAGCTATATAGGTTACTAAGCTCATGTATTACTGGGTTAACTATTGTGTAGTGAGGTGAAAAAGTCTTGATCTGAGGTGAAGGTGAAGGGCGTGTGGAGTGGTGTGAAGTGTTCTGTGGGGGTCAGCTGGAGTTCAGCAAGGACACAGCTCTGGTGAAGAAGCTGTTCCTCAGTCTGCTGGTTCTTGTCCTGAGGGTTCTGAAGCACCTACCTGAAGTCTAAATTACCGGTACATCCATCTTCTTGTGCAAGTGGACATAGAAGACCTCCAAAAAACCCAATAGAAATTCTACTGTATGTCTAAATATTTGTATTTACTTGTACAGTGTTTTAGACCGTATTGAAGACATGTAACATTTCTGTAAAACTTTATGCAGATATTTCCTCAAAAAAATCCAACAGATCATAACAAAACTGTAATAAAAACACCACAGTATTGTAGATCCCTTAACATTTACAGCCACTGATGTGAAAACCTAAAATAGCCTCTTAAAAAAATTAATAGAGAAATATGTAGCTACAGTATCGTAGGGGCAGAAGTTTATCCTGTAGTTGAGTTTTTTCAAACCATTGCAGATTTCAGCCAGACACACCTGATTATTCATCTCATATGCTGTAACATCTGTCTGTTCCCGCAGCAGGTGCCCGCTGTAGATCAACTCTTTGAAAGCCTGAAGAAGAGTGAGTAAAGATGAAGCCAAACTGACATGAACACAGACAGAAAGCATGGAATCCACACGTTACTTGACAGACAGGCTCCTCCAGGTAGTTTCCCCAGATGTTGATTTGAGTCTGATTGGGGTTGACCTTCACAGCTTGAGCCAGAGCCAACAGTCCGTCTGTCCTGATGTTGTTCGAGCTGACAGACAGTCTGACAGAGGAGTGTTTGAATGAGTAAAACAACAAAACTGATTATGTCCATAGAGGCAGAATGTGGGACTCACGCTCTCAGACTGCAGCCTGGTGAGGATAATGCCTTGCTCAGGTATATGCCTCCTTCGTCTTCAAGCCGATTGAAAGACAGATCAATGACGTCCAGAGTCGGATTCTTCCTCAGCACATTGGCCAGATGATAAGCACCATCACAACTCACACCGTTACTGCAGAATTACAACCCGTTTAAAAGGAAAAATCACTTTAGGCAACCTGCATCCTTTACCTTCACACTTCAGAAATTATTTTCACTTTAATAATTGCAGGAAATACTTGTGTGAAGGGTTATTTTCTGGAATATTTGTCATCAGTTGTCTGGATTTGGATGTTTTTGTTCATACTATTGCAGGTCCAGATAGCGTAGGCTGTGGTTCAGCTTCAGGCCTTCAGCCAGTCTCTCCATCCCTGTGTCAGCCATCCCTGTCATCCCCAGATGGAGCTCCAGCAGGCTGCTGTTCACCACCAGCATGTTGGAAATGTGGACCACCCAATATTCCTGTCACCAGTGGAACTTCAGTTCAGATTAATTGATGATACAACCGGTTGGTTAACGAGTGCTTTTACCTCGTGGCCATTGAGCAGTGATCGGCTGAAATCAACACAGCGGAGGGAACGGTTACTTTTCAGCACGTTGGCAAAAGTGATGACACTCTGAATGCCCTGCAAGTTTACACATTAGTGCTGTTACCATTAGCTTTGTCATGATAAGTGTGTTTACTGAAGTACTCTGTATATATATATATATATGTATATATATATATATGTGTGTGTGTGTGTGTGTGTGTGCGTGTGTGCGTGTGTACCAGATCACACGCAGACAACTCCAGCTCCATCAGTGAGTTGTTGATCTGCAGCATCATGGCGAGCAGCATCCCTCCGCTGTCCCCAATCTTGTTACCTGACAGTCTGAGACGGCACAAGGTGCGATTACCCTACAAAGGGACCAGACAGGACAGGACAGGACAGCACAGGACAGGACAGGACAGGACAGACAGACGTCTGGTTACAAGAAAATTATGTCTATAATAGTGTGTTAGTGTTTGATATATTTGAACCTGCAGAATCTTGGCGAGGAATTGAGCACCATCTGCCCGAAAGCAATTGAATCGCAGGTCCAGAGAGTTCAGAGTTGAATTAACCTGTTCAGTAAAGTTCAGTGAAACAAGAAGTCAATTTCTGACTGAATCCACACAGATAGGTCAAGTTAAATCTGCTAAATCCACATTCTTCTTACACCTAAAAGGTCCGCAAAGTGTTTGACCCCTTCATCTGTAATTCTATTGTAACTCACATCAAGACCTGGTGAAATTTAAAAAAGAATTTTAAAAAAAATTATATAACGGAAAATAGATTTGCGGCCTTCACCTGTATCTGCCTGCTCACTTGTAAAAAACTTGTTGTTTTTCAAACATTTGGAGAGTGCAAAAGCATCCATGTCATTGAGTTTCTGGACAGATCTCTGCCATTTCTTTCCTGACAGGTTCAAGATTACATTTCTGTCAAATATACAAACACAAAAACAACAGTGACGTGATTCCATGACCAAACACTAACTACAGACTGCATTAAAATAACCAGTGTAATATATTTACCACACTTAACAAAGACCACAAAGATGGTTCATCCATGTCAAAGACAACAGATGGAATTCAGAATACTGAATCCAGGGGAAAAATTCTAAGTAAATTTCTTACTTTTATATTAGAAATAGTAATATTAGAAGTTAAATGAAGAAATTTATATTCGCAAGAAAATTTTGCAGATTATTTGATTACTAGAATTTTGGAGCTCAAACTGCAGTACTTGAATGTATTGTCGTGTTCCAAGATTAGTTTCACCTTGACAAATTCCTAATTAGCAGGAATTAAGTCCTCTGTACTTAAACACTTACCCAGTTAGCAGAGTATTATCCAAAACTTCCAAAACGTGTGGATTTATTTGGATTTGATTTTCGGCGCAGACAGAAATGTAAAATTCTGAAAAACTAGCATTAGAAAACGCCATCACTGCATGAGTGCCAGTTGCTGTGGCAACTAAGAAGATGTCTGGTGTTGAGTAGGGACTGGATTAATCAGATTAGCAGAATTCAGGATGGGGTGTCAGGACACATCAAAAAGAAGAGTTCTTTAAGATGGTAAATGTACCAGCCGTAACACTCCGATCTTCAACAATAGTCTAGTCTGTTCTATAGTTGCTGACGGTTGAAATTTCAAATTAGCAGAATATAGGGTAGTTGTAATACAATCTGTTACATTTTTAATACTGTATGTTGCAACTTTGAACTGATCCTGAAAGATCAAATGTTTCTTTGATCCTTTGACCTTCAGACTGCTTTGACATTATCTTTGGAGGTTGAAAAAGTGGGAATAAATCATAAATCCTTTTAATCCAGCTGGTGGCTGCGTGCTTTCCACACTTCAATAGAATTGCATTTTAAACACCTCTAATTTTCCAGCCTTAGTGTTAGAGACAACCAGAATTGGGATAAATCCATTGGTGGCTTTCATGAAAGGCTTTCATCTCTGCCCAGACGACCTTCAGCCGCTCCCCAGATCATTCCTGCAGTCATGCTGCAGTTGTCAGACACTACCTACATCCAGCTTGAATAAATTATGCGAAATGAAATTTTCTCCAGTTTGCCGAATGTAGTACTTTCCTGTATATGACATAGTTTCTGAACAGTTGCGTCTTTGTTTTGATCACAGGCGGCAGAAAAGTAGTCTTCACTTTCTGTAAATAGATAATAGTCAATAAAGTCAAAATCTGAGTGCATTAGTTTTCATTTGATCCTGATGCAATGTGAGGGTGAAGTTTTGATCACCCGCGCTGTTCGTTCACTAGACTCAGAGTAACCACGCAAACAGGAGTTCCTTGCAAGGGAGTCGAGCAGCAGTTCAAGCTTCCTCTGTCAACTCTGTTCGTCTGCTGCTCGCTCAACTCTTTTATTGGTGCAAACAGAATGGGTGTCTAAACAGGATCTCATAACTCATTGTCTTCCGACATCTTCTCCCATCTTAACGAACTTCTCTAATCTTGACCAACAGGATACATCTGGGTGCTGGGCTTGGTTGTAAGCATCTTCAGCACTTTTACATTCTCATGTTCTTCTTTTCCTGTCAACATTCCTCAAACACTCAAAATCTACATACAATAGCATTTAAAGATAATACTACTAACAACAATAACAATAATTCTTCTCACATTTCCCTCCTGTTTATCGTTAAATGAGTCTAGATTCTCATCATCAGTATTACATCTTTACATTTTCATGAAATTTCAATGCATTTACGTCATTTTCCTAGAAACACATTTCTTACACTCAGAGTTCAACATGGTTACAGCTTAAGACATCCTAAACAGTTCTTTTACATCTTGTATTACGTTGATCCATTCTTCTTCTGATTCCTCTTCATCGTCGTCCAGTAGAAATCGCTCTTCCACCTGCAGCAAAGTACTAGTAACAACTGATCCCACAAGCCAGCCAATGCAACCCCGAACAAGAGGTACTACACAACAAGCTAGTATGGCTAATACTAGCAGTACTATCCCTATCATCATTCCTGTCTTGAACAGTAGTTCCATCCACCCCGACAGCATTTTTGTAAGCCAGTCTGGTGGAGGACTACCATCGTCAATCATAGCTTTCTGTAGCTTAGTTAAATTTCTCAATGCGCTATCTATGAGGTGACCGTCCACATCATTCTCTGGGATGAACATATAACAGTAATCTCCTGCCATTGCACAAACTCCTCCCTGGGGGGCCGTTATGAGATCTAAGGCCATCCTATTCTGCATGGTCAGTCTTAGCACTGTCATTTCTTCCTTGACTCCTGTGAGAGCAACTTTTGTCAAATTAGTAAACACTTTCAGCCTATAATCAACTGTTTCCAATCTCAATATGTTCTTTCCTGGATAGGAATCCACGGAAAGAGAGTCAAGGTCACTTTATCTCCGGTTGAACAATGCTTAATGTCTTGTGGTACATCTGTGCCCCACACTGAGTCGTGTGGTTTGAACTCGTAGTCATTCAAATCTTGTTTAAAACACTTGTGTGCTATGTTCTCCGTGTTGTTGGCATAGATTATAATTGTGTGATCTTTGAGATGTACAGGAGCACACACTCCTGACCAGTTTGCTGGTAGGTGTGCATATGCATTGTGTCCACATAACCACCATCCCTTATCCACTAATTGCGTGCCTTTGTCTCCTGGCGCGAAAGTTGCATGTACAATTATAACCTTCTGGACACATCTGTGTTGCTTCATTTAAGGTAAATAAACCACAGAGGTGCCGGGGGTCATCAATACACTCCTGTTCGCATTGCTCGGAACTTTTATTTTGCTGTAGACACGTTTTCCGATAATACCGATCAGTTGTAAAGTTTAACTTCACATCTCCACTGACTCCCAGTGCGCATGATGTATAAACTTTACAGACATCCTTGTGTAATGACCCCAAGTCTCTACCACCACTTCGTGCATAACAGTATGTGTGATTTATCGCACTAGCACAGGGAATCTGAATCTATTGGCTTTCCCTGCCATTGTCCGCAGTGGCTCTTGGGTGCAGTTGCTGCGAGCGAACCATGTTCCATCCAACAGCTTCAGTGTGAAATTCATGTCTCGGCTTAGCCCTATATGGACAAAACACTGTCCTTCACTCCCTGTCATCGGTTCAGCAGTTATTCGCGGTGTATTCACGGAGACTGGTA
Organism: Takifugu flavidus; assembly: GCF_003711565.1. Classification (NCBI taxonomy): domain Eukaryota; kingdom Metazoa; phylum Chordata; class Actinopteri; order Tetraodontiformes; family Tetraodontidae; genus Takifugu; species Takifugu flavidus. The sequence goes on from NC_079536.1 coordinate 9,337,128, forward strand.
ACATAGAACAAACGTAACAACGAGAATGATTCTGTGTCCGAGCTGTGAAATTGGCATAGCGCCACCATGTATTCAAACCGTAAATGTGTGGGGACTCTGGATCTTGTTCTAACCATGAATGTCCTAAGTGGCTAACTACGGTGCGTTTAGCGCGCGCAGCTCTCATCCTGTCTCAGAGCACCTTTCTGTCCCTGATTACCTCCCTCCTGTCGGAAGTTCCAAAGGCCGAAACTCACGAGTCCTGCCGTCACAGCACTCACCACAATTAGGTAGAACTTCATTTCATTTTAGCTCTCCTTCACAGGTTCCGACGGAGGTTCAGCCGTTGCTGGGCCTATACAGGCCGTCAGCAGTTTACGGAGAGTCCGCCACTGCTCCCTCGCCTTCACCTGGAAGAATTTTCTGTTTCTTACAATGGGAAAGGTGTATCCACGACAGTTTCCAATCCACTCGAACTGCAGTCTTTGTGGCCAGCTGTACTTGATAAGGACCTTCCCATCTAGGCGTGTTCCACCTCTTTCGCACAAACTTCACCCACACGTAGTCGCCCAGTTGAATGGGTTCCTGGGGGGTGGAAGACACAGGACTAGGCAGAACATTTACAGCGTTCACACATCGGTTGAGTAACACCTTTTTCAGATAATCTGCTATTGTTTCCTCAACATGTTCTAGCTCATTTGTTGTTGCAAAGTATGGTAGGCAATAAGGCCGTCCATATAATGCTTCAAAAGGTGTGATGCCTGTTTTCTTGTGTGGTGTTATGTGCATCTGTGGCGGGGTGGGGAGAGGTGGAACGGTGACAACAACGCCACCTGGGGAATTTCACCCCAGGAATTAACTGGAGAACAGGCACGCGCAGATAAGTTCTATTCCAGAGGCAGAGACGGGATCGAGGGTTATGCACTACAATTTTATTTAATCCAATACTCAACAAAATATAACTCGGCTGTATAAAAGTTAAATTAACAAAAGGAGTGGACAGGGCTGGGGCCCCACCAGCAGGTAAAACTCAATTAGGGGAGATAAACTAAAAACACCCGTGCTACTGCAAACAAAACCACACACGAGGGGTGTGATGAAAACGCCCTCCACCAGGGGTTGGGTCCCCGCCGTGGCCCACAGCACCTGTCCACAAAGAAAAGGAACAATTAAACTTTTAGTGATAAACAATTTGACGCGACGAGCACACACGTGCCCAGACAAGCCGTAACCCCGCCGTACCGTCGAAGGGGGAAAACAACTAAAGCCAGCTGGAGGCAGTGCCTTATATACAGTAAACCTGTTCTCCCCACCCACCAATTAAGGCACTACCTCCATATGGCACCTGTTCGGAGGGCAGGCCACGCCCTGCCACACATCCATAATTTCACCAGGTCGAGACAAAACATCCAGTTCTTTCCTGTCTCGTCCATACACTTCTTTAGTCTGTTCTTAATAGTACCGTTAACTCTTTCAACCAACCCTGCACTCTGAGGGTGGTATGTACAGTGATTCTTCAAATCAATTTCCGAAGTTACTCCAACAGTTTTCACTACCTCATTTACAAAATGGCTTCCATTGTCGCTCCAGATGACCTTCGGGATGCCAAACCTGGGAATGATCTCTCTACATAGGACTTTAGCCACTGTCAGTGCATCTGCTTTTGCCGTGGGGAAAATTTCTACCCACCTAGTAAATCCATCTAACACTAGACAATATTGTTTACCTTCACATGGTGTTAGCTGAATAAAATCTAGAAAAACTGAAATGGGTGATTTGGTAATGGTGTAGTGCCTGCAGGGGCCTTAAGGGCTCCCTGTGGGCTGTGTTTTACACAAATAGCACATTGTCAACAAATTTTTTTTGAGTATGTATGAAATCCTATAGTGTAATAATGTTCATTAACCATCTGTACCATCCCTCCTGTTGAGACATGGTATGGCCCATGGCTCACTAATGCTGCCCATTTATGCATATTCCGGGGAAGGAATGGCTTGTGTTCGGTTCAATCGACCTGAAACACGAGAAACACAAATGAGGCAGAGACAACAGTTTTGAATTTTACTTGCAGCAAGGAGAACGGAGAGATGTGCTCAGTTACAGATCTCCAACACGTTCTGACGCACACCTCCCGCCATCCTTTTATTGAAATTAGGAGGTCTATAGTTACAGAAGTCAAATGTGTCTAAGGGAGGGGGCAAACACAAGATAGCAGGTCACAAACAAAGCAAAAGACTGTAAATCATAATGGTGAGATTATATGTAGGCCTTCACTGATTTGATAATCTTAGCTCGCAAACAGCGCATTCTTCTATATCAGACAGATTAAAAGAACAGCTCCTGGGTCATGCCCTGCAGCTCTGTCTCCAGTCAATGCCACTTCTCCAACAGCCGCCGCATTTCTGTCGCCCTTGACCAGAGAAGTTCGAGTTGACATATCAAGCATCATGAACATTAAGCATTAACAAATAAGAAACATTAAGTAATGAGAATCAATATAACAAGAATATAACAAGGTAAAAGCAAATAAAAGATAACTTTAATATAATGGATTTAACAGCTTGTTTCCTATGGTTAACAGTCCTTTGTCATCCAGTTTGGCTCCTCACTTCTTCCACGTGGCCTTTTACTTTTCTGGAGCACTTTGTTGCATTTCTTTTAGAATATCATTATCTGCAGGTTCTAGGCTAAATGATTCCTCATCATTATCAAGAAGTGCGTCAGGCATTGCCTTGTGAGACTGCGTCTATGTTGTTAGTATGTGCAGTGCATTTACATACAGCTATTTTACGTGGCTGCTGTACTGCTGCCAATTTTTAACAGTTCTGCATGCATGACTGGTTTGCCGGTCGAAGTTTTCATCCCTCTCAAATTCCATTGTTGAGCAAACACAAACAGCGTGGAAAATGCATATTGACCTTCTGTGTAGATGGTAACATCCTGTCCTTTGCTTAGTTCACAGGCAATTGTGAGTGCGACGAGTTCTGCTGCTTGAGCAGAATAGGAGGGGGGAAGTGATTTCGCCTCCACCACCTCGGTTGCTGTAACTACTGCATATGCGGTTCTAGTCATCCTTTCGATGATCCATCCACAAAGAGTATCCGTCCTGTAGTCAACGCGACATCACTAAGATCTGGTCGTGGCAGGACCGTAATGGAGACCTCATCCAGGCAGTTGTGCTGGTGTCCCTCTTCTGCGGTGGGTAGCGGTGTTGCTGGGTTTAAGGTCGTGCAGCGACGAATCGTCAGATTCGGCTGGGACAGCAACACTGCCATGCAGGAAAGATGGCGTGCGGGCGACAGGAACGCTATCTTACTTTGTAGCAGCAGTATTGACACTGCATGTGGCACTAGCAAAGTTAGCTCATGGTATAGCACCACTCCTGCGGAGGCTTTCACTGCCTCAGATGCTGCCACAACTGCTTTAACGCATGGCGGGAGTGCACAAGCTACGGGATCTAGCTTGTGGGAGTAGTAGGCTACTGGCTGCCTCTTATCTCCGTGCTTCTGCAATAAAACTGAAGTCATAAAATCACCCTTGCAGTCAACAACCTGCTCAAAAGGCTTCTGATAGTCTGGCAGCTTTAACACTCCAGCACTTACAAGGGCCTGTTTTATGTACATAAATGCTTCTTCAGCCTCAGGGGTCCATGTTAACACATCAGTCATTGCTAAGGGATTATCATACATCAAGGCTTGTAAAGGGGCAGTTATTTTCGCATAATCTAAGATCCATGATCTGCAAAAATTTACTAGTCTTAAGAATGACACCATCTGCTTCTTTGTTTTCGGAGCATCAAGCACTGCTCTTTTCCTTGACTCAAGAATAGCTCTTCCATTGTGTGTCAGAACATGGCCCAGATAAACCACTTCCTGCTTCACCAGTTGCAGTTTGCTTTTGCTTAATTTATGGCCTTGTGAGGCTAGCCAGTGTAACAATGCTAACGTGTCTGACCAACAATCTCCCTGTTTTTGATGCCATGAGGATGTCATCCACGTAGACGAGGATTTGACTTCCACACGGAGGTTTGAACTTAGCTAATAATGACATCATTACCTGAGAGAAGATTGTGGGACTCACAGTAGCCCTGAGGTAACCTTGTCCAGGTGTACCTCTGTCGTTGAAATGTAAATGCAAACCAAAAGTGGCTGTCTGGATGTACTGGTACAGAGAAAAATGCATTGGATACATCTATCACTGTGTACCACTGATGTTCAGGGTTTAAGTCATTCAGCAGAGTATGGATCTGCGACTAAGGGAGACCTAGGGACCACTGCAGCATTTACAGCTTGCAGGTCTTGCACCATCCACCAATCGGTAGATGGTGGTGCCTTCCTTACTGGAAATAGGGGTGTATTTACAGGAGATTCAGGACACTCTCTGATAACTCCTGCTTTAAGCAGTGAGTTAAATATTGGAACAATACCCTCCTGTGCGTCAATCTTAAAGGGATATTGTCTCTGAAATGGTCTATAATCTGATTTAGGGATTATTTTTACAGGTTCTGCTCCTTTTATAAGACCTACATCCGCAGGTCCTTCCGACCATAATTCAGGGGGAAGCTCTTTCAGCGTCTCCTCTTCCTCCTGCGTGAGGAAGATGTTTTCTTCTCATGAACTCTGGTCTGTGAGGTGCGTTGCTGGATGTGTCAGCAACCATGTTTTAAGGGGAATGCGCCACACCTGGAACTGATCATTAAAATCAACCTCACTCTTGGGCCTATAGGGCAGGCTGCTCCAGTGTTTTACATCACATCCCAAGTCTTGCCATCTTTTCTTAAGTGGTTTAGCAATAGAAACATGCGGTACAGAACCTGACACTTTGAATAGCGCTGCTGCTTCAGCAGAAAGGCTTCCTGCCGTGCAGACAGCTGTTTGACCACACACATATAGATGCATAATTACAATAATTTGTGGATCTTTAAGTTTAGCAAACTGCTCTGCATAGCTTGATGTGCCGTGTGAGTCTGATTTACAGAATCCACCTATGCGCTCCATGTGCATGGTTACATGCAGGTCAGCTTGATTGTGGAGCTGGGCTTCAGGCTGTAAGAATGACAGAGCTTTACCATATATCATAGTGATTGGGTCAGAGAATGGAGGGGGCTGCTTTTCAGGAATGTCGAGTGACCAGTATTTACTGCACGCCTCTCCTTCCCTTACCCACAGATTAACCATTCTATCTACAGATCACATCCCTTCGGCTGTGGTACAAATCATCAACTGAAACTGAGAGATACGATCTCTTCCTAATAGATTTACAGGACATGTGGTGGAGATCACAAAAGGAGCTTTAAGTGTGATTCCACTTACAAAACATCTACAGGAACTGACATTCTTTCTTTAGTTACGAGACCATTTGCTGATCTCACAAAAATCTGTGTAGAGGTTGGCTTTAGGGCTATTGGATCTCTAATTACTGATTTACCTGCATCTGTGTCTACTAAAAATGTTAAATTACCTAACAAGGTCAGTTGTATTTCTGGTTTGCCTTCAGCAAACAGGTTTCTAAGTCTAAAACATCTTCCAAGTCATATTTTTCAAATTGGTCAAATTTTGTGCCCTGATTTGTTTTAATTTTTGTGACATCTTTTTCCGGATCTAGTCATTGCTGGGATGGATTAGAACCTTGCTGCTGTCCTCTATTGTATCTCTGGTCATGTTTCTTTCTGCAATCACGTTCCCAGTGTCCATAATTTTTACAATAATGACACTGATCATTTTCACGGGAATTGCCTTCTCCTCCCCTTCCGCCTCGGCCTCGTCTTGGGAAAGGGTTGGCATTGAAAAACATGCCTGTTAATTGGTTCTCACTCTTTTGGCATTGTCTTTCAGCATGCATAGCATGTTGTTCATGGCGGCTTAGGGTACAAGTTCCGAAATCAACTAATTGTCTCTCTACCCATGATTTTATCTCTGGTTTTGATCCCCCATGTATAGCTTGCTTTAACTGCTGTTGGTAGGGACCTTCTGGTTCTTCTGCATATGTAATTCCACTATTTTTCCGGAACACATCTTTCATTCTCATACTATAGTCTTCAAAACTTTCGTCAGTCTTTTGTCTCGTGGCCGTAATGGCGCTGTAGTCAGCTCGTCAAGTAAAAGCAGTTCGCATGCGCTTGTACAGTCTGTCGAGTCATTTAGTTCTTGGCTGCCAGGCTGCCATGGTTGTTGAGTGGCTGGATCCACTGGGACCCAATCTCCTCTAACAGTGCCCCATTTTTTGCCATTAACGCACATGAGGACTTGCTGTGTTTCACTACCGTTAGTATGGTAACTTCTTAGTAACTGTCTTATGTCTTGGATGCACGACTCTACGTCCATTTGGGGCAAGGTTATGTCATCACAAGCTTTTTTTACAGTCTTCTGGAGTCCAGGTTCTATACACCAAGATAGTGGGTTCTTGACCCTGCTTGTGGATTTGCAACCTGGATCAATGGATACATCTGCACAGTGTTGTCCTGCATATGGTAATTTCTGCATTGGGCTCCCGATGGAGAGGGGCCCAAAAAAGGATTAGTGTTTGGAGCAGGGGGGGCTAAGGCTCCGGGCAGGTCCAATGGGACCGCCTGAGGGGGAGCTGGTGGAGCAAGAGGTGGAGGAATATACAGGGGAGGCACGTTTATCAATTGACTTCTGCCTCCTGTTTCAGTGTCCTCCGCTCTCCCGTACGCACTCAGCGATGGGTAAAAGGAGTTCTTATTTTTCTCTCTTTTTCGTTTCTCTTTTTCTTGATTTTGTTTTTCTCTATATTTTGATTCAGTGAGCCAGAGGTGACATTGTGTCAACCCCACATTTACTTTTGGATGTTTCTTTCCATATTCTATTAAATCTTTTAATTTTGTAATATTACCTGGTCTGCCTAAGTCATCGTCCCAATTAAACTTAGTCACCCACAGTTGAACATGAACCTGGATATTTGTCTTCCATGTGTTTACATGATGCTGAGATTTCAAATTCAGCACCTTTTGTGGAATGTTGGTTGCCCATGTTTGCACTTTATTCTATCAGTTTTTATGTATTTGGGTGGAGATTTCTGATCTCCCGACTGAACAACCCTCAATCCCTACTGGGTATCTAGTTCAGTCCCTCTGCCATGGCCTTATAACCCCCCCTTTTTTTTTTTAAATCAGGAGAGTATACACCAAGCTTCTACCTCCGAAGAGGCAGGTGTATCTTGCCTCTGCTTCTCTCCCGATGACCAGGCAGGTAATACCGCGGTATATTCCCATGTAGCGCTTTTCGTGTCTTATACTCACTCCGTTGCTTCTATGGGTTCTCTGAGTTGTTTTGGTGCCTTCTTCCCGTCACTGGAGATGGTCGCCCTGGGAGGGACGAAGACCGGCCTTCCGTCAACTCGTGATGAAAGGTCTTTCACTTCGGACGTCTTTTTGACTCCGGCTGTGCACAGACTTCGGCGTTCGGTCGTCCCACGGCGCTCCTCTCCAGGTCTTGGGATCCGGCTCGAAGGACCAAATTTTGTGAGGGTGAAGTTTTGATCACCCGCATTGTTCATTCACTAGATTCAGAGTAACCACGCGAACAACAGGAGTTCCTTGCAAGGGAGAGTCGAGCAGCAGTTCAAGCTTCCTCTGTCAACTCTGTTCGTCTGCTGCTCGCTCACCTCTTTTATTGGTGCAAACAGAATGGGTGTCTAAACAGGATCTCATAACTCATTGTCTTCCGACATCTTCTCCCATCTTAACGAACTTCTCTAATCTTGACCAACAGGTTACATCTGGTTGACCAACAGGTTACATCTGGGTGCTGGGCTTGGTTCTAAGCATCTTCAAAAATCTACATACAATAGCATTTAAAGATAATACTAATAACAATAATGCTTCTCACATGCAATCACTTCTATTTTGGGAAATAAAGTGCATCCATGCCCACACTGACATTTCGTCAATGAGCAAACATCAATAAAGTCAAAATGTGGGTGCAACATTAGTTTTCATATGATCCTGATGCAATCACTTCTGTTTTAGGAAAAGAAAGCACATCCATGACCACACTGACATTTCGTCGATGTGCAAACGTCAATAAAGTGAAAATGTAGGTGCAACATAGGTTTTCATATGATCCTGATGCAATCACTTCTGTTTTGAGAAAAAACCCAAACTGGGCCCGAAAGAAGCTCTCCGTTATGGTGGAAACCACGAAACCAGTATCCACCAAGCACTCAACACCAATTCCCCCAATTAGCTTGGTTATAGTGGGTGACGATGAGCCTGTGGACCCCCCGACTGAGCTGTGGCTCGGCAACTCAGTGGGCTTCAATTTCCCGACTGCTGAGAAGAGGAGGACCTAGCCTGTGTGTCGTAGCCGGCCACAGAGTTTACACGCCGGCGGGGAGGAGCCCGCTCACCATCGCATTCGCGGGCAAAATGGCCAGGCTGCTGGCATCGCCTGCAAATCAAGGGGCCCGAACGGGAGATTGGGGCTGTGGGAGGAGGGGCCTGCAAGGAAGCTACCGTCATTGTTAGCTGATTTAACTGCTCTTGTTGACGCTTCAAGAGATCCATCACAGCGTCCAAGCCTGGTTCTTGGGGCCTGGCCTGCGGGACCTGGTGGGGGCGACCCTACACTCCACATTGGAGGCCGTAAGCAGTTGGCAATGAAACACTACGACCCCTAGTGCCACCTGGGGGACCTTCCCTCTCCCACCTGATGGCTTCGCCATGCAGTTCAAGCAAGGTAATAGTAGGCTGGCGACGAACCAGCTGCTTTAGCACGAAGCACATGCTCAATAAACTGGTCTCTCAGAAGCACATCGGCGTTTGGAATTCCGTTTGGTGCCTGCCTCTCCATGCGGGTCATTAGAGACATCAGGGCCAATGAAAATTCCTGCAGAGTCTCACCTTCCAGCTGCTGCCGCGACGTAGGACTGACTGCAACCATACAGCTCCTTCAAGATGGCAAGTACATGCCCCGGATCCCTCTGTTCCTCTCGTGGGCGGAACTTTATCTCCTCCTTGGCTTCTCCCTCTAAATGGTCAACCATGAACAAGGCTTGCTCTGCAGCTGGAAGGTACCTAGCACGTGCGCACACCTGAACCTCCTCCGCCCACTCCGCAATGCTAATTCCTGACTTCCCACTGAACATCGGGCACTTACGGTCTCTTGGGATGACGACCAACCGTTCAATAACAGGAGCTGAGACCCCGGCACCGGAACCAGTCGGACCCGAGGAAGCTGATGCAGACCCACTAGGACCACCCAGAGAAGTGGTACGCTCTTGGCGAAGTTGCTCGTTGTCTGCCTTAAGCTGCAACACCAGTGCTGGGGCCCCACGGGCAGGTAAAACTCAATTAGGGGAGATAAACAAACTAAAAACACCCGTGCTACTGCAAGCAAAACCACACACGAGGGGTGATGAAAACGCCCTCCACCAGGGGTTGGGTCCCCGCCGTGGCCCGCAGCACCTGTCCACAAAGAAAAGGAACAATTAAATTTCCAGCGGTAACAATTAGACGCGATGAGCACACACGCACACCTCACACAAACAGGCTGATTATACCCTGTTGCACCCTACTGCTTTCACCGTTACCATTGACTGTTCACTTTACTTTTCAATAAATCCCTTTTTGTTAAAAGTGCTTGGTCTCCCCGTTTATGTTGTGGTCATTCGGAGCCAAGTGGTCATGACACTTTGTTTTGAGAAAAAAGTGTTTCCTGACCCAAAGTGATGTTTTCTCCACGAGCAAACATCACTAAAGTAAAAATGTGATTGCACAGGATATGTTTTCATATGATGAAATTGCATTTACCTTTGTTTTGAGCAAAAAGTGTTTCCTGACCCAAAGTGACACTTTCTCCACGAGCAAACGGCTGAAGACTCAGAATGTGATGGCAGCATACGTTTTCAGATGATCATGTTGCATTCACCTGTTTTAAGAAAAATGTGTCTCGTGACCAAAAGTGATGTTTTATCCACGAGCAAACGTCTAAAAAGTCATAATGTGACCGCAGCATGAGTTTTCAGATGATCATGTTGCATTCACCTCTGTTTTGAGAAAAATGTGTCTCCTGACCAAAAGTGATGGTTTCCCCACGAGAGGACGTCAAAAACGTCATGATGTGACTGCAGCATTAGTTTTCAGATGATCATGTGTCATTCACATCTGTTTTAAGAAAAATGTGTCTCTGACCAAAAGTGATGGTTTCCCCACGAGAAGACGTCAAAAACGTCATAATGTGACTGCAGCATGAGTTTTCAGATGATCATGTGTCATTCACCTCTGTTTTGAGGAAAATGTGTCTCCTGACCAAAAGTGATGGTTTCCCCACGAGAAGACGTCAATAACGTCATAATTTGACCGCAGCATGAGTTTTCAGATGATCATGTTGCATTCACCTCTGTTTTGAAAAAAATGTGTCTCCTGACCAAAAGTGATGGTTTCCCCACGAGCAAACGTCAAAAAAGTCAGAATGTGACAGCAGCATAAGTTTTGAGATGATCATGTTGCATTCACCTCTGTTTTGAAATAAATGTGTCTCCTGACCAAAAGTGATGTTTTCTCCACGAGAAAACGTCTAAAAAGTCATAATGTGACCGCAGCATGAGTTTTCAGATGATCATGTTAAATTCACCTCTGTTTTGAAATAAATGTGTCTCCAGACCAAAAGTGATGTTTTCTCCACGAGAAAACGTCAAAAACGTCATAATGTGACGCAGCATGAGTTTTCAGATGATCATGTTGCATTCACCTCTATTTTGAGAAAAATGTGTCTCCTGACCAAAAGTGATGGTTTCCCCACGAGCAGACGTCAAAAACGTCATAATGTGACTGCAGCATAGGTTTTCAGATGATCATGTTGAATTTACCTCTGTTTTGAGAAACTTGTATATCCTGACCAAAAGTGATGGTTTCCCCACGAGAAAACGTCAAAAACGTCATAATGTGACGCGCAGCATGAGTTTTCAGATGATCATGTTGCATTCACCTCTATTTTGAGAAAAATGTGTCTCCTGACCAAAAGTGATGGTTTCCCCACGAGCAACGTCAAAAACGTCATAATGTGACTGCAGCATAGGTTTTCAGATGATCATGTTGAATTTACCTCTGTTTTGAGACACTTGTATATCCTGACCAAAAGTGATGGTTTCCCCACGAGAAAACGTCAAAAACGTCATAATGTGAGCGCAGCATGAGTTTTCAGGTGATCATGTTGAATTTACCTCTGTTTTGAGAAACTTGTATCTCCTGACCAAAAGTGATGGTTTCCCCATGAGAAAACGTCAGAAACGTCATAATGTGACCGCAGCATGAGTTTTCAGGTGATCATGTTGCATTCACCTCTGTTTTGAAATAAATGTATCTCCTGACCAAAAGTGATGGTTTCCCACAGAAAACGTCAAAAACGTCATAATGTGAGCGCAGCATGAGTTTTCAGGTGATCATGTTGCATTTACCTCTGTTTTGAGAAACTTGTATATCCTGACCAAAAGTGATGGTTTCCCCACGAGAAAACGTCAGAAACGTCATAATGTGAGCGCAGCATGAGTTTTCAGGTGATCATGTTGAATTTACCTCTGTTTTGAAATAAATGTATCTCCTGACCAAAAGTGATGATTTCCCCACGAGAAAACGTCAAAAAAGTCATAATGTGAGCGCAGCATGAGTTTTCAGATGATCATGTTGAATTTACCTCTGTTTTGAGAAACTTGTATATTCTGACCAAAAGTGATGGTTTCCCCACGAGAAAACGTCAGAAACGTCATAATGTGAGCGCAGCGTGAGTTTTCAGGTGATCATGTTGAATTTACCTCTGTTTTGAGAAACTTGTATATCCTGACCAAAAGTGATGGTTTCCCCATGAGAAAACGTCAGAAACGTCATAATGTGAGCGCAGCATGAGTTTTCAGGTGATCATGTTGAATTTACCTCTGTTTTGAGAAAATTGTATATCCTGACCAAAAGTGATGGTTTCCTCACGAGAAAACGTCAGAAACGTCATAATGTGAGCGCAGCATGAGTTTTCAGGTGATCATGTTGAATTCACCTCTGTTTTGAGAAACTTGTATCTCCTGACCAAAAGTGATGGTTTCCCCACAAGAAAACGTCAAAAACGTCATAATGTGAGCGCAGCATGAGTTTTCAGGTGATCATGTTGAATTTACCTCTGTTTTGAGAAACTTGTATCTCCTGACCAAAAGTGATGATTTCCCCCGAGAAAACGTCAGAAACGTCATAATGTGAGCGCAGCATGAGTTTTCAGGTGATCATGTTGAATTTACCTCTGTTTTGAAATAAATGTATCTCCTGACCAAAAGTGATGATTTCCCCACGAGAAAACGTCAAAAACGTCATAATGTGAGCGCAGCATGAGTTTTCAGGTGATCATGTTGAATTTACCTCTGTTTTGAGAAAGTTGTATATCCTGACCAAAAGTGATGGTTTCCCCCGAGTAAACGTCAGAAACGTCATAATGTGAGGGCAGCATGAGTTTTCAGGTGATCATGTTGAATTTACCTCTGTTTTGAGAAACTTGTATATCCTGACCAAAAGTGATGGTTTCCCCACGAGAAAACGTCAGAAACGTCATAATGTGAGCGCAGCATGAGTTTTCAGGTGATCATGTTGAATTTACCTCTGTTTTGAAATAAATGTATCTCCTGACCAAAAGTGATGTTTTCCCCACGAGAAAACGTCAGAAACGTCATAATGTGAGCGCAGCATGAGTTTTCAGGTGATCATGTTGAATTTACCTCTGTTTTGAGAAACTTGTATATCCTGACCAAAAGTGATGGTTTCCTCACGAGAAAACGTCAAAAACGTCATAATGTGACCGCAGCATGAGTTTTCAGATGATCATGTTGAATTTACCTCTGTTTTGAGAAACTTGTATATCCTGACCAAAAGTGATGGTTTCCCCACGAGAAAACGTCAAAAACGTCATAATGTGAGCGCAGCATGAGTTTTCAGGTGATCATGTTGAATTTACCTCTGTTTTGAGAAACTTGTATATCCTGACCAAAAGTGATGGTTTCCCCACGAGAAAACGTCAGAAACGTCATAATGTGAGCGCAGCATGAGTTTTCAGGTGATCATGTTGAATTTACCTCTGTTTTGAGAAACTTGTATAGCCTGACCAAAAGTGATGGTTTCCCCACGAGAAAACGTCAGAACGTCATAATGTGAGCGCAGCATGAGTTTTCAGGTGATCATGTTGAATTTACCTCTGTTTTGAGAAACTTGTATATCCTGACCAAAATGATGGTTTCCCCACGAGAAAACGTCAGAAACGTCATAATGTGAGCGCAGCATGAGTTTTCAGGTGATCATGTTGAATTTACCTCTGTTTTGAAATAAATGTATCTCCTGACCAAAAGTGATGATTTCCCCACGAGAAAACGTCAAAAACGTCATAATGTGAGCGCAGCATGAGTTTTCAGGTGATCATGTTGAATTTACCTCTGTTTTGAGAAACTTGTATATCCTGACCTGACAAAAGTGATGGTTCCCCATGAGAAAACGTCAGAAACGTCATAATGTGACCGCAGCATGAGTTTTCAGGTGATCATGTTGCATTCACCTCTGTTTTGAAATAAATGTATCTCCTGACCAAAAGTGATGGTTTCCTCACAGAAAACGTCAGAAACGTCATAATGTGAGCGCAGCATGAGTTTTCAGGTGATCATGTTGAATTTACCTGTTTTGAAATAAATGTATCTCCTGACCAAAGTGATGGTTTCCTCCCCACGAGAAAACGTCAAAACGTCATAATGTGAGCGCAGCATGAGTTTTCAGATGATCATGTTGAATTTACCTCTGTTTTGAGAAACTTGTATATCCTGACCAAAAGTGATGGTTTCCCCACGAGAAAACGTCAAAACGTCATAATGTGAGCGCAGCATGAGTTTTCAGGTGATCATGTTGAATTTACCTCTGTTTTGAGAAACTTGTATATCCTGACCAAAGTGATGGTTTCCCC